>NC_058041.1:10832207-12032207 GCF_019176455.1 Solea senegalensis
ACCTGGTAACACAGCTGTGCCGCAGCAGACACTGCAGCTCTGAAACTGTGCTGTTGTGAGGGTATCCTGCTGCGTTTTTATGCGGACGTCACTTTGACCTGTCTGAGCTGTCACGGAGAAAAAACCCTCCCGACTGTGCAGCCCAATACCACAGGTTTGAAAATGAATGAAAATGTTGACCTACAATGACTCCATGCATCCTATAGGGCTCGAAGATTCAAAGCAAAGCTACTTCATATGACCAGGAGAATTAAGGAATAAAGGTATAGAATCATTTGTCTCTAAAGAATCCATCTTTTCAATACAGTCACATTAAGTGATCAACTTTTTCTGTACTTTAGCCATTTTGTCAGAATGGGATTTATCTGTCTGTTGACAATCAAACAAACATCTGCCAGCAGAGCAGAAAGCTACCATCTCTAACCCATCCATGCAGGCATGCTGTGCTGCTCTCAGGCTGCGTGACAGTGCTTAGAGATTACCAGGAAATGACTCGTCCCCTTGAGAGGAGGGCGGCCAATCTTTATCACTACGGTGTTCATTTAGCTTTAATGACTTTAGCTTTAAAGTTTTTAACATGAGTTTTTTTTCATGGAAAACTTTCTTCTGGCGTTGCTCAAAGACGACAGTGTGTCTATGAAGGCCTGTGAGGTATTTGTTGAAAATTTCTCATGCAGTGTGAGGAAGAGCAGCTCTTGCAAAGGGACTATTGTCTGTTAATGACACTGTAATATTAGATCTTAGAGCAGATAGAGAAATATACGTACACAGCATGTTAGTATTAATTAATACAGAGCTGGGGTGATAATACAATTGAAATGACAGTGGAACAAAATGTCCATTGTATGGCCTTCAGCTACGTTAACAGATAGATTTGAAACAAAGTCATCCACTGTTGACGAAGAGCAATCATCGCAGATAAGCTGACAAAGAGAGTCGCCTGATTTAGCATCTATATGAGCATGTGGAGGGCTTGCTTATTATCAATCAGCAGGCAGGAGAGGAATTATTTTTCTGTCAGGCCTCAGAGGCAAACAACAGAGTTGAGATGTCGCTGCCATACCTGGGACATGGGAGAGATAATTCATTGTTCCTGCTTAAGCTGTTTCTCCTTAGGGGGGCTGTTTTACAGTTCTCTGACAAAGGTTTGTCTGTTTGCAAATATCGTTCCCATTTTCATTAGCGTTTTCTCTTTCTGTTCATTTAGAAAATGGAAACTAAACAGGCGCCATATTCATATTTGCTGAGGGAAGGAATGTGATCCCAAATAGGCCAAATCCTGTAGACCTATATATAGGTATAGAAGCCGAATGTGTTTGATTGTGGTATGAGGGTTTGGTGTAATTCACTCAATGTGTGTGTGGGGTCGCTGTGCTCTCAGAGGGGGAGCTCAGGTGTGTATATAGGTGGCAATATCACTGTCCTTGTCAGGTTTGTGAACCGGAAGGGCAAACGGTTTTCGACCGCTGTACCGCGGACGCGCTATTCGTGAATGTTTGTGGATTATTTGAAGGAATTTCATTATGCAAAGAAACGCACAACAATAAACCAATGTATTGCAACTAAACAAACAGCCTGGACATTCAATCAGAGTACAAAAGAGCGATCGCCAAGGCAAAGCGCGTCAACCAGGTCATCCGGAGTCAGAAACCTCAGTAGCGGAAGTTTGAGGCTGAGCTGCTATAATATTAGTCGAAAACCTGCACCAGTTGGAACTTTGTGGGACACTTAAGGCACGTTTGGTACGGAACGAAGAGAACGCCGGAGGTCCAGATCCCGTGAACGCCGTCATCGCACCCGCTCACGAGAGCGCAAGACGGGGGGAGCTGCTGGAAGCGGTTTGGACTTTGAGGGATTTGGAGAGCGTCTGGACGTGGATATCGAGACGCCGGAGAGCGGTGCTGGAGCTGAACCTGACTGTGGAGCATAGGATCATCGGACCATTACCATCGGATCAACGGACCATCAGACCATGGAACTACCGCATGGCGCCCAACGCACGGAGGTATGTGTAGCGCTACACCGGTAAATGGCCATTGAAATTGTGTGCACACATCGCCGGGCATAAACCCAATGCATTGGTCGCCGAAGCGAGGGGGACAATAAACTTTGCGTCGCATCCGTTGATTGCTGCTGGCTGTTTATGAACTGACTATTCATCATGAGAAGAAGCAGCGCTATGTCGGACACAATTGAAGCTGCTGGGACTAATGTGCAAAATGTTATTACATCTAGTAGTATGGCTGGCGGTATTGAAACGCAAACCCAAAAACGTGTGGTTAAACTCACTGCAAAGGCCCTTGCTAATGAATTAGACAGGTTGCAGTCTGGCAGAAAAGCTAAGTTAAATCAAACAGCCATCATAAGAAAATCAATACAAGATTTGATGCTAAAGCATGATAAAACAAAGGTACAGGATGCTCTTGATGAATTGTTGGAAGTCTGTCATGAAGCAAAATACATGCATAATAATTTGTTGGATTCTTTGCCATGTGAGGAAAAGGAAAAACATGAAATATGGTTCAAGGCAAAAATGTTGCCTATTAATGAGTGTATTGCTAACACAAAAATGTGGGTATCAAATGATGACAGTGTTGCAAATGAAAATGGTAATGTTGTGGACGAAATTAATCCTGATGACAGTGTTTCAAATATTAGTAAGCACTCGAGCCATAGGAGCCGTAGTAGTGTAAGATCAAGTACTGTATCCTCTGCAGCCATAAAGGTTGAAGCAGAAAGGGCAGCGCTTGTTGCTCTGGCTGCAGCTTTAAAAGAAAGGCATGACTTGGAGGAACAGGAACAGCAGCTGAAAAGAAAAAGAGAACAGCTTGATTTACAAGCTGAAATAGCTGCATCCACTGCTAAGCTGGCTGTATTACAGGCTTCAGAGCGGAGAGGTTCTTCTCAAGCACACAGCAATGGCATGAATTCCTATTTGGAAAAGGAGAAAAAGAAAAGGCTTGAAAACTCTGTCACCACGTTGAACCCCATGGCAAAGATGTACCGTCCTGTTGGATGGAAATCAACACAAAATGGATTGTCAAAATGGTCACTACCACCCAAGGAAACCATATTAAAGGATGTGCAACCCAAGGAAACTGAGCAATGGGTCCAAGCTGCTTCAATGCATCAGTGCAGCCAAAAACAGCAGCAACAGGTCAATATATCTGAAACATCGCTGCATTTTCAACACCAGTCATCAACTGCTCAACCTATGCAACAACACCACATTGGCCAAAGTCCACCTGACATACTTACCATAATGCAAAGGCAAAATGAAATAACAGCAGCTCTGGTACAGCAACAGCATATGATGACACTACCACCACGAGATATTCCCACATTTGAGGGGGACCCTCTCCATTACAGGACGTTCATCAAAGCCTTTGAGCAAGGAGTAGAGGAAAAGGCAGGACAAGCGGATTGTTTGTACTATCTGGAACAGTTCACAAGAGGACAGCCACGTGAACTGGTGCGAAGCTGCCAGCATATGGCTCCAGAGCGTGGTTATGCAGTAGCAAAGGAACTTCTCCAGAAACATTTTGGAAATCAGTACAAAATTGCAAGTGCTTATATGGAAAAGGCTCTGGCCTGGCAGACAATTAAATCTGAGGACGTAAGAGCTCTGCAAGCCTATTCATTATTTCTGCGTGGATGCTGCAATGTAATGGAAGAGCTTCAGTACATGCAGGAACTGAATATGCCAGTAAATATAAGAGCCATTGTGTCAAAGCTGCCATTCAGAATGAGGGAGCAATGGAGGACCATAGCCCATGACATAATGGAGACAACCAATCAACCAGCTTGCTTCATGGATATGGTTATGTTCATTGAGCGTCGTGTCAGTATTCTTTCTGACCCTTTGTTTGGTGAGATACAGGAGTCATCTGGTGTTGCTGGGATAAAGTCTGTCACTGGGTTTAAAGCACAACCTCGATATAATATGAAAGGAAATGTCATGGCCACCACTATAACATCTATGGAAGCGCTGGAAAAGGTTGAGGAGCCCACAGCAGGCCCAGAAAAGACTGAATGCCTTTGCTGTGCTCGTAGCCACTCTTTGGAGGACTGCAAACAGTTCAAGGGTTGGAAGCACAAGGAAAAGATTCAGATTCTGAGGCAAAGGGGGGTTTGTTTTGCATGTTTATGTGTGGGACACATGAGTCGTGACTGTGAGGATCGCTTGACATGTAAAATATGTAGTCAAACCCACCCCACTGTGCTTCATATTAAAAGGCAACCAGCCCCGGAAAAGTCTGAAACATCTCACCAGCCAACTTCACCTAAAACATGTGGATATACAGGGGCCGGTAAGGACCGGTGTGTGTTATCCATCCTGCCTGTGAAGGTCAAAAGTGCAAAGGGAAATCACATAATAAAAACGTATGCCTTTTTGGATCCAGGAAGTTCAGCCACATTCTGCTCAGAACAACTAATGCGGAAGCTAAACATCACAGGGAGAAAAAACAACTTCCTGTTGAGCACGATGGGGCAGAAAAAAGTGGTTCCAGCATATTCATTAATTGGCTTGGAGGTATCTACTCTGGACAGCAATGACTTTCATATTCTCCCAGAGGTTCTCACACAGACACAAATGCCAGTCAATATTAATAACATGGTAACATCTGAAGAACTGGCAAAGTGGCCATATTTGTCCAAGGTAAACATCCCAAACATAAAAGCAAACGTCGACCTGTTAATTGGAACTAACGCTCCCAGGATTTTAGAACCCTGGGAGGTCATTAACAGTAGCGGGAATGGCCCATATGCTATAAAGACAGTGCTTGGATGGGTTGTTAACGGACCACTGAATGGAAACAGTGGTGCTTCGGAGGTGGAGCTGCCCTTGGCGATGGTGAACAGGATCTCTGTGTGCAAGCTCGAAGAAATGCTGGTCAAGCAGTACAGCTATGAGTTAAATGAGAAGCAGCACCTGTCTGAGGCAGTGGCGTCTCTTCAGGAGCGTGCTCAGTCTAACAGTGAGGCGAGGGTCCGTGAGGTAAAAGTGAAGGACCAGATCAAGCAGTTGGAGAACCAGAACACTTCTCTTAACAACCAGATGGTGGCACTGCAGCGACACACCACCACCCTACAGGAACAGAATTCAGGCTTACTCACACAAACGGCAAAACTGCAGGTGGAGAACTCCACACTCTCCTCTCAGAGTGTGTCTCTGACGGCCCAGAATGCTGTGCTGCAAGGTCAAGTCACAGCCTTGGAGACGGAGGTAGAGTCATGGCAGCGACAGCGTGAGGAGGCATGGCGGGCTCGAGAAAGTGTGCTCAGTGACCACGAACGCCTGCTGAGTGTTCAGGAAAGGCAAGCGCACGAGTATGAGCAGCTGATCAGTCAGCATGCATCGTTGACAGACAGACAGAGAGCCAATCAAAGCTCTCAGAGAATGCTATGGCCTGGAACCGTTCTGGAGGTTTTTCCAGATAAACAAGGGCTGGTTCCGTGAGGTTACAGACAAGGGCCAACATTATTGAAAGGCCAGTGACGAAACTTTGTTTGGTACATGGAATATAGATTTGTCTGTACTGCACTTTAATGTAACTGTATCAACACATTATTTGCTCCTGTCTTGTTGTGTTTGAATTGTTATGTCAGGCTGCCATTAACAATTAGGGGCCGGTGTATAGAAGCCGAATGTGTTTGATTGTGGTATGAGGGTTTGGTGTAATTCACTCAATGTGTGTGTGGGGTCGCTGTGCTCTCAGAGGGGGAGCTCAGGTGTGTATATAGGTGGCAATATCACTGTCCTTGTCAGGTTTGTGAACCGGAAGGGCAAACGGTTTTCGACCGCTGTACCGCGGACGCGCTATTCGTGAATGTTTGTGGATTATTTGAAGGAATTTCATTATGCAAAGAAACGCACAACAATAAACCAATGTATTGCAACTAAACAAACAGCCTGGACATTCAATCAGAGTACAAAAGAGCGATCGCCAAGGCAAAGCGCGTCAACCAGGTCATCCGGAGTCAGAAACCTCAGTAGCGGAAGTTTGAGGCTGAGCTGCTATAATAATAGGTATATCCACAGCTTTATGTTTTTATATGTGTGAGATCCTCAGCTCCATTTACAAACAATGATCTATAGATTATTAGTTATTTAGTTTTTAATTTAGGAATTAACCAAAAAACTAAATTGTGATTGTATACCACTGGAGTGGCTCAGTGGTTAAGACCGGTACCCTGTGTGCGAAAGACATCATGGTCGCAACGGTCACAAGTTCGACTCCACTCTTGGCTGATATGTACTCAATTCCATTGTAAGTCGCTTTGGATAAAAGCGTCTGCTAAATGACATGTAATGTATACAATTACATATGTACAGTACTTTCATGACATTACATTTGTATTTGCTTTTAAACACGTATAATGACAAGTGCCTGATAAATTATTGATCATGTTTTGTTAAATTATTCAATAACTAATTATTCATCCCCTCCTCCATAGCTAAGGGAGTATGTGTGGTTTTTTGATGGGTTGTAAAGGAACAGCCTATGTCTAAGCTGCTCATTACCTGTGATTAACACAACTTTTTTTTTCTCTATGCCTACTAGGAAACATGGTGAGCAAGGAGGGTGGCAAATGTATGCTCACCAACTCAGAGTCTGACTCGGAGGCAGCACCGGTGCCCTCCACCTCGCTGGCACTTGAGGTGAAGTATTCCCTGGAAGCCAGCCGACAGGTGAGGAAGAGGAACAAGGCCCTGCAAGTGCGTTTCAAGGATATATGCGAGGCACAGAACGAGCAGAGGGAGGCGGAGCTGCAGGCAGCAGGGAAAGGTGGAAAGCCGATCTCATACAAAGTGGCATACCGCAAGTACATGACTGTCCCTGCCCGCAGATCCATCCCAAACGTCACGAGGAGCACAGGTGTGCAGACGTCCCCTGACCTCAAGAAACGCTATCAGACCTTTCCGTTTGAGCGTAAAAAAGGCCACACCTATAAAGACGTGGCGGCGGTGGAAACTTATAAAGGTCAGAATAACGGTTTTGTCATGGAGGTAAAGCAGACCAAGGCTGTTGGGCAGGGTTTAGATGAGGAGGAGGAGGAGGAGGGAGCTTGCGGGGGGAGTGGAGTCCGGAGGACCAGGGCTCTGCTCCATACTAATGAGTGCATTGCCACAGTGGAGCAGCACACTGCACCTGATGGCCTGTGCTCTGATGCTATGCTGCTCAGTTGCTCTGCAGACACAGACTGCCTTGCAGACACATCGAGAGGAAGTGGAGCCAGAGCACAGGCAGAGTACCAGCTCTGCAGTGTCCCATCGACAGCCAGGACAGGATTACAACACAGGGAGGCTGATAGAGACCGCTCTGCCAAGAGGCAACTGCTGAATCTGGAGGAGGGCTCGTCCCAAACCCTGCCGGACAGGGCCTCCAAGGTTACGGGCCCTATCGCCTGGAACTCCCTTACACAGGTGGAGTGCCTGGACAGTCCGTCTGTGCGGAGCAAACGGAAGAAAGGCCTGCAGCTTAACGGGCTGCAGAGTGAGACGCTCCCACGTTCCAGTGGAGGCTGTACAACACAGGCACAGTGCCACACAGGACAGTTGTCTGCTCGGCCTCTGAGGGGCATGGATGAGCCTCTGTCACCCTGCGGAAGTGGTGAACCTGGTGGGGCCCAACCCGACCAAACACAGGAGACCTGTAAGCAAATAGTGCCTATGAACCAGGACAGGGATGTTAAAGCACAGCTCCAGGCCATGGAAAATCTCATCAACTCCAGCCAAGAGACCATCAAGGTGCTTCTCGGAGTCATCCAGGAATTGGAGAAGGGGGAGGCCCACAGAGAGGGGTAAGATATCCTATTGTTTTCTTACAGCCAGTGGTTTATGTCAGGGATGTACTGATTTTCTCCCACTATAGTGCAATAAAGAAATCACAGTCAAAAGTTACACACTGCATTTTTTAAGTCAATAAACTCATCGTGCTCACCTTACATGTGATGTAACATGAGGCCAGAGATTGCTTTTGCACTTACATACAGAACTCTCACTCATAGAAGTTAAGCACAGAATTTTATAATGACGTCAGGAAGGACCATCCAACTTAAAAAAAAAAAAAAAATGCTGCGAGGATCATCCACTGTGGCGACCCATTGAGAGGGAGAAGCCGAAAGAAAGAAAAATAAGTGATGTTACATTGGGGCTGAACTGTTTGATATTGTAAGGCCACTATTGATAACAATAATTTGCATTCAAACTGTACCCAGTTTGTATTGGTAAAAAACGAAAAACAAAGGGGAAACATCAAGCAGACGGAAGTGCTCCGTCGTGATTCAGCAGGAACAGGAAAAGGACCTTCTTGATGTGTCACATTATTTCTAGATCTTTGGAAAGAGCTGCTACGTGTGACAGTTGCTCAGTGGAGCCTTGACTGAACCACCCAAAGAGTGTCAGAAAGAGATGACAGTGGCATGTCTCTGAGAGGATCTGTCTTTCACTTGGATGTGCCCTGCAGTGATATTACAACAGCACACTGGGCTTTTATGATGATTCCCTTTCAGATAAGATGAAGCTGCCACAGAACATATTTTGACAAATCACCTCAGTCAAATCAGCCCAAGTGGTTGGATGACCTGTCATATGAAATGTAATGACTATCCAGGGACTGGAATATATGAGACATGTTCTTTTAAATGAAAGAAAACCAGTTGAAAAAACCATTGAAAACCTGAGTTTTTGCACTATGAAAGGGTGATGAAATGACTTGATGCAGATGGAATCAGCAGAGATTTTCTTTTCGATTTACTATTATGAGAATTAAAACAGGCATATATTACCATAATTGATTCAATATGGCAACTTAATTTTAAAATCTTTATTAATTAAAGGTGATGAATATAAAATATGTAGATAAAAAGCTGCACTTGTACACAGTGTAACCCAGTCTTCGTGCACAAACTCGTGCCCATATAATAATATTCCATTGTCTTATTTCATTAATATTTGTGTGTCATAAACAGGCAAATGATATATGTTAAATATCCACGATAAAGTGAAAGAGAGGGAGGGTAGATAGAGCCGTAGCTAGGCTTGGCTGAAGTTCCTTGTTTTGTTTCACTGAGAAAAATTATCCACACTGGCCGCATGGTGTTCTGTGACGGTCCATTGTCAACTTCCTCTCCCGTTTCAGCCACTTTCATTTCAACACACCTATGGAGAGGGCTACTGAGGATTTTTATGCTGGATCATTCAGCATATCCACTGCTAGCAGCAATAGCCACTGTCTGTTGGCAAACTGTGTGTTGAGTGGGTAGGTGGTGGTGGGTAGTGCTATGGACCAAACACCAAATTAAAACATGAAAAGGCCTGCAAATGAAAATCTATTTTGTGAATAGACTGGTAATCAGTGAAAGCCAGTATTTCATGTTAACCAGTTTCCTTGATCTCTGATTACACATCAGGATCATATTATGTCTAAATATAATACATGTCTTAAATGTATCACTTAAATTACAATTATGCTGAGAAGTGCAATTCTAATGTGTGACGCGTCCTTCATTGACTTATGGAAAGACTAAACTAGACATTTAACAATTTGCCTTATCCAGCTGAATAAAACAATGCTTATCTAGCAAGTACAAGGCCTTTAAAAAAGCCTTTAGAAAGCCATGGCCAATGAAAAAGCCATTTACCATCCAATAGATACTGAGTGTATACAAGAAGGGCTGGAGATAGAATCTCACCATCTGAAACAGAGGATTGTCTATCCAAAGGCATGAGGCAAACAAAACGGCCAATTTGTTGAGTGAACTACTGGAGCTTGCCACTCAGATCCCAATCTGTTGGTGGCGAGGTAGAGGCTGGGAAAATCTATATCATCAACATCATACTAATCTAGTGTGTCACCGTTGGGAATGGCACACACACATTGCTTATAAGAAAGGAGCACACAAGTCAAAATATTTGTGTTCCAAAGCAATTCTCAATATCAAATTGACAAACGTAAAGCTGTTATTAACAAATGCCTGATCAGAGAACAGATCTTACATCAGTCTGATGTTATACCATCTAAAAAGGCAATTATCCTCTTTCAATCTTGCACACGACAGCCTTAATCTTTTTTTATCACCAAACTCATAAAAGTGTGTGTTGAGTGGAGAAAGTAAGCACACATGGTGCAGCAAGGACATCTACCCCCCCTCCCCCACCCACAAGAGTCGCAAAACACATCTGGCTTATCAGATGTGTCTAAAGTGGCAGGTGGAGTGGGGGTGATGGTGGAGGGATACGGGGAGGAGGAGAGGAGGTGGAGTTTGTAAATGAAAATGAGTGACTACTGTATAGAGGTGCCATCTGGTCGCAAACATAAAGAAACAATCTCACTGTTCCTCCATACATTAATTACAGAAGCCTTTTTTGTCAGTGAGCAGCATATGCTTTTTTGAATTCCAACTGAAGCTCTACTTCTCCCGACAAAGCATGCTCTTCCTTTGCATATTTCCAATTCCCAAAGTTGGATTTGTGGCAAGCCAAGCAAAAATTCTAATGCTGCTTTAGTCACAGTACATTAGCTTCATACCCCCTTTACATAAATGTCACTGACACAACAAATACAAGTGCCCACAGGCTATAGGTGAATCGTGAGTGCAATTACATCTGATGTGTAACTGCCTATGTTATATGACATTCATTTTTCAAGGAATGAAAGGCAACGGCGTGTGCATTCAGCACTTTTGCACGGGTTTCAAAACACGGTGCTGTGACGCAAGTCGAAATTCCACGGCTAATGCGCTCAGAAAGAAAAGAAAGCAGAGCCCTGCATATGAAACACATTTCAGTCGGTCAGAAGGTAAAAAAAGAAAAAAAAGAAATTCACTTTTCAGCTCGAGACTGGTCATTGTAATGATCTGTGAATTCCCCCTTTTTAGGAGGAAGACAAATGTTTGGGAAAGGAAAAGAAAAAGGGTGCAAAAGATGAATAATAGAGCAACAAAGTACAGTAGATGGAACCAAGCTATTTTTTTTAGCTTGGTGAAAGGACGGGTCCAGGAATTCTTGGTAACACTTTAGATTAGGGAACACATATTCACCAGACCTTTATTAGTAATTATTAAGCACGTATTAATCAGGAAACATCTCAATTCATGTCGTAATAGAGGTAGAAGACTATGTAGAATAAGGTGTTAATACGTGCTTAATAATTACTAATAAAGGGCTAGTGTGCTATTTATGCATGTTAGTGAGCACCTAGTTAATAGTGAATATGTGTTCCCTAATCTAAAGTGTTAGCGAATTCTTATATTCATTCTCTTTAAAAATTAGCATTTTTCAGCAGTCTCAGTTTTCAGTTGACTTAGTTTTTAGATTTGTGAGTTTATGGAGTCTGATGCACATCCACATGAGAAGCCAAATCTGGTTGAGTTACCCCTGCAAATTAACATTTTAAAATTAAATCCTTTTAAAAGTTTGTAAATCAAAGCTTTATTATTGCAGCTGGTAAACCATTACACCATAGTCTATGAATAAATTTAAAATACTGCGTGACAGGATATTTGCTTAAGTTTTCCGCACACTTGCACCAATAAAGTTGTTGGGTTTTTTTTGTTGTTTTTTTTTTACAAACAATGTAGATATTGTATGTATTGACAATTTATCTTTAATTATATTATGCCGCCTATCAAAGATGAAGAGGTTACAAAACATATCTATGTTGCTACTGAGCAGGTCTTCCAGAATGAAAACACCCTCAACTCCCTTTTCCAAGAATGTAGAAAGAAAGAAAAACAGTGATAAACTCAAGCGTGTGAAAGAAAATACGTGAGAGTGTCGAGGAGACTGAGGCTATACCTCCCTTGGTTATGGCATTATTAGATTCCAGATTATATGAGCAGCTCTCAGCAAGTTGCTGGGGGGGAAAAGAAGTATAGAGCACATTGACTTGCCTAATGTTCCCACACTTCATACAGTCAGTGACACAAACATACACACATCCCTCAACCACAGCCCTTGCAGGGCATGCAACACAGTGTGAAGGCTTCTTTGCAGTTCTCGTGTACATCATTGGCAGCATCAAACAACTCAGAGCTGTTGGATAATTTTGCTGTATCATCAGGCAGTGTTGGCATACCCCACCCAATTAATCACACTTGTGGGGACTTGTTTCTCAGTTGTCTTTTCACACGGCATGTGTGCGTGTTATGCCTTTGGACTCCCACCCACACAGCAACCTTTGATAAGATCAACTAGTAACACAAAGGGGGGAGGGTGTATAAATATACTGTTAATAGCAATTTTGGCTTCCCTCTCCCCAGGGAGGCCTGTTGAAATTAGCTCTGCTCTCTCATTTCCTCTCATTAACGTGGATGAGATAGAAAAGTGGGGAGGGATGACGGATAGGAAGGGAAAAATCTACATCAACATGGGGGTGAGAGAGAGAGAGAATATCCCATTCCCATGACGCAAATTCCGGCATAATTTCCATACATGCATACTAATTTTTCAGCCATTACTATAGCTGCTATCAAGCCATTAGCCATAAATGTTTGTCATGAACCTTTACAATTGTTTGGCCGGTGATCAATTGAGCAATCAATTGAGAGTGGGATGGACATAAAAAATACAAAACAGCAACTACTGTAACATTGTCACTGGTCTCTATGGCGGGGGTGGTGTTTTTTTTCTTCCTCTGTTTTGTATGCCCACTAATTTTTGTGTGAAACAGGCTAAAGGGCAACTCTTGTGAACCAGTTTCCCCTCATGGACCTGCTAATCATTCAGCTCATCTGCGTGCAGACTGTCTCATATCACCGCACTATATGCATTCTATCCCATTCCCATCCTGTTAGAGCTTTAAACTATATTGATATCAGCACATTTGAGGTAACTGTCAGAGCACAGGAAAGAGTAGATAAGGAGGGAAAATTTATGATAGTGGTTTAATTTTTATTGGTGCTGCACCTTATGGGCAGCATGAAGAGAGTCCCGGAGAGAGAATTGAAAATGTCTCTGCCACTGCAAAGAAGAGACAGAAACGTTCCGTTTAAGTTTGCACAAGTGAAAGATCAATCTGATTTGCAGAGTCCCAGTATACATGCGGAGGAGAAAATCTATTTATTGGCTGTGTACGTCTGCCTCCATAGATGGCGCTGTATCTTTCTCTGATCTAGTGTGTATTCAATCAGTTTTGCTGTTGACCTTTTTACGTCACAGAAAAGAGAACGGCGAGTTGGGTCATGTTGTGGTTCTGTGCGCTTCGTACCTGCCGTACATGTAAATCATGATACGAGATAGATCGAGCATGGCTCTTGTGGCGGCTGTGTTGTCCGAAGAAAGATGTCGCCGTTTGATCCGGGAGAGTTTCCAGGTCACAAACAGGGAAGGAAATGTTGGTGCATGCGCAGAACTCCTGTCTCCTGTCCTTCTAATACTAGCTTGATTTTAGTCCGACTAACACATTTGCATGGTATTATTGTCTGTCTAGGAAATTACAAAACAACAAGAAAGCGAAATATATATTTTGTGGTATCTAGCCACTTTTATTTCTCCTTCAACAACACTAAAATGACAGTGAATGGGATTTCATTTGTTAAAGTCAACAGAGGCAGAAACATATCTCTGCGGAAACAGTGACTCCACTGTGGAAATCGCCTGAAAAGACCCTTTGCCTTCAACAATAGAACATCTCAAAATCAGATACTTCAAATCCCTGACAAATAAAACCAAAACTGCCAATTAAGTCAGTGGAGTGGTAAATTAACCATGCAGCGACTAATTCAATTAGACAATTATGAAATAACACAGTATAATATTAAAACTTAGCAGTGTGGGTGTATCTGGTAGCTGCTCTGTGTCTCCTCCATTAAGCTGCTTGACTGTGAAGGAGAGTTGTTGATGAAGGATAATAATAACCAGCCACACAAAACTTGACATCTGTACTGGTTTTACTACTTTGTGTTGATGCAGCAAAACAGGCCATAACCGTAAAGACCAAGCAACAAAGGATTTCTGTCATGTCCATGTCATTGGTGAAGTGAGTCCACAGTGCATCTTTTGTTATGTCATTAATTATAAGGGAGAACACTTACTGTCAATCAATATGCACATTGCCACATTCTAATTCAATATGGAAGCAATTGAGCCTTTGAAGCATGTCAGCAAATGGTTCCCTTCAGAGGCAGCACACGGTCTGAAACTGCCCCAGGAGAAACAGATCTATAATGGGAAGTTGATTCATGACAATATTTTAACTCAGAGTCAACTGGTGACAGAACAATATGGGGACACATAGGATGTAATGTATTGATGTGTTTGAATGTGAATCTGTTGAATCAATAGCCCAGTGAAATAACTGACTGTGTAACACCAAAAAGCTGCTGCCCTAAACAAAAGTGTCCAATTTTATATGCTTTCAGTACAAGTAGTCATTTCTATTCCTGTCCATCCTGGTCGCTCCCAACGAAAACCAAGAATCTTCAGCTCTGCCACCTTCAGCTCCGCCTCCTGTCTCCAATCCATACATCATAGCTGGCTTTGTAGATCTTCCCTTTAACTTCTGCTTCTCTCACACATCACCCGTGACAATCGTCTCCACCCACTCCACCCTGCCTGCACTCTCTTCTTCACCTCTTTAGTGAACTGTCCATTGCTTTGAAAGGTTGGACCCCAAATATTTAAACTCATCCACTTTCGCTACCTCTCCTCTTTGCATCTTCACTGTACCACCTGTCTCCCTGTCATTCACACACACACACACGCTCCATTTCTTTTTCTCCTAGACATCTCCATACCACCATCGGTATGTCATCCAGACCAACTGCCTTTGCACTCTTCATCCTCTTCATCGCTGCCCTCACTTCCTCCTTACAAATCCTCTGCGCACTATCTCCCCTCCACCTGTCCTCCTCTCTCACTTTTATCATTCTTTAGCTCAAATAAATCATCAAATAAATCCTTCTTCACTTGTTAGTACGTTTCCAGCTCTGTCTCCATGTCTCGCCAAACCAATATTTGGTTACAAGACTTGTTCACAGTGAAGATAATTCATGCTTCATGCTTTACAATGTTGTCCCAAACAAAATGGATTCATAAAGTGTGTGAAAAGCGAGGGTCTCGTTTTCCCAGAGCCTACCATCTAGCCCGGAGCCTGCGACACATAGCAGCGTTGTCCACGGGTGGCATTTCCAAGCCGAGTTTCGTAGCACGTTTGATCAACATATTAAGCGAAGCTAACGGCTACAAACAACCACAACACACGTCGGTTCAAGTAACGGCATTGAGTTACCCACTGGTTCAGTTACATATTCCATTTAGTTAACAATACTTTCTCTAGTTTACCAAACTAGTCTCCCAGGTCCGTCCGCAAATTGGTCCGGGTGGAAACGCGAGCCACAGTGGAAGCAAATCCTTACTCTGTGAGTTCTCCCAATGAGTAGCTGATTGGTGGGCTTACTTAAAGCTAGTGGGGAGACGGGGTAAGGGAGAGTGCTTTCATATGGCTGTAGGTGAGCTTGCTGCGAGGTTGCCTTTTTCGTGCCTCTCCAAGGGAGTTTTGTTTTGCCTATGAAGGGCTGGTTTGATTTTTGTGATTTTTCCAAGTATTTTCTTTATTTGTTTTTTTTGTCATTATTTTTTGTGCACGTGCGCACTTGGCAATAAACCAGCACCATTTTTTCACTTGAACCCTCGAAGCTGTGTCCTGTTTTTGGACTTTGTGGCGTCCCATCCCGTGTGTAAATTGGGGGTGCAATACCACCTTTTCACAAAGTGTTATTAAGAATTGGTGTTTATGAAAGTGGAGGGAGCTGGTCTTACTGATAAGAACAATGTAACTGAAGCAAACAAGCAGAAACCTTGGTGTTGACATTGATTAGTTTAGGGAAAAATATTTAACAACATTTCTCCTCATAAATTAATAATAGCAAATGTTGAAGCAAAAAAAGATTTTCTGCATTTTCAAGTTGTATTTCATTTCAAGATAAAGACCTTGGAGTTTTACATTGCAATCCATATTAAATAAGCTATTTCCAAGTCTGTTTTTGACTTTTGTTCTTGCATTTCATATACAATTAGATGTCATGGGAAAATCTGTATAAAACCCTTAATGAAAACTTAATTTCAGTGCGGCTAAGAAACTTCTCATGTGCACCACTTTGACTTTTTGATCTGACCTTCAATCAGTCAACCACAGCTAATGGTCGACAATGTGATCTTTCTGCCGTGACAGCCAGACACAGGCCACACAGGAGGGCAGTGCGTCTCCTCATCACCCTCATTTACTGTGGTCCCACTAACAAGGGATAACAAACAAGATGAGAACAAAAGGTGTGAGGAAGCAGCTTAACAAGTCCTGTGATTACTCATTCACGACTCTTATCTCCCCCACAGACTCTCCTATCGAACTGGACAGGACACGGCCAACTGTGACACATGCCGGAACAGCGCATGCATTATTTACAGGTTAGTAACCATTACTCTTCAAAGACACGACGATCCAAGCGTGTCCTCTCCTCTCTAAAGGAAGCAAGCGCTGGTTAAAAAAAGGCCCGGTAGAGAGGCAGTGCTGGGCAGGGGATGCAAGATTAATGTGGACACTGTTAATGAGCACATGGAGATTTGTGACATTTACACATCACAAGCTCTCTCTTTTTGAATCGACACATCTTTTTCAGTCTCCTTTGTCACTTTATATCCTTATATTCACAGAGGATTCTAAACAGATACAGGGTTAGGGAGACTTGGAGGCAAAGGGGCACAAGGTTGAAAAGTAGAGGATACATTCTGTGAAGTGGGTGAGCATAGGGCAACAAAAGGTGAAATTAATTACCGTCCAGACATCATGAAATATCATCACTGTGCGCTGTTGCCAAGCCAACTGAGCCTCTGCATACTTGCAAATTCAGTTCCAATTAGTAGGCAAACAGTCTGATGTGAGTCCAGAGTCATTAGTTTTCTTGAGTATATAGTCATCGCCTTATAAAGGCACAGTATGTGTGTGTGGGTGTGTGTGCAATAATAGTTACAACAATAGTTGACAACAGTTACACAAATTAGCCGAAGAACTTGCATCTGTTCCAATAGCTTATTAAGTTTAAAAAATGGTTGCAGCTTTTCTCTGAACTGAGTCCTGCTACATATTCTAACATGTTTGAGGATCTAAGAGAATAAACAAATCACAGACAAGCTTTAGCTTTGTGCTAAATGTTAAAATTCTTGATACTAAAACGCTCACCGCAGGTATAATCTCTACCATGGTCACCATTTTAGTATTGCTGTATATAATAAGTTAGTATATCGCAGGTCATTAAAAAAAGGATCTTCACATTTAGATGAAATCCACAATAGTAGTCAGGATAATTCACACTGAACTTCAAATCAAACCCAGCCCAGTCTCTGGAAACATGAATAGCAAATCATCCAGTAACAGCAGAAGTCAGTCAGACGTTTACCATCAACAGCACCATAATGATATCATGGTTCAAAATCCTTACATTGATTATAAAACAAAACAAACATTCATAGTTGGTGGGCCTGACCTTTGACCGAGCCAGGCCGGTCCTGACACCTCTCTGTCAGACTGGAACTGTCCTCCGTGATACAAAGATACAAGACTAACGGTCTGCAGGCCCAAGGAGAAACTGCATGTGTGGATGCATGTATAATTGTTTTCTCTATTTTGACATACAGTACAAATATGTAAAAATATGATTGCTACGGTCAAAACCAACAGAGGATGAAAATAATGAGAAACATGAAAAAGATATAAAGAGTAAGAGGGTGAGAGGCAATCAATAAAACTGTTTGGGTTTTTTTTTACTGGGCACTGCTCTTCCATCCAGTCACCATTTTCCCTGTGAAGAGCCTTTTAAATCATTTCTACATCTACAGCTCTAAATAACGATAAGCCTCTGGAGAAACTTCAGTTGACTCCTGAAAACGAAGGTGCAGCCCCACAGCTTTGTTCCATCTGATGTTTAAGGTGAAGAACGTACTACGCATCATCAAGTCAGTGAGTTTAAATCGCTACGAGGCCCCCTGCATGACCACAGGGTGGACATAAGAATGGTAGCATTTACAACTATTCAGTGTCAACAAGATGAAGTGAGGTGAGCAGAGTTATTACACGTGACGTGACACACACACCGTAACGGTAACAAAATGGCTTAGGGGAATTAAAGAGACATTTGGCTGGGTGCAGGCTAAAAGGATGGATGAGGGCAGACTGCTGACTTGAGAGTTCGACTTGAATCATAAATTAGTTACGGCCCTGTTTAATGCTGGCTCTGTGTGCTTTGGTCCTGCAGAGGAGAGGGCCTTGCTCCCTCTGGCTTGCCTATCTTCCATCAACACTCAACCTGCCAGAGTAACAACCAGCTGCGCTTGTCCTGCTGTGCAGACTTAAGATGGCCTTCGCTAACCATCCCTCTGCCTCTGTGAGCACAAACTGCAGTGACACATTTCAGTTTTATTCATATAATTCTATTCCAAGGTTTCATATTTTCTAATGACATTTCAATATGAGCCACTTGTACATCAGTGAGTAGTCAGACGTCTCTTATTTAAATTCAAAACTGAAAATACACTTATATCAACTGAATATTGAATATGTAAATTAAGTTATTTCAGATTTGCCCCTTTGTTGGTGCTGATCGTGACAACCAGCGTCAAAATGAACCCTTCTGTGAAGTGCATACTTCTCATTACCGTAACTCCGAGACCGTTTGTGACATCTAGAAAATTCAAAAGGCGGGTGTGACCCCGCCTTTCTCCCTATGTCAGCTGAGATTGGCACAGCCCCCCGTGCAACCCTCATGTGGAGAATAAAGCGGTAAAAGACGGATGGATGGATACCGGAAAGCAGAGAAATAGAGCTTTGCACCATATACTTAACATTATGGTCGAACCTCAGGACTTCCGCGGGACGACCGTCCAATCACAGACTAGTTTCACCAGCGCGTCACACGTTTGTGATGTCAGCTTAATCCAAAACGGTTGAATAACTGCCAGATATTGAAAGTGAGAGTTATCTTGGAAGCACTCACTCATAGAACGTTTTTGACATTTCTACAGCCGTAAAATCAAAATAATCTCATTATCTTGACGGCCATAAGAAGGCTAAAATCAAAACTTCACATTTTTCTTCCTAGAAATCCAACAATCGACTGAAAAGCTTCATCTGCGGAGGAAGAGCAGGAAAAACAGAACCTCAGTAGAACCTCTGACAAACCTCACAGGCGCCTGGCAGGGTTTCCCCTTGATGAAAGGGCAGAAATTCCTAAATGACATGTTTGAGATGTGTTGAATTGACCTGAGTTCTCCTTTAAGAGACTCACCCCGCATGGTGAATTGTGTTGATAGGACACAGAATCAAATATAGCAGTTGTATTCACACAGGCAGGGGGATTAAATGACAATCTAATTACTTAGATCTCCATGAAAACAACCTCTCCGGGGGAGGATGAATGCAGAAAACAGTGCTATGAAGGAACATGCAGTATACATGGGATGAGTAGCCGTCCTTAATATCTATTTTTAATCTACTTTTTAATGTTGATTTTTCTACATATGTTTAGAAATGTGTGTCTGGGACAAAACCCCTGACTCAACTGCATTTATGAAAAGGATGGTCCTGAGGCTGGAGAGAACACATATACAGGTACATAAATCATTTTTAATGCAGCCCACTAAGGAGCCAGGCATGTCCCCTTCCGCATATTCAATTTGTCCAAGAGTATATGGCATCATCTTGTTCTCAGAGCCCATCCTCAGCATAACAACGGCACCAGATCAATATGATGCTGTACTCTCCAGGCATGGACTTCAAAAAGAATACAGAAGCTTCTGTAGCCTCTCGTCCGCGTCTGCTTGCAATTTTTTGGTTTTGAATCACCCCGAACTTGATCGGCTGCCTTTTATCCTCCCTCAGTTACGTTCTCTCTATTTCACTGTTTGTCTGGAATATGTCATCTCCCCCTAACAGCTACGGGTGTCTTGAAAAGAATATGGGGATTTCAATACCGGATATTACGTGCACAACACAGAAACAGAATAGAAGGAAAAGGGATGAAAAGACTATTGCAATTCATTCCATTGTGCCGGGTGATGTAATATTGGTGACTGAGAAAGGTAGACAGAGGAGGAATGGAGGAGAAAAAAAAATAAGGAAAGAAGTCAGCAAATAAGCACGAGAAACGAACACAGGCAGGGAAGGGAGAAAATGAGACAGACAGAGGAATGCAGAAAAGCTGAGGATTTGCATTTCATTCCACTTATTTCAGGACCACGGGCATTAAGCCATGATGCCTCAAGACGCAGAAACCCTGTAATCTCATTTTCCTCGCACTGAATTTATATGAGCTAATGTGCTGATCAAACAGGGAGATAGATTAAAGCCATTGTGATTAAGGACGTCGATTGAGGAGGTCCCCACCACTGGGTGCTTTTGCTCACAATGGACTGGAGTTATTTGCCGTCGGTTCAATTTTGTCATTAGCTTGCATGTCGTACCATTAACTCAAACACGAGGCTGATCATTGAAAACTGTGTTTAAAGCTCTGCAGTGCAAATAGACAGTGAAAAATCGAAACAGGAACGGGTATTTAAAAGGAGAACTCTCCAATCTACTGTGCGAGGCTATGAAAATCAATTAGGCCGTGCCACACGCTAAAGACTCCATTACGTTATAACATATGGAAATTATTGAGTCCTGCCACACGGGGCAAGATATCTCTTTTTGTAAAACGCATAATGATGTTTTCCAACATGGTGGCCCGCTGGTTACCATAGTTACAAGAGGGATTCTCTGTCGGACAGGCAGTGATGGAGAACAGTATGGACAGGCAGGAAGAGCACATTCAAACACCAGAAGATAATGGAGCACAAAAACGACGGCTGGGTGAGAATGTGAAAAGAGGGAGACAGAGAGTGGAAGGAGAAGAGAACAAGTGATAATAAAGACTCACAGGTGTTTTAAAAAAGTGTGATAAAGGGGAAAGTGAGAGGAGTGTATGGCCATGAGCACGCTGAAGCTAGAGATAAGACATAGTGCTGAGAGAAGACAAGTTCCTCTCTTTATTTGTACACACATTTTGAAGGGCAGGAATATATGATATGATAGAAGAGAGAGAGAGAAAGCAGAAAGAACTAGTAAGGGTGAGCAAAGTGGCAGCTGGGGGAGGATGCCAACAACACTTCACTTTTGACTTTTATAAAAGAATAATAAAATCAAAAATCATGTGGAGCGCTGCAGCAGAGCCCATGAGAGTTGCATAAAGAGATGCTGATGATAACCGAGTAGAAACGAATAAATCATTTCATTAAAAGGCCATTTGAGTATCTCACAAAGATGAGATGATTATCTTTTTACTTTGGCTTTTTATTTTATCCCAAATTATGGGGCAAGTTATGCACTTTTTGTGTCTTTTCAGTGACATTTAAGCACCCTTACTTTGCAGTTAAGAGTTGTTTGCCAAAGCGTTGTTTCTTGGTAGCTGTAACAAAGGGTAATTCCAGCATTTTTCAAACAGTGGCTCTATATTTGAATGTTGAATGGCAAACTCTTACAAAGATAAGTGTTTTGAACAAAATGGAAAATCATAGGATTGGATTGCAGTAATTGAGACTGGTGGCCAAATTTAAAGGGAATTCCCCTTTAAGTTCTAAACACTGTGATGAGAGCAGTATGATGGGCAGCATGTGAATTTAAAGGGGAACTAAGAATTGTGAATAATGATTTACAGCAAAATGTGACAAGGTATGTTAAGTGTGATAAGTCATAAACATGTTTGAAAGAAATTTGAAAAGAGGAACTCCCAGGCATGCAGATTCATCTCTGGTCACAGCCACCAAAATACACTTAGGATCAGGATCTACTGAGTGGCAAAGCTGCGAGTCGTGTGATACTCTTGTGAATTGGGCAAGTGAAAGGATATAGTGCTGCACAGCCTTTCAGCTTTTAGTGTCGTTTCTCTCAGCCATCACAGTGTAGTTCTTAAGCATTAAACGGGTAGATTTGGTGACTACTAATGCATGTGTGATAAAGTTTTTCATGGCTTTAGAAGGAAAATGTGCGAGGCAACATAACTTTCTACAAGTAATAACCGTTTATAACAAACCTTTGCAACCCAATAATCATGTTTGTAGTGTAGTATCGTAACAATATGGTAAAAATGAATGTAATAGGGAAATAAAATTATGATAATTGAAGGTATGACAGTGATGATAGTTCATAGTAATTCTCATTAACAGGCTGTTACCAGTATAATTAAGTGTATGATCGTATCTCCTAATTACCACACTATTAACAATGTTATTAGCAAGCTGGAAATTACATTAGAATCATGATGGCAATTTCTTAAAATTACCAACCTATTCAAAAATGATTACCATACTATTACCATGTTGTTACTGCACTGCAATGTAAAGTCTTACTAAGTAGATATATGAAATACAATGTGATGATTATTACAATTAAACTACAGATTTAACATGACAGATGTAAACAAATGCAGATGCATTATGTGATTTATCATCATTCTTTCTTTATTTGTGTAATACTGTGAACATCAATGCACCTTTTACTGTGCAGTATTATCTCAGAGCATGAATTCAAAATGCGTCTAATGATTGTACCAATAAAAATAATAGGCTTTTTAATGTGGTTAAATGGCTGCAAGTCCATGCAGGGCAATAACCTGTGGCGAAGAACGAACACAGTTGCTGCAGTGTTACAAGCTTGCACTGGAGGCCAGGGAAAATCTGTGTGTGTGTGCATGCGCGCGAACCAAAAAACTTATAAACCATAGGGAGTGAGGACATTTAAGAAAGCACGGACAATTTTACTGGTTCTCACATTCTGTCACCCATTAAATGGCCCTTTTCAGGGTTAAGACTTGATGTTAGGGTTAGGATTGGTTTTATGTTAGGGTTAGGTTGTGATGCTTAGTATAAGGGGCTATGGGTTGCAATAGGTCTATGAGTGTCCTTACCACGAGTGCTGTGCACTGTGTGTAAGTTACGTCTCACTCAAAATGGCATATACTTTCACAAAGATGCCCCTACAAGACACTTTGAACAAGAGACTTGATTAATTGAAGTTTTCCCTTTTTGTTTTTTGAAAAGGGTGAAATAGCACACAGCGAAATAGCCAGCAATGACACCCGCGCACATTCATTACACCCTGACGAACACAGTCATAGATCACAGAACCCTTTGATGCCGCCTTCCTAAAATTATTTGAAGTGCAAGAGCCTGTTAATTTTGCAGCAAGTGAAGTCTGTTTAATATGTGAGCTTGAGTTTGATTTCAGAGGACGTCACAACCTTATTATACATCATGAGCCTGCAGGCTGTGTACACACAAATAGTTCCCTGGCTCTCTTGGGCCTGGCCAAAAGAGTAATCATCAAAAAAGAAGTCTTAAGCTGCCATTAGATGTGTTGTTTTAGATTAGTTTTATGCTAAAGTGACTGTACAGTATAATTATTTCTCAATCACTTTACTGAAATGCATTCCATAAAATACATTTTTTTAAGACAGCTTCTATTGGTTAAAATGTCACATATTTAGTGTGACCTACCCTTACAGCAGGTAAAGATAAAAGCATGTTTATAGCAGAAGGTTTCTAGAAGGAATGTGAAATTGTTTTGAGACTATTTTCAGGTCAAATCTGAACAAAAAAAAGCTAAATTATCCTTCAAGAAATGTGATTGTTATTAGCAGACTGGTTTTATAGAGAGGGCTCCAGCTGCTGTCTGTAGTGTAGCTAATACAATTTAGAATTGAAATGTTGAAATGAATTCAACTGGAGACCAGTGTAAGGGAAAATAGTAACATGCTACAATCCTGGCTGTTGAATTTTAGATCCAGAGTTCTGAGAAGTGAAGAGTAAGGAGAGCTGCATATGTCATTAAGGTATGAATTAGTTTACTGGTTCTATGGGTTGACAAAGCAAATGTTTCATTCAGCAGAACAAATGTCTTGGCCCATGCAATAAAAAGTAATTCTGAGTCCCACAGACTGCAGACATTCCATGTGTAAGGGATTTGTTTGGCCTGCAGAGTTTCTCTGACTTGTGAGAAACCAAACAGAATTGCAAATGATCCATTGTTGCCTTTTTATTTGCAGCATTTTTCAGCAAACAAACACATTGACGAATCCTATTCACAAATTTGACAATTTAGAAATATGAATTTGCCCCGAGGTGTCAAGCAATGTATTAATTGATCTGTTTCAGTCAGCTACGGGATTAGCAGTGCATGACCATCATCTTTAAATGCAGCCCAGACATGTTTCTGTTGTTGTAATGATAGAAGAATCAAAGAAGTAGAAAACATAACAAATATGATGAATGGAGCACTGCTGGTGTCCCTTTTGGAAGGAATAAGCACTCCTAAACCGCAAAAAGGAAGTCAAAAATTTACCAAATGATGCCAAGTTCAGGCACCGACTTGGTGGAAGTCAAAATGTTGAAAACCCTTTAAGTTTGAGATATGCAAGGCAGGATACAAGGCGTCCATTCAAATGTGCCATGCTTTATTGACAAAATTGACATAATGTGCTATTCAAGAAGAATTGAAACTATCAACTGAGACCATTAGCTCCTCAGTGAAATGTATAAGGAGGTTGCAAGCGAGAAGTAGGGTCATTTACCATTAACTTCCATTCAAACAGACATCTTTTAGGACGGTTTGGCAGCTATGCAGTATTTTTTTTTTTTTTACAGTCTATGTCCCTGTATTCCCAAGAGGCTGGGAAACACAGGATTCCACTGAATGCTAATGCATCGCGTTGTGTATCCATTGCAGCATCGGAAGTGATTCGCATCCACTTTAGACAATGTGTCAGCTACCACCGTCTACATTTGTGTCGTGTACTAGCTGCATCGTTCCTCCTGCAGTCCATCGCTTACGCAGAGAGGCAGGAGTTCTATTTTTGCCAGACGAACCACAACGCTTCAATTCAGCAGCATTTAGCAAGAGCGGGACCTGAAGTCAAATACTGATACAACATTAAAATGTCCGGTTTATCTTCAGAATAAAAGCCTCCGTGTTGACATCATATGGTATTTGACTTAACTACATCATATACCGTTCCCTTCTCGTTCTCTGGTCGGTCTGTGAAACCTGTTTCTTTGTGTTTACAGTACATATGTAGTTGTTGAATTTGAGTTTTTGAGGCGCAAGACAGGGATTCCTTGTGGATCCAGCTTTCCTGGAAGGAGCTGTGAACCTATCTGGTGGTTGTTGACAGAGCACACACAACAGCAACAGCGCAACACAGACGCAACGTGCCGCAATACACATTCAGTGGAATCAGTTAAGTGTCCATGTTGCGATGCATGCACATAAAGACTGACATCACACATTTCAAAGTAGATTCACAGCATAATTAACAGCTTGTGACTAAAAGCTGCAGTGTTCTTGGCCTGATTTGAAGGCCTGAGTCAAACAAATACAAAGTGCTGCGCATCTGCTTCAGCACCAAACATTTACTTCACTGTCACCGTCAAACAGCCACATTTAGGTCTGCTATTCTAATCAATGCCAAAACGGTCACTGCATAAAGCTGTCACATTTTTATTTGAGACCGTCTTAGCTTCAGGAGACTATTATTTGGCTGTGCCTTGAGACGCAACAGACAGGATGATCTGTGCTTACAGCTTGCCTGGAATACTAATCATCATCAACACCCAGCAGCTTCTCTTTTTTTAATAGATTTCTATTTGATGTAGATTAAAAAACAAAACAAAACAAAAACAAGATAGACTTTGAACATAATATTCACAGATGCTTTGCATTTCCATCAGAACAGGCAGCCGCCTGCCTCGCTCACCTTGACACTACATAATCTCTCACAGCGCTAAAAGACAGCATCTAAATAGACAAACTGCAGGATTCATGAGGTGGATCCTGATGCCATTATGTAAGTCTGTCTGTAAAAATGCCCACACCCAAATCCAGTTGGTGGCTGGAGAAAGCTTTAGCAGATTAAAGTTCTCCACTCTTAACCACAGCAGAGGCTGTAATCTGAGTTTCACTCAGCAGCACCTAGTAGTCAGATGTGCGCGAGCGTGGGATTACAATGATGGCTGGTCCAGATAAATCCCCTAGCTCCCTGGTGAAAGGTAGAGCACACTGCGAGGGGAAGACTCAGTGTGGCTGTGCATGTGCAAAAAAATCAAAACTTAATCTCTCTGCTTTGTAGTACCTTTGCTGATGTTGAAACATTGTGAAGAGATCAAAGGCCTCAGATACACACTGACATCCTAAAAAGGCTCTCATCAAATACCCAGGCAAAACATGTGATCTTCACCAGTGGTTAGAGACTCCTTACTGGGGAGAAAAACACCCTCTCACGTTGAAAATTACAATAACAATGCAAATGACTAAAACAAAACACAGCAGCAACTGCCAAAGTGGGCAACCAGATGCAAGCAAAAACGGAATAAATCAGGAAATTTGACTCGGAAATAAGGACGAAGTAAGCATGAAATGTAGGTCATTTTGACAAGCTGAGCAGCGACGTGACAGATGTTCAGGGGTCAAGTGAGAATCGAACACTGAGTAGACATGTAATATGGTTAGAGGGGAAATGTAGCACTCAACACATGCCAAGATTAGAAAAGGCATGAAGGTGAAGGAAACCTGAGTGGTGTCGAAAAATGAATCGTACAGAAGCCAGTATTCATGAAATATTCAGGTGAAGAATAAAACCCAAGGAGGCAAAACATGGAATAAGTGGTACTTTAACAACACAATGTGATAAACTCACTATAATTCACACAGCATTTATTCAACCCATTGCTGTGTATAAGACGAATGGTTATTGCACTCATTCTCATCATTTCTGTTAGTGTTTTACAATAAAACTCATACTGACACTGGCATGGCTGATTATTTCTTTGTGGGCTGGAATGTAATTCATGAAAATAGTGTCTGCTGTTCATTAACAGCAGACACAAACAGAGAATTAACACGAGCAGTGGAAACTTGGGGAAAACATGCAGAGTCTCTATTGCAATACAACAAAATGTAGACTGTACCAGTGCCTGCGCACTGCTGTTAGTGTTTTAACTGAGTGTGTGTCTCTCTGTAGGTTACCATGCAAGTCAAGCGACAGTTACAGCCCAATTCAGCTGTTTTTTGATTTGGACCAGAGTCCTTGTCCCAGTATTCAAACACTAATGGGGAAACGACTTATTGAATGAAGTGTGTCCACCTCCGCTACACAAGGAGGAATTTTGCCAATTAGGGGTTAACAGTTTAGCATGCAGCAAGTTGTTAGCATGTCGAGTACAATTCATCAACCTAAAAATATAATTATGATGGATCATAAAATCAGTATCGGCAATTCTTTTGTGTACAGGCTACAGCTATTATTTCTGGGATAACTGTTGCACACAGGCAGTAGTAGCTCCACTCTTTGATTAACATGTCACCCTATGTCAGCTGGGATTGGAATGAGTGACCCCATGACCCTCATGTGGAGGATAAAGTGGTAGAAGACGGATGGGTGGGTGGATGGATGGAAAATGAGCACGACTAACAAGACCATCTGGTCTTGTTTTTCCTAATATCACATAAACATATTGTTTCCGTCTGTTTCTTTGGTGTAGTGTGGAGCTGGACTTCAAACAGCAGGAGGACAAACTGCAGCCACTGATGAAGAGGCTCTGCCCGACCGAGGATGTCCATTTCGCCTCCCTGCCTTACCCCCAGGAGGCCTTCACCTCCACTCCGAAGCGAAAGTCCAAAGCTGACTCCAAGAAGCATGCTCGCTGGAAACTTTGGTTCCTGTGAAAATATAGGACCGTCTATTCCCCTGCTACCAATCCACAGGATTAAGTCATCTATCTGGTTTCCCATATTTGTTTGATTTATCTTCTGTCTCCTCTTTTATCACACGTCCTTGGCTTTTTTTTGTAGACCTATTAACAAGTATAAACAGAAAGCTCCACTGCTACATGAAGCCGTTCTCAATGACGACAGGATGTGTAACTGGGTGCAAGTGTGGATTCTCATGCTAACCAAAAATGGATTCAGAGTTATTTTGAACTAATTTCTTTAAACAGGCTGTGAAATTACACCAGAGCAACATATTTAGAGATCAGCACGATGAGAAGTGCATCTGATATCCATCTGTCTATTTGCATATATTTTTCTAGCCGACGTCCACGGGGTCTTCTTCTACACTATTGGTTCAGAGACTGTCACGTTTCTATTCATCCGTTGGGACTTTTTTGTCTTTCTTCCCAGCCTCCAGGAGAGGCTGCGAGTCCCAACAGTTCAACCACAACAGTCTGGGAATCTACAACAACAGCATAAGCACAATGAACACTGTTCAGGATACATTTTTCTCCAGAATAATTGAAAAGAACTATTTTGAGTATTTACTCATAGATCATCAGTGACAGACTTTCATAACGTCTAAAGAAGAGACCTATAGGACAAAGAACCCAGAGCGTTTATTGGAGTATGAAGATCAACTTTCTATCCATCGCTAAGGAGTCTCCTCAATGACTTTGAAGTAAAGAATGAATAAATAAGACTTATTTTCTTAATAACATTTGCAAAGTTAAACGTCAATGTACTTTTTTTCTATATAAATATATATCTAAACACACACTCACTTTAAGGTTAAGTGAAATATATTTATTTGAGCTGAGGTGATGGGGATTGTGCATTTCAAAAACTACAGTGCATAGAAGGTACATCATTGAATTTTGAGTTTTCTTATTTTCCTTATTAACTTCACAGAGCATATGGTCACTAAAACCCACTTCCCCTACAAGAAAAGAGGGAATCCATATATCTAAACGTCATGGCATCAGTGCACAGAAATAACTTTATCTATCTCTCGATTGGTTCTCAGCACACGGAAAGAGTAAATGATTGCTGTGATTGCGTTAGTGCAGTATCCTGCATCAGCTACGATGATAGCTTCTGACATCAAGCCAGAAAGAGTGAATGCGTCACTTAACACAACCAGGGCTACTAAAGTGCAGGGCGGCGGGCATGTAGCCTTGCATTTTTTTTTTATAACCATCAGAGATTTTGCAGGATATTTTCTAGCTTTTCAAAAAAAGGTTTTTTATTTTCTTTTGTCCCCTCTTCTCTTTATTATTATTATTATTATTACAATATTATTACAGTGTACTGCTAACTGCTTCCCATCTATTTGACTGTAAAGTAAAGAAATCGCGTAGTAACGTCATACAGGGTTAATGCCATTCACAGTAACAAATAAATATACACGGTGTAGAATATAATAGGGCTAAAAACAATTTTAGTGAGTGAGAGAACAGCCAATATCTGACAGACAACAACATCAAGTTAAGTGTGCCTGAGGAAAATAAAACCGAAGTCACTCTTCAAGCCAAGAACACTGCCCCAAAAGAAAGGAACTTTGCCAAAGTGGTTTCAAGGGCATAAAAAAAGACATCTTTATCTACTGTCACAACAATACCTAAACTACTGATATCACTAGTTTGACCTTCACAAACTCCAACATGCTGCTTTCTGTTGGCTTCATGTAATTCATACTCCACTCCACTCCACTCCTGTACCTGCCAGGTCAGTTTCTTTCAGTAGTTACACTGTAGCATCAAGAGAGACGTAGATGTTTATCTGTACCTTAAAGAAGTGCAATTGATTTATGATGTGCAATACTGTGTATTTTATACTGGGGTTTTTTTTAACAAAAAATAAATAAATAAAGAGATTTAATATGCAAAATATGAAAAATAAAAACTGACATCTACAGAACTCACAGAGCATGAGGTGGACTGAGTGTCATTTGCAGAGCTGTTGCAGAGAAAACCTCAGAAACCGATATCGCAAACCCTGGGAAAAACAAAACCTCTACTATTCAACCAGGGATAAGGTAAACAAGCTTTGTCATTTGGGGGAACCAACCATGTGAAAACAAATTGGAGACCCTGCTTTGAAATGCACATAAAATCAGCCCTGCGTCTCTTTTATGTAGCAGGGTGCCACAACACAAGAGCAGAATACAACCAAGGGAAAAGTAACCTGCATCTGATCCAAAGCTTACACTTGCACTAAAAGCACAGCTCTCTTATAATCCTCAATTTAGCCATTGAGGATCTTTTTCATGTGTGTCCATACAAGGGTGTGTGCACCAGCCTGGCGATAGCTCAGACTAGCTATAAGATGGAGAGCACGAGGTAAACTGCGGACAAAGCTTTGAGTAGATGCCCCAGGGACGCAGAGTCATCCTCACACCAATGCTGAAGCTCCAGGAGCCAAAGCTGCTCGAGGGCAGCACTGTCCTCATTCTCTCACCCATGTCCACAGGACTATCCTGCTGTATCCTGGCTTTTTAAAGCACACTACTGGGACGTCCATGCTGTGTTTTGTTTTGTAAAACAAAATACATTCTGCTTTGGATACTCGTGTCCTTCACATGTTTTTGGGGGCAGTTTAAAAGTTGATCCATTTTCATTTGAAAACACCCGAAATGGAGACCTTTGGAAACAATGACGCCGTTAACCGTTTTTACTCAGTGGTTGGTTCTTATCAGCTGCGACTCGACAATCAGTTGTGAACAAAAAGTGGTGTTAACACCTAACTTCAGTTTCAGTTTCACCTTGTCATCTATCTCATAACAAAACTCCTTTTACTTTACTGAACGCAGACTGTTGTGATCTGAAAATGCCAGTTTTCAATGAAAACAGTAGTATGAACGTAGCCCCAGGGTGCAAATATGTTGCTGCACACTCACACACCCCTTAACTACAGTCCACTGTGATGTGAAGGTGACGAGCATCGCCATGCAAGCCCTGGCAGTTCTTGCACATTGTTGACTGTGAGCACACATCCAGCATGAGCTGTCTCAGGGTCAATAAACCCCAGAGGACACTGTCAAAAGTTTCAGCCCAGGAGAGAGGAGAGGTGCATCAGTGAGGGATAAGTGAATGTTTGAAGCATTATAATGCAGTGGCATATCTCACTATGCTTCTTTTCTGTAAGAGCTCTGCAGTTGTCTGAACAGCAGGAGAGAGAGGTGGAGAGTTGCAGAGATACAGAGGCAAGAGAAATAGCTGGGATTGAATCAAATATTAAGATGGAAAGATAAAGAGGGTTAGTGATAGAGGGAGGCACAGGAGAGGATTGTGGTCTGATTAGATTTAATTGAGGTGGCAGTACACTGTATTCAGCGTATGAGCATGCAACAAATGAAGCGCTTCAGCCTCGACAGCCGGCCAGCTCCACACTGTCTATCAATAGCAGAGAATTTCATGTTCACTGCAGCTTTCCACTCCAATCCTTCTGCATTGTGAAGGACGAAGGTATCCACAGTTATTTGTCAAAACTACAGCTGTTAAACGTACAATGTTGCTTCATCACCATTGAGGTAGAACTAGCTGTTAGTGTGTGCAATTTTTCTACAGGACTTTAAGGTATATACACATCTAACACTGTATAACTAAATGTTCAAAGGTCAGTAACATTTGGATTTTTCTAAATGCAGCCTCCTGTGCATGTTTCTATGGGACTGATCCAGCGCCCGAAACACTAGCAGAGGTAATAATCTTTCAAGGGCACAGAGGTAGAACTTGGTGATTTCACTGGTGGAAATGTATTCATAAGGAATCCTCTCCACCTGGGTGAGGGTGGACATGAATATCAATAACGGCCTGCTGCTATGTCCAACGGTGCTGCGTAGTTGACACTAACAGGAGTAGCACTGCGGTGACATCGCATAACTAAACCGAAGCCCCCAAGTTGTTACTGGAGCAATTCTCATCAGTATTCAGCATCATCAGGAGAAAGGGAAAACAGAGCGAGGAAGAGAGAGAGGCAGCAGGCGGAGTAGGACGTTAATGCATAAATCTAAATCGAAACACGCTGCCACTCAGAAGAACAAGCTCAGTGGTTGGCAGCGGGGTTGTATGAGCAGCAGCGGACGATCTGCCTGCAGAGTATGTGGCAGAACCCAGAGGCACCAACCACAGGTCTCCGATTAGAAAGCTGCGACACTTTAAGCAGCACTATCTGGGTCTCATAGCTTTTAAAAATTCACTCCAACCTTATTGATCATTAAATTATGATGTGTGGACGTGCTTCTAATGCAGCTTCTGCTCCAAATTCTATAATGTATATAGCATTTTAGTAAAAGAGCCACACTGCTTAGAAAATAAAGGGCAAGGTTTTGATGTGACCTCTAATTCCCAAGGTTTATAAGGACACTGGACCCAATGTTTAATAACACAGGCACTTAGAAATGTCAAGGTAGTCAAAGTGCAGTGGGTTCCTAGCTCCAGAGACGGCAGCTTACAAAAGCCAGAGGTCAGTGGAGACAATAAAGGCCGGCTGCATACACTATAGGAAGCACAGTAGAGGGCTGCGGCACATGTATACTGTGCAATGTAGGGCCAATGAAAGTCATAGGCAGGGCAGTTTCATTAACCAGAGAGGCAGCTGCTCTGCTGTAGCTCCATTCAGCAGCCACTGCTGGAAGCAGTAAACGCTATTTCACCTACACCACAGGTAGGGAAGCATAACATAATTTAGTGGAAAGGAGAACAATGTGTTCTGACATCATGAGTGTCGATAGCTTTTTTACACCAAGTGACTGGCAAGTTCCATGTCTGACATGCATGATCAAAACAACCCGAAAGCAGTGAAAGGTGACAGAGGATAAAATAGTGAAGGGTGAAGCTGCTTATGAGCTGCGTTCAAACGCTCAACTCTCCGAACTCAACGAGAAAAAGAAGAACGGCAAAATTTGAATCTCTGGTATGATAAAAGACCGCAATAGCTGGAGGTAGCTGAGAAATTAGTCTTTATCCCTCCGGAAAGATCGCTAATATTTAAAAAGCGGAGGTCTCACTCTCAGCTCAACTTACAGCGGAATTAGCTATACATTATTCATTATCCACCCATGTCCATAACAATGCACATGGACGCCTGCATGCTGCTAAGAATTTTTGATCCCACAGACCATATGCATTGAGGACGATAGCATGGACAACACGCTGTTTTTGAACAATATAGAATGTGAGGCTTCCCATCGATGTGATTAGCTTGGTGCATTGCTGCAATACTTTTACACAATAGCCCAAGCAAGTGAAAAAACGAGAACGAAGGACGGAATAAAACAGAACACAGGACAATGCATGGGTGCATTGTTAACTAACATACATGCACACATGAAACTAAACATGAGATGATTAGCGTGTCTGGGAACCCGAGCTGGCTTTACTAAATCACCACCTGATGCGACTCAGTGACGGGTGATAAATTCAAAATACACTAGCCAATACCATTATGAAAAGTAACCTGACATGGGAGAATAAAGCAAGCTATATCAACCAGTCAATAACAGAAGTCAGTATTTCCACAGCTCTGTTTTTTCCCCTTTACATAATTGAAATTCAGAGAGAATCACTCTTTCGTCGCTATATTTAAATGTGCCCTGAAAATGCCCTTAGAGGAAGATCCTTCCTTATCGTAAAAACATTAATAAAACCTGCATATGTTCATTACACTCTTTAAAAGTTGCATCACATGATACATGCAGCTCAACTGGATACAGATGGTGACACGATGCACTCCAAAGTCAAAGGATGCTGAAGCTGCTATACGCGACACTCATGAAAATGGATGAAAGGCAGCCGGCGTACGTACAGAGATGACTGATAAGTGCATTAATTGCTAACCTGCTTGAGTGAGTGTGATTAGGAGAGGGATGCTAATGGCAGTAAAAATGCATGGGAGAGAGAGGGGGATTTGATTGGAGCACAGAATATCAGAAATCTCCCAACGCATAAATGAGTAAACACAGAAAAATGAAAGAATCAAGAGATGGGAAAAGGCACAACAAACACAGACTGACACAAAAATATCTGGAGGAAGATAGGAGCAGAGATCAAAGCCCTAGTTTGACTGAGGTTGTTTGAGGTTGAGTGCATTCTGTCGATGCAGACTCTTTCTTTAATGAAAGCTTTTGTTTGGATTTGGAGTTGCAGTGAGTGAGGTGGTGAGAGTTAGGCTCATACAGGTAACTAGACCTCTAGAGTGTGAGTATGTGTGCAAATAAAAAGTGTGTTACTTTGTAATGTGTGTGCATGAAAAAGTTGGGCGAAAAAAGCAGATGAAGAAACATGTACGACGAATCGTTTACTTACGATGTGAGGGGAATCACGGCCCATTGAAATAACCGTCCTGTTAACTGTCCTCAGCAGCTTCTCCATGATGATCTGCACATGCCACTGGGTTGGACCCTGCAAAAACAAAAACCAAATACACACATCAACATATAAACATAGGGAAAGAAAGATAGCTATGATAATTCTAGGGGTGGAAGGATACCACCGTTTCATATAAAGATATCACAAACTTGAGTATCTGCAGATACTGATATCAATAGACCTCTAAAACTATGGAAACACATTTGAAGCTATTTCAAAGACATAATTCTCCAAATATGTGACACATGTAAATAATATAAATAGAAAAGCATGCAATACATAGATAATAATTTTTGATTTGTATCGGATTGTATATTTTTATCTGTCCAATATTCGATGCAGTGATTTTGACCAGTATCGAACCGATACCGAGTATCATCTAATGATTCACGGTTGTCAAAGGAAAACCCCAAATCCTGCAAAATCAAATATTTGTACAACAGTAAACATTTGATGGAGCAGACATGATTATTTTCTCATGGCCTCTGGCACACAATGTTGCATGGCAGGACAAAGAAGTGAGTGCATTTTTCCAATTACAATTTACATAACTGCCTGTGCCAAGAAAAAAAATAAAGAAAAGAAGAAGCTACTTTTCATTCAAAAGCTAGTGGATCAACACTGAACCTTGAAACCATGCCCTATCAAAAACTGATAGTGATTTAGGTAGATTGCATAATTAATCATCTGCACAAATAAGCCCAAGGTATATCATCTATGTCAGCAAAAAACAATTTTTTTCAAATGCTTTTTGAGATAACAAACTAAAATAGTGAATTGTAAAAAAAAAAAGACTGCATTTTGGATAATTGACAAGAGGAAGACAAAAATACTAATACTAAGAACACTGCTTATTCACAAACCTAGGGTTAAGGAAACTGAAAATGACTTGCACACCCTAGGTTTTGCTGCACCACAGTTATAAGTGGTGGTTTCTACTCCCTCCATGTGTCTGAGAGGGGAGATCTTCTAAGCAAACAGAACTTTCAACCTACACTTTCAATAATTTACGCACTTCTTTCTGAAGTTAACGAAACCTTGCACGCAAGCCTGCGCACATAGACACAGGCGTGCACACTATCACACCGAGAGAGCAAGTGCTGGGGGGGATAAACTATCTGAGGAGGGAGTTTTAGATATTGCCTTTGAGGGCAGCCAGTGTGACGCATATCTTTTCATGGAAACCCATATGATGTAGAGGGCTGTATGCAAAACCAGTGCACCAAGAAATAAGTATTTAAGGTAAAAATATACAATGACATCCTTTTTCACCAACATGGTTGTTTGATGACTCAAAACCTCTAATGGACATGAGCACTCACAGTATATTCTTCTATATCCACACCCTTTTCTCATCCACCATGCATACTTAAGTCAAAAGTAATGTGTAGTGCCTGAAAGACATGAAAATAGAGCAAGGCAGCGACATGAGAGAGTGACATGAAGTGTTGATGCCACTGCACATGGGAGAGGTGTGTGATCACTGAGAGTTAAGTATATGAGGTCAGGCAGTGATCAATGGTGAGGAGAGTCTGACAGATCCTCAGAAAGGACATCAAGAGACTCAGAACATAGAAGATTCCAGCAATTGATCTACACAACGCGGATCCAGTTCTGGTAATCAATTTACACTTGTTCTCATCTTTTTCTCTGTTGTGTGCAACTGTAAATTGATAATTTTGGGATTGAGAACAGTGTGTTAGACAGTTCTTACGCTCTAAAAACAAAATCAATTAAAGGATGAATAATCTTACACACAGCCCCTTAAGGGCGTGGATAATAAACATTTTCTGAGATGATAAAAAAAAAATTAATGAATTAACTGAATAGGTGTAAAAATTTGACTTATCCAGGTCCAGTGTGTCAGAATTAGTAACACAGACGTACGCAAGTCTCCTCTGCTCACCCTGCCCTTCTATAAGCATGTCGGGGAACAAGGTGGCCTTCACATAATATAAAACAATGGTTCTTCATTTGCATAGCAAGCACCCTCTTCAAAATGCAAAGCACAACGTCTGGCTGGTTCATCTCTTCAAGCTGCTGTAGAAACATGGCGGCACAAGATGGCAACCTCCGTAAACCAAGGCCCTCCTCTAAAGGCTTATTTTTATTTTTTATTAAAAAGCAATTATTCTGTACACTTATACAAACATAGTCATGGTCAAATATTCTCTTTAAGCTTTCCTGTGTCTAAAACATGAAGGGGTGAGGCAGAGATCGTTACCACCTTACTGTTGCTGAAGATGATTTCTAGCTGCCTTGAGCAACAGATAACTGGCTTGAAAATCTGCCCCTTATGGGACATGTGGAGCATCAAAACTAACAGCACAGTGTTTAGTCATTGTTTAGTTAAATAGCCTCAGTCCAAATGTGTCTTTCCTGCACGGTGTGACTATTCCCCTGTTACTGTTTATCCCAGAGAGAAGCAAAAGGAGAGCTGTGTCCCTCACCACATCCTTCCTGTAGAGCACCTCCAGGATGTCACTGAGCAGCTGGCAGCAAGCCTTCAGCTCCTCCCGCTTCTCCAGGTGGAACTTCAGCTGCTCCGTCATCAGCGGCAGGAGGATCTCGCGACAATCTGTGGGGACCACGGCAAATACACACGTTTACAATGGCGTTCAACACAAGGAGCAGATGATAGATTGCACAAGGCAGCGCAGCATATGTTCTTGACACAGTGTGGATCTTGAAGCATGCATCTTCTTAATGGCTTCCTCACAGAGGATTACATTAAAGCAATGTACATAATGAACATATTGATAAAAGTGACTGGGACAAGGGCTCCAAAAGTCCCCAGGAACAGTTGACAACAGAAACAAAGCACAACTTCTTTGTAATATTAGGGAGGAAAGAATTGTGTTAACAAACCACAAGACACCTTAATCAAAACATGTAGCTGTACTGGTGTGAAAATCTACAAAATGTGAACATTTTCAATACATTAAATGAATATAATGACAACGTTTCATTTATTCTTCAAGATGTGCAGATGTTCCGCTAATGTTGACGAAAACATCTAAAAGGTATGTTTCCATGCAATTCAATTTGGTTGTCAATTGGACATGGAGGAAATACACTATACATGAGAAAGTATCCTTATCAAAGCTAAACCTCTGACATAAAATGACCATATTTTCTTTATGAATCTATGATTCAATGTCTTCATGGCACTTGTGCAGTTTGGATGATTCAATAAGAGGACGGAGGAGTAAGAGTTTTTTTGGTTGTTGTTCACACAACAAATAAACCCATTTATTGACATGTAGAATACGGGCCTGTCAGAACGAGAGCAAGTCGCTGAGTGAAAGTATCACCAGTTCTGCAGCAGACTACAGGGAGAGCAGTGCTCATCAAATAACAACTGCTATAATGACAAGGTGGAGAGATGCTGTGGCTATAAACGGTCAGCCAACAACAGATTTCAATTCAAAAATCAATAAAATGTCTTGGCTCCACAGATAATGTTACAGCTTTAATTAGCTCAATAAAACACACACACAAAGTTCGACCAATTGACAACTCTGTTCAAGGCTGAATGACAAACAACATTCTGGGATGTTGCATATGAATCAGTCCTCCAACCCTTTTGTTGAGGAACTACATGTGAAGCTGAGCAGGAAGGAATGATTTCTTGAAAACAGATGGGGAAAGTGAAAAGTCAATACTTTCCTCTCAAACATACAACAGCTGAATTTCTTCAAAAGCTGCCTCTGATTTCACTTTCAGAGAAAATGATGAGGCCATGTTATGAAAAGGTAATGAATGTATTATGCAACAATGAACAATCAAACAAATAAAGACTACAGTAAAATCTGAAAAGGAATTTTTAATGATTCACTGATGCATACATGAGTGAAGCAATTACACTGTTATTATCATCGAGCAAAGCTTGCATAGCTGCAAACCTCCTTTTGAATAACCTTTAATATTCCCAATGTGAAAATAATTAGAGGAGCTCAACTAAATAGAGGTTCCACATGAAATCAAACCCACCTGTACAAAATAGCCTACTCTGTGTAATTTCACTCCTTTATCTGTTTACTGTGTGTGTGTGTTTTTATTGTGGTTTGTTTTTGTAAAGTGTCCTTGAGTGTTGGAGAGGCGCTTATAAATAAAATGGATTATTATTATTATAGTTATCCTTGTGTTGCAATTTATATTGGAGAGATTATTGCAATGAGTGTTTGTCACTGCATTACAATCTCTTTGTTTATAGATACCTTAAGACCAGAGCTCATCAGAGTCAAGAACTATTGTTCTTTAGCTCATCTCATTGACAGTATTTGATAAAAAAAAAAGAAAGAAAAAAACTAGCTGAAACGAATTAGGATTTATCTTAATCTATCTGATTATCTTTAAGGTATTTCACTAGTCCCTGTGTGTCCCTTTACCGACGAAACTACTTCAGTTTAGAGCATCTTTCTGTGTCTGACTGCAATACGGTGAGAAGTGGGAAAGCTGCTCTACATGGATATACACAGTAAAGCTTTCACTGGCAAACACTTGACAAGATATGGCATGAATATTAAAAGTCCTGTCACAGGTTAGCTCACCCTGACACAAAGACACAACCATGACATTGGCGTTGTGCAACAGAGCACAAAAACTAGATCGAGCTTAAAAGGGTAAAAATGTATGTTTTTACAAGTGTGTGCAGTTTTTCTGGCGTAAACACCGACCTTGTCGGGACTCATGGGGTCTTAGATTTGACTGAGACATACGAGCACAAATATTTTGTATGTACAATCTTTCACTCACACACACTAGTTGCAAGGGTGGGAGTGGGCCAAGCAGACTAGAACTATCAAGCTTGGCCATGAGTGCTCTCCCCGAACTTCCAGTGCAGATCTTGGAATGCTACAGTGATTTTGCCCTTTAACACAGACCAGGAGAGCAGCTGACATATTTGTTCTCTTCCAGTGAGCCCATTTGCAAGTGATTTATGCATCACCGTCCCACTCGCTCCTTTCATATCATCAACAGTGAAGGTGACACGGCGTTGTGCTTCCAAAATGAAAAACAAAAACACTCCCCCCCCCGGAGTTCATTAGGCTTTCACAACTGCAGCAGAGAATTGTGCATGCAGGCCAAAGAAAGTCAAGGAGTGGCATTTTAAACTACAATTTATAGAGCGAGAATCCATGGTGGAAGGGATATCATCATATTCTCTGAAGTTGTCATTGAGAACAGGAATAAGCCCATTGGGGGACTAAAAAAAAAAATACTATTTTAGGACATGCTATCGCACAGAAACGGCCACTATGTTAATCACTGTGCAGCCTCCAGGAATGAACATGCATACATCAGTGAGCACCTTCAATGAATGTTGATGAAGAAGAAATTCTAAACTGAGGGTTGACAAGAAAAATTCCTCTTTCTGGATAATTATTTGCTTCAAGCCTTTAAGTATATATCATAACCCTTTATGGCGATTGGGCAATGCTAAATAAGAACAACTGATATATGGACACTTGGATTCTCAGAGCACATACGGTGTATACACGATTACACTATTCTGTGGATTAAAAACACGTCATAAATGTCATTCTTCAATGACAGAAAAATCATTGCTTTGCTATGTTACCGCGAACTTGCTGTGGTTTACAACAGAAAAGAGTGTTTTTGTGCTTTTCAGTGACAGGCACAGAGGCTCAGAGAGCCAATCAGAGTCAACCAAGAGGCGGGCCTTACTGGGCCGCACTTTTGATGGGCTTTTCCGCTTCCTTATTTAAAAATACAGCAAAGAAAGGAGTGTAATTAAACCCATCTTCTCCCTTTGTTTTCATATGACCACCAGCTTGTGTGCCCAGCTCAGTTCAACATGTACACAAGACGCACCGCACTTTTTTTCTCCCTGGTTTTCTAAACTAGTTTTGAGTGACGAGCCTCTTAAGATCTTTCTCAGGAACTAAACTTAAGAAGATGTGATGAGGCCTAATGTGTCCTATGACCTTGTGCATAAAAACGACTGACTATCTCATTTAAAACCCCCGTCTCATGATGCAAACACATGTTTACAGCAGCGGGGGGAACAAATCATTGTCAATTTCATCTTTAAGCCATCTCCATCACTGGTTTCCAACAGTTTGAAAACAAATATTTACTTCAAAGACTACAAGAGATGTTCACAACTGAGCAGTGGGGCCCTTCCACACCCACATGACAGCAACAAGTTCTGCTGCTGATTAGTAAGCCACTCACAGGCATCATACAGTTACACAAACAGATCAATAGTAATGACCAAAGGACCACACACTGAGCATTGTCCTTCAGTGGATACTCAACTAAGTGGCCAAACAGCAATCACATAGTTGTACTGTATTTTCCTAGGCTATGAAGGCACTAGATCATAAGCAGCCCACGGTCAAGAGGAAAGGAATAGGGCTTGTAACCGGAGGGCTGTGGTGCCCCTGAGCAAGGTATCCAATGCCCCATTGCTCACTGGGCATAGATAAGTGCTGCCCACTGCTCCTGCACCCGGCTTGTGTGCGTGTTCATCACTGTATCACTCTATATACAATTTTAATTCCATCATATTTTTTTGCCCATTTATGGTGAACTGAACATCTGCTATTGGTGGGTACAGAGCAACTATGCAAGTGGATAATTGTTGTCCATGGCCCTTACTTTGCTTTGGGGTAAATAACGGTTAACTGCTGTTTTACTGGGTTAGAAATGTTGCATTTAATTGACCACAATAGGAGTGTGAGTGTGTCCGTATCTCGACTCACATGGCATCAGGAGACTGCTGCCTCCTGCAAAAAGCTTGGCCCTGGACTGTCACTGCAGCAGGGCCTTGGCTGCAGATTGCTGCAGGTTAGCATGGCTGTGGGAACTCAGGTAGAGTTCCTAATCGCCATCCCTGCACTTCATATTTAATATTACTGCAACATGGCGAAAAACATACCATGTGTGTATGCCACAAAGTGTTACAAATGTGTGAGACAAAGAAAGGAAAAAACAGACACATTAAAGGAAAAGTAACAGTAAGGTGGTAACAGACTTAAACTCACTGAGTAGATCGGAATACTGATATTCTTATACAGACAAAGCCAGGGGATTTTAGCTGTGGGGACGCTTTCGTCTCTCAGATAACGACAGAGTTTTCCACAACACCTCACCAGTGACCTTTATTGTGGGCTCACGCTGAGGGGAAGCAGGTGGTGCGTGTGATTGCCTATATTCACTGTGAGTGAAGGTGCATATGGCAAAGAACAGTGACTACAGTTAGTGTTTGTGTGTACTTGTATTTGCTACCACTTTGGGCCTTTCCTGGCATAAACACTGACTTTCACAGGGCCAGTGGTCCAAACAAAACCTGATTCTAATGAGGCACAACCTCATTTCTGAAGAACCGGTTAAGGGTCAAGGTTAAGGCTAGGATATTGCTTTGTTTAAAGTGGACATATTATACCCTATTTCCCCCATTAAAATAGTTCCCTGGTGTCCTAATGAACATGTCAGTGACATGCTTTGGTCAAAATACCATAAGGATGAAGCATCATAGCAGTTCAATAACCCTGCTAAACCCGCCCCTTTCAGAACGCTCGGTTTTCGTGCATGATCCCTTTATATGCAAATGAGACACAGGCAAACACACACCCACTTCTTCCAGGGGGTTTCTGATTTGTCCTCTTTACAGCGCTCAGCTTCTGTTCTCTCCGCTCCAAACCTCTCCCCCTCTCTCCACTAGTTCTCTGACAATATCAACATGGCAGTGTGCGCAGAAAACAGCGAGAGTGCCGTCACAGGAAGAGACGTTCTACATAAGGATCGAGCCGAACTGTAAATCAGTTAAAAACACTTAGGGACAGCACCACTGATCGCCAGCGGCGTGCGGCGGGCTGAATAAACTGCTGCTGTATGTGACTGTATCAGACTGTGACTGTATGCTCCGGAGCTGGCGATCAGTCACACACAGCGGCAGTTTAGGCAGCTCGCCGCTGGCCGCTGGCCGCTGGCGATCAGCGGTGCTGTCCCTATGTCTTTTTAACTGATTTTGCACCGCTGCAAAGAGAGTGCAGCACCACTGATTGCCAGCGGTGAGCTGCATAAAGGCTGCTGTATGCGGCTGTATCAGACTGAGTCTGTGCTCCGGTCATGGAGGACGGACTGAACAAATATTTTTAGTAAGGATGTGTCAGAATGGTCAGTTATGAGCTCTATGTGACCTTTTCTTAACAATGTGTGTGTTTGTACGTCGGTGAAATACGGTCGCTGACTAAATACGGCGACCGCTGGCCGCAGTCTGATGCGAAGTGGTGCAAACACACGAACACACATTTGCTGACTTTATCCGGCACATTAGCTTCATATATAAAACCCTTGGTAAAACACTGTGCTCTACTGTGCAGCCACCAACAGCACCAATTGTCCCTCCACGTTGACATAATACCGCTCTTCCTCCCTCGCCTGCACTCTCGCAGGGTCAAGGAGGAGCTAAGGTGGAGCTCTCCAAGTAAACTTACTGGTGGGGCGGTAACATTCGCGGTGAAATGCGCATGCTGCCGCCATAAGCGCAGGGAATTCAACATCGAGTGTTTTATCGCCTATACTTACACTAAGGGGGACCACGAAAAAAGGACTGAGTATTCTTTTTCCACACTTTGGCGACTGGTAGGGCCTCCAGAGTCCCAAATATAAGTATTGAAATGGTTAAAAAGTTGATTTTGCATAATATGTCCCCTTTAAGCAGTCCAAATGAATGAAAGTCAGTGCAGTGTCCTGAGAAGAATGGGCGCACAAACAATGTGTGTGTATGTATGTATGTGTGTCTGTCTGCGTGCTCTCACCATGATGCGTAAAGAGATCACTGTGGACAATGTCAATCAGACAGTCGAGCTTCTGCTTCACCAGACGACCCAGAGGAACCTTTAAGATGAACTCTGTGAAAAGCTTGCTATGGAGACAGAGAGAGAGAACAATAAAGAGAAAAAGGTCAAACTCATCAGGCATCCTGGATTAGTTGACTGTGTCCGACTCCAACCCCTGAGCAATCATCCAGAACACAATTAAAGGCTCTACAAACCACACGAGAACTTGTCAGATATTAAAGCTGGAGTTGGAGACAAAAATACAGCATGAGAAATTTAGGATTTGTCAACTGACCCAGAGAAACAGGCTTTGGATGCTCTCTGACACTAGCTTCTCGTCAGGTAGATTATGCTACCTCTCACTCTAGTAGAGGAGAGTAGTCGCCAGAAAACATCCACAGAGAATATATCACATTTTAAATTTGCTCAGTGGTCATATAGATTATCCATTATAATGCAACTATTTCATCTGCTGTACCTTCAGATATCAGAACATGAAACAAACAGGCAGAACAGAAATTTAAAATCCAAATATTTCTTGGAAACAAAACTCAGCATTAAGGAGATGATAAATCACCCTCAACAAAACCGAAAAAAGCACAAAGCAGTCACAATTACCTGAATGCATAATATTAATTATAAATAATATAAACAAAAAATATCAAAAGTTATAATTTCACTACTTGATTAACATAACTGTGCCAGAGTTCACATTGAGAAGAATCTCCTCTCCAAATGCTCAATTAAATTTAGGGGGAAAACTGAATCAGTGGAGAGCACATTTCTCTGTTCAGAGCAGAACAGAGAAATGAGGGTGAGAATGGGTGAGTTGAAAAGCTGTCTTCTCACACCTCAGAGAGGACGCCTCCCTCTCCTCCTGTGATAGTAGAGGCCAGACGCAAAAATTGGTGGTCTTGTGTGGCTGGAACGCTGCTGTGGAAATGGCAGCTGCCCAGGGGGGCTGGACATTAGCAAAGGGAGAGTTCTTGCAAATATGCACATTTCAAAGCCTCGGCAATAGCCACATGTATTAGCACGTCTTGTGCTGCAATTTAAATACGTCCCAGTGTCCAAAGGGTTTCAGGGGGAAGATTTTGTTAAAATCTGTAAAACAACAGGGGTAACAGAAATTGATTTTCTTAAATTAATTTGGTAATTAAATGATGGTAAGAATTTTATTTCAACAAACAAACAAACGTCAGACTGTCGTAGGATACATTGGGCTGAACAAACTATTGACGCAGGATAAAACCTGAACATGAAGAAAATGATTTCAAGACATTATGAGCAGATTTGTGACACAAGCGAACTCGAGTTCAGACAAAATGTCTTAATAAATAAAAAGGATTACAAAAGCCTTCAAATGGGATGATGTCAGTCACGTCGCCTCAAGAATGGTTTGGAAAACCAAATTGTTGGTTAATGGTTATGAGGATTATTTAAATGTATGTTCTGTTTTGTTTTTAGTAGCTCCACAGTAAAGTATAGATTAAAGAGCTACAGAACATCAGGCTATAGATGATGGGGACTGAAATGGACTTGAGTAAAGCATTCAGTCAGTCTCCAAGGCAACCAGAGCCTTTTTAACCAGCACACAACAGCTAGTGAAGGCTGAGTTATTGGATACAACAATCCAGTAGGTAGGGAGCCAGACAAAGGCATAAACAATGATTCTTAGTCTTACCAGAGGCTCAATATCCAATTATGATATTGGTCTAAACTAAATTTTCACTCTGCAAAGCAATTACATTGCAAATTTTATTCACACTCAATGAACATTTGAGAATAATGTGTGCATTTTCTATTCAGTTGTTTTGAGAGTAACACTCCCCTCTGAAAGTAAGAGTCAGGTGACAAATTAAAAAAACAAACTAACATTAAGTGTCTTCTTTCCCCTTTAAGAGTCTTAATAAAATGGTGAGCCTCTTAAAACCATCGGAACATACAGCATGCATCTTGATATTGGCCTCTGTCCTAATTAAACGGCCGCATCATTTGGAGGCTTCATTTGACATCAGAGCTGAGTGATTAGGCTGTCCCGTTTCAAAGGCTTCTTTAAATGCAGCCAACAAATGTTTCTCTCTTTTTTTGAAGCAGTGAAGGACCCTGTGGGAAATACCTAGATTTATTTCATACCACTGATGATGACTTTGCAAAAACCACAGGCAGGGAAGAGAAGTAGCTTTAGGAAATATATGTATAACTATGCAGGCGGCAGAAATTGGCTTAGGGTGCAAGAGCAAGGGTGGACAATGCTGTTGACCTAACACGAACAAACAAGAGCAGAGACCACCAGACTGTCTCACTTTGGTTCTGCCTTCAAGGTACATGAAGGCCACATCTCATGAGAATGCAACCCCTGAATTGGGACACCAGTGAAGTCTGATACTCTACTTTTGTTGATGATTGAGTCAAAATATTATATACAGAGAGTATTATTTAAATCATTTTTTCACACTAATGAAAGCATTCAGGGACACTCCCAGCTGTATGTGCCGTGACTCCTCTGTAGATAATTAGCTAATGGAGAAGTGGGCGGGATCTTCCAGATTATATAACTGTTTACACAGGGGACAATAAAGTTGAGAATATGTGCTGCGTCACAAGAGGTTACCTTAGTTCTTTGGGATCGAAGACCAGCTTGACATCGTTGACGATGGTTGGAATGTATTTCAGTGCAGCACCCTTTAGCAAAAAAGAGACAGAATCCATAAAAAGATGAATTCCTTACTCAATTAGCTCATGAAATAATTGATTCTTAGGTAATCGTATTATGTAATACCACTGAAAGGTAGGAAATGAGTGTTGTTGCATTGTGTGCAGTAAAGTGTGTTTAGCGGCTTAATTGAGCTCATTCATTGTCCGTCTTCCGTTAAAATCACGAAAGCAGTTAAACGGCTGATATCAGGATATTTCTAATGAACAACACATATGGCGTGTCAATCTGCTGTGTTTGTATAAAACTATGAGTAGCTTCATTAGTAGCTTGGACTAATCAGATAAAGTCGCAAAACTGCTACTAAAGCTTAAATCCGCCCAGAGTCTCCTCCTCTGGAGCGTCTTCATTAATTTCATTCGATCTACTTGAGGGCAGAGAATGCTGTTGACACTGCTGCTAAATAAACTGGGACACAAAAAAAAATGGACCACTTTTAATGAAACTCTGATAGACTAAATCGTCAAAGAGGATCTACATTTGCCTATCAGTACTATAATTAAGTCATTAAGTGCTCGCAACCGGTGTCTGATTACTGAGACGACCAATAAAAATGGGAGTTATTAACCGAGTCTACAACGACTGCTGCTCAACACGGACCAGAGAGGGTTGGAGTACATCTGTGGAAAGTGGCAGCAGTGACAATCGTTCTCATTAACCTGCAACAATCCTACTGTATGTGATTGTTTGTTGTTTATTAGTGGAAATACACTTTGTGACGGGTATGTGCGTGCACCAGCATAGATGAAGAAGACGTTGAGTTAAATTGTACGTTTTGCTTAGATTTTCCAAGAAAAAAAAAGAGGTAGCTGTGACCTCCAAATAAACTCCTTGTTTTAATCTTCTTTCATCTTATTAGATATTTTTAGTATGCCTAGCTCAACAACTTCCACACCACCCCTGTACCATAGTCAGAGGGAGTTAGGGAGAGTGGAACATGCATTTCAAAGACGCTGTTTGACTTTGATTTGTATAGCAAATCTGGCACTTTCTGATGAAAAGCCAACTCCTTCTGTTTACCCATTAAAGAGCGTTTACTCGGTCTGTTCTGAGCAAAAACAAAGTTCCAGTTGTGTGAAAAGGCAGTATTGTGTGAAGTGTCAAATCTCAGTGGAGGTGTGTTGCTGTGTCGCATCGCCTGCTCTTACGTGAACCTCTCAGTCACCTGAAGTCAGAAGGGTTGTGTTCTGTGCATACATTTATCGAAGATTCCTTTTAAATGCATGGGGGTTGGTGCAGATGTTCCCCAGTATTCAGACGCAAGATATGATGGGACTGCTCATTAGCTTTCACCTGTCACTGTGCTTTCACATGGGTGGACTTGGGAAAAAAAACAGGGTTTCTCGCCTTCATGCCCGTTCCTCAAGATCAGTTTTTAATTTACTGACATTAAATATCTCACCCAATTACACAGCAACTGACTCCTAATTGACTCCTGAGCTTCTCCTATGGTTGAGTGTGCACATGGATCTACTGTAGGTGCAAGAAGGTGCATGAACTCTGTGATAATGTTATCTTTTAAAGGCATAGGTGTGTGTGTGTATGTGTGTGTATCAGCACAAAATGAGTAAAACTGCTTAAGTTACAAGAGTTTGGTGTCAAGGACAGTTGAATGCAAAACTCAACTCACTCGAGGAAGACAGTGAGATAAATACCTTAAAGAGCAGCTAAAGAGCAGAAGGCCAGAGGAGCCCCACACCACAGGACAGTCAAGGTCAGAGTGAAAAGGAGAGAGGGGAAAAACACAAACACACAAATACAAGCACAGACAAACTTGAGAAATTGATAGAGGACAAACAGACAATGTGTGGAACGGGAGATAAAGCCTCAATACATTAACAGATCAGATCAATAACAAGCACATGTTGCCATCAGGACCCTCAACAAATGTTTTCTGTGACACACCAGACACCAATCAGGGTGCACAGACAAATAGTGTTGTTTTTAACATGTATAATGTTACCAAGACTTGTTTGTAAATTATACCAATATATTGTCAATCGCAGTATAGAATTACACAATATCATTTATACCATCGCTCACATTTGCATCTTTTCAGAGATAAGAAGAGCAAATTCTCCTCTAGGGGCAACAGATGGGAGCAGGAGCGAGTGCTGAAGGATTTGGATTGGAGTGAGGACAAATAACGTGAGTGGCACGCTCACAATGTCTCAAGCATGTTTGAGGAAGAAGAGGATGAGGAAGCACTTGTGCTCTCACAGCTCCAAGTGGAAGAAATAGCACCCAATCTTTCATTTATTTGTCACCACTGCCACAGTATTAGCAGTGATAAAACCCCAACTGTTCAGTAACGTCATTACAATTTTGTTTTGTGCTGAATCAAAGCCAGTTGTAGAGCTCTGATTCACTCAACTCCTCCCAACTCTATTTTTGCCCTCCCCCGTACACACAAACACCAGCACAGGACACATATTAAGTGTCCGACTTAAACCTTTGATTCTCACTGCAGATACAATTTAATCTAAAGTTTAAAAGTATGACGGCCCAATCCTAAATGAATAGTTGGATGTATTTGCTTTCAAGGTGAGAGTTAGATGAGAGGATCAAAACTATGCCCATGTTTGTACAGTGAATACTGCACGGCGCTAAGGCTTAGCTTGGCATCAAGAATGGAAACAGTAGAGTAGCTTTATCCAAAGGTAGAAAGAGATACCCACATAATACGTATACATCCTTAAGTCATTAATTCATTCAGTTTCCAACCCTAACAACTACTGAAACAATATTAATTTTGACGTGTACAGCACCTTTGGCCACTTAAAGAAGAGTTAAAGAAAAAAGACAACGAAATGACTCAACTAACAAAAAACCTTTGTGAAAAAGGTGGGTTTTTATGTTTTTGAAAATGACCAGAGTTTTAAGTGAAATGTTCTGTTTGTACACACCAGTGTAACACTCTGTAGTAAGTAAATAAACGAGACACAAAGTGTTAATGAGGGAGCTACAGAGGTAGCATATTATATAAACATAATATTTATCAAACATGTCTGCTGTGTTGATCTCCTCATCCAAATCTGGGCAAGAAAGCAAACAACCATATTTCCAAGATTGTGGAAATATTCCTTTCATTCTTCTAATTAAGGAAGATCATTTGTATGACTAAGGTCACATGGGAAGTAAATGAGAGGAGGGAAATATGAAGAGAGATGTGACAAAGGTAAAGGGAAGAAGCATAAAGGACATAAAGAGCATCATTGAGCAAAAGGGACTTTTGATGTGTCGGTGTTAAAAGCTGCTATATTAAGGTCTCTACATACGCCGCAACAACAGAGAAATGTGCTCTCGCTCCCAGGTCTGCGAGAAAAGAATGACCTCATTCTTTTCTCGCAGCTCGTTCTCGACACATAGAACTTTTTTTTCTCGTGTGGTGTCTTTTGTAACTTTGTTCTTGTCACCTCGAGAAAACAAACAGGTTTCTCTGTTCCTGCGCAGTATGTACCGGCCTTGAGTCTATATCTAGAAGGACGCATGTATCTCCAATTACAGAGTGCGTCATCCAAAGCAAATCACAGCAGATTTATTTACTCTTCACACAGCAGAAGCTATTTACTATTCAGGAAAAAGCAGATACTGCTTGGCACAGTCTTAGTAAAAGCATGCGGTCAGCCGTGATATTATCACCCTACCTTCACCATGCCAGTGTTTTCTGAATTACTGTTCATCATTTCATTAAAGGATGTGAAAAGGTTCCTCAAGGATTCCACGAAGTCAGCCTCTCCTTTGTTTTCGTAGAGCCTGGGAGGAGATGAAGTGGAGAATTACATTGGCAGATGATCACAAGCCTGTTGTTTGTTTCATCGCTGTGTAAACAGCCCCTCATGCCATGGAAATGACAAGAGTTTGATGATTCCCTGTTAAATCATTAAAAGCAGCCAACAGAATGGCCCATGTGTGTTATCAATGCAAATACTCTTGGACCGGAACTACAGACATCACTCTTGCTGCCAGCCAGATTAGCATTTTAAACAACATGACAAGACCCCTCAGCACCTGCCTGCTTTCATGTGGAAACAAAAATCAGAAAAATTAATGATCTATGCTAATGACCCTGCTGGAATATGATAGGAGGAGCAGAAAGCAAATGCTGCGTAAGGGTTCACTGACTTCACTTTCTAATCTCCCTGGGGATTACTATTAAATATACCTCTTCTGCTAGTTTGGTTATGTGGAGTAAATGCTGCCCAGCAATTGTGGCGACTTAAAGCCAGTGATCCCACATCCATTGCAGAAAACAGTCATTTCTGAGTGCAGGAAGGAACACAAAGCAGATCATCCATAATCCTGGCAAAAATTGAAATGCGTTTATCCCACTTGCGGAGCCAGTCAACAAGTTTTAACTGTAAATGAGATGCATTGTGCTTGCAGCAGAGTAATTAAGCAAGTCTAACAGTGACCACTAAGACGAAACAAAGACAAAGAAAAGAATTGGTGTGAGAAAATGATATTGTCTGTAAGCACACACTGAAGCACAGGGCTGTGTGTAGACTGCTTCCACGTCAGGTTTGAGCGGCTTTCTTCTAGTGAGGTGGGTTTTGTGGTGTCACATTCCCAAGGTGAATTAGAGGCATCTGTCTCACAACTCCCACACCAACAGTTACTTCTAGCCGTTTCTCACCAAGAGCACCAAGGTGCAGAGTAAGCTCCGGACAGCCACACCGGTCTCCAGTCACAGGAACAAAGTGCGTCCCCTCTAACGTTTCATAGAAATGTCCCGCTGACCGCAATTAAAAAAAAAACCTGCTGATGCAGCCTTGGCACCTTCTCTTCAGAAATGCACCAAAGGCACTGACAAAACTAAACTTCATGCCTCAGAAGAATTTCAACCTCTCCGTGTCTGAATCAGCAACATCTGATACTGGCAACACCCCAAATAAAGTGTTTCAACAACTGCAAAACACAGGTCCATTTTAAGGCTGGAGGCTATTAATCCTTATCCAGCAAAACCACTTAGCGCGCGCACACACACACTAAGAACACGAACCTCTCTAGTACAGAGCAATGTCGCTGGGGTCTGATAAGTGAGGTAAAGAACGGAGAGTCCTCTAGACATCGGACAGAAAAGCAATCAAACTCAGCTCAGTCAATTAGGCCAGAATCATACATCAGCCCTCTCAGCCTCCAACTGCTTCATTCTGTGGCACGACAACATTATCATCCTTTTAACATCCTCACAGTCAATTATTAATACATCCTTCCAAAGAAATATGTGCATGTCGTGTCCGTGTGTCTCCGTTTGTGTGTGTTCTAACATCCTTTTTAGGACCTTCTCTGGCATACACATTAACCACATGAGATGAAATGAGGTTCTGTCTCATTAGGACCTCATACTGGTCCTGACAAGGTTAATGTTTAGGGCTAAGATTGGAATTGTGGTTAGGGTTAAAAGTTATGGATAGCCAATAACTGGTTAGGGTTTCTTTCGGCTGTTCAATTGAATGGAAGTCACTGCAGTGTTCTAAGAAGAAGAATAGGAGTGGAGTGTGTGTGAGAGTGTGTGTGTCAGGACGCACTGGTTGAAGAGGACTCTGGAGCGGACGATGAACTTGAAGATGTACTCCAGAGCCTTCATGGCCTTCAGCAGCTGCTCTGTGAGCTTCTCAGCATGGTCCACGTAGTTCTTCAGGACTTTGGTCAACTTCCTACAATCACACACACATCACACGATGACAAATCTGACTATCACGTTGTTAAATTAATTAATTTTATCTAAAGAGACAATTTACTCACGTGTAAGCCAGTGTGGCGCTAAAATGCTTTCGGATGTAGGTCTCCAAGACGGGGTTAAAGTGCTGGAACTTTCTGTCGGCTATAAGCCCAATTATGAACACCTGTCAGAGAGCAGAGACTTTTTCATTAAAATGTAAACCACATGACTCATAACAGAGAGCAAGAGGGGGAAAAATGGTTACTCAATATGCTGAAATAGATTGGGGAAATTAAACAAGATTGCATTTGAGCAAAAGGCCATTTTCTCTCAATTCTCTAGCCAGCAGATAATATAGGACACCCCATAACACAATTACTACCTCATTTCTCTGAAAGAGAAACTCTTTTGTTTTTAGATATGTACCCCCAGTTAGGAAATAGCATACTACAGAAAAAAAATCCTCCTTGATACTTTATAAACTCATTGGCAACGAATACTCGATTTACAACATGACAAAGTTATCTGATGAAAAATTCGACAGGCTTGTTTATTTTGGCCTTTTCGGCACATCTTTTTCCCTGTTCTATATCCAAGAAATATAAGACTTTTAAAGCCAGATAAACAACTTGCAGCCCTGATATCACAAATTTATGCAGATCAATACAGCAGTATTCCATACGAGATGCAGCAGGTCTGCACTTCCCTCAGTAAATGTTAAGCCCGGCTCTTACTTATTAACAACAGGGAACGTTTGTGGGCTACAACACAAGTGCACCCAGAAAGTATTTCGCCAGAGGCATCAATTTTAATGTTTTGACAGCGTAATCGTAATTATTGCAAACTATACGCATACGTTTCTCTTAAAATAGAAATTTTATCTCAAAAGCACTGCAGTGACACTGCATCTGAAGACGTGGTTCTTCTGTTCTGTTGCAGTTTGAAACTCGTGTTATACAGATTGACGCTGTAATTGGAACAATTGCATGATTTAAAAACATCAAACAAATCAAAACAGACAAACTTGAAAACTATCTGTGTAGTTTCAAACACCAGCTTAGAACAGAAGACATGTAAATGCAAGAGAGGCTCAAGTAGGAAATCAAAATTGTTGACATATAGATGACATTTGAAAAGCATGTGAAAGACCCGGCGGCACTGACATTTGCATCCGAGAACGAAATACGTCTAAATGCACACGTATTTCCACTGACAAGAACCTCTGCTGGTATAAATCATGCTGTGGCGTTACACCGTCTGCTTCTCAACTCACCAAGGCATCGAACACCAAAGTATCAAATGTGTCACTGTCTGAGTTCTCCATCATGATGTTGAAGAGAGCATCCAGAGTGTCTTGCAGAAACTAGAACGACAGAAACACAGTAGGGTGTGATGAGCCAAACATAAAATATGGCACACTTGATAATCATTGCCTTGTTAACAGGCACAGAAACTCAAATCCAGAATAAGATATGACACGCAAAGTGCATGAGAACTGTCAAACTAAGTATCAGTCAGTGAATTGCAGTTTCGAGAAGCAGGAGCTAGGGATGGCACTCAGTAAACAAATACACTCCCATTATTCCCAAATGCAGCCCATGGCCAAGAGGCAAGGAATTGGGCTTGTAACTGGAGGGCTGGGGTGCCACTGAGCAAGGCACTGAATCCCTCATTGCTCCACCAGCATGATAACTGCAATAATAACCGATACTGATCTCAGACTTTTTCCAATTCTCCTTCTGTATACAAGTCAGATTTATTGTCAATTTCTCCACATATACTAGACATACAGAGGAATTGAAAGTAGGTTAATAAGATATAGCAAACACATTAGTTTTATTTAAAGTCTAATATAGGCTATAGACTACTGAATTGAACCCATATGCAAATGTAAAGGGCTCCATTAATGTGACATATCAGCAATTACTCACCCTTTGTTGCTGTTATCATGAGGCATAGAAGATGTAGATGATAATAACTTCCATGTCAGCAGCTAAAAACACTAACAATATATTGCTCTGTGGGGAAACATGCTGCATTTACTCAGCCGATTCCAAACAGACGTGAAAGTGTCGGAAACAGAGCCACCGTTCCATGCAGTACCTGAGCTCTCATCTCAGGATGGATGACATTCATCATGATCTCAATGACAAAAATAAACAGAAGTTGCCGGCGTGGAGTTTAACGCACAGCTCTATTACAAGAGGCTGCGTGACAGGGATGTGGGAGGAGCCACCTGTTTGCTCACTGACTGGGTCACAGCAGGGGTAAAATCTACTGGAAACATTTTCGTGCATATTATTCATTTAATACACAATACACAGCTGTATTGATGAATTGTATTAAAATGTCAAACAGAAAAATGTCCCCCTACTTGCACATTTAGGCAGCCTTGGAGCACATCAGAGCAACACACTGCTAATATTGCAGTGATAACAATCACACCCCTGTGGTTTAATGAACCAGTCCAACTGTGACTGACACATTTATCTGATAGGATCGAAACTGCCAGGTGAAAGACTTCCTCGGATGGGACGAAATCTTCCGGGCCCCCAACCACACTGCAGAAAACTTCCTCAGGAAAGTGACTTATTCATCTGCCCCATGCTGAGCACCAACAGCAGGTCTGAAGTCTGCAAGTGATAATATGTGCCTTCTACTCACTGACTCTACAAAGTTATGGTTAAAAAAAAGAAAACTGATATAAAGTGAAATTATGAGGAGTAGCTGCAAATTTCCAGGATCGAGAAAGACTGACCGTGACTGCATTGTTTGTCCCCAGCTGTTGAGAGATATACTTGTTTTTGCTGAACTGAATAAAGACAAAACAATGAAGGTCATAGAGTCCATTAAAAAAGTGAGTTAAGATCATTAGTTTTTGCTCCAGTTGTGGCAGCACAACACCTCTGCGCCTCAACCTGATAAGAAACAACAACAACAACAACAACAGACAGACAGACAAAGGAGGCAGCCATCGCCCACTGACCTTGACAACTTCACCACCTTCCACCTTCATCAGCTGTCGGAGGTTCTGTTGCAGAAGGCTGGTGTTGGAACGCCACTTCAGAAGTCCCAGTAGGTCCACTGAATAAAACAAACAAAACCATTGTTAAATGCACAGTGTGTCATTTCTGCTGCTAAGCATCTTTTACTCAATAAATACAACCAACAAAAAATTGTTTGATGACATCATGAGCCCAACCTCACTTCCTGATTAAGTGACTTCAGTGATGAGCTTTTTTAAAAAGTGTGACACCGACTGACTCAGCCTCTCTCCGCTCACTGCCTCACATCCTGTGCACCTTTCAAAGTAAAAGAACTCTAGCATTTCCTTTCCAATCATTTTTTCAACAAGGCTTTTATTGAATAAGATTCAAAAGCCGACTGAAATGAATGAAACGGTCCATTACCCTCAACATAAATATGGATTTCTTTGGCTTTGAAAAGTGTTTGAAATGTTTTGACTAATGTAAGTACACTACTCAACAAAATCTATCATTATAAAATCAGTCTTCCCCGTTTTTATCAACATCCCAAAACATAGCAGTAAAATTGATCCTACAAATTATAATAGTGTGAAGAGAGACAAAGAGGCAGCAGGACAGGACAATTTGGGCATGGGTCAAATATTTGTTTTAAGTTCACACGCGTGCACACATGCACACACACAGTTGGTAAATTTCACAAACACAGTGCAAGTCATAAATCTCTCACTTTAATCATGGAAAATGAACGAGGCACAAGAGGATGAGTCATTACATGATTAATCACATTCAACAAAGCTTGTTTATGCCACATTTGGCAGGTTATCAAATTAGGAGCTTAAAACATGCTGTTGTGTCAATTATTTATTATGCCGTAGAAACCAGCACTTTTAAAATCACAATCAGCTAAAAGGCAGACGGAGAGAGCTTAGAGTCTTCAGTCAGTTCATAGTGCTGGAGTCAGCCTGTAAAAAAGGGCATCTAATAATGTGTGCTGTCTCATGTGTCATGTATGTACATGTATGTGCAAGTTCACAGTATATGATGCATTATGGGAAGATTCTGGGCTTGACCCATGTTAGGGACTGAAAACTATGTTCATCAACTTTATGGCTGCAGTGCTCCATTGAGCGCCGGTGGAGCAGTGCAACTAATGATTCATTTAATCATCACTTCCTGATTATTTAAGTTTGGTGTAAATGTCTTCAAATGATTTATTTAAACGGAGAGAAATGTACGCGTAGCATTGAAGAATTATCAAAAGATTGTTGATAAATTTGCGGATCAAATGATTGAAAATCGCCACTTCAACACATCAGAGAGACAGTTGGAATTAAATTGGAATTGACACTGCTCTTAGTGGCCACATGGCAAGGCTGGGTGTCAGGCTAAATTAAAAAACCTCCACATTACCACATGAATGTTTGTTTACAGTGCATTATCTGACAACAGCATTTTATGTTCACGTTTTACCAGCAAGCACCACCACTAAGTGGTCGCTTGTTCTTTTTTCTTAATAATAACAGCATTGCACTTTGAAGCCTTGAAGGTTTGAAAGTTTTAAAGTGCTTTTTTTTCTGAACACAATTACTTTATGTAAAAGCACTTGCACACACAGTAGACACACAAATCCCCTACTTCATTTGTTTTTTCTGTTTTATTTTTTAAATGACATGCAGTATTTCTCATTCTGACGATGGTAGGGACAAGACAGTACATCTTCCACCAAGCCAGTTCCACTCCCTGCTCTGCCATCATTAGATTTCCAGTGCTTCACCTCCAGCCTCCCATTTAGAGAAGCATACTCCAAATACCCAGGGAGGAACCAGCAGGCACTTTACACAAGCCCTCAGCTCGGGGAGGCCCCCTGCATAAATCTAGCTTAATTAAAAAGAGCATTTCATCTCAGATGTAGGATAAGGGATGAGGTGTCACGTGTGAAGCAAGCAGTTCACAGCAAGGGGTTATTGTAAATACACATGTGGATTGTCTTTACAACTATTCACTGCACTATTTGGTCTGTAAATACTGTCTAAATACATTTTTTCTCAATATTCCACAGCCCAAAATAATGTCTTTAATTGGCTAGTTAGTTGTCCTTGGGCACTGAGCAAGAAATTGATCCCAAAATTCGAGGTTTTAACTGTTAGGACTGAACTATTTAGGGAAAGTATCCAACTGCAATTTTTTTTTGCCAGATATTGCAATTGCACACTGCCAAGCTTCAGTTCAATAATCAGTATGTTACAGATTAAAGACGTGGTGGAGCATTACAACACGAAATAAAAATATTAACCACTGTATATTCTGATGTGAGGATGAGAACTTAAGATGATGTGCTACTTGTGTTGTTTCAAACTGTGATTTTGATGTGAAAATTACAAATTCTTCAGCTCTGTGTTGAGGTTAGGCATTACACGCTCGGCTTCAGCTTCAGATTATTGTTTTTTTTTATTATTATTAGTTTTGGTTACTGCTTCTGGCAAATGCATGTGTAGCAACACGCACAGCAATTTTTGTTTTCAATAGCAGTTCTCTTTAAGCTAGAAGCCATCAGCCATCATTGTGTTAGAGACTAGAGTATATGTTAATGCAAAGTACTTTAGATTTTTTACTGTTTGACAATTTGTCATAAAACACTGTTAGAGGGGGAACATTGGTGTAAAATTTAAATAAGAAACCATGGAAGTAAAATCCAAACTGCAAATAAAAGACAAAAGGACAAGTGAGTGACTGAGTTACAGAGAAAGCCAGCTGTTTGGGTGGGAGCTTATAAGTTTCTAGTTTTTAATCAAGTAGGCAGAAGCCAGACGAGCAGATAGCGTTACTTTATTAAAACTACTCAAAACTTTTCCTCGAGCTTTGCTGTCAGATGACATATCCTGGGAGACACACACACACACACCTCTCTGTTTAATCAAAATCATTGAGCACTGACACCTCAGGCTCATCGCCAAACAACTGCTGGTCAGCCTTGCTTAGCACCAAAGGTTGCTGGGTAAATATGAGCAGTGAAGCTGATCTGCACTGCTGCTCATCTTTCTCACACAGGGGAAAAAGGAGAAAGCCAGAAAGAGAAAACAAGGTGGACGAACAGGAGAGGATGGTGGTGATTGATTTCTACAGTTATACCCTGTACAGCCACATAAGAAAATAAACAATGATTTCAACTGAAAACAATACTCCCCTGTCTAGTGTGATCAAGTGTGGGCAAGTTCTGCTTCTGCAACCGAGACTGTTCATGTGGTGACAATGACATCACCACCCACTGATCCGACGAGGAAGGCAAACATGACTGTATTTTAATGACAACTTAAACCACAGACTAAATTTAATAACCCTCAAAGGGAACATTACTGTACCAACACACAACGCCCCTCTCATTCACACAACAAGCAGCAGGAGTTTGACAGCAAAGAACTTCCTCGTTCTCCTGTAATAACCAAAGTATTTTCTATTTGCCCTGCTTGTTACTGGAGCCATATTTACATTTTCATTTTCCTTTGTAAGACGATGAAGATTTAGCACAAGGTCACACAAGGCCTCTGTATTTGTGTATATGACAACTGGAAGAGACCAGACACGATTTGGATTGATTTAAATAGTATACTATTTAAGAGTACTGCTGCATTTTTGGAAACCTACTGCCAAGTCAAACATTTCTGCATCATGCTCAACAACTACGTGCTGTCCTCAATTCATACAAGAAGGTGCCAAGAAACTGAGCTCCTTAATTGTAAAACCTGTTGAACAAGTCCAAAAGGCCTGTAATGTGGGAGGAGACTGTGAAAGCAGTGAAGATTGAAATTCAGATGTCATGTCAATCACATTCACACTATCAAACAAAAGAACACGATGATGAAAATGTATTTATGTGGTGCCATGGATAAAGCCCGTATTTTGTTATTCTGTAAAGCCTAGATTGGCAACCACTCAAATGAAGAATTTTTTAACATAATAAAAACTATTATATATAAATTAACTAATATAACTATATAAGCTAATATATTATATATAAACTTTTAACATAATTCACATTACACTTCAAACTCTAATAATCTATCCGTATCTTTGTTATTATGAAAGTGCAACCATGCAAATTTTGTCGTAAAATGTTACAGGTGTGAGGTTAAAATCAGGGTGAGCTTGAAAATGGGTGTGGTCAGACTCCTTACCCTAACGTTAGACATTACATTACATTACATTACATGTCATTTAGCAGACGCTTTTATCCAAAGCGACTTACAATAAGTGCATTTAATCATTAGGGTAAAAATAAGAGCTAGAAGTAAGTAAGAGCTTCAAGTAAACCAAACTATGAAGTGCTAGTCATAAGTGCGATGTATAATTTATTTTTTTTTTTTTTTTTTGTGTGTGTGTGTCGGCGTCTTAGTCGAGGTAGAGACATCACAACAAACTGCATTAACCTGAACATATTTTAGTCCTAAAACCAAGTCTTAAACCTCAAAAAACGAAATGTCGAGAAAAAGACAGATTCAAAAGTTTGGATCAGTGATTCAAAGTTTGAATCAAAGGTTGTTCTCACAGTCTACCTCAGACATGTACACACACACATACACACTCTTCTCACACTCACACAAAGTTCACCTGTGCAATGATGGATGATTACTGTCATTTCAGAGTTACTGGCAAATAAAGTGGTTTGGACAATCTGCCGAGGCCTTAGCGTTCATCTTCCTTACTGCACCGAGTTTGTTAGTTGAAATCACAGCAATGTCAAGCCTAACCGATATACACTGCAGACAAATATAGGATCGGATCCAAGTTGTGATGTAATCTTTGTAAAATAAATCATATTAAGCACACGAACAGACTAAAAGCAGGTTTTTAACATTTTTTGGTCAGGCAAACACAAGAATTATTCAGTGAAAGCACCGATAGTACAGAAACATAACAAAGTGTAAGACAAAACACATTACAATTCACTTCAACAGTTGACTCTGTTCACCCTTCTCATGCCTGACAATTTAAATTACCTTTGTATTACCATGAATAAAAACATGAGGGCATGGTTCACTTCTTATTCAAACAGAGGGGTTTTTTTGGCTGAGTAAAACAATTATTTTCACTAGCAGGTAAAGTTAGCCTGCAGTGAATTTGTCGTTTCTTCTATTGCTCTCTCTCTCTCTCTCTCTCTCTTTTCCAAAAACACACTGAGGGGAATGGGGAAGTTCTCATTTTAACTCTAATTAAAATGGTGATTCAGCCCCACATACCAAAGAAAACAAAGAAGCACAACAAATTAAGTACAGTGAAAAGCTAAGCAGATATGTAGAGTCGTTCAGTTTCAAGTAATTAGAAGAATTGGATCATTGACACGGACCAGCTATTCACATGATTCAGTGAACCACCATTTTAGAAATACAGTCACTGTTGCTCAAAGGAGTCCTTAATCAATAAACCATCAAGAACACAAGGGGATTTCTTTGGATTAATACCCGACCGAGATCGACACAGAAACTCAGTCAGGTCTGATAGTTTTGCTTGACAGGGCCTGTATACAAGCAATGTTACATTGTTTCTGTTTACAAAGCTCAAACAGAGGCAGAATAATAGTATCAACAAAACAAAAACGAAGGGTTACTCAACGTAACCCCGGTTCTTTGATAACAGAGTGAGGTGTTTCACTATGGGATATCGCCTTGGCATGACCAACCAGGGAAGCTCCAATGGCACCACGTCTGTCAGTGACAGACAGGTCGAGCTGTGCTGGGGCACCGCCCCCTTCATACTATCACAGCCGACCCGCCCCTCAAAATCATTCAAGACCGGGTTCTTTCCGTGCCTAATGCAAGAAGGGGCGTGTGGTGAAACACCTCACTCTGTTATCAAAGAACCGGGGTTACGTTGAGTAACCCTTCGTTCTTTTTCTAACTTCGTTCGGTGTTTCACTATGGGAGATATAGACCACTCCCGGATTGCATATGACTCCCGAAGCCTAACTACCACAAAAGGTTGAGTGACAACATCACTCCAACCCCGGAGCACCGGCACCGAGCACCACTTGGGCCAAAGAAGGACCAGAGACATCTAGCCTGTAAAACTTGACAAAGGTGTGAGGCGTAGCCCAGCTCGCCGCAGCACAAATATCCTGAACAGACACCCCTCTAAACAGAGCCCAGGAAGCAGCTATACTCCTGGTGGAATGAGCACGCAAACCCTGGGGCGGCAGCAAACCTTTGCAACTGTACGCCACAGAAATGGCCTCCACAATCCAGTGAGACAGCCTCTGGCGGGACAATGGCTTGCCCTTATGGGTAGTGGACCAGGAAACAAACAGCTGGTCAGTACGCCTGAAATCTGCCGTCCTACTCACGTAGGACTGCAGAGCCCTCACCGGACACAAAGTGTTAAGCCTCTGCTCCTCTGTCGAGGAGAATGGAGGCGGGTGAAAAGCCAGCAACTCTACTGTGGGACACCTGTAAGCCGACTCCACCACCTTAGGCACAAAAGCCGGATTGGGCCGCAAGCAAACCTTGGAGAGTCCCAGACCGAACTGTAGACAGGAAGGGCGGATAGACAACGCCTGAAGGTCGCTCACGCGCTTCGCCGTAGACAAAGCCAAAAGCAGAACCGTTTTCAGAGACACAAACTTCATCCCCACAGCCTCCAAAGGCTCAAAGGGATGCTGAGAAAGGGCATCCAGCACCACCAGAAGGTCCCACAGTGGAACCAGGTGCCTAGAAACTGGGAGCTTTCGACGTGCACCTTTCATAAAGCGACAAACCAGGGGGTGCTGTCCCACCGGTTTATCACCAAAACCCACGTGACATGCTGAGATGGCAGCGAGGTACACTTTTACTGTGGAAAAAGCTCTTCCTTTATCCACCAGCTCCTGTAGAAAACACAACAGGTCCACAACTGAACACTGAAAAGGGACTGTGAGTCTAGACTCACACCATTCCTCGAAAACCCGCCATTTACAGCCGTACAAAGCACGGGTGGAGGAAGCCCTTGCACTCTGAATGGTGTCTATAACCTGCGGAGGCAGTCCTGCTGCGTCCAAATTAAACCTCTCACGGGCCAGGCCCAGAGCGCCACGCGGTCTGGGTGGGGGTGGTAAATCTCCCCGCGTGCCTGGGACAGGAGGTCTCTGCGTATGGGCAGAGGCCAGGGGTCGCCCGCCAACATCTGAACTATTTCCGCCACCCAGTGTTTGGACGGCCATCTTGGCGCCACCAGTATGAGAGACAGATTCTGCTCCCTCACCCTGGCCAGGGTGGGGGAAATCAGACTGAGGGGAGGGAATGCGTAGAGCAGCACGTTTGGCCACGGGTGAGCCAGAGCATCCACACCGAGAGGTGCAGTGATGTCCGACAGGGAGAAAAACAGCGGACAGCGGGCGTTTTCCTGCGAGGCGAAGAGATCTACGGCGGCTCGGCCGTATCTCTTCCAAATCTGGTCCACAACCTGCGGGTGCAGAGACCATTCCCCGTACAGAGGATTCCCACGAGACATCAAGTCCGCCCCTCTGTTCAGAACTCCCGGCACATGTGTCGCCCTGAGTGAGAGGAGCCTGGTGCTGCTCCACAGTATCATCTCCCGAGCCAACTTGTGTAACCGTAGTGAGCGAGTGCCTCCCTGACGGTTGACATAGGCTACCACAGTGGAGTTGTCTGTTTTCACCAGAACATGACGGCCTCGGAGAAATTGCAGGAAGTGTTTCAGCGCTAGAAACACTGCCCAGAGCTCCAAAACATTTATGTGAATCTGGGCCATTTCTGGACCCCAGGAGCCATTCACCGCTCTGCCTGACATCGTTGCTCCCCACCCTGACAGGGAAGCGTCCGTTGTCATGGTAACCCTGGACGTCACCGTCCCCAGCGGGACCCCCGTGGTGAACGCCCCTGCGTTCCTCCACTGACGGAGAGACTTCACACAGGTCCGAGTCACTTTCACTCTGCGGTTGAGGTGACGGCGCGGGCACAGGTGCAAAGCTGCAACCCACCGCTGAAAATCTCTCATCATCAACAGACCTAAATGCACTACAGCTATCACTGATGCCATCAGGCCGAGCAGACGTAGGCATAGTCGAAACGACACGACTCTCCCCATCTGAAAGAGGGAGAGACACTGTGTGAGAGATTTTATTCTCCCGTCTGATAGCGTGACGCGATATGACAGGGAGTTTATTTTCAGACCCAGATACTCCGCACACTGTACGGGCTCTATCTGACTTTTCGTCCAGTTTATACTGAACCCAAGATCCCTGAGATGATTTATCACCACAGCAGAATCCATGACCGCCTGCTCGTGCGAGCCAGCGCATATCAGATAATCGTCTATGTACGAAAAAATTCTGATGCCTTTGCTCCGTAATGGAGACAGAGCCCCCTCCACACACTTGCTGAATACCCTCGGAGCTAACGACAGCCCGAATGGGACAGTTTGATACTCGTAGGTTTTGCCTTGGAAAGCGAACCTGAGATATTTTCTGTGTGCAGGGTGAATGGCGATGTGAAAATACGCGTCCGAGAGATCGATCGTTACAAACCAATCTCTCTGACGGATAGAGCGACAGAGCACTTTGTGTGTCAACATCCTGAATGTGTATTTCCGTAGGTGTTTGTTTAGCACACGGAGATCTAGGATGGGGCGAAGGGCTGTGCTTGCCTTCTTGGGAATGAGGAAGTACCGGGAGTAGAAACCCTGTTGTGACTCCGCGGCCGTGACAGCTCTGATAGCTCGTTTGCTCAGTAAAGACGTTATTTCGTCTTCCAAAACCCGTGCAGCGTCCCCCTTGGCCACTGAAACTAACACACCGTTGAACCTGGGTGGTTTCATGGCAAATTGAAGTCTGTATCCGTGAGATACAGTGGATAGAATCCATGGGTGAACTGCGCATGCGCGCCACCCGTCCGCTCTGACAGAGAGAGGTCCTGTGTCGAGCTGTGGTGACGTCACCCCCACGACTCGGTGAGAATCGTGTCTCGCCAGTGGAGCGTGAGCTCCCTCTGGTGGCGAGGGGGGTGCATGACATTGATTTATTTTTGTGTTTTTTATTTTGCATCTCGCCCTTGGCTTTGTGCCTGGCTGCGAAAATGCTGTTTTTATTTGCAACAGGTTTGGACAGGGTGGAAGTGTTTGGTGACACATTAACTTGGAGAACCCCTGTGTCTTCTCCCCGTGGGCCTGCCACCTGGGAGACTGAACAAGGAGCCCTGGAGAACAAACAACAGCCAGGGTTCCTGAACCACACATGACGGGGTCCTGGTGGTCCCCCTCCATGACTCTTAACTTGACCGGAGGGGGAGATGGAGAAGCTGGGGTTGTTAGGACGCCCGCTTCTTCTTTCCGTCAGTGGGGTGAGACGGGCGGTTCTTTGCTGCGACCGCTGCAAAGGAGTGTTTGCCCCACGGTCTCTGGGCGTCAGACCTGGGCTGCTGGTTGCCCTGCTGACCAGTCTGCCTCTGAGGGCGGGCACTGCTCTGACGTCTCCTCACTGCGGCAGCTGAGGCTGCAAAGGTGGGCTTGGCGGCCTGAGGGGGGCGAGGGGCTTGTCTCCTGGGCAGACAGAGATCAAAGGCTTCTCCCTCCTGCTTTCTGAGGGTGCTGGTTTCCCTCATCCTCTCCAGAGCTGGGCCAAACAGACCTTTGGTGGGGTCGTATGCGGCATCCATCACATCCGCCTTCTGTGCATCACTCAGGCTCGAGTGGTTCAGCCACAGGGCCCTCTCTCCTGAGACAGCGAGGCCCATAACTCGGCCACTGCCCTGCACTGCTCCCCGTGAGGAGCGCAGGATGAGATCATTCACCACACAGATCTCGTCCCAAAGAGCTGGGTTTGGTGCTCCAGAGTCCAATTGGCGGCCCATCTCCTCCAAAATCTCAGCCAGGTACGCAGACAGCAGTGTAACTGCATTCAGAGAACAGACTGACTGAGCTGCATATTTATACATCCTCTGGAAGATGGAAGATGTGACGCGTTCCATCTTACTAGGCAGAGCGATGTTAGAGGAGGCCGAGACAGAGCGGCGATCAGGGTGAAGGTGGTGGGCTACTGAAGACTCCACCACTGGGGGTTCGGACAGCCCCAGTTCCTTCATCCCATGGATCTCCAGTTTAGAACATCCTTTGGTGGGGAGCTTGTTCTTAAAGGGACAGGACCAAAAACGGCTCATTTCCCTCATGCACGCAGGCACGGCTGGAAGGAGCTGTTTGGCTGGTGGTTGAGCTGGTGGAAGTCTCTTACCATCATAAAGGTCCCTCTCAGTGCCACCTGCGTCCTGAACTGCAGGCCACTGTATGCCCAGCTTAGAAGCAGCTCGTTTACAGACCTCGTAAAGGCTGCTGTCAGCTGGAGGAGCGACATCAGATGCACTGGAGGGGCGAGAAGGCACTGGAAAAGTGGCATCGTCCTCGTCCTCCTCCATATCATCCAAGTTGAGAATGTCTGAGTTGGCATAGCCCTCAGCATCCTCCTCTGGCTCTACGCCAGGGAGCTCCTCAAAGAGTGGCGGCATGTCTGTGTATTCCTCCTCCATCATATCCGCCCAGCTCGTGGTAGCTCGCGGTACATGGGGAGTTTTAGCCACAGCGGTTTCTCCCGACAGACATGGGTCCTGAGAATTAGCGACCGCCACTCTCAGTCTCCTCTCCAAAATTTTCTCTGGCATATCCGCGCAGTGTGGACACGACTGCGGGTCAGCCAGAGACGCCTGTGCGTGTTTAGCACCCATGCACGTAATACACATGGGATGAGGGTCCCTGCCTGAGATGGATGAGCCGCATGACGCGGGACACAGGCGGGATGCAGCCTCTTTGACCTTCGAAACCGGCCCTTTGGCGGGGGTTGCGGTCGAGGACATGGCAGCGGGCGAAGAGAGAGACATTTCGTCGCGCACGGAGATCGCTCACCAAGCACCGTAAAGTCAGCTCGCCGTAATGCGTTAGCTTTACTCTCGGTGACTGATGTAGCTTGTCGGCTAAGACACCGTGCACCCGGCAGATTAGCTGTGATGCTAAGCCCTGCTCGGTAATTAGCGTTAGCACCCGGAGTTTAAGGTCCTAGCTAACGAAACACCTAAGAGTTAGCTCGCCGCGACACGTTAGCTCCGCTCCCGGTAAACACACAGTTAACAAACAAATGTCAACCGTATCCACGCTGACTCGCCGCAACGCGTTAGTCTGTGGGTAACTGATCTACAGTTAACCGACCCCCGGCAGATAATACAGGGTGGTCGGTGGAGCAGCTCGCCTTGACGCGGACACTACACCAAGATCAAGTGGAAAACTTCTTGCGAAGAACTTACTCAGCAAATAAAGGACGTAAGCCAGGGACTGCGTTCGGCGACGAGGACCTTAACGGCGCGTCTGCGAACAGTTTAGCAACACCAAGCTAGCCCGAATAGCTGAGGGAGCTTCCACACAGTTTCTTCACGGGAAGAAAGCGAGAATGATTTTGAGGGGCGGGTCGGCTGTGATAGTATGAAGGGGGCGGTGCCCCAGCACAGCTCGACCTGTCTGTCACTGACAGACGTGGTGCCATTGGAGCTTCCCTGGTTGGTCATGCCAAGGCGATATCCCATAGTGAAACACCGAACGAAGTTAGAAAAAGAACCCACCAAATGTTTTAGTGATATGTGGTTAGTGTGCATGATTAAATTGTCATTGTCTAGGGGCTTCAAAATTTGACGTTTCTTTATGTTTTTAATATTGGTCTTATTCACATTTCTTATCTCTATTACTATCTCTGGTCACTAAGTTGTTTGTTGTCTTGTTTTTTTTTTTAAATGTAATTTCTTCTTGTTTAACATGCAGAGGGGGTGGAAGAGAAGGAAATCAATCATACAGAGAAACTAGAAAGTGCTCTAAAAACACATACTCCTTCAAAATTTCCTCAAGTCTTTAATAAGATCTGTTCCAAAATGTGATGAGCTCTTCCCCATGTCATGTCCCACATCTCCACAAAATGCCATTGAAATCAGCTCAGTAGTTTTTGAGCAATCCTGCTCACAGTCCAGTCACAGTTGACAGCACTCAACCTCTTGGAGGATGAAAAGATAGAAAAATGAACAGGAGAAGTACAAAACCTCCTACCGTTCTGTGTGAGCTTGGTGGAGCAGACCAGAGTGGCGATCTGAAAGGAGTCCTTGCTGATGGTACAGTTGCCCAGGTTATGCATACTTTTACCAGTGGTGGAGTAGCCTTTCTCCTCCAGCTCTAGCTTAGTGGCGGGGAGGTTCAGGTACAGAGACGAGTCTTCCATCTTCTTTGCTTCCGCCTGGTTTTTCCATAGAGAGATTTCAGTCAATATGTGAGCAAATTAACAATTTACAGAGGCAGTTGAGGGAGCTCATTCATTTTTTTGCAGTACATTGAAATCCATATCTGGTGTTTACGATGTGAAGAAGTGTTATGTTTTATTACTGTGGCATGTTTGATGAAGATGAAGTTTTCATTGTGTCTATATGTGTACATAAAAAGATTTTTTAACTTGAGTTTTCCTGCAGTCCATTGCATATGAGAGTAAAACGAAAACTGTTTACTGAACAGTAACCCTGATTGACAACTGCAACACAACTGAATCAAAGAATTAAAAATCTAATTGGGGACATTTCTCCCATATTAACTCTTTAATTAACATAAATGGACACTGTAATGCAAAGGTATAAATATGGAATTTTAATGTGACCAATTTTTCACCCACGCCTCATCTCCGTTATGGTCCTGTCATGATGAGAGTGCGACCCACTCTCATCAGCCTGGCAGGTAGGCAGACAATAACAAAGACACCAAAGCACCAAAGACTGATTTAACCAGGTTATGGGTGATATTTCACATTTACCTTGTACACAATGAGATCATGCTCGCCATCCCTTAGAGTCGTCCCATCATACCTCATCAGCTTCACGAAACACAAAGCAAATATCTTCTCCGATTTGTCTTTTGCTGTGGGAGGAGGAAAAGAAAGACATGAGGAGGACGGAGAACAGCCTGATGGTAAGAGAAATTAAATCACTGTAGTTGTTTACTTTGTGACACAAAACTAATTGCCTATTATTTTTTTTTAACTATTGCACTATCCTAAAAAGAGAAAAAACTTGCACACAACATGCAGTATGCATTAGTATGAGATATAAGTATCAGCTACGGATATTAGCTTGTAGAGACACTTCAGTAAACCATGCAGTGTAGCTCACTTTACAACAAGTCATTAACAACCAGAAGACTAATAAAAAAGATAATCCCTAAAGTAAATCTCAGCACTATAAGCCCTGAGTCAGCTCCTGAGTTGGCAAAATAATTAACTGTTCCCTTATGATGGCTTTACTGATACTGTGACTACCCATGGATGAATTATTTTTTTCCTTTTAAAAGAGGCAGACACACTTTGATGCAAGTAATCGCTCTCATTTGACCAAACAGATGATTTTTCCTTTTCAAAAATCATATTTGCAAACTTATAAAAGCAAACAGATCTACTTTTGTCTACATCTGGTTTTTGTTTACATACTTTCAGTTGATCTCAGACTTGCAGCTGTGAAGTGACTGTATAATTGCAGCAGGAACACTGCTTGTGTCCATGTGCATACACACGTGTGTTTTTAGAGGCGTTGTGTAAGGAAAAACGTTCCATATACAAGCAGAAGAGTTATGACTTTGTCCTGTAACAGAGCGTTTGGACAGGGTCACATATATCATCACGGTGGATCAACAAGCTCAAATTTATGAGCAGGGAAGACCTGATTCATCGAAGTATCTCGCACATTCTATCTGCATAAATCCCCTCATTGGTTTTCTGCCTGCAGCCTCACTTGTGAATAATTGCTAGGCTGGCATGAGAGGAGCCAGTGGAGGGTAAACACTGTACAAATGCCACACACAAAAAATGTATTACTGCCTTACTAAGGACACCAGAGTGCTCCAAAAATGTCACTTTTAGGAAACAATCTTCTTTTTCTTATTCTATTTTCTGTGCTAATCAAAGTCAAGTTTGTGTAGAACTCCTTACACACTCCAGCCTCCAAGGTGGGCTGTCACTTGGGATTTATGGTGAGTGTAGTGTTCTACAATTTAAGGTCTACCCACTAATCCACTCACCAAGTAGTGGCATAATGACAGATGAAAGAGATGTGAGAAGATGGCGAAGATCCCTTACAGTGGTTTTAACATGATAATCTAATGCATCCCCGATTCTCAACCAGGAGGCTGAGATAGCAAGCACATGAGCTCCACTCGTAGCCATGATGAGCAGCACTCTGTCACTCTGTGTTTATAATAAAAGTTCAGCAGTAGCTAGTGGAGGAGGCAGAAGGAACGCAGGCATGTGACAGCAGGCAACTCGAATTATTTCATCTGTCAGTCTCTGTTCTTCACACGTAGAGAAGTGATGTAATGCAATATTTTTTCCCTATGTAATTTTTAAAAGGTAATTTCCTAGTCCCATGTAGAAAATAGACAGGTTTGCGAGATGTATTTGCTTATGTAAATACCCAAACTTAATAAAGTCCCACGTTATTGTTATTGGAATACGCTACAGCAACCCTTTAAAGACAACTTCCCGTGTTTTGATGGCAGAACTTTGTGCCATGTGTGAGACGCATTTTGTGGCAAATGATACTGACCCAAAATAACCTGAACTCCTGTTTAGAGGTGTCAAGATATGTGATTTGGCCTCACCAATGTTGAGGCTTTGCAATGGAGGTTCAAAGACCTCACCTGCAACAAGTCTCAGACTGGTGTCCACTCATATGAGCCATGTTTACTTTCCTATAGATGGGCACATAATTTGCAAAAGTGACATTACGTTATACTGAAGAAGACCACAAACCAGCGATTAAGGCCATTACCTCATCAGGAAAATGTTTACTGACAATGAAAATAAAGTGAGGAGTAGGATCAAAATCAAATGTTTATGAAGACTCATGTGTGCAGGGGAGTGAAGAGCCTTGTGTCTCTATTATGGGAGTAGTGTAGTAATAAATAACGCTCGCTGACAGAAAAATAAAAGACTTAAACCGTACACAAATTCTCATAATCCAGTCATTACACCTTTTCATTAAATTTCTCTACTGAAGAGTTGGCAGCATCCGCATGCCCCCGCAGTCCCAGAGTCTCTTAAGGTGAGCCAATTTTTAAAGCAACCTTTAACAGCAAGATAAACGCAGAGCACAGAGTTTCAAAGACATGCCGCGTAACAGCATTAGTCCTTGCAGAAGCAAGGTGCCAAGCATGACAAGAAGGCTCTCCAGGTGGATTATATGCCAGCACTGGGCTTTGAAAATTGGTCATATCCTCCACACCACAATCCTGCAGGTGAGAAGCAAACAGAGTGTGAGGGTTTTGAAAACTGCAGGATGACAGCGGCTGCCAATTTCCTTACTTAGGGAAGAGGTATACTTCCCCATGCTGATATCCTCCCAGTGCGATACAAATGGGTTACTTGTATATGCAGTACACAGCTGGCATGGCTACTATTACCTCCCTAGAATATTTTCCCCTGCATCATTCCTCCTGCAAGAGGGATGGCCTGACCATGTGGCAGGCAGATGGGATGGCGAGGCTGCAGTTAGCGGTCCTCCCTGCCCTCTATGCCCTCAAAATTAAAAAGGATTTAAAAAAACAGAAGGATGTACAGCACTGGCTACATTCAGCACAGCACTGGCTCCAATAAACAAATGAGTTCCCTCAGGCATTTTTCACATCCCAGCTGTACTCTCTGACAAGCTGCTCCATGACACTGCTTTGTGGAAGGGCAGAGTAATACCTCTGATTAATGTGACAGAGGGTACGCTTCAAAGTATTTATCACTGTGCGACACATCTGCCTGGATTGGGTATCTTCCATTATTTTTACTTTTGCTGTGGATAGATAAACAGCCAATTGTGTGACTGGTCACCGTTGGGGAAAAGGATCGTTCTAATGCCGACTTTGGTACTCACAGTCCTGCGATGAGCGGTGGCGAAAGGTGAACCGCAAGTGGCTCCTGTTCACATCTTCAATAGGTATAGCAACCTGCGATAAGAAAGAGAAAGGGGCAGTGAGATGTCCTTGTCCACACGTGGACTCAAAAGGCTGCTTTTTGGAAAGAGCTTTACACAATACATCACACAAATCTAATATACTATTTTTGTATGGAGGCAATAGAGTTTGGGCTGATGACATCACACAATCCTGTCACGCAACAGTCAGATTCAAAAAGGCACCATTTCATCAGGAAACCATGCTGTTCAAACCCCATAAACATAAAGACGTGTATAAATGTGGAAACTTATGTGCATGATCATTTATTCTATAATGTTCTGATGATGAAAACCTGTGTTGTGAAAGTAATGGACTTATTAAGAATGATATCAAACTGTTTTGCCACGGAGGTGCAAAGTATTTACGAGAAAGACACTTGAAAGAAAAGGTTCTAAAACATTAAAAGGAAGTCACAGGAAGAAAAGACACACCTTTATTGTTTCAAACCAGCGTGGCTGCTTCACTTGGTAATAGATGACAGACTTGTACTCATTGATCCCATCATCTCCAGCTCCAGGGAAGATCACATTCTAAATAAAGTGAATGAAAAGGCATTAAACACGTTATGAAGCAAACAGCTGGTTATCAGGTCATGCTGGCTTAAGAGGCCAAAACATGATGGTGAAGCTATCATCACCCTGTCAAAACATTAGCACACGTTAGCAGAACGTGGAAAATCGACTTGCACTGATGTTATAAAAATGGAGTCCCTCGGCGGCACAAAGTCTTGGATGCAGTGTGGATGCACCTAATGCACGAGCACCTGACTATTAGCTGTGAATTTCATGACGGCACCGTGGAAAGAAGAAATGAATTATTTAAGAAGGCGGGGCGATGCTTCCCGAACAGGGAGGAGTGGAGGGAAGCCAGGCACAGGGAGAAGGACCAGCTGGTACTGAAAGATCCAGCCATGTAAATTGGTCTGACTAGCGGCTCCCGTGAGTTTCTTCAACGGGTCAGGGTGTGAATGTAAACTCGTATTTCCCCCGCTGAGGGATTTGGCACCAGGATGGAGTGACAGTGCACGGCACGGCACGCATGCCTTGTTTTCTATGAGTTGGCCTAACTCTTTCCTCCCACTACTGAAGCTGACTCCCTTGCCTGCAAGTGTACTACTGCTACTGAAGTATTCCCAACACTAATGGTTTCTGACAGCCAGCAATTATGAGAAATAACAGGCCCCATCTACCCCCCCTCCCTAAAGCACCACTGATCAGATAGTGAGGGGGGGGGGCAGGTACCATATTCTGCAACTCTGCTTCTTTCATTAAGGATTCATGAGTTTGAGAGTTTGGAAAGTTGACAAAAAAGCAGGACAGTGGCCAAGGTCTAGCTGCGGGTGAAAAGGATTTGTGGGGGTTTGCCAATGTGTCGAGGTGACAAGAAGCCACTATCCAGAATGTCACTATACAACACAAATCACAAATCCTCTCCGAGACATCGTAAGTATAGCAAAATCCAAAGGTGAAAAGAGACGAGAAAAACAAGGAAATGGGAAACAGTAAAGACTGAGAGAAAAAGGGAGAGGGAGAGAGTGAAAGAGAGAGAGAGAGCGCACAAAACAAGATTACAAAATGTCCCCGTTTATTACATTTGCTAATTTACACATTTCTTGACGGCTTTTGGTTTGATGGTATCATAACATGCATACTCTTTTGATCTTGCGGTAACACGACTCTCAGCTACAGTTAGGGTGTATTATCCTGACCTCAAAGATCAAAACGGCTGTCAGGAAGTGACAGTGCCTCTCATCTCAGACATACTATTTCCTGTCAGCCAATTAAAATCCCGGAATTTAACCAATTAGCACTGACCCCAGGAGAATTGAACAAATAAGGAGTATTTCTGTGGAAAACGTGCAGAGCACGATGTTGAAGGGGAGCGGCGGCACTGCAAAGACGACACGACCGTGACATTCATAGATGTGATCAGGCAATTGATCATTGTCAGCTGCCGTCTTTGATTCGATCAATACATCCTCAAGGCTCTGGCAGCCACCGTAATCAGACACTCGGCTTCACAAAAAGCTGTGTATTGTCAAAGCACTTAGACAATCTTGTATACTGATTCTGATTATATTTTACATTTAACTTAATGATGACGGCTGAACAGGAAAAACTATTATTACAGCTTTATTAAATCTGCTTCTAATTGTAAATTTTTGTCTCCGTCTGTACGACACCTTAGTATAATTTGCAGAACCTTTTACTGACAAATGTTTACTGTTCACTGTGTGTGTGTGTGTGTGTGTGTGCCATAGAAAACAATCACAATGACAATATGCGATGAACAATGAGACCATCAAGCACTGACTGTATTATGTGAACTGTATTTACAGTATAATCACCACTGATCCTTACATTTCCTCAGCCTACTGGGCAAAATCATGGATAAAGACTCTCGGTCTCAGCCTAATGTGTATAAATGAGGATGCCGAAGGGAACAGCGCACGGTTCTGATTTGCCAGTCGTAGGAGGCCTCCCCACGACCCAAGCTCTGTCTTCTCAAATTATTTATTCATCATCGGTCTAAATAACATCCACTCTCATTCCACACTGAGCGTGGACATGATAGTTTTGCATCCTCAAAATATAACTCAATCAACAACATCCCTGCAGCAAAGGATAACGCAATACACCAGAAGGTGCAGCTCAAAACAGTATCATGAAAATGATATGTTTAAGAAAGTAAAAATGTGTGTTATTTCAAATAAATGAAACTATTTTATGTTTTCTCACAGGCTGTGCCTCCACACCACTCTGCATTGATGCAGTAATTAGTGCTAAAGGAGCACAGAGCAAGAGCTGAGGGCATAAATGATGATACTTTACAGCAGGTGGACTTTTCTCAATGTCAATCCTTTATAAATTGAAGAGTTTTTTTGAGGGTGGCTGTAATTCTGTGAAATGAAACTGAAGAAAAAGCTTGGTTTAAAGTTAACAAATTAAAACTTTTTTTTAACTGTTTCAAAAAAAAAAACATCACTGCGAGTCAGTGGATATTTATACTCTGCAGTATTAATTTCTGTTCTTTTAACAAAACTCACAATGTGAGCGCACACACACACACACACACTCCCACAGACACACACCTCCTACTCAGGTCCTCCCACATACTCCTCCTGTCAAACATCTCTACACCTCTCATGTGCCACATTAACTAATGCCCTCTGCAAAAGAAGAGGTTAAGTCAAGCAGGGGGTGATGGTAATTAAACAACACAGAAGGGGGTTGCAGGCTTGAAACTGTGTGGGGGAGAATAATTTATTAGGACATTAGACACTGATGGGTCGGTACATGATTAAAATCTAGACAGCACTATGAATCTGGAGTCCATTAAACATTCTCTTCAGTTTGCAAATCGGCATTTATCGTAATTATGTTGTTCAACTGTTAGTGTTTTTTGTTTTTATTCTAGTTTTAGTTTGTGGATAAAAATTAATGTTAGGCTGCAAAGCTGGGTGTTTCGTTGGTGGCCACCAGCAAACTATAATTCACTGACGTCTGCACCAAGGCCTGCAAATAAATGCACCACATTTTGAGATAGCAAGAGAATTGACGTGATATCAACTACCAAATGCAGGACTTCTCAACTTTCAAACTACACAGCCCATATCGCCCGTCTGCACACTTGGTCTGGTCTGTAACCAACTCATGACAGTGATAGAGTTTGATTCCTGAAGTAGTGAACCACATTTTAAGCTAGTCAATCAGCCAAAGAGTGCCAATACTGCATTCTGTCATTTCTGACAGGTGGCAAAGGCATACAGCCTGGCCTGTGTATCACACTGCTTTATAGCAGCACTGGTCAGTTAAGCAGCACGCTGAGCTGTGTGAGATTAAAGAAAGTCTGCTAAATCACAGACTGTCTCAGAGAGCGATTGACTATAGCACTTGCGTCCTGAATACTGAGAATGAGCTGACCCAGGGAAAAAAAACAGCAGAGTAAGTTAGTTGATGCTGCAGTGTATAACTTTTGTAGGTTTTGTTGTTGTTGTTGTTGTTGATGATGATATTGAGTTTGGTCATTATTATTTGTATGTCCCGTACTTTATACGCAAACAGCCTCTGTCAAGCAATACTATCAGACCTGACTGAGAGATCATCTGTGTGTTTACAGCAACAGTGCAGGGGCAGATAGGAGCAACGGCTGAGTAGTAAAATTCACTTCTGAATCTTTTTGTTGGGGGCGTTTCCTTATGTCTATTGTGACATAAATCTAATCACAAGATCCAGACACCGCTATACTTTTGGCAATGGTTTGAATATCAAAGACATTTGTCTTTATTTCAAAGTCATACAAAGTTAACAGTCCTCAGTCTCACCTCTAGTTTCTTCCCGTCCTCGTCATAAACCGACATGGTCACTTCAACGTTTTTATGCGCGGTCTTGTTCCCCTTGTCAAAATCCCCCTGAACCAGAGTCACGTAGATGTCGTTGCGCACATCACCTTTAGGAGAGAGGAACAAGCGAGTCAGGAAATAATTGCTTATCAAACAGCACAGAGTTACATGGACACACGTATTGCATGACTTACAGTAAGTGGCACCATAGATTTGATGGCTGACATCCATCTATTGAATAACTAATGTTTCAATCAAACCTTAATGAATTATGATGTGTTCTTCTCTTCCTCACACTTTGTAAAAATCACAGACCTTGATTTTATATCACTTCCAGAACGAATGGAGAGTTGAGTAAATCAAATTTGAAAGGGCACTCTCCGGGAGTGACAGCTGAGGAGAGGCTTTTAAAAAACACTCAACCTGGCATAATGATCTCAGGGAAGCCCATCTTTCGAGCCACAGCTGTTGATCGATCCACCAGGTGAGGGAAGTCCTTCCTTATCTGATGGATGTCTCCAGGAAGCAGCTTCAGAGTCACCCACAGACCTGGTGTTGCATTCAGGGCAAAGTGGGCGGGACCAAGATAACAACATGATTAGACAGCCTGTGAGCAAACCCCCTTAGGGAAAATACTAAATAGAAAATCTGAGTGACATGTTGTAGCTCCAAGGCAAGACACAAAACAGAAGCTGCCCTTGTGAACAGGATGAGAATAAGGAAACAAAAACATTTCTACAAACTTGGCTGAAAATTAGGTGTAGTAAGTGTAGTACAATAAAGTTACTCTACCACTGTAGTAAAAACACCATCAGACCACTGACCTCACACAGTATTTAGAGCCATTCAAACTGATATCGAAGCACATAAAGGCAAGTTCACCTTGGTGTGAAGGGTAAACACTCTCAAGCCCCATTAGCACCTGACATTAGCACGAGTGCTGAATGATTCACACACAAGCAGACCACTTCAGGAATGTCACTTTACAGATAGCATTTGAACGCATCTCCACGTGTGTCGTGAGTGAGTGACTATATCCCCACCTGCAAGTTTATCCATTTAAAGTAGTTCACAAAACGGAATTCAATAAAAAAACGATTATGTCACCGTTTAGCCGACGTTTACATATTTGCAGACCATACAAAAACATTACACTGATATGCTGTCTTTTTTCTCTGATACTGTACTGCCATGTCAAACAGTTTTTGTAAATGTTCTGAGCACCTTTGACCTGCATTTCGTAATGTCTCAAATTCCCCACAGTACTTCCATTAGGCAGCTTTCAATTGAGTATAATTTTTGTACAGTATTGTAATTAATTCTCAAACTTCAATGATTAGTCTCCAATAAACAGAAGGCACCAGAAATTTGAATATCTAAATCAAACAACCTGCAGAAGGTCTGCACTTCTACATCAATAATTAAATACCAGTGACGATTACACATTAGCCTTGCTTTACACCTCATTTCAGCAGACTGTGCTGCGTGAAAGCAAAAAGAAAGCAGCCCAGATGCACACTTCTACAAAGTAAAAATAAAATAATTATGCAGGCATCCTGTGATAAACCCTGCCAAAGGCCACCAAATTGAGCAGTGCTTGTGAACCCTGATGTTTCATTTACTTTCACTGTACAAGCACCATATTGGTATGAGTGACACATCTCTCACCAGACTAGCTGGGAGCCTTTAATATGGCAGCATAACAAAAACAGCTGCTCGCCGTGTTCCGCTGTTCTTCCTGATGTGGGATGGATCAGATCTGACATTTATCCAAGTACTTCTTTATAGGGCATGACAATGCCATGGAGGCTGCCGGGTTGTTCCTCACCCTCCCAGCACAGATATCAAGCAAGTCGGCTAATGTAGTTCTTCTAACCACCCATGTCAAAGCGCCAAGATTTCATCTCTGCAGACATCTCACCAGCCTAATCAAAAAACTGGTTTACTTAGATCCTGTAGTCATGGTGACAAGGCCAACTATTTATAGTATGAGTAGTGATTTACAATGTGAGCACTTGACAAAGAATGATGTTCCTATTAGCAAGATGAACTGCCGGGGTACTTTCTGTGCAAATGTCAATTACAGAACTTTTTCTAAGTTGATAATAGCACACCCAACTCTAAATAAACAGTTAGTTTAATTCCATTATTTTATTTGTTTTAATTATACTAAGACTTCAACAAATATTGCATTTCTCTGTCTCCTAAGGTAGGTAATAGTAGGCAAAAATATAAAAATACTGCATCTGTGTGCTCAGTGTGCAGTTTCTTCCTTTAATTGTCATTTTACCATCGAGCAGTACTGATTTTAACTAAGGAAACTATACAGATATTGTGTGAAATAAACGTATGAGGTTAATCCAGTGTACACTGTTTACAGTCCTACGTCCTACAATCAACATGTGATTCAAGGATGGAGTTGAAGTTAAGAGAACAACCCTTTTTAAACTGGCAGGTTTTTTTTTAGATAATCTGTATGTATGTATGCATCTGTATGTTGCAAGTAAATGCAGACACAACAGGTCAGTTCAAAGTTCCACATCTTAACCAAAGCCTGCTCAAAAAGCTCAAATCTGGTTGGTCCGTCTAGAAATGGAAACTGGAAGTTATTAAAATGCTAATTCTGTTTCTGAGGCTGCTCATAGAAATGACAATCTCCATCATTAAACAGGTGCAAAATGCAAATATTTGTGTTAAAAGTTTGGCAGTTGTGTGGTGAGTTTCCTCTCGGTGTGTCCCGTGTTTGAACTTTGCATCGTACCTTGGCCTTTGTGATTGACCTCTTTGGCAGTGATGACTTTGTTGATGACTGTCTGGAGGAAGTCATTCTCGCCTGCCACCCTGGGTGAAAAACGGGAGATGTTCAGCTGCTTGTGGCGAATGGCGTCATCCAACGCTAGCCTGCAGTGTGTACAAACAGGCAAACACCACGGAGGAGAGGAGATAATGGAGAAAAGAGGAGGTGGAGTGGGGTGGTTTGGTAAGAGCCACAGAGTGATGGTTGTAAGGAGGGGAGTGGGATGAAAGAGAGAGAGAGAGACACACACACGGAAGAGTGATGCGAATACCGAGGCAGACACAAAGCCACTTGTTAGCAGTTAACATTAAGGCAGGATGGGTAGTGACAGAAACACACAGAAATATCTTTTAGAAAATGATGCCCAGTCAGCATTTACAGAGCCACTGCAGCAGTGGGAAGCTTGACCTGCCCGTAGTCCATCTTAAACTTCAAATCCTTAAAGCCCCTAAATGCATCAAATCCCAGACACAAACACCGTCCCTCTGTTTTTTTAAGTAAGAACTTGTTCAGGTGTAGAGACTACCAAATTGAAAAGAGTGAGCTTTAGCAGTTGATGTATGTGAGAGGCGACAAGAGTGAGGCAGCTGTGCAAGAGACGTGTGTGTGTGTGTGTGCGGTGGCTGGTGATGTAATCTGCAGTGTAAAGGGCTCCAAGTAAACAAGGAGAAAAGCATGGAGAAGACAGCGATGACAACAAGATGAAGAAAGAAGTAAAGGTTCTCTGTGGATAGGATTTCAGATCTCCTTGGTGTCCAACAAAGCAAAAACCAATCTGATCATGGTGGTAGAATAAGGGAGTAAGGCAGGAGCAGAGCTTTATACATTCTAAGACAAAACATTGTAGGACAACAGGCACAAGGACAAGTTTCCCTAACATTTGACATGGTGGAAGATAAAAAACACAACACAGGAATTATTTTCAAAACATTTCTAGTGGGTTTTCAGTCAACAATGAAAGCCAATCAGAGGCTTCCAGAGCCCACATTGGCATCATCAGTCCTATCCACATTCCAGAGCAGAGAGATGTTGACATTAAGATGAAGGAAAACAGCAAAAGACATAAATTCCTCACAATTGAGAGGCGCTGAGATCTGAGAATGTTCCTAAAATGATAAATGGCTTGTGGGCTTTAATCAGCAACTAATTGACCATTTCACATATCACAGAACTGAACCATCTAAATTCAGGTGGTTCTTTAGCAGAAAAGCGATCGATGTCATTCATTTGTAAAAGCCATATCTATTTATGTTTAGATGCGAGAGTTCTATACAAATTACACCACAGCATCAAACCTTCCCTAAATAGCTCCTCCACTTCCTGCCTCTGCTCGTCTTGAAAAAAAACTAAAAACTAATGAGCTATGAAACTGCCATTTCAAAACTTTATCTGTTCAAATTCACTGGTAAATATTCACACTCAGACATAAATAAACCCTTGTAGATCCTGTTCTTCTTATTCAAACTGGAAGTGGAGTCCTATTTCCATGATTTATGTTCACAGGCAAAAAAAAAAAAAAGAGGTAAATGGGGTGTTCTGCCTGCTAAACTGCCTGTATCTGAACTATTTCCAATTATGCTGGAAATCCAGTTAAGGAAAAGGTTACTCCAGATCTGTACGCTGTCCCGAGAATGGCAGCAGTTAATGAGATTGCCTTAATTGAGTCAGTAGGGAATAGGAGAGAACTACTGTCTTAAAACCCCTGCTAATCGAGTGTCAAGGACTGAAGACATTAAAAAAAAATAACCGCTGTGTCTCTGACATACTGTACATACTCAAAAATAATGGCTGCAAGTGTGAGAATAAAGCTGTATCAGCTCCAACATTATCCAAAGATTTAAAAAAAAAAAAATCTTCATTCCATTATTTATACAGGAAAGTTACACTTACGGCTGAAATGGGATGAAGTGCTGCTTGTCTTCGTCGTCCATTTTGCCTGTAATGATGTCGGTGACATCCATTACTGTGGGACAAAAAAGTTTGAAGGAGGTTAAAATTTTCTCAAGACCTGAGAAGAGAGACAAAAACAATTAAGGCAGCAGTAGAGCTGGTGGAAAACGACAAAGTGAAATCTAAGATATCGGAGTGGAAAGGAAGGGATGGGTCTGTGAAACAAACGGCTGACCTGACTTCACATCAACATTTTATGATAGAAACAATTATGTAATAGCAGTTTTTGGCTGGATTTTTCCCAAAATCCAATTTCAAGTCTAACTATTCTAACTATAGTCTGAGAAATATGCAAAATCATACTGATCATAAGAATGTGCAATCATACTTTACTGTGAAAAAGTGAGTGTGTTATTCATAATCTACATCAAGATAGATGCAAATTATTATTATTATTATTGTTTTTTGAATAAATAAATACATATAAACAAAACAACTGTGGAAGGAGATAAAATGTGTTATCAAAAATGTTACATAACTAAACAAAGAGCAAAATCCTTGTTTTTTCTTCTTAGTTTAATAACTTTGCAGGTTTTTATTTTGTCTTGTTTTGCTACATTCATCTTTTCTCCTCGCGTTGTCACATTGCCTTTCCATGTCTGTCTGTCTGTATGTGTGTGTGTCGCTTTTTCTTTCTTTCTTTCTTTCTTTCGACACACTACATTGGTGAATAAAAGGGTTACAAAACACAAGTAAGAAAATATGTTATTGTGTTGTAAACCAACAAATTCTATACTAGTACACAACATACGGTTCTGTAACAATGACTCCTCTGCTCCTGAACACAATGCATTGAGACAACGCTTCTTCAATTTGCTGAGCAGCATGCAGGTCAAACAAGTCAAAGCCAAACAAAGATGAGGAGCTCGACTTCAAACTGATTCTTGAATGTATCACCTCTGCATGCTTAAACTGGAGTGACAGTGAGGTCGAGCCAATACTTGCAGTGATGGCCCCTAATTTGTGGGAATGCACTACTTTCACTGTAAGAAAAACTTTCCTTCACACAGGCTCCACTCTGGCAGCATACACAGATTATTAAGAAATTAAGAAATGCACAGGTAGGTAGAAATCATATTGTTTAACAGCATTTAAACTCAACTAGATACTATGGCTAAAAAAAGACATTGGATGTCATTTCATTCTCAGCATCTAACATCATGCTGTGTACAGCAGCAATCACCCGGATGTCTCAAGACACAGACTCATTAATCAGGCTATCATTTACCTTCAAGTCTCTTCAAGTGGCACTAGGAATCGTGACACCACATGAGGGTGTAGTTTTCTCTGTTGGACAGCGGTGGTCAACACCGGAATCTAATTAGTTTGATGTATGTCTGGTTACTTGCAAAGTCAATGTTTTGTTTCCATTTTTCCTTCATATATTTTAACTTTCGAACTAAGCAGAGGTTCTGGCAAAGGGGAGGTGTTCTCAAGGCTTATACACTCGATATTTAAATGTATAAATGTCATGTGTAATGTAATTATCGTAGTAAAACAGAATCAGTTCAGTCTGCTATACCTGCCACTCCGAAAGGTCGTCTCAATCCTGACGTCAGCTTCTTTGTGTTATTATCGCGTAGCTCCATGCGGCCCACTCGGACAATCTGACACACAAAGCTGATCTTCTCTCTTTTAAGGTCTTCGCTGCCCAAGTCCTGAGGAGGGGGAAAAAGAGAGAGTGTTGTTGCTAATGTGACTGCCTTAGATTTAGAGCTTACATTCTGAATCAAGAGATCAATAAATATTACAATCAGAGTGTACAATTTGAGATGATCAAAATCCCATCTTGTTGGGCAACACTGCTGCCAGGATGCTCAGCTACAGATCAATTAATCGCACATTTTTGGCTGTAGACGAGTTTGTGTTGGGGCGAATTTTTGAATACAAATTGCTTCAGCAGCATCTGTGATTGTGTCCTGAGATTCATTTCCTGTGGGCAATACCTTTCCAAAACTAGCAAAGTGCTTCTAGGGGGCGCACGCTGACCTTCCTGCCCTTGGATTTCCATTAGATAGAGGCGACGGCCTTGGTAAATACATGCAGCGAACCAGGCTCTCCCTTCTGAGAGAGTTTAACAAATACAGGCTCTGCAAACAGGCTCCCACATGCCTCAAAACATGACTGAATAAACAGTACACTACCACATGCTCGCGTTCACACTCAGACAGACAAGCAAAAACACTCACTGTGAAGACAGCACGCAGGTTGTGAAGCTGGTCTATATCTTTCACCAGACCAGAACTCGACCATTTCACCAGGTAGTTTTCACTGTGAGGGAGAGAGGGAGATAAGAGAGGGGGAGAGAGAGAGAGAGAGAGAGAGAGAGAGAGAGAGAGAAAAAAAAACATGACTCATCTTTACATGTAAGGGGATTAAAGCTATGAAATGAGTTGCATTAACTACAGTTTCCATCAAAAGCTGGAAATGTCTACATGTTAATCCAGACACCACTCTACTGTGCTTGTGTTCTAGTAATCCTAAATAAAGGGAAAACAGCAGACTTTACTTGTTCTGGACCTAATCACTGTCTTATCTGCACAACTGAACGTGTGTGTTGTGATTTACAACAGATACCCTTCATAGCTGACCTTGATATTCATATTCTGCAGGGTAACACATTCTAATCTATTCTTTTAAAACTGCCCAACAAATTGTAAAACAGTCACTGAACAAGACTTCATATTTGACTGCAAGTTTACTTGACTGTAATATATTATATGAAAAGCATTTCAATTGTGTAATCTAGGAGACACAACATACATTTCTTTGAAGATCGCTGGTTTTACCTGATGAATTTTGACTCCAATGGGTCATAGAGGGACATGAGAACCTCTGCATCCTCTCCAATCTTACACACCACATTCTTGAGAGTCACGAAGAGGGCAAACGCTGGAGTGGAGGCAAACTTTGCTTGCCTGGTCAGATCAATATTCTGTTTCTGAGACTGTCAGAGAGAAACCAAGGTGTCATGTTCAATATTGAGCATTCTTCTACAGGTTTCTGTCACATGCAGGCTGGACTCAGGCCTGTGCAGCTTGAACAATGAGCTCATCAATAACACCAGTGCACGCAGAAAGAGATACTGTATGCATATATTTATCAAGTTAAAGAGCTAGATTTAACAGGGTCGACAGTGGGATTCATTGGGATTTATTGCTACTGTAAACGTGGACAGTGAGATTCCCAACATGCCCTTCAAAAACATGCTGGGACAACATCGTTAATATTTATCATGTTGACCTCGTCGCTCTCATTTTGCCAATGCATATGGAGGAAAGACCTCCGGATAAAAAGGTCATGTAAGATAAGTCCATGTAACTGCAGGGCCTTTTGCATTTGGCACTGGTACACACTGCCAGCTGACATCCAGGTGAGGGATGCCACTGACACGCCAAATGAAACAGAAAAGGAATCTGGCAGAGATGTCAAGTTTCGGGAAAAGGCAGCCAAGCATTTTTTTTCGTGTGTGTGACCAGGTGGGGCTGCACTTTCACTACGTCACCCGGGCAGTGCAGAGCGCCAGGATTCCATTCCAGAGTGAACTCGTGAGGAATGTTGTTGTATTACCTTGAAACGTTCTCTGTCTACTTGTTTGACGTACAGTATAACGGTCATGAAGTAAAATAGGACAACATCCTTTTGGTCGTGTATGTAAGTACTTTAAACACTCTTCATTCTCAGTTTTTATAAATTAAAGAATAATAATGGGACACACAGTACAGGCAGAGTCCTGCTTGTTTTGGTATTAAATCCTATTAATAATGGCTCTAGATTGATATCAAATTCAGTAACTTTTAAACACTAATGCAGTCATCTCTTACGAGTGCTGCGACTTTTGGGTCACCAACTAAATTTGCAAAATTTTTTAATAGATTTTTATCAAAAAAAATCTTGATACGTTTTAAATAAAATGTATAAAATTAAGTTGTGATTAATTCACCAAGCAAATCTCTTAGAGGCATCTAGTTCATCTATTATAAATAACATTACATGTGAGGGAAATTGCGTAAAATAGTCAGAATCATTTTATCATGCAAACATTTGCTTTTGACACATTTATATTGTGAACTGGGTCATGATAGTTTGCTTTGAAAAGTGGGTCCCCATATGAAAAGTTTGAGAAACACGACTCTGGGGTCCTTTAAAGGGGTGTTTCCCAGAGATCTAGTCAAATGAAATGAAATATTGAAATTGAAATATTTCAGTCTGGAGCAAAGCTTTACAAGTGAGCTTTTACTTAACATTAATATATGAAAAAAAAGTGTTTTGTTGGAGCTGTTGGACATTTCTTACCTTTTCCTCTTGAATCCGGTCCTCGATTTGTTTGGAGGCTGCCTCGTGGGCTCTGAACAGGCTGATGGTGCTGGCGAGCTCTGGGTCCAGTATGTTTCCATCTTTGTCTCTGACCACGAGATCAAGATCCAGGTACCTTGTGTAAAAAGAAGAGTCAATCGAAAAGTAGAACCTGCACATGTAAACTGTGAAGGAGTGGCCCCCCACATTTTGCCCTTCTATTTTCTTCTATGGAACAGACACCAGCTTGCCGCCAACAGGTTCATCACCTCACTTTATGCTTCTGCAGTGGCAAAAGTCATTTCTCTACCTGGCCAAAGGTTTAAAGTTCCATCACAGCTCCGCAATTCTCAATTTCAAACGATTTTCTCAGCTCACTGCAAACACAGTAAGAGCTGTCATTTCATGATGGAATACAGTGCGGTTTCCCTCCAGTTTTCCTCAAGCTAAGTGATGACCTGTCATTCTCTATTGACTGACACTGCTGACCTATTCCAACAAGAGCCGTTTATCCAGAGAGATATGAGGATAAAGGGATAGGAGCTGTATTGGGAAGGAAGTAGAGGGAAGGAAAATAATAAAGGCTTCTAAAGCAAGAATTGCTCACTTGTTGCCATAGTCTATCTTGGAGGTGACTCTCTGTTTGAGCTCCGTTAGCTCGTCCTGCGGGAGGGTGCCGGACAGGATTTGGGAACGCCATTCAATGAGGTCGTAAATCATGTCTCGGACAGAGTTGAACATCTCCCGCTTGTCCCTCTGGAGGTGGAAACAGAGATGAATATTTATACAATTAAGACATGGGAGAAAATCTGAAACACTCAGTGACGGCTTGTCAGCCATGTCATTACAACAATACAGAACAGTGGAATCACCTTATGCCAAATTCAACATTTTCTAAAGATAACCAATTTAGTAGCTACTTTTTCATTTCACATGCATGTCAACATATAGTATAGCAATATAGTGTGTGGAGAGGACAGGCTGACATACCACATAAAGGTCCCTCCATATTGTGGCCCATTCCCGCAGTGTGGTGGTAACCTCCTGAACCAGGGGCAGCTCAGTGGGAATGACTGTCTCCTTTTGCCTGCATTAATAGTGAACACATTTGATCTGGGTTAACTGTGTGTCATTCGTGCCCTTTTCCTCTTCACACCCAGAAAATGATCACAGACATGTGAGGAGAGGAGAGAAGAGAGGGAAAACCTCTGAGGGTCGTGAGTCTCAAAGTTAATTCATCGCACACAGTCAGGTGTGAAAGTCTTAGACCTTTGGACCCATGCACAGTTATTAAACATATTGCTTGCTTTCCAAGTTAATCAAGATCAATTTAAATGCTTCAGTTAAAAGGTCTGTGAAGAAATATCTTTGTACATATTTTTCTATTTTTGTTGTGCAAAGGAAATTAAAGAAGACAGTGACTCGTGGAACAACAAACGCAAATGTCACATCACATCAACTGCAGACGCTAAAAATGAAAACAACCTTGGAGGCCGTCCACATTCACTTTACCACTAAAGAGTTTTGCTTTTTATTATTATTTTTATTTTCTATCTGGACAGAGCATGAACATGTAACCTGACTCAATAGCTGGAAATCAGGCTCAATCACTGATTAAGACTCATATATACTAATTAACATAATGTGGAAAACTTCCCAGACTAAACATATTAGATCTTTTTGCTTGGCTGCAATCAAAATACCTTCACAAAACGATGGGGCTTAGCAAACACTGGACATAACTATTTGTCCAATCATAATACATCTTTAAAGTTTACCACAGTATGACAGAATTTAGTCAAATTTAGTTGCATTGAAACCGGACGCTGTCACATGCCCAGGCACACATGTAACTAAAAACTCAATAGAAAGAAGCTGTCTGTGCTCTGGGGTAGTAAGTAAGTTAATTAATGAAGACAGCTGTAACAAATTACATATTTATTCACTACTTTAAATAATTGTGCTTTTTCAGTGGCGCCATTCTCTTGATTATACAGAGAGAGTTGATGAACTTTGAGTACATAATTATTAAATTGGTTTGTGATGATGAAACCTTCCTATACTGAAACTGAACTTTTAATCTACCTGCGCATAGACCACACACTCATCTACAAACTGCTGCCAGTGGCCATATTTTTGTAAAATGAAATTGTATCATTCAACAGTGGAAGTTCAGAGGTACTGACCCGTTGCCCTCGACAGTAGCCTCTTTTAGGTGGATATAGCAAGCAGGAAATATGCCCTAGAAGAGGAAGAGATAACAACAAAGACACAATGGTATAACTGGGGCAGAAGTTGAAGGGCTAAAAAAAACGGGAGCTACGTGTAGTAAACACTCAGTCATGGAGTTTTAAGTGTGAAACTGTTGATTAGCCACTCACCTTTTTGGATTTTCTCCTCAGCCTATGCCCTCTGTACCAGTCTAGTGGAGAACAAAAATAAGAGTTGAATGTGAGATGTTTGTCATCTCATTTTACTCCATAAAAACTGTATAGCCTGTTTTATTATTCAATTTACAACGAGAAATAAGATCAAACTTGAAAATAATCGAACAGTGCACATAAATCAGCTTGCAATATGAAACCTAGCAGGAAAACGTAGAAGTGTAGGGGTGCGAATGCCTGGAATCAAAGCATTAAACCACAAACATCAGTGTTCCCTACACAGTATATCATCTTACTGAACATGAGTCCAGGAACTTGACAAAACAAAACACAACACTTACTACTGATGACTGAGTAATATAGTGTTTAACTCTGGTCTTCTCACCCTCATATGTCTCAAGTATGTGCACTGTGTCGCCAATCTGCAGCGACAGCTCCTCCTCTCCCTGGGCATCGTAGTTATAGATTGCTGTAGAGAGATGACAAAGGACAATATAAGACGAGGAGATATTACTGGAGGAGGAAAAAGGCAATAAAGCATTTCACTCCCTTGTGGCACTAATTGTGTGCCACTGCAATGTGTAGTAGAGGCATCACACATCCACAGGATGTCCACCCACACGGTCTGACACAGTAATGGTTGGGCCAGGCACCACTGATGCTGTAATATCAACACCTTTGTACCACCCACTGCAAAAGGAACCAAAAGTGATGGAGAAAGCCAAAGCAGCAATAATAGTGGTGGGAAAAGATCTTTGCTGAGAATTTTAGGTTGGAGACAGAAACTGGAAAAAAGCATAAAAGATATTTTTAGAAAAGAGAAAAAAGGAACACACATCATGAAGTTTGTTTGTTTTTATGAGCCAGCACAACAACATCAAGTCTTTCTCTGCAGTGTCTACGGACAGTCAGTTAAATAAAAGCAAAATAAAAGTTGTTTTTCCATCTACAGTACAAACGTTCACATCTGAAAAACAAAAAAAAGGGGGGGAAAAACATCTCTCTTGAAGTGCTGCAAACCCAAAAATATTACTGGATCGAATCATTGGCACTTAATGTCCACCAAATTTTAGAATTTGATATATTCTGCTGAGAAACAGAACGGAAGAACAGGAGCAAAAAATAAATCTCCTCGACTAAAGTTAAAAACTGTAATCATCAGACAGCATTTCACAGCTTTTGGCAGAGCCACATCACCATGGCAAGATGTCGTACCCACCAGTGACACATGTTCTCTTATTCAGTGAGGGGTGAACACTGTGTTGCTGTCAAACCAGTCATGACCGACACCTGTCTTTATGAATGGCTACAAGGACACAAACAAATACTCAAAAACACACACACACACACACAGACACATACAGTTAATACAACCAAGACACTGACAGCATGACAAGTGGCTGTGGACAAACAGACAGCGGTGTTCATGTTGAGTGGACACCTGTGAGGAGATGCTTATGTATGCAGGTCCTGCTGAGGGAACGCATGCAGGGACACTTCAGCCGAGGTTTCCAGAGGTGACTGACAGCTTAATTAAAGAAGGCCGTCGCTGCAGGCACTCACACCTTTGCAGCATCCTGATGGTGCATCCAATAAGCTGACCATTGTCTCCCACAATTGCCTGCGATAGAAGGAGCTGATTATATTCCATTAACGTATCAGGTGGCACTCAGCGATGTGTTCTTGTTACCGTTTAGCTCTCAAGTTGTAATGGTGGACAATTATGTGGAACAGAGCACTTTTGTTTTTGTCACTTTTGCCACCGGGATGAAACCTTTTTTTATGTATTCTCCACCCACACAGTAGATTACAGCATGTCTTTTCCTGTATCACATTATCAGTGAAAGCAACTTACTTAAAATAAATGTATAAATAATTCCACTTTGTGGTTTTAACTACTATTCAGGCAAAGCCAAAGAAGTAATGATGACCTGCATGTGAAAATCTGGTTCAATAAAATGTTTGAAAATACCAATATGGCGATAGACAATAGAATTATTGAAGTTGTCTGTGTGTGCACACGACTAATTCAATTGTACTGAAATTGATGAAATACTACTTCAAATTTGAGAAAAAAAAAACTATTTCAGTCTACTTATTAGCCCATCACAACCTCCGGTCGATATTGGCAAAGAGAGCTGACAAATCAATTCCTCCCTAAAACCGTACAGAACAAAACCCATAAAAATGATGACTGTCACATCACAAAGAAGACGAAGGCTTGTCTGAACACAGAGCAAACCAATTAGCAGTAAAGCCACAGAAGATATCGGACAATTTTTGTCACAGGGTAGAGGCAACAGCAAATGAAAAGATCTCAAAAAATAATGACACCACAAAAGCCAAACATAAGGGAGGTAGACTGGTCTTCCTCAGACTGACACTGTGTGACATATTTGTCTCGAATAGCATGAGTGAGCCTGGACACTTGCTTTAATGAAGGCCACGCACAAAGACGAAAATACCCAATTCCAGCCATTCAACACTGAGATGTTTTGGAATCAAAGTGTCTGTACATAAACACGTGTGTGTCCACAAAGCATTTTCTGATCCCCAAGAACAATCCAACATGCCCAGGGAATCCACCAGAACACGAGCAGAGAGCTGACAATTGAACAAAGAATGCACAAAATGAATTCACTCGTATCATGCTGAGATACAAAAGGTACCTACATGGGGAGAAAGCAACAAAACAATCAAATGGGAGGTGGGATTAATCTGTGTGCAGCCATTAGAGAGCAGGGTGCACTCAATTAAACTATCATTAAAGGTAACCAGGAAAAGCCTATAAAGTCATCAACCACTGCAACTGTGTGTTTGTTTGGAACTGGGTCAAAAGTCCCAGCTGATTCTGCATTTTATCTAAATGGCAGATGGTGAGATGGAGCAGCCCAAACAAACAGCTCTCAAAGAGACATAAAGCTTCACGTTTCATCACAGAAAAAAAAAAAAAAGGTGACCCAATGATCGCTGCCAATAATAACAAGTCTCACAACAAACAAATAGGAGATCTGAGGACCGCGGAGATTGTCACTGGGCAAGAGTGGCAATTACCAAAAGAACACAATCGCCAACTCATGGAGATGCTGAGTAAATAACAACCAAGTGAAGTACAACCTTGACATGTGAGGAGATGATGGTGCATTAAATGTCACCCAGCAACCAAATGGGGGTCTCATAAACCTGTATTTCCATACCCAAGAGTGAACTGCCGTCAATAAAGACCCAGTGAGGGAGACAAACTCCATCAGAGAAGGAGAGGAGGATGATGAGGAGGTGGTCTATTCTCCCCAGAGCGAGGCATCATGCAAATGATTTCTGGTTGAAGGGATAAACAGTGGCATTATTTGCTGCAAGCTCATTATCATACATAACCTCGTTCATAAGGTTGTGAAAACTCCGAGAACATTATCATCAGACGAAACGAGTGAGGAATCAGATTAAAGACCTCTCCACTTAGCCAGTGCACGTCTACGCCCTCAGCACAATTAAAAGTGGCATCATGGAAACACTGGACTGATTGTAATTCTACACTTTGCGCTCACTAATGACCTGCACTAATTCAAAGTGAGTATAACATATCATTACACTCAGATGAGAAAGCTGACAGTGGAGGAGGGTGGAGGGAAATGAAGGGAGGAGAAGTGTGTAGAAATCCCCCTGTGTGTGACAGCGAATTGTAATGTTTTGTATGAAGTCTCCATCGGCTGTGTGTCCCACTAGAGGATTCACCAGGAGGCAAAGACAGAGTGGAGCATGAGGCAACCCTCAGCCAGGGTCGGGCTTTTCCAAGAGCAATTAGACAGAAAATCCTGCAGTCACAAAACAGACGTATAACATAAAGTACCAATTCCAGCTTAAATATGACGTTTCTACAGCAACTGAGTCCTGAATGACAGGATTGCAAGTCCAACTGATATGACAAATGAGTCAAATGTGTAAATGAGTGGAATCAAAATTTAGAATAACGTTCCACCAACCTTGGTTATGCAAATGTAGCTATAGGAAATAACCAGAGTCATAAATATTGAAAGAGCACATACTAAAGCTTCAGTGCGGAACTTCTGTCACTCATTAACAAGTGTCAGTCATTACCAGACCACAGTATGTACTGTATGTGCCTTTTCATGTACAGTATATGAGGCACTGAGCACGATCATAACAATGATTAATGACTGATATAAGCAACTGTGAATTATAAAGCCAGGCTGATGGAAGAGATTTTCTCTGAAAACCTACATCTGCTCCTCATGCATTTCAAGATGTAAGATCAGACAGGACACTACTTTCCAGAGGGGAAATAATGACAACCACACTATCATTTATGTATACATACATATGTGTACTTGTGCATTTTATTAAGTCGGATTTAGCCTCATGTGGAACAAATAAAAAAAAAATGATGCCTTGGAGGACATAACTAAACCATGACTACACAAAATCATCCTGCTGTAGTCGTTTGTATGGGACAAATGTGAGCCGATCGAGCCGCTGCTGCAGGTGTTGACTGTGTTTTCTTGACGAGCCCGGCTGGTGGTGAGACGGGGCCGGCTGCAGTGAGCTCTGCTGTAGAGTTGACAGGTATTCTTCAGGGATCTGCCAAGTGCTGTTAGGATAACGGGAAGAACATGGGCCTTGGGCAGGAAGCAGGAGGACCCAGCATTTTTGTAGCACTCCTGCACTGTCTGTGCAGGAGTGACTTAACTCTCTGCAAAATGTTAACGCAGAGAATGGTGCACACACCAAAGAAAGCAAAGTTTTCATATAGCAAAGGCACACACGAACTATACAGGGAGGTAAATGGTGCAATACAATTTGTGTTTGCAAAGGCATTTCTCCAACTATCTTGAGAACGTTTGTATCAGAATAGTGATGTGAAATTACCTCTAACAGCATGTGAGATTTTGGAAACACAGCACTGCCCAAAGTAAGCACTGCAGCATATAAACAGCTGGGGGAATCAGCTCATAAAAATGCTTCTCTAGCAATACAAGAGGTAGAAATTGCAAAAGGTAAAATATCTAATTGAATTCCCTGTATATTCTGATACTTACATTTTTCCAGATACAGTGCTGTTATACATTTAGCTAAATGGCTGGCGGTATAAAGGTTTTGTGAATTACTTTGAAAAAGAACCAGGGTGGCTCCAAGTGTCCATAAACCAAAATTCATTCTCCATTTCAGTGTCCCACAATTTCTTGCAATATAAACGAAAAATGTAAATGTTTTACTTGCATTTTTTATTTCACATCAACTTATTCCAAGCCCATTTTGATTGGAAGTATCAAATTGCAAACTCTCTAACTTGAGAATCATTGTAAGACAATAGTTGGCAAAATTAAATTTATTAGCAACACCTAATAATACAGGGATACTCAAGGTTTTGAGAAATTACAATAATTCAAGTTTGCCTTAATTGATTTCTACCCTAAAAGAACTTAAAGTGTCTAAAGATGTTGTTAAAACACACAGTGGAGCAGGGGATTGGCTGATTTATGACAGTACATTCTGTCACATATATAAAAGTCAGCATGTTTGTAGTGTTCATACAGAGAAAGAGTTGGAAACATAATTAATTTAAAGTCCCTCCCTAATAAGGTTTTGTAAGATTTAGGCATTCAGCCTGATGGTTCTTACTTAGTGACAAATGCAGACAGTGAACCTAGGATTGTGAAACAGCAACAAAATCACCCTCTTAAACCAATTAAATACAACAGCTTTATAGCTTTATCTCCAGCTAGAAAGTGGAGATAATGCTGCTGCAATTAACCTGAAATTAATACAACAGCAGCTGAACTGTGAAAGAGGAGAGCCCCAGGTCTCTCTCTCTTTTTCCGTCTCTCGAACACAACCAGATTTCTCCTCCCTTTGACTGGAGCTGAGCAGGAAATGCCACTTGTTGAGATATTACTGTATCACAATGGACGGGGCCTTCTGGGGTTCCAGTCAGTGAAGAGGAAATATGAGTGCGTTTTATGACAGCAGGAAGATTAACAATACCTCTTATAAAAAGGTAAATGTGGACACAGAACAATGTAAAACTGTAATCATGTGAAGCAGAGGACGTGGCAGATTTAATGCATGAAGAGGGAGGTAAGATGGAGGGGCGAGCAGGTGCAAATCTACAGCATACCAAATCTAGATGCCAACTGCAGTAATACTTCCTGGCAGAACTTCCTGCCTTGTTCCCAGCTCCTACACAAGCCTTAGGGTGTAATCTAACTCAGACCGATAGCTCTGCTCCCATCGTCTTTGCAGAGCCAAGTTATCCCTTTAATTGAAAATCATCTTCCCAATACAAAAGGGAACGAAGGCAGAACGTGGCTTATTATGGCAAACTGAGCAAAGCTTTTCACAGAGAGCTTTCGCACACTGCTGTTGTTTGCGGTAATACACAAGAATCTCCACTGGCTCTGCAAAGCAAACCTGTATGCACTTTGGATACACACATCTCATGAGCTGCAGAGTGAACAGGAGCCTCACCAAACACTTTCTCTAGGACTCATCAATTCCGGGGTGCAGATGAATTAAAATAACCTTGAAAACAATGACGATGCCACATTTCTGACGTAAGATTTTGCGGACGCTTGCAACTGCTGTCAAGCCACAGGAACAAATGACAGGGTTAAATGTTTCTTTCATCAATATGATAATACACAAGATCGGGTAATAAACTGGAAGAATAACCACAGATTAGCCTTTGGCACAGCGAAAAGTAGCTAATTATTCTCTACCCCTTGTGATATGAATGCTAATGAGTGTAGAATTAGCTTAAAATATTTAAATAAACTCAGCGATTGACTCAGCAAGTTTACTCCATTGCTGACAAGCATAGAATTTAGCACTTGACTTTTAGGTGGTATCTGCTGCACCTCAGAGCATAACAGAACTGACTTGGGCCTATTGTATGTCCTGCTATTTCTTATCATGAAATCTGCATTTCTTATCATGGAGACAATCCCCTATCAGCGATGAGACAGCCACACGGCATCAACATCATGAAATGTCTCACAGCAATGAAGAAAATCCAGAAGATCTGTAATAAAAGGACGGAAGGGGTTTCATGAGGTCACACACGTCCAAAGAAAATTCCAACAGGAGACAGTCTTCAAAACCAGACTCAGGCACTCTTGCCTGGAGAGCAATGTTTCAAAGACAACTGACAAACCATCAGATCCAGCAAAGCACGGCAAAAACACTTAGCTCCAAATTAGCAGAAGAAAAAAGGTTTTTGATGTTAGTCAGGGTAACCTGCCATACTTCACATCATCCACACCTTGAAAAAGTTCTGCGGTAAATTGCTGGAACAGATGAAGGAACTTAACTTCCTGTATAAGCCACGGAATCTCTTTGCCGAGTGTGGTGGCTAGTGAAGTCAGCCAGAGACCAGTCCTTTGGCCTTAAGTCCTGACAGAGTTAAAATCAACAAGCACTCTGCTTTCCCCTTGATTGTAAAGGAGTTTTACTTTTTTATTTTTTTTTAACATGTATATATAGTGAACCAGCCACAGACAACATCATTACTTTAACGCTGCACCATTACTAAATAAACCACAGGCATGTTGCAGCATCAACGTAGTAATAGTAAGCACAGTAATCAGACCTTCAAATGAATGACTTAATTTGACATTAACTTTCATGAATGAACCCAGAATCCAAGTTAGTTGACATGAATTCCCATTTGATCAACGATAAACCTTCAAAAGATTTAAATCAGAAAGAAAAGTGTAATTAGAACACCTTAACTAACCTACTCAACTGATTCATTTAATAGATTTATTACCACCAGACATGATGACCCATTACGACGTCTAAACAGTATGCATCTGAGAAAGTACTAACCAAGTCCAGTACATTTTTCTAGTGTCATGTTTGCTAACGCTTGTTTATTTGATTACTTTCAGTATCAAAACCAGTTATACAGCAACCAACAAGGTTGAGCTTGTGGTTTCACATGTATTACACTGAATGTTTGGCAGGAAAGCTATTTTTAACTGATGCATCTGAACTGTAGAGAACGGCTGTAACATTCTGCTGATTAGGGCTGAAACAATTACTCGATGAAACGCTATAGAGCCCTTGAGCAACACATGGGTTTGGGACCTATGCCAATATTGCATTTTCGCCAGACCTGACCTCCATGCCAAGTCTCAGGAGTTTTAATGCACGTTAACCCCCTCAAAAATGACCGGAAAGCCACGGCTATAATAATAAATCTGAAGGATAACAATAGGTTCCTTGCACTCGTGCTGAGAGCAGTCCCCGGCCCCTGCCATTTGTGGCTGGGGCCCTAATAATTGAATCCACATATTTAGATATAGTCTGACACTTCAGTAGAAAATATGGTGATTAAAAAAGCAAGAACTGTTTCACATTAAATGACATGTGGGTGTTTTCTAGTGTGTTTAGTTTGCATGTTCTCCCCATGTGTCCGTCAGTTTTCTCTGTGTACTCTGCATCCGGACCAGGATTTGGTTAAGTGGAGACTGAACTGACTGTAGGTGTTAACATCAGTGTAAATGGTTGCGCATTTATGTTCTGTGATGGGCTGTCGACATGTGCGGGCTGTACCCTGCCTCTCCATTAATGTCAGATGAGATTGGTTCCAACTCCCACTGCAACCCTCACAGGATAAGTGGTTTAAATGATGGATGCATAGATTGACAGATACAGCATTAGAGGGGTGTGCATGTACGCAGTTAAGAAAGCATGCACTGCTGCAGGTCACACAAGGTCTAGCCTGGTGAGGAGAGTAAAAACTTGGGTTAAAAATAGCTCGATAATGCAGCTGTGTTGATGTTATTGTGAGAAGAGGGGAAGAAATATGGTTCATCATTAAGGTGTTAAACATTCTAATATGTTTTGATAATTCATAAGATGTAATGGAGTCATAATACGTCAACCCACAGCCACTGTGGGCAGCCTGTTTACCGCTGCAACTAAATCATTTTAAATGATAAAATAATCTAAACAGAAACAGAGTGACAAGTCGACGACAGCAGAGACACGACTTCATTGAAATCTCTAAAGGCCAATCACAGGGTAGAGCTGCCACTCACTGGAATTCAAAGCTGAGATGCAAGGCTCTGACTTTATCTGACTTTATCAAGTATTTAGGCATGGACACACACAAACACACACACACACACTCGCAAAACAACAGGCCATTTCCAACTGAAAGGCTGTCTCTTGGCGCACATGGCAATCCCAACCCCATCTGTGACTGCAACCAACGACTGACACCTCCATTACATCTCCCCAAAACAACTCACAGGACATTTTAAAGGTGACAAATGCAACATTAATATGGACTGCTGCTGATATTAATGCTGACATTTTTACAACCTCAATAGAGTCAGGTCGTGTTGATTTCTTCTATGCATAAATTCAATATGGCATTGTGAGTGGAAAACATAACTCTGGGGAAGTTTACTAAGACAAAATAAATATGTTCAGTTGCAAATGTGCTCTAACGTATGAGACTTTAATAACAGATTGCATGCAGTACCACTGCCACTCAACTCAAGTTATGCAAGTATTACATGCAAATGTCTAACAGCTACAGCTCTGAGGTACTTAGGAAGTCTGGTCCTGAGCAACAGGTCGTCCAGTGTCACAACCCCAGCTCATTTGCAAGCTTATCGCTTCAGAGTAAGAACTAAGCCGCAGCCAAAGCAGTCATCTGGAACATTAAGAACACAGGACCAGCTGGCAGGCATTCTGTATATTCAATGTCGATTCCTTCCTTAAACTTTGTGTTCACAAAGCAATTATGCTTGCGTCTCCAATTAAGTAAAGGGAAAAACAGTACCTTTGAAGTGCAAATAACATTTCAAATAATTAACGGTGTTGTCCAACTAATAACGATCAATACGGTGGGTAAAATCATGCTTGTACTGCGTTATTGGCACTATCGGGATTAAGTCAAGTTGGTACAGGCAGCCTACCAACTTGGCTAAACAACTTCCTGAGTTAAGCACTATCTCTATGTGAGTTTAGCTCAACCAGAGAAGACATATCGTTTTCTTCCTCCCCAATAACATTTTGTTTCTTGAGGGGCCGAGTGAATCATCGCTGCACACAGCGAAGCAAGAGCATAATACACTATGTTAGAGGGGTAAAGATTTTTTCAGTTAGTTATGAATTTGTGGCAGTCCACCCATTATTTTCCCATTTTCCCATAATTAATTGGAAACAATTACATATTTGCAAAGCATTATGTATTCTTAAGTGGTAATTTTGTCAAGAGAAAATTCTAATTCGATGGGTAACAAACATTTTAGATTAAACTCTTAGATATTAATGAACCAGCATGTCGTTGGTTTAGTACGGGAACCAATCTAAATTATGCAATAACACATGTCTACATCAGTGACCTTTGTTTCGCACTGACGTGCTCCACGCCAGTAGAGCCATCTGTCAAGCAAGCATAATCAGCACAGCAGGACTCTTATCAGACAATGCACAAGCTGCTTGGCATGACTACAATCAATACTGAGGATACTGAAAACCGCCTGTGTCACCGAGCTATGGGACAACCCACATCAGTCACAGCACACATACAGCCACATCATACATGACCTAGATGTGTGCCTGTGTATTCTTTCTACTCCATGTTCCACTGTCTTACACAAACTGCCAAGAAGAAAGGCCACAGTTCACTGTATTGGTTGTGGAGGTTCCACCACCCTCACATGCATACGTGTCAACTTTTACAGGGAGACTTTGTAAAGTCAGATTAAAAGTTTGCTTAAAGTACAAGGCGAGATATTTTGTATCATGTGACACAGGGAAACCTCTTGCACCAACTGGTGATAACGTTTGCCTCTCTTTTGTCTCTCCAGTACAAACACTAACAGCTGAGACCATGAATGTGGACAAAAAGTCCTCACGAGGAGTAAAACTGGTGAGTTCACAGGACGCTGACTCACGTCTGATTCACTACAATTGTAACACTCGCCAGATTCACATGCACTTCAATCAGCTCCCATGTTTTGTTGTACTTCCAAACTTTGAAGTTGCAAATATTGATTTACCAGGAATATAATGAGTAGAGAATCAAATGAAATCAAATCAAATTCAAAAACACAACCATGCCAACCTTTCAGATGACTGCAGCATCTAAAACAAGACTTATTTTCAACTTTGTGCCAAGTTGTGTGAAACCATTTGTCTATGCACTGATTCAAACAGACCAGTTGTCATTTTCTTAGCCAACCTTCCACAATAAGTCCCAAGAATAATTAGTATAGTTCCACCAAGCAACACGGCCAAAAGTTTAAATCCATTCACAATGAATAACAGCAACAGCATCGTGACCTCCAAAGACAGAAGAGGATGACGACAACCAAACTTTTTGGGTGAGACTATGAGACAATGTTGAATTACTAAGGCAATGAAGAGTTACTTATAGAAGAAGTTTAAGCATTTGTGGCAGCTGGAAAATCCTTTTTTTTACCCTGACTTCAGAAATCAGTGACTTTACTCCTGTGTCCATATGACTATGGCTCATTAGAGTGAATGGTTAACAAACTTCAGGTTTTAGCTGGTGAAATAAAGTAGCAGAAATATTCTAAAGATATCATAAGCATGCTTAGTTGTTTTCAGTGAAAGCTCCATGTATTAATTAAATATTATTGTTAGTTTTTGATGTGTGAGAAAAAAGCGTCACGCAAACTTAAATATCAGTATCTGCATATACAGTTCTATATTGATGGTAAACACAAACCATACAGTCAGTATGTTTATGTGCATGTTAAAAGTCCGATCTGCTTTGGACTAAAACAATCATTTGTGTGATTCATAGTCCCGGAAATCATACGTCAGCAAGGCCTTCCTTCGGACAACACAAGAGCCATGCTCCATCTAATTTGTATCAAGATTGAGATGTACAGTAGATATGAAGCATATAGAACCACAGCAAGAACTGTGCATGTAAACTTACGGAGTGATGAAAAAGGTTTGCTTCCCCTCTGTTGAAAAACTCACTTCTCTCCTCCCGGTTGCTATTGATAATCAGTTGTTTTATTTCCCTCAAGTACAAGTACTCCGTCTGCAGTTTTGTCGCTACAGCATGTTTTTTCACTTGGAAAACTTAAAGAGGCAAGGGCAAATCAGGTGCTTTGTTCTAAAACTCTTTACAGTGTACTTTGTGTCATATGTAGCAGCAAGTGTATTGGTATTATTGTACGTGACCCTTTTTTCCCCCACACCTTCTCATAGCTATTGTGTGGCTTTGATGAACCAATTTCAAACAGAAAGACTTCACTTTCACTTCACTCTCTTTTTCACACCAAATAGCTTCAACGGTAGAGGGTAAAATACAAGGCTGGGGATTTTAAACACATGGTTAGAATTTATTGGGTAACCAAGTCTGTGTTTTAATTGCAACCATATTTGTTAGTTTTCTGCACTTGTGGGTGGGATATGGTTTTCTTGGGTGCAGGGCGGGGGCTCCACAAATTACTCATGGCCTCAGTCATGAGACGAAGTGACTGTCAGTCAGCACTAACAGCCGTCTGGGGGTTGCCAGTTTTGACGGCCTGAGAACTGCCGCGCACAAGTTTTTAAACATGATTTTATAGACACAGAAGAGAGCTAACATTTAGAGCTGAGCACACATTCTGTAGTATGTGCTCAACTGAATCCTCAGATAAGCTGCCAGTGTGTGATCTGACATACAGGAAGCAACATATCCTGACAAACTCAACCTGCAACAGCAAGCTGAAAAAAGAGAACAAATTATCCACATGCAATTTAAAAATACATGGTATTAGTTTCTATGACGTGAGCTGGCACGTCACATGCTCTCATGGGCAATTTGTGCTGAAGTCTCGGTAGTGTTCCACAAAAAAGTCCAGTTGCTTGGCGTTTCCTGGTGTGTTTTCAAGAACCACAATCCTCTGATGTGTCTCTTAAGGAACAACAACATCCTGATCAAACAGAATTAATGAGAATACACTTAAAACAAGCATCAAAAATGATTTCAGGATAATTTGAAGCAGCACCAGGAGACAGCCAAGACAAAAAAAAAAAATTTCCCTTGAGGTCCTCTCATTTTTAAAATCATTTTGGAGATGATGCATGAATAACCAGCCTTTCAAACCCCTGATCCCTTTGATTTTTTCCGGGATGGTTGGCATTTGACAGAAAAAGAGCTGTGTAATGAAATTAGCTTAAGGTCATGAGCGATATGACTGTAACATTTCTTTGACGAATGATGTGAACACGGGTCAGAGAATGAAGTCCCCAAAAGAAAGGGGGATGTCCACTGATCATTTACCCAGGAGGAAGAAATTTAAAAACTAATACTACGACTAATAAAGCCACAGAGAACACACACCCCTGCATGACTAACGCTGAAACGGTTAGCTGACTGACACTTTTAATAATTGTTCCATGCTTCTTGCTTCTCCAGCTAAAACGTTTTATCACTGTTCAGTTTCATTTCTGTGCATTTTTAACATTTTTAATCATTCTGCACACTTAAAGGCACTATATGTTAGAAACAGGTACTCCAGTAATCCAGTACTACCCCACCGTCCTCCCCCATCTTCCTAGTGGTATGAAAAGCCAGTCTGCAGGCTGTAAATCACATTTTAATTGTCAATATCCTGACAATCCTGTACCAGTATTGTCAATGAAGCCAGTATTTGAATATTTCCTTGATCTCTGGTGAAATATCACAATATATTTCTTACATACAGCTCCTTTGATCTTTTATCAGCTCATCTGAAAAACCACTGAGTAACCGCTGATCTGAATCATCTTTTTTTGAGCCCTCCATCACAATGCAGCAATTTGAATCCAAATGAATCCCTTCCTTATGTCACAGCACTGACATATGACTAATCTCAAACTTCCACTGACTTCCGGTTTGCTAAAAAAGCTGGCATGGTCTTCGACTGCCACAAACACAGGGAAGAGCGTCATAAGCAGCAGGAAGCACAAACCCCCCCCAAAACAACGAAGGGAGAGCAAGAAAAACATTCACTGTTATTAGCATATTACTGTGACTGTGAGAAGACAGTCACATTTATTATTAATACTGCTGCGAATGGACAAAAGGAGACGGGGGTTTTTCTGTTTTCACTAATATAGCAAAGAGGCCATTATGAGAGTAGTGAACAGCATGACTAAAGTTTTGCTGAAACAGAAATGGTTCCACAGCGAGCTTGCTGCCAGAATAAGAGGTTTCACAGAGTGCTCATTAGTGCTACTTGGTCAACACATGAAGTATTAAAAGTGCAATAGACGTGCACCCCAGCAATCCTCAGCAGCCGTGATGTGGCAGCTGCTTCTCTTTCTACCAATGACTCATCCACTCGCTCAACCCTGCAGAATTTTCTCCGCGATTTGAAGAACCTTCACTTTCAAGATCTCATGGATATTTGAGTGTAAAGTGAGGCAATCATTAGCATCAGAATATGGAAATGTGCATGTGCATGCACCACACACACAACTACATGAATCACATCAAACCATACAGTATGTCTGCACAAGGCACAGAGGGGGCCCCTGGCCTATACTGCGTAGACTGGAAACAACAGGGCTCATTTGGAAGCTGCAGTGGAAGCTGTGGTATAACCTGCTGAATTCATCAATCAGTCCATATCAGCATTCCACACACAGCTGAAGCCCTCGGTCTGTATAATGGACACAGCTAAACGTACGGATGTGGCAGGACAAGGGCGCATTACACACATTAAAGTAAATAAAAACTTATTGTTTTGAAACCAGATTCAGCTGGAAATCTGTGCATTTTCCCACAATCAATGAATAAACAGGCTAAGTGATTAGTTACATTACATTACTACTCAGCTTGTGTGTCTAACTGTTATGAGCCATACAACTCTCCACTAAAATAACACTTCAGATGTTTCAGGGCATATTTTTCTGCATCAGGACAAATCAGACACAAACATTTTTTCCCACTGTAGTGACGTCAGATCAAAAGAGCCACAACTCAGTGAATGGCTTTGGGAATGTACTAAAAAAAATGTACGATTTTGGGCAAAATATAGACGCACGTGTGATTTATGGACAAAAGTGTAAACCTATGAAACGCTGTGATTTAATCTCATTTCTACAAGTCCCTGAAATGTAATTGTATCCCATACAGGGGGACTGCAGAATCAACACAGACCACCAATGCTATTCAAAAAACACAACCTACCATTCCATTCATTCATCTCTCTGCCTGTGCAGCTCCCGCTCTCTCTCACACACACACGCACACACAGACAGACTCACAGCTGATTCATATGCACCTCCTCTCCGTGCACAGTGCATGCAGCCTATAATCAAACAATAACACGAAGAAGCAGGATATTTGGCACACTTCACAGCCTGTGAAACATGGTGTTCACCAACACTTGGTATAATGTAAACCTGTGCTCAATCACAACTGTCCATATTACAGTTGACTCTGTGGAGGTTATTGTATGATATGAACACAACCTTATTAGTATAAAATAAAACTCCAACAGAACTTTAGCATTCCATTCGGACAAATAGTATTATTTTCCATAGAACTTAAAAGGGTCATATTTCTTTCCGAGCACATAATCATGTTAAATTTTGAATTCCATATATTGTATTTGATTGCTTATATTCCATTTAGATAATGTTTTACATTACTCTTCTATTCTATAAGTGTTATTGTGTTTCTAAAGAAGCAAATGTTAAGCATCCAATTTCCCCCGATGGATTAATAAAGTATTATGATTATAATAATCAGCTGGAGACTGTTATCAGCAGTGGACATTAAAAAACTATATGGACTTCTACTTCAGTTTATCAGGTTTTTTTTTATTTTTATTACTGTTATTATTATTATAATAAGTATTGTTATTATTACAGCAATCAAACATACAGTTGTTTACATATCAGTGACGTATTGAGACTATTTAATCGGGTTAAATTCAGAATATTGATGCCCATGGAAGCATAAACCATCCTCTGAAGGACGCTGGGTGCGAAATGGGACAGCGGTTTCAGTTCAGGAAGCCTGGTTACAATGTAGTTGAGGGAAGAAGAAAACAAACAACTATAAATCCGAGACAAAAAGATTTACATGGTGTTTAAGATGCTACAGTATACACCAAACAAACAACAAGCATGAGTTACGAGTCATGCGTTGCCTGTTAGTTTGTAGCGGAGGCCCCATAACACAGGAAGAGGCTACAGCGAGGCGCGCCTAACAATTCCCAGTCACACACACACACACACACACACACACACACACAGAGAGAGAGAGAGTCACAGTCCGCTTCCTCACAAAGACAGACATTCCTTGTTGTGCATTTCATGCAAATTGTCAAACAAACGAGCGACAGTTCACATTCGCACACTCTCTTCCACTTCACAGACAAATGAATTCAACCACGTAACTATCTCAGTGTGCCACATGAGGGACAGAACCGCCGGCCGCTTTCTGACAACAAACCCTTCCCAAAAAAAAAACTTGTTCAATCTGAGCGAACAGAGCTAGGATGGGCTAACGATGGAGCATGCAAGTTTTCTTACGTACCAACGCCATACTTTTCCTTCTTGGTGGGCACCCAGCGAGACATTCTCAGTGTCCACGCGTCCCCGCGGTGTCTTTGAGCTGGTCAGAAAGTGTCCAGTTGTGGCCTTTGGTAGTGAACGCACTCTCCTTTTCTCACTTTTCTCTGAGCTGAGGGCAGCTGCTCCGGGCAGCCATTTTCCACCAGTGACAGGACGCTCCGGCAGGGGGAGGAACGTAACACAACTTTTTCACCCCGTAGTAGGCGTTCATCTCTCTGAACTACAGGACACACACACACACACACACACAAACACACACTTATAAAGTTTTAGAATGGCGACTAATACACTCTAAAATTATTATATTGTTGTAATAATGACGCAGGGTGGTCACATTAATCAATAAATTAGTATTTCTCACGTATAATGTATTTTTCCCAAGCAGTACCAACAACACTCCGCTACAAATGTTGATATACTGAGAGTAATGATTTAAAAGAGCACTAAAATAAGACAACTACTACTAATAATAATAATAACAATAATAATAATAATAATAATAAAAAAGTTTGTTACCGATGATTAGTTGACTCTGGATTAAATCGACAGCGTTACAGTATATTGTTAGAATAATAATTTTAAGTGTTGTGTTTATGTCACTTGTAATCAGTACAAAAGTATTCATGCTCCAGGTGTTTTTAATCAAACAATCACATATTTAGTTATGTGATTTGAATAAAAAAAAAAAAACACTGGCAACACAATTTTTTTTCGTCAAAACTTTGAAACACTCACAGAAGGAGATGCACAACATTTTTCATTTTGTAAAAGTTCATGGATAGCAATAATAATTGCGTTTTAGCATTAAAAATATAAGTTTGGTTAAAGAGATTCTACACAAATGATGAACTTAAATGATTTTGATAATTACAAATGCTGTTAATTTTGGGCAGCTGTGGCATTGGGTGGTGGTCTAATCAATTTGTTTAGCACTATATATACATTTCGCTGCTCCATTTCGCTGCTCGCTTATATATATGTATATATATACATATATATATATATATATATATATATATATGTATATATATTGATGGATTTCTGGGCATGTAGACAGCGGGCATGTATCCCCTTAAGCTGTGGTGGAACTGATCAATATGGCAAGTGGAGAAAGATGGCAAAGGAGGGCATGGGGTCAACATATATATATATATATATATATATATATACAGTATATATATATATATTGTATATATGTTGACCCCATGCCCCCATCTTTCTCCACTTGCCATATTGCACTACTGCCAGCAGAGGGCAACACTGATTTCCATCTAATTACGAGCAGCTACCTATTTTGAATCTTTATTTGTTTTAATGATATCTTCCAGGCCAAGTAGACAAAAAGATGCTTTACATCACTGCATATTCTGCATCCCATCTGTGTGTAGTTTCCCAACTTGACAATATGTCTCAAAACAGGTCGCAGCAATGGATATTTATGACATCTTTGTCTTTCAAAGATATTCACAAAACATTATTCCTGTGAGTGGCAAAGAAGTTGCTTTGACAGACATCTGAGGAATGTTAATCCACTGAAATTCAATAAGCATTGAAGCAACTGTCAGTTCTTTTCTTTTGAAAGAAGTTGTATAGTTTTCAGATTTTCATTTAATTTTTTATGAAATGTGATGCAGAAGTTTGCCCCCAGCTTAAAGCAAATTCTTCTGTCTTATAAATACCCTTTGCTCATGCTTTGGGACATCATGTGCGTCACAGTGACTTATTTAAGAGGACACTGTCCCATTTTTATAGTCCAATGTCAGACTTGCTTAAGTCACATGGCTTGAATAGAAAACCAGAGAGCAGCCACAAGATCACAAGGAGGAGCAGAAAAGGCAGAGTCGACAAAGAACCGTAGAGTGAGTGAGTCATGGAATAACATGGATAATGTGCTCATTAGTGATGCTCTATCATTTGTCATGATCCCTGAATGTCAAAACTTTTAAATTCTCTTTCAGGTATTGCATGTTGTGCCTAAGATTTAAAATATTTGATACTTAAAAAATGAAATATTCATTATGTTGTTATGTCAATAACTGCATCAACAAGTGTTTGTTTTCCGCCCAACCCCTTCTGCCTCTTCCTTTCGCCCTCCCCATAATGGATGGTTCAACCCTTGTCCTCAGTAACTCCTTTGTTAGCCAAAGCATCCTTCACATTGCTACATGCCTGACTGGAGACAGTACTCACTAGCACCTAGTTTATATCAAGACAGAGAGTGTTTGCTTCCTCAGCACTCAGGACGGAGGAGAGCTGGAGCAAGTATGAAAGGATGGTTTCTCACTCTCTGGTGAGTAATAATGACAGTGTCTGTGTGGAGTAAAGTAATGAAGGCAAGAAATGATATTGTTATGGTCTAAAAATGTATTTTCATATCAATTATGTCTACTTTCTCCAAACAGATCTGAAACAAAGATGACCAACATTTTCTACTAATTCCATGAAGTGCATTTCTGGCATGCCTCATGATAAGAAGTCCCGTTGAGCCAGGGGATTCTCAATAATACCTCTACTGTAAAGGGCTTTAATTGTGCGCTGAAACTCGAGAGCTGTGAGTAGTCATCTGAGCTCCACAGGGATGACTCTTCGCAGACCAGCTGCCCACCTACAAAAAGCTCCAGGCAGGAGGAGATCAGGAGATGAGTCCTGCTGGGAGAGCTTGATATCAGAGGGCGAGCTTGTGCCCCATGTTCCTGGCCCCCCACGCACACGTCGGCCGCAGAGTGCCACTGAAGCAGGCCAGTTGGACAAATGGCTGAAGCATCTACAGGTGATGCAGGGTGACCCTCTCAGAGCACCAGCTCCTGACCACGTGCCAGGGGTCACTGCTCGCTCAGCATCCATGGCAACACTGGACAACGAGCAAACAGGACATACCTGGAGACATCAGGGGATTCCACCCTGCAGAGGGGGTTCATCTTCAAATGGGACTCCAAGCCTTTGTGGGAGCTCTTTCGGCAGCCAGGATTCACTCGTGACCGGTGTTTCTTCTTCTTCAGCGCGTCGAGGAAGCTGTGAGAGAGTTCATATCATACAGACCGCCAGGAAGGAGCACACCCAAGTCAGCTGTCTTACTCCAGTCAAAACTAGGTGGCTACCAATCCAAAGAAAAGTGATAACGGCAGCAGAGCTGAATTTGGACCAGTCTGTTGGCCAGGTAATGCTGACCATTGTTTCTTTAAAGTCTATAAATTTAAAGAATGGAAATGAATACAGACATAACTATGTCCTTTACAAGCAAAACAAGCTTTTGCAGTGGTGTGCAAACACATTTCTAAGGACAGGAGCTCAAGTGAAGAGAGGGCCCCCACTCATCATTATTAAAAATACAGTGACAAATATTATTTTTTCCCCACATTTTTTTCAATAACCATTCATTAATTCATGGATCCTTTCAATTTCTACAACATTACATATACATTTACTGCTGTCACAAACACAATTTTGGGGGCATTATTGTACACTTTTAATTGGAAGTTGATGCTACAGTGTTTTTTTAAAAGGGCGCCCCCTATCTGGGCAAAGGGGCAGGTGGTTGAAACACCTGTGGTCAGTCAGCAATATGGAATATTCTACAAAGAATGCTATCTAACAAAAACATCTATAATGTCTGCTCTATGGGGCCTCACCCTTTTAAAACAGACCCATACAAAGACAATGGGGCTTATTTAACTTGGCACCGACATCCTCCCGAGTTGTGTGATTGCAGGTCTTATTGGACAGCGTAAGCACTGCAAGTCTGTAATAAAGTGCTCTGTAATGCAGGGGATGGTGCATATATAGTGCCAGGTAAGGCAGAGTAAAAAATGCATAGTGCCACTGAGAGCCATTTGTAAGTCCAGCCTCTGTTACCAAGGGAGAAAGCAGAGCTCTGGCATCCTTTAAAACAGCTTACTCTGCAGGAGCTCCACACATTGTCCAAAGCTTTACGACTCTTTTGGAGCTGTGGCGGCTCAGAGATTGAGCGCTGTGCCTTGAGAGCATGCAAGTGAATGTAGAAAGAAAAGTCAATGGGAGCGTAACCCAATGAACTGATAATATGACTTCAGAATCGATGTGCTGCTGTGCTGTGCTGAGCTGAGCTGTGCTGTGCTGTGCTGTGCTGGAGAGTTAAGTGAACTGATGCACACGAGCACATCCCTTCTCATTTTGAGTCTAAAGGAAAGTGAACGCACTGGGATCTGTTTTGACTTTACTTCAGTACCTTGAGCCAAACTTTAATTTACAATGTGGCTTCTTGTTCTGAGAGATTATGATTGAACGAGTAGACATGTGAGTGTTTAATATCACTGTGGTACAGAATGAGCTTCTGCTCAGGTTATAACTTAACACACTTAATGGATAGAAACCAAGCCAGGCTATCGCTCTCCGTTTCAGAAGCTAAGTTACTGGCAGAGCTGTTAGCGCTTTATATTTACCTCACTTACAGGCAGTAATATCGATCCTTATCTAACTCTTGGCAAGAAGGTGAGAAAGCCTTTCCACAAAATGTCAACCTGTTATGTTAAATGTTTCAGAGATTTTTATATTGAGTAAAACGCTTTTTTTCAAAATAGGGGCAATTGACAAAAGAAGAATGTTTCTTTGAAATCCCACCTTATAATAACAGGCCTTTTTTTCTTTTACAGGTGAAACTAAAACAATCCATCACTCCGACATTTCTGCAGAATAGAGTCACAGCCACGGTGCAGGGTACGTACTGAAGTGCAATGTGGTCCATTTCTAGTTTCATGTTGATCAGGCTGAGTTTTTTTCAGCTGTAAAAATCCCCTTTGGAAAAAAGGCTCTTAACAAATGCACTATTATGCAAGTCCGATGATTATGTAAGAGTTATACCTTAAGCCATGGTTCTCAAAGTGTGGTACATGTACCAACAGCGGTACGCAAGCTTTCTCTGGTGGTACGTGGAGAAAAAATCAGAAATACTGTTCTACTGTATATACCAGCATGTGATCAGAGTGTGTGTTTATAGGCCTCAAATTCAGGCTTCTTGTTGTTGAGTCAAAGTTATAATTCATTTTATATCGCATTTTTAGCAGTGATATAAAGTAGCAATAATTGTGCAGAACACAGTCAAAAAATATTGCATTTTTCATTTGTTTTTTTTAATAAAAACAAGCCAAGTGAACTTATTTGACGTATTTCCAAATTTCACAAATTCAATCCTATTTTAAACATTTTAAGTACTTTTTGCTCAGGTGTGTTTATATTGTTGTTGTTTTTCCCCATCAGATTGCCTATAGAAAAAAGGATAAAGGACACTCTATATTTCACATTCTTATAGCCTCTGTATATACTGTACTGTTTAAACATAGTAATGGAAAAAGCAGCCAAAATGCTCTGTGTTCTACGGGTTAACGTTGGCAATAATGGTGGCACTTGGTATATAAAAGTTTGAGAACCACTGCCTTAAAGCGACACAAAGCCATTTTTAAAAACTTGAAGTTACTCCTGTGCCAAAAACAAACAAACAAAAAGTCACAAAAAAACATACAGGTTTAGTTTCTACTGAGGATAAAAGTGCCTCATCAGTGCTACAACAACATGGCCGTGGGGTAACTGCGGGGCCCAGGTCAGCGAGAGGGAAAACAAGAGTTTATTGCAGGGCTGACTTGCCACACATGGTTTACCTGCCACTGATCAGCTCGTTACCACAGTGTCGTCCTGTCCTCCACACCGAACCTACACTGGATGATCACTTAAAACAACTTCCCTCCCGAAAACAAAGTACATTTCAAGAACAACTGATCCTGAGTGTTGTACCATGGTGTTTCTGGCAAGGTTGCGGGGGAAAGGAAAGAGGCGCCATTAGGACAGAAATGCTGACAAGAAAGAGAAAGTGAGGGGAGGAAAGCGGGAGGCTGAGAGATAGGAAAGATGCAGACTGATTGGAGAAGGAGCCTTGTTAATGTGTGAACACAGCAGCCCAACACTGTGATATGTGATGTGGAGGTTTAGTCTTTCAGCCATGTCCTTGTTTATGCATAGATTATCGTGGTAAGGCTCTGGCAGTTTGCAGATATCAAAGTGATCCATCCATGTCAGTGAGGAACTTTGCTAAGTGTCGGTGTTTAAAGAGCCCAAACTAATATTAACAGCCTGTGCACTTAGGTTGAAGCTACACTGCTTGGGCAATAAATTAAAATAAATATGTATTTATTATGTTTTACAATTATTTAGTTATTTATTTATTATCTCCATATGGCCCACCACCACCACCACAATCGTCAGTGCCAAGTCTTCTCAATGCACACAGATTCCATTTTTCACCTTTTGATGGCAATTAACCCAGAACATAATGAAAATATCTTTATTATAGTATCTTTGTTTAATTACTTATTCCAGATTACTTAAAAAAAATGATTGCTAAAATTCCGAGGTTGTTTTTAGTTAATAACAAAACAGAATGACCTTTCACAGACTAATTAAAATACCTTCACCACCCACCAGGAGGTGGGTGGTGAAGGTATTTTACTTTGGTAAATTGGCCTAGACTGTTTTTAACAAATCATTTTGAGCACTTTACTGTATAATAATGTTGTTTCTTCAACCATCACACGTGACACACCATAGACTAACTGAGGGGAACTTTTTTGTATTCGACACACGCTATCCATTATTAATCTCTTGCTTGTTAGTCAAACTGATGATAAATATTCATTTCCTCAGCCACCTCACAGTGAATAATGCACAGTGCAGGTGCACGTAAACAAATCGGCCACAGCTGAACTCCCTAATGAGCTGAAGGAGAAATTAAGTCAACAGGAAACCAAAATCTGTGCAGGACTGATGCTCGTCGCTTTTGCTCCGCCGTGAGTTCACAGTTGCATACGTGAAACCAAATGAAACCATCACAAAGTCCAACCAGAACTGACAAGAGTTACACCCACCGACCCACTCCACTCCCAAATGCCATTTCATTCCTCTTTTCCCTCCATTTTGCCACATGAACTGAGTCTTTATGAAACGAAAGGTTTTAGTGCGCTCTCTCTCTCTCTCTCTCTCCATAAAAGTGGCATTTAACAAACATAAAAAATGGCCCCAAATGCCAATCAGCAAATCATAATATAAATGGATCTCATGCTCCCAGGACCTTCTGGACAATTTCGTCTCAGGTTTTAGATAAAACCCGAGAGGATGGGGATATAATTGGGAGGGTGGGGACTTGAGTAGGCGTTTGCCACATGGCCTTGCTCTTTTTATATTAAGGTCAACTGTTGTTACAGAGGGAAAGTGATTATATATTTTTCTTCCTCAGACAGTAATAAAAGAAGGGCTTTCATGTCTCCCTCAATTTGCTTTAAAGAGAGTGAAAGAGATGAGACACACAGTGATGACAGCAGGTGGAACAAAGTGTCAAGAGGGCTTGTGTTTTCCATATGTAATCACATTTGTAGAGTGGTGCAATTTTCACTTCATCTCTTTCTTTCTTTTTTTTTTGTCACTTTAAACGAAAAAAGCACCATGGATTATCCTGCACATTATTCAAGACTTATCCCAAAACGAGACCCCGTCGTCATGGTAACTGCAGCAGGTGGAAATGCAGCCAGACAGGCAGCCGGGGTGGCAACAGAGTATCATTCAGGGCTGAGAGGCAGGCCAGAGAAGCTGCTCCGTCTCCCGAGAAGGCTGGAGAGTGGCTCTATATCTGGGGTCTTAGATTCACTTTCCCCTGCCAATGTCTGTTATTGACGGTGTCAACATAGTCGCACAGTCACAGGGAGGCCTGTCTTTCATGTGTGTTCGTTTGTGTACGCACACATGCGTGTCCGTGCAGGAGAAGGGGAGAGAGAGACAAAGAGCATGTCTTGTGATGAATGTCACAATGAACGGTTTGTTTTGCCTTCATGCACAGGTGGTGAGGTTGAGGGAAGTCACACCAATTCAAGCACTTTAGCTGTGAAGACTTCGCAGACAAATGATCAAGTCGCTGCCCAGGTAACTTATGTTTGTTTTCATGTTTTTTTTTAATATCAAGCTCAGGGTAAATCAATAGCTATCATTCAAAAAATACTATAGTGTGATTGATATTACGGGTGCATTGTGTACGCCTGGGTACTATTGTGAAACTGCGTCTTACATTTTAAACATCCATACGTTCAGTACTGGTCAATTGTTGTTTTTCACCAGCACTTAATTTAGGTTAATTTTGTTTGCTGTTGAACGCCTACATATTCAGATTTGCATAATTGTTCTGAAAAGAGAGTTGAATTCATGCCTATAAATAATTGTGGCTATTACAATTAAGTCACACAGGGGAGGATATAAATGTATGGAAACACAGTGGGCCAAGGAATTACACCTTTCATATTGCAGAACTTAAGTTTCATACAGTATATATACACACATATATGTAATATAGATAAAGTGGCAATTACGTCAAAGACAAATATGGCAAGTTAAATATAGAGATAGAGTCCAGATGGAATGAAAAGCAGCCAGTGAAATAAAAAAGAAATGACTTGATTAACTCAAAAAACAACTGGCTGACAGCAGAGACATCGCTGCTTTATGGATCATCACAGATGTCTGTGCTTATGTGCTCTTTAAAATGTTTCCCCTGCCCAGTGCAGCCTGTGCCCAGAGCAATGCAAAATGAGCCATTTTGGTGCAGATAGCAAACAAAAATCTGTTTGCCACAGGCTTAATATCCGCCGTCTAACTGCTGCCATTATGGCGCTATTGAGAAAAGATCATTTTTCCCCGTCTGTAGATCGGTGTATATGTTTGATCGAGACGCCAATTTACCACAGAATGTATCTGTGAGACATAAATGCGATTTTGTTTCTTTATAGCTTTCGATTTATTTTTTGTTTTCGCTCACAAATAACTTTTAAAAGAATGTTCAGAATGTGCTCATCAGTTCTTGTATTCTTGAATGCATGCGTGACTCGATCACATTCTGTGGTCACAAATAATTGATTGGCGTGCGTCTTTGATAAACGAGGTATCTTGGCGGTCATGTCAGGGAAAAAAAGAAACCCTGCTGGTAATTATGACAGGGACATGTCAGTGTTTCTCTGTAAACACCACCACGATTCTCAAGCCTAAGGAGCAGAATCTTTGCTTTTTGCTTTTTACTCGGTATAGAGTGTCATTGTTATTCTGTGAGGGATCAGTCACGCAGTGTGCTAGTCTTGCCTGCTGCTTCTTCCATTGCTACTGGGGCATTCACTGTGTCAAGCATGGGTTGAGTCATCTGACTAAAGAACAAACAGCAAAGCCCTGCAGAAAGACAGCTGACCTGCTGCTGAAATTCAGCGTTAAAGCATGTCATGTTGTCAATATCGCATTAAACGAGGTAACGCTCTGTTTTTCTGTATGTGCGACAACAAACAGGCGAGATGAATGTGCATCTGCTTTACCGTGTTGATTAATGACAAACAATTTAGCACGAGGCATTAGCTACAAGAGGAGGGCAGGATTAGGTTAGGTTTTCATGCATAATTAAGGATCTTTATCTCACAGATTTTGTTTTATTCGCCTGCTATAGGTGTCAGAGAAACAACACTTTGCTGCTCAGGAAGGTAGCAGACCTGTTGGCTGGCAAGCTCTGAGGAGAGGCTGGAATAGTGTCAGGGAATCAGCTTTCCCTGGATGCAGCCGGTCCATTGAGCTCCCCACAGGGAACCCAGACCCTAACAGGAAGTCTCCTCAGATGAAAACAACCAGCGTAGAGCCCCTCAAGTGTACTCCTCTGCATGGAACAAAATATACAGAGCCCTGCCGACCACACACTCTGCTGCAAGGCACAAACAGCACAGAGGCACACAGGTCCAATACTTCTTTGCATAGGACAAGCAGAATCCAGCCCATAAAGGCAACAGCTCCAGTGCAAATACAAACAAACTCTGCTGTGACAACACTCATTCCTCAGAACAAAGCCGGCTTCTCCTCCATCACCATCTCCTCCAGGAAAGTGAGCAGATCAGCAAGTCTGCCCGGCTCAAACACCCACAGTCCCCTCTCTCAGTCCAGTAGACCTCCTTCTCCCCTCCTAACTCAGCAGTCCATGGATCAAACCTCCAGGCATGTCACAATGCAGAGGAAGGCCACTATAGTAAAAGTGACAGAGCAAAGGGTGATGTCCAGCCCTGCACCGAGCACACAAAGAGTAGGCCCACCAACAGCTGGCAACCACTTGGACACGGTTGTCCACAGGAGAAAGGCTACCATCATCAAAGTGACGGAGCACAGGGAGAGCTACAGTCCAGCTAATGTAGGGTCCAGGATGAGACACCCAGAGTACAGACACAGCTACACAGAGGGAGGGTTCAAAGACAACAACACATGGAGTAGGGAAAACCATTCTCAACCCATTGCAGCACCTACATATCACAATTTGGATTCCACAAAGAGGACAGATCCTTGTGTAGCATCAAACACATCAACCACACATCCAGGGAAAGACGGTGGAAGTCTACACAGATCCACACTGAGTCTTTTTGTTAGCAACCCCCCTGCCACAGCAGCACCCGCTCCCTCTGAGGTTTCTCCAAATGCTGTTGGACAGAGATCGGACAGGCCGCCCAGGCCACTGAGCTGCTATGGCAATCTGTTTGGACACACTGAGCCGAGCAAGGAGAATGTGACACACCAGCCTGCCAGGAAATGGAGCTTGGGGCTCCCACAAGAGCCCAACATCAACCCTATGAACTCCATCAGCCCTGGAACAGCGGTAAAAGGAGCAGGTCAGCAAGTGGCACACACACTTAAGCCAAACAGAGACAAGGGGGAACGACTGCCTGCACCAGAGGATTTGACAAGGAGGGCGTCTACGTCTCTGACTCTCATCCAGGCTCCGGGTAGGTTCTTCTTTCCTACTCTGACAGTCAGTACACAGGCTCCCTTTGTCTCTGGTCCCCATTGTCAAAGCACTGTGTTGTCTAATTATACTCCGTCTTTAGTGCCATTTCTGTGCTCCAACTTGACGTTACTTCTCACACTGCCGCATTCTGGTTTGATGTTGTTTGTCACTCCACTGCCTGACTCAGTATGTTTACATGACATTCACAAAAAAGCAAATTACTGTCTTCCACCAGAACCAGACTTTGAAAAATGTTTTTCATAGTTGGACTAGCACATCCATCCATCTGAGGGGGGGGGCACTGGTGCCATCTCAGCTGACATTGGGAGATAGGCGGGGTCACACTCTGTATGGGTCGCCAGTCCATCACAGGGCAACACTCACACCTCAACCAATTGACCTAATCCCCATATTGCATGTTTTTGGACTGTGGGAGGAAGCCGGAGAACCTGGAGAAAACCCCCACACACACGTTAATGGATGGTAAAAGACTTTGAATGGTACTCTGCCCCCTAGTGGGGAGGAGGGGGACACACACAAGGGCAGTAGACTGATTGAACAGCCGTGCTGTGCATGAAGACATACTGGTTAATAGTCATTATTACCACGTATTGAAATCAAATTCCTTCACCAGCAGCTGCAAGTGCTCATACCAGAGATGTGTGCTGATGTCGAATAACCTGCCCAGGGTGCAGAGCCCCCTTAACACCTACAGACACTTTCTCATTTTCACCTTCTCTCATTTTCCCGACATATCTCTTTGTATGCAAAGTCTATTCCTGTCTCATATGGAGGCACGAGGGAGGCAGAGAAATCACACGCTGCTAAACGTGGTAAAAAATAAAGTATTAAGATGTGTTAGATACAGTTTTAGCCTGCACATGTGTATGTGTCTTTTTTTGTTTCTTTATGGAAACTTTGCTTTGAGGGATGTTTGACTGAGTAAATGATAAAGGGAATTAAGCTCAGCATTTTGGTGAATAAACTTGCCTCTTTGTTTTTGTTATGTGCTTCTGGGGGATTGAATGAAGAGATTCATTTAAGTCTTTATTGTTATCAAGGTGTACAGCTCACTGAATGTTGTCAGGCAAAACGTCACCATTTGCCAGCTTTTCTGGGTTAATGGTGTTTTTGTTTTTTACAGAACTGGAAAAAAAACATCCAGTGCTGTATCATTAAATAATCAAATATGTAAGATGCAAAGCCATGAGAAGCCTGACTGTCCTATTTATCTGTTTTTGCTCTAAGTCTGTTGGCAGACACTTCCTCAATTCCTCATAGTTCTGAACTGATGTATGTCACTACAACATTCCCACAAGATTGTTTGAAAAAGTGAAATAGTTCAGTCATTTGGTGAATATTGGAGCAAATAATTAACACGTTGTGTGGCTGTGCCTCTTTATTCATGATGTCTCTCCTCCATGTGAAATTATTAATTATCCTTTTAATCACATTCATTAAGAGTGTCATCAATTAATTAGCGAGACCTGGGGCAATGTCATTTAAATTCAACGTTTGACACGGTCAGCCTCCACACGTGGCAGGATGTTACGCAACAGTGTTAAAAACCTTATGGCGAGTTCATCAGAAGCCAACCGGCGAGTCAGTAACAGCCCGGTGTGTCACAGTTATATCAAAGCACCTTTTGTTGTTTCAGATCCCAAATCACATCAGTCTCCAGAGCAGGTGCTCGCACTCAACGCGGCTGCAGTCATCGCAAATATCAAGCTCCAAAGACAACTCAGTAAAAAGAAAACATCAAATGGCAATTCTGCAAAGGACTCCGCGCCACCACTCCAGGGAAATACTGGTATTATTACTTCTCTCTTTCCCCCTCATACTTAATCTGAATTTTTTTGTTTTCATGTTGTAAATCATCGATCTTGGTAACAATTAGCTGAGAACGCTGCAAGCTCAACACTTTGTTTTCAGAGCTATATCCTCGATTGGATCGATACTGATGCAGTGAAATTCCTCAGCTCTTGCATACTGTGCCTATTTGATTCATACCAACAAGTAATATGTCACAACAGGTCCGGGGGGGCTATTGAGTGACTGAGCGTCGCAGGCGGGCATGTGATGTCAAGCCAGGTGTAAATGAAACACAGACAATGTGATTTTCTCTGCCTTGGTAGTGACAGATGCGCGTTTGAAGACACATCTTGATCAAGTCCCCGTCAAGCACCACAATACGCCTCATGCTGCATTTGTTCGACTGAGTCCTGAGCCTGAAACCTCACCTGAGATGGTTTCCCTACAGGTGAGTTCAGAGGCAATAATTATATAATTAATATATACACAGTACATTTTTGTAGGATCATAGTGACTCTAAAAGTGTCAGTTTAACACCAATTCTACTCAGGACTGTTTTCAGTTGAACTGGTTTAATGTTACATTGCTTTAAAAGTTACATTTAAATAGTTTGTGTTATTTTTAGACTGTTAGGTCCATAGTCCTAAAACAAATAAAAAAAAATAAAAAATCTTTTATTTTCCCCTTTTTTTGTTAAATTTCTCACAAATTGCAGTAAAAAAACTGCAAAATGAACTCATTTGTATGGATTTGGAGAATTTTTTGGAGCTCCGCTTGTGGTTAATTATCTAGTCACATAGGCTTAAATAATTTGTGTATACAAGCAGCATGTTTTTAGATTTCTCTTTTTTTTTTTTTTAGGAAGCCCTGCAAAAGTCCAAACCAGACTTCATCCATCGATCCCAAGGCAGAGTGCAGGAGTTGGAAAGGAGAGTGCAGGAAAGACGAGAGAAGGCGTGTTCTGTGGCTCCTCAGACCAGAGCTGTTTTTAAGCAAAGAGCCCACCGCGTCCAGCCTTCCTCTCTGAACGGTACTGTACCAGCAGCTGCCCTCACCCCGTCTCTCTCACTGTACATCCCATAGTGCCTGTGCAGCTGCAGAGACTATTTGCCACTTGGTCAATCACACAGACAGATGTGGCAGAGAGCAACAGTGTGGCTGTCAATCAAATGTCCCAAACTGCTGACAGGATGCTTCCCCATGACAGGCAAACATCACATTCAAATTCTGTACTTCTATTAAGCACAGGAATTCATTTACTGAGACTGCACTGAAAAGGTAAATAAATAAATGAATAAATCTCACTAAACTACTTTACTAAAGTAAAGAATTCCTTGAAAAGGAAGACCGGCACATTTGAGACAATATGCAAGAAAAAGCACTTGAGGTAAGAATAAGAAACAAATGACCTTATTCATAGAAAATAAAAGTGCTCTTTGGTAGAATAATGCATTTTTCCAGCACTTGATTTCACTGGAAACATTTCCGTGACCTTCAAATGTCATTAAAGTGTTGATGCAGTGTTCTGTCTGAGAAAGAGAGAGTGGAGCCTCACCGCAGACAATGTAGATGTGGCACAGATTGTGTGGCTGTCGTCCTGCCCTCTAGTGGCTGTAACAGAAGAATACACACAAGTGGTTCAATGACAACCTGGATCACAGACAACAAACAACAACAAAAATGACTCTATGAGGGCACATTAATCTGATGACGCCCCCTTAGCTGTAAAAATGTGTCATTTCCTGCAATGACGGCAATACAAAATGATGACATTTATTAATTAAATTATACTTAATTATAAAACGTCTTGTTGTGCAAGGAGAGAAGAAGGTTGGCCTTTCTCATTTAAATGATATGAAATAAGATAATAAATAATGGGAGTGTAATAAGATGCTTTTTTCTGTCTTCAAACACCAGGAATAAGATGTACTGCCGTGCCTTTGAGCCTTCAACTCAATCAATAATGTGTGTGTGTGTGTGTTTTTCTTCCTTCTCCCTCTCACATACATGCTCTTGTGAGTCCAGTGAGTCCAGATAACCTTGTCAGACCTGGAGATAGAGGCTTTACGGGTAAAGAGATGTATCTCGGATCCAAGTGGTACGTTTCATCTCAATCTCTATCACGGCGCGCTGTCGGATGCTTCCTTTTTTGTGGGCAGATTAATCCTTGAATCTCCTGAATCGTTTTCACACAAGGAGGCTTGAACAGCCAGCGTCAATGACATCTCCACACAAAAATATGCTGCTCTTTTTTTTTCTTTGCCAATACTTTTGCAGTATAATTATTTTTCTCTGCTGCATTTGTTTACTTCCCTCTTGGAAGATCCAGGAATATATGGACTTATTTGCATACAGTAGATGATATATAGGAAGCGGTGCATGGACTGTGTTCAAAAAGGAGAAAATACATTACATTCAGTTTTGTTCAATACTGTCAAAAAATATAGTTTGTTGGCAATTGCTTCTAATCATTTTCGCATTTCACTTCAACAGCAACTCATTTAAACGCACAAACTGTTTCTTACAGGAAACTTGCCGAGGCGAGGAGGAAGAAAGACGGAGAGAGGAACAGGGAGGTGTGTTTGAGCAACAGACAGAGAGTTGAACTTTTCAAAAAGGTAATTCCTTTCTGTGTTTAATGTACACCAGTGAAGCCCCAGCCATTTGTGTATAGATTATTTTTACTTTGACTGAATGGTGCAGCCCCTGAAGTGAAATAAATATGCTGATTCACCGAACACATAAAAAAAAGGAATAAAGCAACAGCTTGCTACTTTACTGTGACAACGGGATAAATAGAATTGTGTCTATGACCCAAGATCGACTCAGTAAGTAATCACACACTTTTCTTTTTCTTTTTTATCCTACAAGATTACTTAAACTCTGCAAAGAGTGAAACCCCTTTTTGCAATAATGACCAACACTAAAAGGGCTCAGTAATAAAGTCTTGTTCTCACTCCACAGTGGTGCAGCTGTTAAACATAATGACAGTAAATGATGTAGTACATCTGCGCTGGTTAATTACAAAGATTGCTATAAAGTCAGACACATTCGACTGAACCTAAATTACATTTAAATACGAGAACTGCGCTGTGAATGGACTGCGTCTGTGTTTCTTCTGCAGGAGAGGACAGGATGGCCTTGTATAAGCTTCATGAGAGAAAACGATAGTGAACAAAGACTCTTGGTTATTATGAATTAATGAGGGTCTTTATCTGTACATCAGATTTGATGAAGCAGAATTTGAATTTGTCTATGAAGCTTATGTTCATTATTTATCCACCTTACAGGTAGAGTCAAAATCCATCCATCCATTTTCTACCGCTTTATCCTCCATATGAGGGTCGCGGGGGGAGCTGTGCCAATCTCAGTTTACATATAGGGTGATAGGTGGGGTCACAAGCTGGACACATAGAGACAAACAACCATCCACTCTCACACTCACACCTACGTCCAATTTACCTAATCCCCATATTGCATGTTTTTGGTCTGTGGGAGGAAAGCGGAGAACACTGTAAACCCGGATAAATTCATTGTACTTAAACCATTTGTGTCACGTGATTACCTCAAAGGGTTTAAGTTATTGACAGTAGAGAAAATTAATTAAGTGCAGTCAACTTAAATGTACATCAGAATTGAACATTTTTAAGTTACAAGTAAGTATAGTGGAGTCTACTTAAAAGTACAGTATTCAAAATGTAATATTATTAGTCAAATACACTTCAAATTCAAGTTTTATTAAAAATATAAATATATTACATTTTTTAATATTATATTTGGAATAAGAAAATTCCAATTAAATTATTATTTATTAATGACCACACAATGCAGTACATTTTATTTATTTTATTTAGACACACAACAAAGCAACACATACGTACAAACAAATGATGCTGTGTGAAATACCAGATGCAGATCCAAAATAACAGCAAGTTTTCATAAAATTATCAACAATTATAACAGTACAGCCAAACAAGAGGCACATTGCCTGAGGTAGGTTGGTAAGTGCTTCGATTACAAGGCTGCCCTCGAGTATGATCCCCAGTCTTGAGGGGTTAAGTTGTGGTGATGCTGGGCTTGCAGTGCTGGTGTCCTCAGCAGAGGATTCCCACGGGAATGTCCACAGAGTCTCCCTCATTAAGATTCTATGGTGCGAGAAACAAGGCAAAAGTAACATATTCAGGTTGACAGCAATTTGTCTACAATCAGCTGTGTGGTCTTCATAAATAATGTGATTTTCATAATTTCATAAAACAGAGTCACACACCAATCAAAAAACATCACTCATTGAACTGCACTTAAAAAACATAGCAAGAATGACTGGAAGTCCTCTCATAATTTGATTTTGACACTAATATTGCAAAAAGTTTCTAATACTTCAATAGAGAAAACAACTCACCTCATTCAGGCAGAAATGGTATCCTCTTTACGGCAGTCAAATGTCCTCTCACAAGCACAGACTTGTCTTGAGTTTTGAGCCAATCACAACAGGGCAGCACTGTGGCCTGACGTAAAACTTGATAGTTTAAGTTTGTTAAACTTACAAAAATGAGTACACCCAATGATTGTCTTATACACTCTTCATATACTATATAATAAAACTAATCTTTAAAAGTGGTATTTACTCAAACTGTTTGTGTAGAATGAACTTCTGGGTTAACAGTGAACCCGGAGAAAAAACACACACACACACACACACACACACACATACACACACACACACACACACACACACACACACACACACACACACACACACACACACACACACACACACACACACACACACACACACACGGGGAGAACATGCAAACTCCATGCAGAAAGACCCTTGTTCCTCTTTGTTTTTAATGTATAATATATAAATACCATATTTTAAGAGAGGTCATTCTGATAATAATAATAATAGTATAAAAAAGTATTCTTATTACTTAAAATAACAAAATGTCAATATTTACATTGCTGCATTTAACTTATAAAACATTAAAGCTACAATAGTGAAAAAGTTTCATTGAATATTCCAGCTAGGGACACATGCCGGCATAGTGGCTCACACTGCTGCCTTGCAGCAAAAAGACCTGGGTCCGAGACCCGATCCAAACAAGGGCCTGTCTACGTGGAGCTTTCAGTTTCTGCCCGTGTGTGCGTGGGTTTTCTCCTGATACACGCAGAGGTTAATCAAACACTCTAAATTGGTGTGAATGTGAGAGTGAATGGTTGTTTCATGGCTGTAATGGACTGTGACCTGGTCAGCGCGTGCCCTCCCTTTCATCCTATGTCAGCTGGGATTGTCTCCAGCTCCTCACGTCCCCTCATGTAGGGGATAAAGCAGTAGATCATGAATATTCAAGCTGTTGATGGGTTCCTGGAGTTCATCTCTGCTGCCAGAGCAATGTGGTTTTTATTCCACTAGAGGTCACCGCTGCCCAATTTTTGCTACGTACCTCGCAGTTCTCCTGGCACTTTGAGGACAAAAGTCAGCCTTAAAAAACACACTTCATCACGTCATTTTCATTAAGTGAAGAGACCGTTGGAGTTTATTTTTCCAATGGGCAATAATGACTTACCTCCTCAGCACAGAGTTTTATTTTCCAGAGAAGTGTGGTCGCCCACATTCACTCCCCCCACGCCCTGTCTGTACAGAAACTGTGAACAGTCTCATTGTGCTGGGAGTATAAGGCATGTGTCCCCCGTGGAACAATAGGCCTCTCAGTGGCAGAGCGAGCTACAGTGCAGTGCCACCATTCAGACGAACTGCAGAGCGAGCGGCTGTCCACACACAGCTGCTCCACCTACACTGCTGCTGTGGCAGATAACACAGTTCCCTGTGATTTGCTCTGCCAGAGGATCCAGCAATGGAGCTGGGAACCCAAACAGTCTGGGTGACAGCGCAGCAGCTACTGGTCTTTTGTGTGGATTAGACCTGAAAAATCTGCACACACCACACAGTCCTGAGTGTTTTCGTAATCAGAGTGTTTTCTTTTCATGCGGCAGAAACTGTTGGATCAGATTCTCCAAAGGGGCAACAAATGAGCGACAGATGAAGATGGTGGCGAAGCCTGTAGCACTGCATGACCCACAGTGAAGAAGTAAACTCTTATTTATGACAGTGCTGGATATGAGAACAGAAATATAAGTGCAGTTCATGATGTTACTCAGCCATATACCTCAGCCTGAGCCCATGCTTGCTTCTCTCCTGTACCAGCATCAGATTTGTGTTGCTGAGCTCAACATCTGTTTTTAAGGAAAATAATAGCATGGCAATCTTTCAAAAAACTATAAGGTCACCTAAAACATCAATTACTGCTGTTTTGATGCTTATTTCACAATGCTGTAAGACTGCAACCAAATAAATATGTTGCCTGATCCACAGTAAAATAAGAATTTGAAATCGTTTCCCTTGTTACAACTCTCCTATATGCATTCATTTCATAAAAGACAGTGGGGAAAGGGTTGGATGTACATATTCTTGCTCATGTAAGCAGATAAATACCTGACAACAATAGGTTTATATCTATACTAAGATTTTTATATATATCAAATTGCAATAACATCTTTTAACTTCTGTATCCAAAGCTAAAGTCAATGATTTGAAGGGTACATAAAGTACTTTTTCTTTTTTTAAACTTTGGGTGTAGTTGGGTGATTTGCTAGGGCGGTTCGCTCTGCTCATGTGTAGAACTGGGTCGGGTTCTGCCATAAAAAAAAAGTTTGGCATAGATATTTCTTTTTGAGCAAGACAGATGCTGGTGACTCAGCTCTTCCTGCAGCATGCAATAACAAACGAAGATGAACGCATGAAATCACGTCTCACCGCTCCATGTTGGTTGTAATCAAACATCACACTGCAACTGATGAACACACTTATACGATAACATCTAAACGCACACTGTTCATCCCTGTTTATCCCATTTCTTACTTGATTGCAAATTGCCGTTCTCTCCAGAATGCCTGGTGCACCATAAAGCACTGATGCCCTTGGCTGCCACTCTTCTCATGATCTCATGTGATGTGAAGCTGTAATATAAGACAAAATATGTCATTATCCAGGACAGTTTTCAGCTGTCCTCATTATAAAAGCAGTCGGCAGACAGAAGCCTGAAGTGGGCTCTGCTATAATTCAGTGCCAGCTATTAGCTATAAGATGGAGGAATGTGACCCCGTCTCACTGGAAATGCCCTGTTAATGGACCCTGCAGATCTGAATGGAGCTTTTGTCTCCGCCCTTTGTCTCATGATGGACTACAGTCTGCCACCGCAGATTTAGAATTTGTGTTTTGATCCACGGTGAATGTGCCCACTCGACAACATGATGGAGCGGGCCATAAATCAGAAGTGAGACGTGTGAATATTTATTTTTGGGAATAAGAGGCAACGGAGCAGATGCTCCTTTCATCACTCTTTGTTGTTATTTTACTCGTTAGCCTTTAAGTTCGTCTCCTGTCATAGTCCAGCTGTTTCATCCATCTGAATGTCGCGGAGAAGACGGACGATTCCTTGCGACTATTTCTGTAAACCTCTCTTCATGTGCATATCCATGTGTGGGTGTAATTGGACAGTGGGAGTCTATTAATAACAGCACCCGTGGTTTAATAACAGTCTCCTCATGTCTGAAATACGCAAATTCGGATAATTACGAAACATGAATGCAGCTTAAAAAACATATTTACTTTATCTTGCTTTTTGAATATAACCCTATTACTATTCTACTTTACACCTGTGTAAACCCACTGGTCTTGTGACAAAAATGGTTATACTGTAGATTCTTTACTTCAACTGTGCATTTTTTTTTATTATTTTAATCTAATTAAATGTATTTTATAGATTCAACTTGTGTCTTTTGTTGAATTTGTCACACCATACAGCCACACACACACACACACACACACACAGCTTCCCTGTGCTACACTCCGAAAATAACAGAGGTGAAATAAAATAAATCTTGTATAAAATCAGGGTGAATTATTCAGTATCTGTCCTGGCACACTAACAGAAATATTCTGTTTTACTGTCTGCTACTTTATGTGCCTTATCACATTTCTCCAAACATCCCGCATACTCTTAAAAAGAGCAACAAGTCAGCTTTAGAAATGTCACTGAGCTGAATTTCTGAGTTTCAGTGAAATCAGCATGCAGGGGAAATAGAGCGACTCCTGCATTTTGGGGATGAAGGTAAAGACATTGCAGCACAAAATTGTCGCCTTTGTTGAAACTTAAACTTCATCCTTTATTGTTGGGAGCGTGTTGGACCTGAAGTGCTATGCATTTACTTTCTATTTTGTTTTGTTTTTCCTGTGGGGGAGAAAGAAAACGCTTTCAGGGACACAGCCTGTACAGTATGTGGACATCTGCCGGTTTTCTGCAATACTGATTCCAGATCTGAAGTGGACGGCCATGTGGTGCGGTGCAGAGTGCACACAAGTGCGTTCACGAGCAGAGCCGTACAGCGTTTGAATGCATCCATGAGCATGTGTCCATGTGTACTATCATCATTTATGCATCACAACGGCGACAGCTTGAGTCTGAACCTGTTTGTGAGTCTGTTTGAAAATGATGTTTTAAAGTAAATCACTAAAATCACTTATTAATGTGAAGGAACAGAGTTTGGAGTGCATATATTTGTTACACATACAGTATATGAGTGGGAAATGAGTGCATTTAAGGCTGTGTGGCTGCATTATTCAAATTTAAACTGAGTGTGTGCTTTTACAGTATCTATAACAAGCTGTTTGGGTCAAGTTTTACTAGGGAGATGAAAGACAGGCTGGAAATCTAGTGCTTTGCCTTCAAAGTAAAATACTCAACTTCACACAGTGTCCTGCACGTTTCAAGCCATTTTAAAACTTGAACTTCTTTATGGTCATTTTTGACAAAGGTCCATCTGTAATTGAAAAAACAAGATAATCTTGACTCTGGAACCTCTTACTATGTTTGTCTGGGAAAACATTTTGCCTGCAGGTTCTGTATGATGGGAAAGCGTTTGCTTTGCCTGACCTACAGTGAAACACATAAAATATTCCATTTGAAAAGAAGGTGGGGCCTGGAAACATTAGATGAATAGACACATAGTACACTCACTTTTTGGTGAACTGTGCTATTTACATGGAGACAACGAATATTACCAAATATTATTTTCCACTTATCTCACAATACTAGAGGGGGAAAGGGGTAATACATGTGATTTAGTTTTGTTTATTTCATTAAAGTAAATAGTTTAGTGTACATCATCACACACACATACACTTTGATTCTTATCTTAATTTGATTACATATTATTATATTTCTATTATATTTTTGTAACTTAAAGGTCTTTGTAATGTATAGATAGTATACATACATACATTTCATTAGTTTTATATATAAGTGGATGCTTAAAATAAGTCAGAAGGACACTTTGGCTCTTCCTGCACTGTATTTACATTTATTTATTTTATTTTTTTAAATCTTATATTAATGATTGAAGGCTTTATTTTGAAAAGAATTACAGGAAAATCCACGTGTTTTAACACTGCTGGTGCCGTGTTGTGGCTTTAGGACCTCGCGGAACGTTTCACTGAAGCACATGGTTCCCACTCAAAAGACAACACTTCACACCAGTAATTGCCCTGGAATCGATGTCATTCCAGTGGGCGACTGAAGCAGAGCTCACTGTCAGTGTGCATCGCTTCCACTTCCACTCCCACTCCCACTCCCACACTTGTTGTTTGCGCTGCCGCTGCAGCTGCTCCAGCCCTGTGACTTGGAAACCTTTGAATGGAGAAAGTGCGCGGACTTGAATCAGCTGTTGCCGGGATTTCCGAAAGCGCACACTTACTTGATCATATTTCAGGAAGTCGTTTTATTTCGGGTGGGTGTGTTGGTGTTGGTGCTGGTGCTGCTGGTGGTGGTGGTGGTGGGGACTCAGACACATCAGCTGTTGCCGGGCTGTGAACTGTGTGATGGCTGCGCTGCAGTGAAACAGTGCAAAAAGAAGAAGAAGCCAGTCCCGTCCACGCTTCAGCCGGACATCATGATCCCCAGGAGCCGGAGCCTGAACTTTGTTATTCTGACAGCGCTTCAGGCTTTAACTGTCTCTCTGTCGGTGCGTGGCAGCGTGATCTCCACATCTGCTGAAGGTAAGAGATGATGAAGAAGAACAACAAGGGAAACAAAGATTAACTTCAGCTTCTCCTGATGCGTTAAAGATCCGTGCGTAAAAGTAGTAAATCGTTTTATCAGCTGTTACGTGTCAGAATGTGACACGAATCAGACAAATGGGAAATACAACATTGTTATTCAATAATGTGTAAAAGATGCGCGTATGTAAACGTAGTTAATCATAATTTTCTTAATTGCTGCATGTCAGAATTGGACAGAATCGTGATTAACGACTTTGACGCACGGTTTTACGAAGAATAACTTGGAAACCAATAGAAAAAGCTTTTACGTGTAAGTTGTCTGCAACTGTCATTGTGCATTTAACTTCTATTCTATTCTATTCTATTCTGCACATTCTGCATTCGTGTGTCCCCCCTTGACAGTTTCGGTTACAGCAAGTTTTATGAAAGTCCAGATCTGTAACACATGTTTGGGCAGAGTGAACCATCTCCAGTGTAAACAAGCTTTCTCAGTTCACGCTGCAGCCTGTGATCACGAGCATTAGGGGAACATTACATTGTAGCTGGCAGGCAGTCCACCAACATGCTCCTCAGAGGAGAGGAGCTGCTGTGCAAGTGATGATGCTGAATCTCTCTTTGGTAATCACTGGGAACACTCCAGGCTGCCACTCTGAGCACACTTCATACAAGTCGCCTTGTTCAATCATAGTTGTTTTTCAAGGTTTTTATTAGTAGCAAACACAAGTTAAAAATGTACAGTCAAGCAAGCTTTGTTTAAATCTGTATATTATTGTTGCTATATTCGCTATGTTTATGACATCCAGGCAATACAGGAGAAAGAGCTGCTTGTGTGATGCACATGTGATGTCAGTGTGTGTTTGTGTCTATGCTTGTGGGGTGTTTTTTTCTCCCTCACTGTATTTATTTGCCTTGGGGCCGTGGCTCATGACATCCCAATCGCCAGCGTGCCTCGCCCTGTTGGGTGCACATTCAACAAGGACACCACACATACTGTAGATCCCCTTCCGTAATGACATCACCCATTAGAATCTGAACTCCTGTTTTGAATCCTCGAGATTAAAGGACGTGACTGCTGCCTTGTTGAGTTTTCGCAAGCAGAAATTCACCAGATGTCTCCTGCAACCAGGCACCTATTGGATGACACCATGATCACACTGGTGTCCACTCATGTGCTGCACCTTATTGCCTATTTTCCTCTAAATGGGAACATGATTTAAACTTCTTTTAGCAAGCGGTGGAGCCGCCCCTGGTGGAGATTCACTGTATTTGTTACTACCGAGTTGTCTGTGTTTGTCAAACCAAAAAGACTACGTACACTTTTTACATACAGTCTATGGTCTCTGGTTTAGCTTGCAGCTAGTTGTGAACCATTATTCAATTCTTTAAGCTCCTCATCTCTCCTCATCAGTCCATGCTTTCATCGCTGTTGTCTTATTCTTCCATGAACTGTCTTCTTCTATGGGTGTGGTAACTGTGGCACATGTACAGGTCAGCTTGAGGGAAGGACCAGAGTGTGGGTTAGTCCAACTTTGAGAAATTCTATTTAGTATAATTTCGGACAGACTATTGTGCCAACATGTCTGATATAAACATACTGACAGTATAGACACATCTGCACAGTCTTTAAAAAAATTTGAGTTTTGTTCTGTGAAACAGTCACATTGCAAATCTGTATTTGAATAAAGGACGGAGACTTCCGCTCTGAAGACCCGGGTTTGCGACCCAGTCAGATCATGGGCCTTTCTGCAGGGACTTTGCATGTCCTGTAAGAGTCAATGGCTGTTTGGGTGTCCCCCGCTGTTCGCCCCATGTCAGCTGGGATTGGCACAGCGCCCCCTGTGACCCTCGTGTGGAGGATAAAACGGTAGACGATGGATGGACTTCCAATCGGATCCTATACGGCCACAGGAGAAGCATCCTGGAGGTGTGAACAGTCCTATCTGGGGCTGTCTACCCTGAGGACGGATGTTAACACCACATCTTAAGGGGGCCATCGTTATAGAAACAGTGGTGGGTGGAGGAGCTGTGTGCCTGAAACCTTTATATCTGAATACACTGGCAATATTAACACTCAAATGTGGAATCCTGGGAATTAATTACCAGAAAGGACAAACATGTAAAAGTAGCACTGAAGCATGAGAAAGTTCATCTATTCATCAACAGTTCATCTTCATCATCAGAAGCTGGCCTTGCTGTGTTTTTCCCATGGACCCATAGACGGAGGGATTGGGTGAGGGGATGTCACCTTAAAAATGATAAGGTGTCATGACGAGAATATTATTACTGTCTATTGCAATACCACACAAAGCTGCTTTACACTACAGTTTTGGCATCACACACACATTCATACACTATCTATCACTCATCTTTCAAACATTCATACGCTGCCGGCACAGGCAACAGGAGCAACGTGGGGACTTGAAATCAGGAATGATGAGTCGCTTTACCATTTGAGCTACCGTCGCACAATATGGAAATATTATATTCAATTTGTTGTATTTCCATTAAAGACAATGACATCGTGGTAATTACGGCTCAAGGGGATGTGGTTACATTGAAAATAGTATGTGAAGCAACACTTATGATATCATAATGAGAATTTTAAAATTTGTCAAAACAAAAAATAGACAAATAGACCAAAAAGATCCATTGATGAAAAAGAATCACTCCTATCTATCTATGTACTTCTTAGTGTTGCCTTTAATGAGCCTATGCTCGGTCTCCAGACTGAGCACGTTTTTCTTTGCTGTCAGACTCCCTGGCTGCTAAGACAAGATCTCCTTGGATTGTCGTGTTTGCATACATATTTCATGACACCGCCTCTTGCACTCTTGTCCACTTCCTGCTCCCTGTTTGTCTTGAGGATGCTTCTGTCCTGGCTCTTTTGTGAATGATTTGCTCCAGTGGTTGACACCACACTCGGTGTCGGCCGGCATTGACTCGGCATGCTTTGGTCTTGACCGCGCTTCTGTCCTCGCTGGAAGTCTTTTGTGATTGATTTCATCCATTGGTTAATACACTCGGTGTCAGCCGGTATTTACGCGGCAGCTGGACTCCTTCAGCCAAGCTGCTGCAAGCAGCTCGCGTGCTGCGCGCTCAGACAAATGAAAAGTGAGCTGAGAATATACAGTATTTTTGGACGACGGTAAAACATTCCTTCCGCAAACGGTGTTCTCCCCCGGAGAGACATTATCATCATGATGTGACCAATCTTAAGTCAGAGGCATTTAGTGTCTTTTCAGTATGACTGGACACAGATCTTCCAGATGAGTTGCTCAGGATATTTAAGACCCAGGAGGCTGGTAAGAGAAGGCGGCCAACGTGTGGTCGTGCATGAAGACAGATTGATCAACCAGTTGCTCAGCAGTGGGGATATTTGTTTACAGTAGGTGGAGGGAAATGGCTAGACTTGGCTCCAGTGTCCTGACCCTACATATGTTGCAAACCGGCTTTAATCCCCAAGATTTATTTTTCTTTCATTGTGCATTTCAGAGTGTAAACATTCTGTGTGTTTATTCAAAATAACGACGTAGAAACACAAGAGCTGCCCAACCGTCAACACTGAAAGCAGATTTGAAACCAGTCACTGAGGCCAAACTGATCGAAGAGACCCAACACGTCAACATCACAATGCAGCAGTGATCTTTTATTATTAATGAGGAGCTGAAAATAACACAGTGCACTTTTTTTTTTTCATTCAAATGTTCAACTTCCCACTGAATTCTTTATAACACCCTGGATTAAAAATCAAGAATTCACTTAATAGATTTTATAAACTTGTGTGCACCATGTGTTTAGTAAAGCTTCCCTCAGTTACAGTCATAATTGAAGGATTTAGTAGAACCCCAGCTAAGATTATTTTATCGATCACATTTATGGGGATTTTAAACACAAAAACTGATGGAACTTTGCAGAAAAATGCACATCTCTGGAACATTTCTTAATGTTCCGCTCCCATTTGTCCTAGAGGCACTCAATGTGGGTGACATAGGTCAGTGTGAGCTAAAGTCTCTTGAAGCCATAATAAATACTAAAGCCATCAGGAAGTGCACTTTTGTGTCCTCTAGTTACATTTCATTTCTCCTACAACAGGTTTGTTTCAACCTTATTTAGTATAATGTATGTATTTTGGTTCTCAGCAAATATAGTCAGCCATACTCTCAGCTTACACCCCTGTGTAAGACTTTTTTGGAATTCCACACTGACACATTGTACTGCATTGTCGGTGCTAACGGGAACATCCACCACTTTTTTCCATAAGTATATGAGATGTGAAAGAGCAAATTATGTTTAAGCTCCATATAATCTATGTTCCAGTGTGGTGTAGACTATCTGCCAAGTTTTCACCTCCGTCTACCATGAAGTGACAAGCCGCAATATGTGTTTCCAAATCCTCAGACATGTTAACAAGAACAAGACAGGTCACCTTGGTGAGTTCCTAACAAATTGGCCCAAAGGAAGTTCTGCTGCTGAATCTGTCTGAGTTATGTCCCACAGACGGACCTGTGATTTACTTTTGAGGTTAACCGTTTTATATAACGGTTAATGTTTCAAGTTAAACATTGACTGCATTAGACAGGACTTCTGCTTTAAAGTCCAGTGTGGAACATTTAGGACGGTTTATTGGCAGACATTGAACACGCTTGTATCAGTGTATAATCACTTCAAAATAAAAATCATATGGTTTTTGTAGCTTTACAAAAAGCCCTATTTACATCCTTCAGACAAGGGCCTTGCTTTCACATTTTGAAGCAAACATCGACGACAAAAACTAGGAAAAAAACAACATTTATTCTGAAATAAATGAAGGCCACCATAGTTCCCTGATGTGCTTTGGTAAAAGAGGGGTGAGCAGAGTGCTTGGCTCTTTCACCATTAGATGTCACTAATTCTTACTCAATGGACTTTTAATAACTCTCTGGAATTTAAAGGCATGCACCAAACGCGCTCTTTGTATACGTTTCCAAAATCTGGGCTGCAATTCACGTCGTGTGCACGGTGCATGTTGGGTCTGCACAAGTGTACCAGGGCCTTAATCATTAAATTAATGTATGCAGAATTTTCTGAAGATCAACCAATAGTTTAATAAAAAAAGTGAGCTATTTCAGTTTCATCAATCTTTAGTGTTGGTCATTTTTGTTACCTTCTGTACCATCAGTATGTTAAAGACACTGGTTGCCACAATAGTCAGTATGATGGAGATGTCCATGTTATCCTGTCAGTCTATTAAGACTTTTTTTTTTTCTTTGGTGTGTTTTGAATTTTCACATCTCCTTCCATGATGCTGATCTGCTCCAGGAGCGCTCTGTCACTGACCTTTTCTTGCCCAAGACCCCATGCAAGGCAGCGAGCACAGGCTTTGCAGCTGGAAGGTGGTGTTGGGGTGGAAACAGTGTGTGTCACACACGAGGACGTAACTACACTGGTTTCGCAGACAACATGCACCTCCTGCTGAGCCAGAGGGAATTTTTGCTGCAAGGGCCATCTATTTCCCACAGAGTAATTATGTCCTGACATGAGGCTAGTGTGACGGTAAATGAGTTCAGTATACAAGGTGGGGGTAGCGAGATATAGACAGTAAAAGAGGGGGAGAGAGAGAGAAAAGCACGATTTACCAGCAGAGGGAGTTCACTGTTAAATATGAACCAAATAAAAGAAAAGAAATGTCCGGCAATACCTGTTAACAACCGTCACCACTGTGACTGTTTTCACACTATTAACTAATTAGATTTAATGGAAGTACACACTCTTTCCAGTTATCTCAGATTCCTATTACCATTATGTCACTTTCACGTTTCTCTGTTTTCTTATTGCAACCCTTTGGGTGTTGACATAAGCTCCCCCAACTGGGTGAGATGTTTACTGTGGAGAGGACCCGGCACTTTTCACCTTTCCTCTGTAATCCATATGAACCTCGTCATGTGTTGAGTTTTGGGGTGAGGGTCTCCCACTGTCCAAAATCATGCTGATTGATGTTGGGTCAAAGGTGAAATGTGTCTTAAATTGGCCATTATGGTGTTAAATCTTATTTAATAGTGTAATATTGATTAAAATAAATGTCGGCCTGTTATAAATCTTGCTTTTATTGTGTTTTTCTCTTAGCTAAAGGGTTTTTGCACATTATTCCGTATCCAAACCAAAAGATGAGAATAGTGTCCACCCAGTTTCACACATGAGTGCTCGTTACGACAAAACAGCGGATGTATTCATGTCACTGAGCAAACAGAAACTGCGAGGGTCACAAATGTTATTTGCTGCCTCTTTAATTGGATACTCTAAAGTGGAATCCCCCCCCCCCTCCACGACCTTAACAGGATAAGTACAAGAGACTGAACAAATGAAAGAGATTAATTGATTTTGTGATCAACAGAATATGAAGGCCTGCGTCTCTCCAGCAGAACCAAATAGATCCTTTTACCATGAAGACAAATAGAAGATGACAATGTACCAAACCCTGCTGTTTCCTGCAAAGTGCTGTTTTTTTTCCTCACTTCAGTTGGTTTCTCAAAACCAGAAATTTGACACCATCACCTTGGGCCTTTGGAATTTCATATTGACGTCATTATACAGAATAATGATAATTGATTAAAAATGTAATGACACTGATTAGTCACAGGCCTACAGAAGATAAAAGAAGAAGATGAGATAGAGAGAGGCAATTGAGTTCATTGTTTTTGTCTTCAAGGTCATTACTGAAAGAGAGACGGCTTGATGGTTCTTGCAGTGTATCATTCATCATTCTATTCCCAATCACCATTCTGTTTGAATTAGCATCATTTACCTTCCCTGATTGGGGATAAATTGAGTTCGTGAAATGCCTGTCAATCACCTCTTATTAAAGGAACAATGGCCACGGAGCAAGTTTCACCCCCTTGTGCTGATGTCAGAGTCAACTTTTTGGCTCAGGTCTCCGGGCTCAGTTTGGACTCTGATTAAAACCATCTACTATAGCTGGATATACTGTAAATATCTGTGGATACATGCACGTGACGCAGGGAAAAAGCAATCTTTTCAAGAACATACAACCAGCAATGTTGTCTATATTGTCATTGTTCTGCTTTAAACTGATCACTCGCATCCAAGACGACACGTTTGTGCACTTTGCATCATCGTAGGTAAGCAACGGTTTGTGCTATTGGAAAACTTCCAATGGTTTCTGAAAGCTGAGAAGTTGCACGTCAAAGCCAACATGTGATTATTACGGTAATTTCACTCACGCTGTTGCAGGACGCCAGCAAATCAGCGTCTTTGTCACCAGAGAGGAGAGAGTTGAAAAAAGGCCTGTACACAGTTTCCATTTTTTTTGGCCTGTTTTTGGACATCGAGAACACGCAAAATCTGATGTTCATGTACAACTACTTTTTTTTCTTCTTCATTTAAAAGAGTTAATATACTAGATTACCGTGCAGTACGTTGTAAATAAAGTTCTTCTGGATAAATGGGCAAAAGCACTTCATCACAGGACATTTTCTGGCCTTTATACGGTTAAAAGAAGCAAAAAAAAAAAGTCCAGACGGACATTTTGAGGCTTAATTCCAAATTCTCTTATTTCAAGCCAATGTCATACTAGTAAGTAAAATGTGTCCATACATGTCTCATGTGTGCATGTCAGAGGTTCTTCACTTTCTAATTTGGAGTGTTGTGAAAGTGACAGGAGCCATCAGACAGAGGTGACCATGAGTAGACGTGCACTTTACTGACACACATGTGTAGCCTGGACCCCATCTCAGTGAGGACCTGCACACATGGGTGGTGGTGGTGGTGGTGCGGGGGTTGCATGGCCTCATCAAGCCCGCAGATGAAAAGAACAGCATGGCATTTGTGCTGGAAAAGTGAAGACTATTATGAATACATTATTTCATGGCTGCCCGTCAGGAAGTGAGTTGCGGTTGGTTTGCGAGAAAGCGGGCTCTGGGGTTTAATAAAGCCGAACAGTTGTTGATTTGTTTTGGTGGAACAGAGAGAGAGGGGAAAAGAGAAGGGCTGTGCTTTTAAAAAAAACGGGGTAGTAAGAAAGAAAGGACGTCTTGAGACCTGAGGAAGTTCCTCTGTTCCCTGGGACCGGCAGCTCACAGCCTGTGGAAAATGCATCAGTTCACAGACGTTGATAAAACCAGGGAGTGATTCACTGTGAAATGCCATCGGGAAATGCACAGTGCTCCACAAAGCACAGACGTATGAGAGTTAAGTCAGAGAATAGGGGGGACGTTGAAGCTAAAATGGGCTAAAATATCATTTAAAAATGTATGAAACATTGTCCTGCTGATGAAACAACTGCCACAAGCAGGTTTTGGAACTTGGAAGTTGACTCTCTCCTATGGAGTTGTTTAGTTTGTGCTTGGTGTCAGAGAGTATAACCAGCAAGAAATGGTGAAAAGTAGAACAAGGACATTTTTTATTAGACCAGTAACGAAAGCCTGGTTCATTTGTAAATGTGCAACTGAACTCTGATGCAAAGAAGCAGACTCTGCTCCGCCGAAAAATAGCCGGGAGAAACGGCTCGTGGTTGAAAGAACGAGGTAAAAGCTCTGAAAGAAATATATCACAACTGTGATCTTTTCAATCAACTGTGAGATTATCCTGCATTCACCAATAGATGAATGAGTTTTCTTGTCTTCTTGAATTCTTTTCTTGAAGCAGCGCCGCCTCAGGCGAGGAGGGGAGCGCGTTATTCACTAAAGTGCGAAAGTGTGAAAACAAACTTGGACCGGCTGAATGTTGCAACCAAGTCCCCAATCGTACCGAGTCTAGCGGACTGTTAGGTGTTAAAACTACCTCCATTTGTTCACACTGATTGTTGAGTCAAGGTCATAGTCTTGGATTCTAAAGGTCTCAGTATTGCCTGCCTTTACTAAAATGCAGCTTTAGAGTTTGCAAACAAAAATGGAACTGGCAGCATTTTTAAAAACTCGCGTATTGTGGATGGTAGATGTATTTAGAGCAGAAATTGTAGTAGTAGTAGTAGTATGGAGGTAGTTTAAAAGAGAGTTGGACCATAAAAGGAATTAAAACCATGACAACGTGGGCAACACGTATTGGAGATGGGAGAGAGAGAGAGAGAGAGCAGACAGCCTCCATCCCAAAGTGTATTTCACTCCTGAGGATGAGACTCAGCAATCGTCTTAAGTTTTAATGCTCTTTGTGCTTCAGGCAGCCAACCGCGGCAATCCAGCATCGCAATGTGTAAACAACTAATCTATGGCTGAACATGCAGAACAAATAAAATGTTTTCATGTCTTAAGACACTGCTTTACACAGCCATTGCTCTGTCATATTTCACACACTCATTCCCATGTACATGGACATACAATCCTCCCATCTAGTATTGACTTAGTGGGGCTATATAAATGGCACAAGGTCTCCCAGTGTACACTTGAACATAAAGGGAACTGATCATGGCCAGAACTCTGCTTTATTAAGACCTCTGTTTATACTCGCCTTTATTGAACATATAAATAAGACTTCACATTCTGGTCCCCACTTTTACCGCTCCCTTAATGCTCCTGGTAGCCCTTAAAACAAAAAGCCCACACTTACACACAGCACAGCGCGGTGCGGTGCTACCACGCTCCAAAATTTACTAAATGTCTCTCCCAAGCATGTGGAAAAGAAATGAGCCTGCAGACTCTTTCCACTAATATAATGCCATTTATAAGTGGGAATTAAACCCCAGAGCACACCACACGAACAACATGGCGATTCACTTGAGCACTTTGAAGTCGGGGGGAACCAAGTGCTGTGAACCTCATCTTCCAAGTTGACGTGGAGCACGACGCAAAACAGGCGACAGTCTTTCCAGCCATGTATGTTTAATAGTTCAACGTTGACTCCGACAAATTTACATTTCCACTCAACAAAAAGTGTTTTTTAAGGAAACATCAGTTATTTACATGAGTAAGTTTGTGCAACATTTATATCTACATCTGCTGTAGAAGAGACTAAATGACATCTGCAGTTGGGCGCAGGGAAAAACATATATACTGTATATTGATATTGGTTAATGGTCCAAGCACTCCCAATATTTGTGTGAGTTTAGTTGACAGGGACCATGTACAGAACTCGGTTTATATCAGAGTTGCGTCTGGGAGCCGCTAATTTGCATATCGCCATATCGGATATTGGCAGAAAATTCAATATTGTGCATCTCTAATCTAGTCACAACATGAGTAGGCCTTGAGTGAGATCATCCTCGGTGTCCTCATCACAAGCCACAACAAATCATCCAAAGTTTGGTCTCACACAGGACTTTGACGTCTTACAAAGTCCCGCACCACCAACCCCTCACTTATTCCGGGAGAAAACACATTCCACTGGAAACGTAATTAGAAAATGCAGTAAGGTGTGGGGAGAACCTCATTTTTGGAATAAAGGGTTGGATAATTTCATAAATGGGCTAACCTCGGTCTGGACCTCTAACTGTGTCTAAGCTTCTCTGTTCTCCCTCCTCATCGTCTGTGTTTATACGTGTTTACTTTGCTCAGAGGTTGTCATGCATTCCCTTACTCAGCATGCCCACCTCCCCCGGACGGTGTGATTCTCGAAAGACTAATGAGGACAGGATGGGTCTCTCGCTGCTGTGTATGCGATGCCTGTCCCTTCCTCGCTCGAACCTGCTTCTCATCAGCATGCTGGAGCTGGATGAGGACTGCTGAGCTGGTCACCTCTGGCACTCTGCTATCAGCTGGAGCGGCTCAGTGATGAACTCCAGAGTGATGGTTTCTTCAGAGGATAACCAGAACGAAGCTCAGCTGGGGAGTGCTGTGCCTGACCCGGGTTATTAAGGCTGGATTATAAGCAGACTCAGCAATTTAGCTGGGCGAGTCATGTGAGCGGCAGAAGGGATGTGAACGTCAAAGGAAGAAACTTCACTGACGAGTGTGTGTGTGTGTGTGTGTGTGTGTGTGTGTGTGTGTGTGTCCGCGAGTGATTCAGAATCAGGCAGCAACAAAAGTTTGAATTTCAAATCACGCCCACAAATTATATTGAAACCACACACACACATCACTTCACACAAGTCACTGACATCATCCTCCAACTAAATCTGTTTCCCTGCTGTTTGCCGGAGCATCAGTGGGAGAAAACACACAAACAAAAAAAAAGAGAGAAAACATTTGATTTAGGATGTTTGCACTGAAACAAATGGAGCTTACAACCCCTGCTGCTTTAGTAAGAGACGCAAGCTCTGAAATAGCTCCCCCGCTATGAAGAAGTGATTACTGCATAAACCCTGTTAGCAATGTTCTCCTGTGGCTCACAATTTCTTTCTGCCACTCTGTGTGCTCATGATATACTTTTTTTTTTAAGAGACATTTCAGCTACTGTCTCATTTATGAGCTGTATAGGGTTTTTGAGGATGGTGGCTGGTTGTTTTTTTCCATCGGTTCAACCCCAGACAGCAGTCTCAGGGCCATCAGTATTGGATTTGGGGATGAATATATTTTTAAATGACTAGCAACTCACCAGAGCGTCAAGAATTGCAGCCATTCGAAGGCTCAGTTAACACTCTGTCAGAACAGAGAGAGAGAGGAGATAAAAGCATGCTGGGAACCTTGCCCCAAATCTATGTCTAATCCCTGCACTGTATCCTGGACACTAGCCTTGTGGAAGGAGTTATCACAGCAGCAGCAGCAGCAGCAGCAGCAGCAGCAGCAGCAGCAGTCGAGCCCCTCTTTGCTCACAACTCTCTCCACTCCTGACAACTGCTGAGATTTATGCAGTTTGAGTGGCAGAGGGCTGGTTACAGTTTGGCTACAGACTGAACACCTTTCATTGCTTGATATCTGTGAGCACTAATGTATCCCTGCCTTTATGGCTGAGAGGACACACTCCATTCTCTTGGCGGCTTATAGGAAGGAGGTGAACACATGTTCAGGAAGGGTGTGGATGTGTTGGAGGCGGCATTTTGTCAAAGTCAGTTATGAACAACAGAAACACTCGGGGAGCATTATTTGTGTGTTGTGACAGAAAATCCATCAGATGCAGACGGTTGAGGCGACGCGTCACATTAAAGGCAGCTGCACTGTCAGGTTGTGTTTTGATGTCGCTAATGAACACCAGACTCAGGCCTTTAATACGGGGGAAGAATTCATTATCAGTGCCACTGGTAAGGAATCATTTTTGAAAGTTCCCATTCATTGATGGACATGGTCGGGTTTCACCGACGATGAGAGAATTATATCTAGAGGAGGAACACTTTGACACTTTTCCCTATAGTCTGACATGGTTATTTTTTTTTTTTCTTTTACAGGGAAAAATCTGAGTACGACTGATCTACACACACCGACAGCAAAGCAGAAACACTATGGGACCACAGTACCTCTCCTGCTCGATGGACAAGACTGGAAACCACTCAGCCAACTTAAGCCTCAGGTGAAGACTGCGGGATATAGTTTTCATCATCAGTGGCGGTCGTGAGCACATCTACAGTTCATGACTCTACACGCCAACCGTGCATGCTCCGTGACGTATATTATTTTCTAGTCCAGTCGGTGGTGCGACAGAGACAGTGAAGAAGACAGTAACCATGGTAACTTGCTTGAGGATTATATGAGGAGCTTTGCCTGTCCTCTCACTCATCCACATACATTGAGTCCAGTTACCAACAACTACTGAAGAAGACTCCGAGCGATGTGACTGAGAGCCTTCACAGACATTCTTGATATTACAGAGCATCATGGAACTTCATATTCATATATGTCTAAATGAGGTCAAAGCCTGTAGCTCGCCTAGTTATACAGATGCCAACTGAAGTGAGGCCCATGACACACTGGGGCTGAAACACCAGAAATATTATTACAATTACAAATGTGTAAATCCTTTCAAAGTCAATTAAATGTAAATTTGAAAAATACACGCAAATCACAACATAGATGTCTTTCATACAGTAGATGGGAGGGATTGGGGTGGAGGATATCAGAATCCAACCATTTACTTTTACAACACATGCCCTAATCACAGAGACTGTAATAGATTTAAGTGATTTCTTCGGTCAAATTCATTCGAAGCCAGCACTAGAAATCCACCAGATGACTAGATTAGATCTTATCTTATCAGACTGTGTGTGATCGCGAGCCAGAGCGTCGTCGTAGCACACCGTGTTGATTGATTAACGCGAGCACCGGATGACAGTGGACAGCACTTTGAGGAGCTTCCGCATCCAGCGTGTCTGAGGGATGAGTCTTATGCAGCAGCCAGGATTCTCTTCTAACCTTGGTTCTTTGATCCGTGTCTTATTCTGCAATCTCGGCCCCTTTTATTCTAATACTGTCTTGTATAATAAAGGAAAAACCTTTCAAATATAATGCTGTATAGCAGCACCATTAATGTCAAAATGTCCACCTCTAAATTGAGGACTGCGTGTGTCTTCAGATTATGTGTTTCATAATCCAGCAGGCAAGATGCCAAGGACTTTGTAAAGACGCATTCATGTTTCCAACCACTTTGGTTTCAAGGACCCTGTGGCAAAATAAAATGTTTTGGCCTCACTATTGGAAAGGTTCTACGAAAAGGAACCTCTGCTTTTTACAAACCTGTTGCATAAACATTTAAAGGCGGTTCAAACCAATCTCAACCAATCTAAATGCAAGCTTAAACTTCAAGCTTTACTTAAATTCATCATAAATTTAGCATAGCTAAATCACTTGTGTTAGTGTAACCAGACTTTGGTAGTTGCAGTTTTCATGTGTCAGGACTGACAGGAGTGTCAGCTCAGTTTAAGTGAACTGGGAAACATACAGACAGTTTACTTCAGCATGTTTCCGGCACAGACAGCTGTACAGTTGATGCAAAGGGGGGAAAAAACATCACACGATTCGCTAGAATATGAATGTAATGTTTGAAATCAGGGATGCTTGGCTCTGTTTGCTGTTTCATAATAATATACATGGCTGCCAGGAAGACTTAAAAACACAGCTTGAGTTTTCAGCTCGCATTATTGACTTGGTTCGTTTGTGGATTCATTTTTGCTCTGACTTAACCAAAAAAGCCACAGAGCCACAAAGTTTGTTTGGGCTGTCATTACTTGGAACACAAAACCTTAAATCAGCCAATAGAATATCTGCAACCGAGATGCAATGAAGTGATAATGTGAATATATTGCTGCTTTAATTGCAATTCCAAACATGCAGTGTTTATAAGCTGTGTATATTTACCCTGAAGTTCCAAATGGCAGATGTCATGGACTTCAGTGAGGGAGGTCGAAGCATGCATAAAGACAGCTGTGTGAACAGAAGACGGCAGGAAGTTTTAGTCCCACTCGGTCTGTGAAATGATACTGCCTTAAACCTTAAGCGTTCTGCTTCCATATCCTCTTTTAATCCACCCAACATTCTTCTCCACATGGGGTGATGGCTGATTTAACTGAGAGCAGCACTCTTTTCCACAGTTGACCCAAGCTGAACTATGCACAAGAAACTATGTGTGTGTGTGTGTGTGTGTGTGTGTGTGTGTGGTAGCCCAGTGGCACGGAGGGTGCGAGAGAGAGAGGATTAATTACCACTTTATCCTCCACATGTGCCAATCTCAGCTGACATAAGGCGATAGGCGGGGTACACCCCGGACAGGTCATCAGTGCATCACAGGGACACACAGAGACAAACAACCGTCCACTCTCTGCGGTCAATTTAGAGTGTCCAATTTACCTGTAGGAGGAAACCGGAGAACCCGGTGAAAACCCACGCACACACACGGAGAACATGCAAGCTCCATGCAGAAAGGCCCTTGTTCCAAACGGGTCGCAAACCCACTACGTGCATCGTTGCCATGGAACCAAAATCTGGGAGCTACTGAGATGAGAGAAGTTACTGCAGCTTCATTTAATGAACATATTCAATAAGAAAACTAATCATAAACACAAAGACAATAGATTACCAGCACCACTTTTCTCTCACCGGAGTTTTGCTGCTTGTTGCGTTTGTGGGTAAAAAAAGAGAAAACTCTTCCCGTGATTGTGGACATCTTCTCCTTCATCAACTCATTTTGGAGCTTTGTCCAGAAGATGGAGGTTAAAAACATTCAGACCAGTTTCACCTTGTTCTCTGGTAAGAGTGTCCAAAGGCGAGTTTAAAAAAAAAAAAAGAAGAAGAAGAAAGATTTTATCTCAATGCAACACGGATGTTCCCGGAAAAACAAGCAAGCTGCAACTCCATCACGCACGTGAAGGGCCCTACGAGTGCAACACACAGGAGCACGGAGAGGTTATGTGTTGACATGTAGATTAGAGTGTTTGTGTGCGCGTGACAGGAGTAATGTACGACTCTGTGCCACTTCATTTGAATCCTAACAGAGACACATGGTTTCTCTCAGTGCTGTAACGCGGGTGCAGAGAATCGTGGCTTTTCAGCTGGATTAATGTCAAATGGAAGAGAAACATAAGCTAATCCTCTCTGTTCTTGCTCTTAGATGCAAAGTAACTTCATAGGGATTTGCTCTCATCAATTGAAAACAGTAGTGTTATGTGCTTTCTCACAGTCCTGGGTGGCTTAGGCAAAGTTTCATCCGGACTTGAATCAAGATTTTTGAAAGCTGATTTGCTATCTGATAATTTACTGCCACACGTAGTCGTAATTTAATTATCTTTCCTAAATATGAATACATTTTGCAAGAGTTGAAAGGCAACCAGAGCATCTTTCCTCAATCAAAATGCTGCCTGCCTGACTCCAGAAGTCATTTTTCTCATCTCCTCTCCTGTCTGTTCTCTCTTCAGAGTCACCCTGCATCACTGAAGCTCCTGATTGAAGCGGAAGGTGAGCAGCTGCTCTTGGCTCTGGAGAAAAACAAGTAAGTGCCGCTCCATTCATACTTGGCCTTAGCTCAGACCTGAGTGCTTTGTGGAGTAGAAATGGGTGACATACACGACGCTGCCCAGAGACTGAGGCCAAGCTGTGTGTAACATATAGCAGCCATGAAAGAAGGAGAAGTCCTTCTGCTGCACAGTTATAGTACAAGCATGACAGTGTTCTCTGTGCTTTGGTCTTTTTTGTTTGGTGAAACAAAGACTTGAAAGCCAGAAACTCCTGAATGCATCAGCCAGACTCTGATGAAAAGTGACGTCTTCCTCCTTCTTCTCCCTCTATCTTTTCATTTGATCTGTTGGTGTTACACAGGGGAGACGGAGGCTTTGTGTGAACACGGCACACACACACACACACTCGACTCTCTGTAGTAAGATACTATCAAAACAGTGCCAGTCAGGTACTGTCAGGGAGGGGGAACGTCGTTTTGAAAGAAATCAAATTATCGGAATAGGTACACTTTGACAGAGTGCGCAGCTCTGGATCTGTTCAGCGGAATATTTGTCATCTTTGCATTTTCACACAGGAAAAAAAGGCCGACTGAACGTGGCCTCGGTCTCAGGCAGCCACCAAATCGAGTGTATCGCTGAGAAGAATGGGACTTGATTGATGGGGCAATATGTTTTCCATCCAGCTCTGTTGCCACACATGAGCAACCAGGAACAAGCAGAGCTTTCAGTGCGATAGAGAGAAAAAAGGACAAGGAAGCAGAGCGATAGAGGGAACGAGAGAGAGGGAGAGAGAGTGAGGGAGAGGATAGGTTTTTATGCCACAGTCAGCCCTGAATCTCCTCTTGTTTTTCTGGGACGCCTAATATATGTAAATTCCACCTGCAGACTGTGGGACAAAGCTTTCAACACCAGCGACCACAATTTTATGGCTTACCTACTTAGAAAATATTTTGATGGGAAATCACACTCATTCTCACCGTTGAATAACATCCCTGCTCTGCACAGGTGAGGGATTTTTTGCAAAGCTGACGTGCAGGTTGTCAAATTCTTTCAGTTGCAGTGGAAAAAACAACTCCCAACCCTCCGACCCTCAATTAGCACGGCTGTCATTGTTGTCCAACAGTACTAAATGTGAAGTCCACAGCTGAGCTTAAATCCCGAGCCAAGAGGAACAAACAGAGGCAATCGAGGTGCAGTGGAGATTCTTCTAATGATGGAAGCACTTTTGTCAAAACAAACGTCTGTGCACTCCAAATACCAATCTGTCAGAATTTACTGTTTGCAAGTCAGTACGACAACAACTAAATTCTATTCTATTTGTGTGGGGCCACATCACAACACACATTATCTCAAGGTACTGTACATAGTAATGCAAACACCTTTACAGTATTATAGAGAGCAGAGAAACCCAACAATTCACACAATGAGCAAGCGCTACGCATCAGTGGAGAAAGATGCCTCGACCGGTTGTGGTGAAAGGAAAATGGGGAAGGTGAGGTTGAGACCAGGAGCAGATATATAACAGTTGTGTCAAGTTATCAATGTCCAATGATTCAGACACCAATAAGTAATTAAACTACTTCATGAAATGTAAACACAGTTATGAACCTGCTGTGCCGACACGTCGTGAAGGTTCTTGTCTGTTTGGCCGGTTACGCGCTGCAGCAGTGGTTCAAACACAGCCAGCATCAGTAGGGAGCAGGACAAAAATAAGGTCCAGAATAAAATGATTTTGAACTTAACCACCGGATGCATTTGTGTTTTCCTGGCCGTTCGTCAATAAATATCGCTGGCAGCAAAGTGCGAGCGAGGTGTGCACATGCTGCACAGCTGTACGTGACTATTTTTCTGGAACTGCGAGGTGAACATGCTCTCAATGTGTCTAAACTCACATCACCCCTGCAGTTAAAGCAGAGGGGAGCAGAGGGAGGCTGGGCTGCATGAAAAGTTTACTGCAAACAGCTTGAAACCAGACACCGTTTTTGCAGAGATCACAGCAGCTGCCCATCAACATGTTGACATTTTGGCCTATGAGTAGGTTTTGTTGTTATTTAACCAGAGATTAAGAGCCTGTTTGTCAAGGGACACGGAGAAAACATGATGTTGCGGACATAAAACTGTTGGTATATTCAGTTTTAGAATTTGCTGATCTTGAAAGATGTGAACATTTGGAACAGAACACAAAGAGTATATTTACCAGTACTTTACTGCAAAACACCTGTGCTTGGACCTCAGCACCTCAATGTTTAGTGCCAAATGAATGCTAGATATCAAGTCGAGGAGAGATGTCCCCTTTTGTCATTGACTACATAATGTGTGAATTACCCACACTAAGGAGGCCATGTTTTGGGCACAAATAACTCACATAGTAAAGGATGTACGTCAATGAATTGTTTTGAGAACGCAGGTCATAGAGCAAGGAGCTGATAAAATCTTCTGATTGTTTTTAGAAACAAGCCTTTAATGACTCTGCAATACAACTAAAGATTTTTAATAGCGGTAAATTATCAGCACATGTAGAGACCCCCTGAATAACAGCCACGTGGTAAATTAAAGTGACAGACCACACAGACGCAGCAGGACACTGAGATATGCTTCCATTTGCCTGATGGCTGGTGCAACACGGGCTGTAGATGCAGCCAATTACGATGTCACACATACAAGACAAGTGTATTCATTTGTTATCGTTCCTCCTCATCTGGAGCAGTGGGGACATTGGTTGAGCTTTGACCGCTCCTAACCAAGCTGTTTTCACATGTCTTGCTGCTTTGTGGCTTTGAATGGAACGCCTCCAGGCATATCCAGATGAGTCCCAAGCTGAGGAAGCAGCATGCTCTCCATCCATGTTTCTTTTTCTAATGGAGTGCAGGATCAGTGAAAGGAGGCCTGGGGCTTGTCAGCAGGGCGGATAATGTTCTCGGTTGCCTGCACTTGGGGCAGAAATCCCTGCTCATCATGATGTTTAGCCTTAAGGATAAGTGGCCTGAGGGGTTGGCTATCCATCTTTTTTGAGTCCTTTGTGCTACAGGGTAATCAAGCAGATGTGCATATACGCGCTTTAATCTGACCTTTTCCCCGGACAAAGGGCAGGCAGAGGATATGTTTCCTCGCTGCAAATGTCTGCTATCTCTCTGGCGTTTGGAAGAACAATAAAATTGAACCTGGACAGTATCCAGTGTGAGTGTTTGGTTATGGGGATGTTATTTCACTCCATATCGTAAACTGGACTTGGTGAACCTGTGACCTTGTGCGTCCCTCAGTGAAGATGCTCTTGTTTGTCACTGGAAGCATCGACAGGAAAAGGGCTCTCCTGGGAGAGGAAGGCAAGGCATAAATAACCATCTCTCTCGTTAAAGAAAATAAAGAGGCATCCCTATGATCTACTCTGTGGGGTTATTGTCTTTGGCTGCAGATTATTTAAAGGACATCAACCCCAAAGACATTCATGTGTGTCAAATCCTTCCTGTTGTCATTAAACTAGGAGCGAAACAAGAGGTGTTTCAAATCCTCCCCAGAGTCTTTATTTCAGAAATAAAAGAGGATAGAAAGTCTTTTTCTCATTTGAGATTCGGGGCTTACTCATGGTGAAAGCTTTAAATGTATTTATTACAGATTTGAATGTCTGTAGTGACTACTTCATTATATTTGCCTTGCGGTTATTCAGTTCACCTCCTCCCACTGCTGCAGATCTCCTCGGTTTTGGTGTCAGACCATTTCATAATGTTTAGGTTAAGTCAGCTGGTTCGTCGCATTGACTACCAGTGCACAAGAGTGTGTTCAGATGTTTTAATTTAGTTTTAGTTTACCTCACCTCATAATTACAATCATGAGTCATGGGCAGACACATACTTTACAGTATAGTGAAAAACAGAAACAGCCCACTCTTCACATGGCAGTGTCTTCTGTTCTGTATTCTGTTTCATTAAAGGAGTTCTCTTAATCACTAGCCGCCACCAGCATGCAGCAGATAAACTCAGACATGAAGACACACAAACCCTGGATACTGCCTTGTTTATATCATTTCGCTCATAAGCTTCCTTCCACACACACACTTGTGCAGCTTCTCGTTAGAACAATCCAGCGACTTTATTAATATGGACAGTCAGAAATAACCGGTCAAATCTCCTAACCTTAACCTTAACCTTAACCTAACCACACTTCACATCATACTCCATATTATATGTTGTGCCTTTGTAAATGAGGTTCTCCCTCATTAGGACAAAGCTTTGGTCCCCATGGCGACTACTGGTCCTGACAAGGAAGGAAAGAAAGGGGTAAAAAAAAAAATATGCCCACACAAACACACATGCTCTCAGATTCATTCAGACCCACTAAAGCTTATTTCTCAGCCTTATACCTTTCGTGTTACCCTTGTGGCTGCAAGGCCATGATACACTGTGATTCATTAGTTTCAAAGACAAGCCCTGGGAATGGGCTGGTCTCTGTCCAGACCCTGTGTCTTTTAACGGCTTCCTTCAAAAGGGATTTTTGTTTGGCTGGAGCCTCCCTCTTTTGAATTACCTTCTCAAAAGCTCCAATTATTTTTCAGCTTAGAGCAGTAATTAATAAGGTGGACTCAGCGGCCCATGTTGCTAATTAATTACGAGGCATTCAGTAACACTGGGAAGCTCTGAGAATGGCCTGTCCCCTTCCACAGGACGGAGAGGGGTGAGACGCACAATCACTCAGTGTGTGTTTAAAAGTCTGAAGCCTTCCATCTTGTTCATTTGAGTTTATTTAGTGATCTGAAAATGTGCTAATATATGCATTTTTTTAAATGAATGAATGATTAAAAACCTGGGGAGGGATCGTTATGTAGTACAATCAAAGCCCACAGAGTGAAATATTCTTTGTGCGTAATCATTCAGAAGCATTAGAAACTGATTGCATCATTTGAAAATCAAATTGTGATTGTGTGTGTTTCTCTATTTGTTTCTTATAGGGTGACATTCACGCTGTGATGTTTTAATATGTACAGAACATATCAGGGTTACACAAATGATCCATTCAGGCTTGCAAAAAACAGTGTGTGTGGCTCTCCTTCATCCATAGAGATGATGCAAGTTATTTAGAAAAGAAAAGTGAACCTGACTTGAATGGGACCTGACCACCAATTCATGTTACTTTAATTTAAATATTACAATATTTAATGTTTTAATACCTATCAAAGTATTTACTCTCCCTCATTCAGTGTAATAAGGACAATATATGCATCGTCTGGAGGCTTCAAGTTTACACCACACACTTGTCTCATGATTGACTAGTTGTCAACTCAGACATAAGCACAGAGAAGCTTTGCCCCTTCAGCAGATGATCCATGAGCAGAGGGGAAATGTATGTTCCACTTAAAAAAAAAAAGAATAAGTATCATAATGTGGTTTGGAGGGGAAGACTTTCTGTGCCTGATAGAGGTCTTCCCCACCCTTCCTCCACCTTGAGCCTTTTTCCAGATGGAATACTGGGTCTGCGGATTCCAGCTGGTGGATTTATTTCATCCTTCTTCCCTTGACCTCTAATTACACCGCCAAATGAAACCTACTATAAGCAGCAGTTTTCTCTGTCTGATGACAGTCATGTCAGCACTCACCTTCACCTAAGAGCTTAGGGTCTTGTAGATAGAGATCTCTCCCTCTTTTTTTTTGGCAGAATTTTAACAACCAAAAATATATTCTACTGGTGCACTCACAGCGATATCCAGACTGGAAAATATGCTTCTGTGCTTACAGGCACCCTGATGATAGGTGGCGCGGGAAACACATCCAAACATGCCTTGTGTAAACACTAAACACTCTACCAGGCGCTGCTGTGTAGGTGGTGCTCGGGATTTTAGAAGCGAGATGACTATTTTTGTGACAGAAAACAACTACAGGGCAACTATACAGTCATTCATCCTGTTCAGTTGATGCCTTTTACATCTTTTATTATATCATTTTGCATTATTTATGATGGACTTCAGTGAGATTTTTGTGTTTGAAGTCAAAATTCCCACAGCTGAGTGACAATCTGTTTCATTTTAAACAAGCACCTACACATATGTGCCCTTTAGAATGAGACTGCATTAAATGTTTTGATTGTGTGGGTAGACGACGGTGTGTTTCATCTTCATTAATTAAAGCATAACGTAAGGCTTTATCTGCAAGATCATTTATTGTAAGACTTTCCAACAACATAATGTGTCCCATCTTTCCATCTATTTGGTGAATATGTGTAAAATTCTCTTTCTGGAGTTGTACGTCTCCACAATGAGCCATCATTATTGGTCTTACGTAAGTGATATACAGTTATACTTGCAGGAAGATTAAATTGGATACTCCCTGCTTTCAAAATTTGTATTCTAATTATAAAACGTTCAGCCCGCTAACAACATTTTCTGCCGTGCGTCCTCGTGTCGACTGTTTTGTTTACTTGGTTTTGAAATTAAAAGACAAATCATTGAATTTCCACCGCACAGTGGATTATTCTGTGTGTGTGTGTGTGTGTGCACGGCCCAGTGATTTTAATATGAACATCCATTAACGACTACAAATACCCATGATGATATTGCAACATGTACATACTCGAATCGACAAGTCCTGTAATCAAAGCAGTTTCATCTTTCCTATTTCCCTTAAATCACCAGTCGGCCTGTGTTTTTCTCTCTCCTTCTCCTACTGAAGCAAACGTTCTCTAATATTCAAAGTGAAAGCTCATTTTCTCAAAGCTCTGTGTTGCCAAAGGGAATAAACAAATGCAGCCAAGGTTTTTGACCCGTGTGGCTGCTGACCATAAAGATAATCAGCCAAGCTTAACAGTCCTGGCTTCCATCTTCAGTCTGACAGACAGATCTGCTGCACTTACAGTGTGAATCCATGTCAGAGGGAACTCTCACTCCATTTGACCTCCTCCCTGTTCTCACAGTCAAATGACCTTCCTAAGACCAGCACTCCCTGTGTGTATGTGTGTGTGTGGGGGGGGCGGGGTCACTGACTGAGCAAAGAAGCCACGTGTGGTCATCGGCCAGACGGTCAGATTTAGGTGGAAGGAAGCATGTTTCTTTCAGTTGATCTAGGGTTTTTTCTTCTGTTGTCCTCCTCGTGCTCATGCAGAGTGGTGTGAAAAATAAATGGTGGATGGGGAAAAAAAAAAACCCCAGCATCCGCTGCAGCCGACCAGCACAGCAAAAACCAACACCAGCAGCAGTTTCTCCTTCTTGTCCCTCTGCGGATGAACCTCTCTGAAAATGGTGTAATAATCATCATTTATTTCCTTTTGGACTCAATCAGAACCTACAAATCCAAACATGACTCCTTTTGGAAACCTGTTCAGGTTCAGATCTCTCTTTCGTTGCTAAATTTAGCTCAGTGATAAAAAGAAATGGTGCAGAGAAAGTCTGGGACCTGGAGCACGGAGTCTTCCCCCGTCTCCATGTCATGCAGAAAGCAGATGCTTCGTGTTTCCCATCCCACTCATCATTAAGGTTATGACTTTGAGGCCCCACAGTGCTGAGAGATGGACACACAGGGAGTGGATGGAGGCAGAGGAAGGATGTGTGATGACTGGATTGGAGTGTTTTTGCTTTGTCAGATGAGGTGTGAAAGCAGTCGGCCTTCTCTTCTGTCCACCATGCCTTCACATATCTCCCCTCTCACTTATTTCCTTTCCATCAGCAACTCTCTACTGAGGCATGGGATGCAGCAGGGTCTCCATCGGTTGCCCCCCTGTGCTCCTCTTCACTCACTCTCATCTAATCCCTCCACCTCTGGGGACTGGAGTGAGCTGCCAACAACAATAGAGCTGCCTAGGTTTGATAAAGGGTTGCAGGGACTCCGGGGAATGAAGGCTCGAGTCTCCTTAAACTCATCAGCAGAGGTTTGGTTTCTGAGCGCAGGGGTCGCAGGTCCCAGGTGTAAACTCACAGTGGGTTAAACAGGAAACTGCATTTGTTGACACATGAGCGGAGAGAAAAGCTATTTGTTGTCATTCACGGGGAACGAAAATATTCAACTCACAAACCAATGGTTTGCCACTTGATTTCAGCCCAAATGTCAGACTGTTACTGTTACACTGTACAATCATCGTAGACTTCCATGTTATATATTATATCATATACTGTATAGTTAAATTGAAGTAATAGTTCAAGTGATTCAGTGTGTTGTCAGCAGTGCTACAGTCAAACAGCCTACAGGCCTTTGTGTTGGGAAATAAAAGAGTGAAAAGAAAAAAAGATTCATGGCCTCAGAATTATTAGAATCTTGATTATTGCCTTGGCCTGGCATTGATTTTGTTCAAAATGCCAAATGAAAATTAATAAATGGAAGTTCTGTTGTGTTGATGCAAATCAACCTCGCTCACTTTTTATTTACGCCCGGTGGTTTATCGACGCTGTAAGAGCGAACAAGCCCCAGCGCCGCGCTCCGCCTGCACATGCTGGGGTCTGATGTGATGTTTACAAACAGTCTCTCAGAGAAAACCAATAATGTTCTACTCTGCGGCGCGTCGGCTTATCAACAGGAGCCCGAGTCCTTATAGGGATCAGCGGCACATGGATGATCGATGAGCTATAGCAGTACATTATTATTGGGAAAGCAATCACCAACTTTAGTGAAATAACGTTGAGCGCTGATTTAAGGAAGCGTGACATAACAGAATCTTCACTGCAGAAATCAGTTGTAATGAAAGCTGGTTGAGATTTATGAGCACTGCGGGGTCAGTGGGGGGGATGTATGGCCTAATAAATTGCACCTTGGGCATCTTGTCTTAAGGAAGACCACACCTGCTAAAAATGCATGCCTCGGACCTTGCACGTTACACTAAATATTAATTTCTCTTTAAATAATTCACTTGTTTTTGTACTGCCTCCCTGTGCTCTCATCTCGTGGCCCCTTCCTGTCAATCTCCTCCTAACAGAGCTCAGGGTCAGGGTGTAAAACCAAACCCCGACTAATACATCAAAATCAGACTTTTTTTTTACGAGCAACACGGAGGACATCTCACTCACCAAAACAGTCGGAGGGGTGAAAGACATTAAGGGAGGCAGAGTAAATTTGTATTCAGTTCTTAATTGTTTGATTTCCCTGAGGACGCGCAAGGCAGAGGAGGAGGGCAGGAAAAATAGGGGGAGGAGGGCACACAATGCAGACAGCTTTAATTAATTGAATACTACTTTTGTGCGTGTGTGTGTGTGTGTGTGTGTGTGTGTGTGTGTGTGTGTGTGTGTGTGTGTGCGTGCCTTCACCTTGCACAAAAAAAAAGGATGATGGACTTGACTGTTTGAAGTTCCCCAGTTGCTCATTAGTTCAAGCGCGATGTTGAAATGGATATAGATGCATGAGCTTTGTGCTTTGGGCCAGTTCTTTGCGAAGCATTTGAATTAGCGAGCAGAGCTCAAAGCCAGCGCATTTGCATGACCTGTCCTGAAAAACGACTTTACATTCAGCTCTTCCTCAGCTCATCCTCTCCCTCTCAACTGCAACCCACGAAATGATTTGAAACAATGCGAGCAAACAAAACAGGGACGCGTGATGCGATTAATTGTTTTGATGCGGAATGTAAATCCCGCTGTAATGTATTCACAGAGAGGAATATGAATTGATTTGGTAAACTCACATCTTTGAGTTTTCAGTATTTCCTGATTTTCGTTATATCATAAAGTGTCTAAAGGTTTTATACACCCAAAATAATAATGGGAAGAAGGCTGAGATATCAACCTCCAGGATTTCTCTCTAGATCATAAAAATGGAAACATTCACAATATTGTGAACAAGCCACTATCTTTTATTCCAGTTACTGTGATTTTCTTTGATTAAGTCCATGAAATTGTAAAAAAAGTAGTTCCTCTGCTGGGTGATGCAACCAAAACAAAGTTTGCAGAATAGTACATTTTCCCACACAGAATGCTGTACTAACTAAACTGTGTAGTTTAGTTAGTTGTGGCTCGCTCCAAGTACTGAAAGCAAATAAGGTGTTGCATGATACACAAGCCGTGCTGCATGTGGAGCACAAACACAACCCGTGTTGTGGAAAACAGCAAAAGCAGTGATGCATTCGTGTGGACATGCTCACACAGACACACATTAATCATACAGGGCTACCAGAACATGCAGTCACTGATGCACACAAGCAAGGACACACACTCTCTCTCTCCTTCCATCGCTCTCTTAGTCCTGCACCATGCAAACATACACACACACACACAAACGAAGCGTGTCCTGAGGGAGATGAAGAGGCACGCACACACACACACACACACACTCTCTGCCATAGAGGAACAGAAGCCCTGGGGGCTGATGGCAGTAGAAAGCAGGATGAAGGATCTCCCCCTCCAGTGATCCACAGCAACAAAGGCGAATTTAGAGAGTGCTGCTTTTTGCAGCCAGTATAATTAGTTTCAGATAAAGATGTCACTGGCCAATGTCACAAAGAAAGAAGAAGACAAAAAAACAAAAAAACACTCGTCTGCGGCGCTAGAGCTGCTCAGAAATGTATATTTTTCTGTTTTCTTTCCATTTAAATTGAATTATTCCTTGCAGTAATTTAAAGCTTTGTATTCTACTTGACCCCTAGTGGAGGATTTAGAGTTCACTGTGCAAATCAATCGCTGTTGATTAGTCACATGTGATTACATTTCCCATTGTCCTTGGGGGATCAGTGATATCATGAGCAATAAAATGACTATTAATGTCCTAATAGAATGAAAAACGTGCCTTGCTGTAACCCACCAAGAGTGAGTGCATGATTTGATCATTGCCATAGACACCATTTGTTCCATTTGGCATGTGCACGCTTGCCTGAGGGTGACAGACATTCTGGTGTAAGCAAAACGCGAGAGAGCCAGATGTGTGTCATGATGTCACACATCCATGACTGGCAACAGGCAAAGAAAACCAGAGGAGAGACCGGACCCCAGCACACTTCACATCAGTCAAGCTTTGAAAAGTGACTTTTGTGTGGATGTAACAATAAGCCACAAAACCAGGCAATCAATGAGAAATTAAATAAACATGTTTTATGCAATGTGTTTTCAAGATGTCCGCCAGTCATGAAGGAATCTTTTCCAATTTGGTTTCAACTTTCCTTTAAGCTTCAGGATTAAGTGATCAGATTTTGGTGGTCAGTGTCAAGTGTGACTTCACAAATGTGTTATCTTAAAACTAGGGGTGTCACGATCTTGATTGTAAATCAAAAATTGGTTGAAATGATGTCACAATCTCGACCTTCGTAAGCAAAGGAGGAATCGAGGATTTAGAGGGGGAAAACACAGTGTTTTTTTTCACCAGTGTGGAAATATCATGCATTCCCCGTGAGTGTGTAAACTATGTTATACGCGCGGAGCAAAGGCCAGAGCGTCTCATCATTAAGATGCAGACGTAACTACGTAAAACAACTCCGTTTACACACACAACTCCTCTGTCCTCATTTGGAGCAAAACGTCCTCAAGATTCAATTCATGCTACTGGGATAACTAGGTGTGTTTGTAGCACCAGACATGTGACCTTATTCAGTGGTGGAACACCCTGGATTTAAGCATTGACTGGTTGTTGTTTCATTGGCTTTGTTAATGCATTATTTAAATAAGGCCTTATAAGTGTGGTACATGGGCATTAAAAAAATGAATGTGTTATTATGACAGAAAACCAACGATCCTAGACTAAACTATACAAGTTTTTTTCATTCTATTATTGCATTTTTCCTTGTCTGACTGGAATGATCAGACTATGTGTCACTCCGTGCTGGAGTGTGCTGCAGCAATAGCCAGTGTTCCCATAATATGGTGAGGCAGCATCACGTGTGCTGAATGTGGCACAGAACGCGACTGTGTTGAGGGACAGCTGATAGAAAGCAAGTCCTCATACCTACATTACACATGTGACCGTTCCAAAAAAACAAATGCCTGAGCGTTTCCTGTTCTTCACTGCGCTGCGGTCAAAATCTCATTAAGTGAAGGCAAGCGAAACCGCGGCCGTGATTATCAGCCGCTATTGACTGCAACATCTGCCTCAGAGCTTTTTGTGGCGGTGTGACAGCATCACACCTCTCTCACCTCTCACCTCAACCTCTCCTTACTTAGAGAGTCATTATCTTCACTCTTGATGGAAAGCAGTGACCACAGATCTTTTCGAAGCATTTGAATAAACAAGAGGCGCCTTTAGTTTTCTGGTAGTGATAGACTTTTGATTTGTAGGTATGTCCAAACCAGACGATTCCTGGAGATGGGAGTTTGCTAACATCACATCTGTTTCCTCTCTGGGCTTTCTCTATTTCTTCGTCTACTGATTATGCTGTCTACCTTGATGTAGTAGTGAGCTGTTGTGATGCACATGGATCACAGTACGTGCCATTCTCTCTCAGAACAGGCATTTCATTTCAGTGCACTTCCTACACTTCAACATATAGATGATCTATTATCCGATTGTAACAAAAGATTTTTGTTTGATCGGTGATCGCCCAACGCCTTGGGCTTCACACTTCATCACAGATTAGCATTGCACTTCCGTCCTAATTCCAATTATCTCATCCATTGTTGGGGCGGCATTCATCATCTCGTCTCCGTAATTTGGATCCTGTGGAGTCATCCATCATGCAGACATTTCACAGAGATGACACTTTATTGATTTCACGGGGCATGCCTTGGCTTAACCACATCAATCTGTAGGTGACAGTCATTGCGGTAATTGCGTGCCACCACTGCTAATGGCTACTCTGTTTGACCATCTTGCTGACCACCCCAGGATGCCACACGAGTGTGAAGAATCATAATGAGCCTGTTGTGATGAGATGGAACGTGCAGCCCAGTCAGATCTGCCGCTTTTGTTTGCGAAAATACAAACTAATAATCTCTCATATTTGCACTTGAAACACGCATGGGTTTTCTTCTGCTTTTGCCAGAATGTTGACCTTGAAGCTCGTGCAGCCACATGCTACATCAACTGTACCAAACATGGCATAGATATGAATAAAGTCAAAACCATCTGCCTTGACTTTTGTTTTGCTCTTTTCCACTTCCTCCCTCCCTCCTGAGCAGAAATCATTGGCCGGCACGCTGTAACGGGTCTGTTCATGACATGCTTCATGTAGACTGGGAGTTGCATGGAGCTTGGGGTAAAGCAGGGGGAATTCTGCTTCCCTGCTCTACTTGGCACTGGCCTGCAATGCTGCCTGATGTCAGACAGATCACAGCCAGGAAGACTGGCCCTCTTCCCTTGCTGCTGGAAAAGAAAAATTTTTAACACTCAGACAAGTTTTTTTCTTTTCTTTTCGTTTTTGGCTTGGAGCAGTTGGCTCTATTGTAGGTTTTCATGCACATGATCCCACTTTTTCCCCACTTTTTCAAGTGAAACTGGGATCTTGCCACTTGCCACATAAAAGCACAAGGACATTATTACTACCACATTGAGTTGCTCTGTTGAAATGTAATGTGGGCTACTAATTGGAGCTCCTAGATTAGGTTTTATAGGAAGAAAAAAAAAGTGTTTCTTTGATGATGATTTAATCTGCTCTTAATGTTTTTATTTATCTGTATAAATAGCTAGTCCTCACAAGTGCTAGAGAGCTACGAGCTCTCAAGAGGCTCGATCCTCACCAGCTTTGTCCAGAATTCCCTGATATGGTTGTCGGAGTTTAATGAGACACATCGGAGCACGTGACTGGGAAATCACTGTGCACATTGATCCAGCCTGTGCTCCACCAACGGAAACAACGTCTACATTGTCAATGTACTGGCCACAGCAAGTCAACTAATAGTCATGTTGCGGACTCCAAAAAGAGAGTCAAGCCATTATGTTAGGTATTCTTCTTATTAGGATGCCCACAGCATAAGCAAGCTTGACTCTATACACCACGTTATGTATTTTGTTCTGCACACTGCGTCTGTATTTGAAGCACCTGAAAATAGTTTTGCATGGAACAATCTCTGTCTCACACTAAAGATTCTTCCCCCCAATCTTGGCCCGTTGCCACATAATCAATTCAGCCGTTTCTTGTTCCTCCAAGTTTTGATCAAAAGTGTCCCGTGCATGACTTCATCTTAACTCTTGTTTACGTCTTCCCTGCTCTGGTGTTTTATTTCCATAATCGCAATACACGGCAGACATTATAGACACAATCCTGTGGCATAATCAATCAAAAACAGAGTTGCATTTGCATACAAAAGCTGAAATGTTCCTTCTCTGGTCTGTTTGACATTCAGACAGGTACTTTCTTTCTAGGTCATATACAGCACTAACCTACAAATGGGACCTCCCCTTTTTGCCATTGATTGATTGGCTTCCAACTCCAATTCATCAAGCCTGCCGCAATTAATATATCTCCTCCACCTCTCCGGTTATTCTCCCTTTTTAAATGAGCACAATGAAGTAAACGAGTAACACAAGAGATCACGGGATTTGTCAATAAATCACCACGGAGAGTCATTTTTCTAGTTTAGTGCGGTCATACTTTTCCTAATTAAAATGTATAGCAGGGAGTGGGATGAATTTGTGAGTCGGGGTATGTGCAGTGATTCTGTACGTTAATCTGTTCCATTTAGATAAGACATAAATCCTCATGTTATTTCCCCGTAGGAAGACGGACACAATGAGCTGTCAGTGTTGATGAGACGCAACAAAGAAAGGAAGAAAAGAAGGGACACTTAGTAACTGTGGCGTCACTGTCTCTCCATATGTCGTCAAATCGACCAATACAACACCTTTCTTCGCTTTATGTATTACCTTTCAAATATTCCCCCCTCCCCCAGCCTTGACATGACATGAAATGTAAACATGACAACTATTATTATGAATAGGCTATTGCACCTGTCTAACTGATGCAGTGACATTAACAATTATCTCTCCTGTCATATTTCCAGAGATATAGCACTGCCCTCAGATGTTTACCTCCTGCTTGTCACACTTTGCTCTCGTAGTGGTTGTGTGAGAGTGAGGCTGTCTGCACTTGGGGCAGATATGGAGGCATTAAGAGTAAAAAAAAGTGGCTTTTTTATTTGTTGACTCATTGTATCTCTCCCTGATGCCAAATCTCTGTCAGTCGGGTGGATCTCTGCTGGAGGACTGTCCCGTGGGTAATGCATTTTAAATAGGGGGCACAACCCCTGTCCACTTCCTTCTCACTTGCCTCATTAACTTCCCACTGATTGATAAATGGTGAGCTGTGACTGGCATGCTGGGTGGGTGCCTGCTGGAATTAGACACATGATATATTTGGCTGCGGGTTCATTGCTCTGAGGGGATGAGATGCACCGTCAGAATGAAGAATGTCTGCGTTCAAACCGATGCAAAGAGCAATTATGCTGTCCCACTATTATCTGCGTTCAGACCAGCACTCCAATCCAGACACTATCCTGAAGGAGGGGAGGGGCTGTATGTGAGATAACTGCCAACGTCCATCCTGACATTTTATGGAACTCACAGTTCATAGTTGCAGAGATGTTTTTGGTTGAGAATACAACAAGAAAACAAAAAAACGAGTGTTCTGCCTCTCGCATGCTTGACCAAGTCGTCTGGCTTAATTGTCATGGAAATGTTCCGTCCATTGTGAACTCGTCTGACTCAGACAACATCTGAACATTTTCCGGAGTTCATGTCTGAAAACGTCATGTGTTTTACTTATTTTCCACAGTTGCCAGAAAACTCATAATCTTTGACTCCATGAGTGACTCCTCTAAGAAGCCAGCAACAAGCCAAGTCGGTTACAAATCCAGGGGGTTGCTAGTATACAGTAGTAAACCAAACAAACGCCTCTCTTTAGGGGTGTTTCAGGAGACTTTGTGGGCACGAGGCAAGAAGGGACCAGGAAAACTTTACATCAAACCAAACAGAATTACGCTTGTGGCATTGGGCCTGGAACTGGGCTGATTAATCATTACTGGTTCCTCTGTTTTATCTGAAAAAAGTGTCCCTGTTGCTGAGTTTGTAGAATTCATTGGTACTGATTGACACCCAAATACATGTGAGTGTCTGTTTTGAGAATACTCCAACGGCTACCACAAAAGCAGAAATGCATTCTCCTCACAAACTGCTGACATTAGCTCATATTTTTTTTGTTGTAATCCACTTCGATTTGATCCGAAAACGCTGTAGTGGTTTTTATTCCTGCAACAACTGCGTGTCCTCTTCACGCCCCCTTCAGAAAACGCACACATGGACGACACATGGGTGTCTGCAACGTGTTCTCGTGTCCCCACACTCTCCTTGAATGCTGCACACAAGCAACGAAGCAGATACTTAGGCCTACACACATTCACCACAATGGATTGTCTGTTGTGGGCAGATGTTGAGGTTATGTGTCCGACTGCGAGCGCAGACCTAATTAAGACTGAAGAAACACATCATTTTATTTGGCTCTTTCTACTCTCTGGCCTCGCTTTGATCCAATGATTATTACCAGCTCTTTGGCTCTGCAGAGGAGTTGAGGGTGGGGAGGCATTGTGTCTCATGCTGACAGCTCCCAAACAAAATAACCCCCCCTCCTCCCCAGGTTGTTACAGCTGACACTCCCAGCTGGGTTGTCAGCGGTTAGGTCAGTAAGAGAATCCAGCTGCCTGCTGAGGTTTCCACTCTGCTGTGGAACCTTCGACTAATATCCTGCAGTGTAATACAGTACATGCATCCACTATATATATGAAACGTGCACACGTACAGACACTCTGAACTTCATCTGAAACAGAAAGAACATATTAACTTGTTTGTTAATCTCTCTCTCTCTCTCTCTGCTGCTGGTCTGTCGCTCCCCCAAGAGAACCAAGATTATGTCTCACTCTTCGCTACACGAAAGCCAAGCAAGCTTAGTTATATCAACATGGGAAAAGTTCACCACATCTGAGGTGACTTTCATGCGTGCACATATGGTAACAGCCATTGGACGGAGGCATCATGTGTGCAAATGATTCTCTCTCTGCAATATTTCATTTCATATTCAGTAAACGACATAACTAACATGAAAGTTGCCAATACTTAATATGAATTATAGTTTATATTCGGCTCATGCATGATCATTTACTACATGAATTAAAAGACATGCACCACGTCGTGGATTCCTTTTTTTCGCCAAGGAAATCATGTGATGTCGTGTGTGGCCTGTGTTTGCACAGCTCTTATTTTCTATGTTAAAAGACCCAAAGGTATTTTCGCACGATAACAAAAGCGAGTGGAGCATGATTTCATTTGTGCGTTATTTGTTCCAACAGCTATGACGGCTGAACCGTAGAGAAAGATGCAGTAAAACCAAAATCATCTAGCAGGTATCAACTGACAAGTTAGACAAAAAGCACATGTTTTTACATAGTTATTGACCCCGAAACTGGAAAGAAAATCATTACAAAGGAGAGAGAGCATGAAAAACAAATCTGTTTGCCTTCAGCAGAGCATTGCCGTGTTGATTTACTGCACTTTCTGCATATAAACTATGAATGGATCACTTGGTCACCTCCGAGAGGAACTTTATTCCGTTATTGATTCCCATTTGTAACCAAAAATAATTTATTTACTGTATTCCTGTCAACATAATCTGACCTGTCCCATTTTTAGACCATGCTTTCATGTCCCTTTGCTCATCACTCGTGATGTGTAGGTCTATTACTGTTTGTATCGCATCACATGGAACGGGTTATAGATTTGTATTGAATACGTCTTCATGATGCATGCATGAGACATGAAGGTGGGTTTTAATAATAGAAAATGCCAGAGCAGCCTCTGTATCCTGTTGCTGACTTCATGTCCACAGCTGCTCAGTGTAGTTTTTGCACTCCAAGAGTAGGGTTAGGTTTTAAATCACAGCAGACTGTTCATCACTTTAGCAGCTCTCACAGTGATGGAATGACTGAAGACACTGTAATTGATTTTTGTTTGTGTGTGTGGATAAAGCCCCTTAGTGTCACTTCTGAGCGTCTGTCATCTTTGTTTATTCCATTTAGGGGGCTATTTGCAAGTAACTACACAGAAACCCATTACCTGGAGGATGGCAGTGCGGTCACGGGCTCTCACAACTTCACGGTATGCTTTTAACAACAATTTACTTTCTGCTTTTTATCAAAGCTGAGACATAATAAAACATCTGAGCTTGAATCTGTGATGTTTTCTTCTCTCACCCCAAACCCCCACCCCCCACCTAATAACCTTTATGAGTGTTGACCTTTTGTATAACTCCATATCATGTCTGGTTCTGCTTCGTTGTGTGCCCTTTAGGGGGTCAATGAGAAAATAAAGAAATAATTTATGTTGCAGTTAGACCCACTTTTAAACCTCCGAGAACTCGGCGGCGTTGCGAAATAAGCAGCCGGTGCTAGATGAGTGAGCCCATTTTCCTTCTCTGCCAGCAGATGAATATTTGATGAAATAAAGGTGGACAGAGGTCAGAGAATAGACTCAGTTTAAGAGAACAGTGCAAGTCTTTTATAATAAATAAGCTTAAAACCCATCTCTAAAACCAGTTTGGCATGGGTTTTGAAAATATTGAATGAATTAGTTAACATCTAAGTGCCTTTAAGAAGGCACACTCACTGTGAAAAACCAGCACCTATCGATGCACTTTGTGAGCATTGTATTTGTTAAACAGAGTTTGCACTTTCTATAAAACATACATGTGTTAAGTCTGTCACATTCTCTCTTTCAACAGTGCTCTCTGTTTGTACTGTGTCTCATTATTGCGAGCCTATAGATGAATATTTTTCATTTTCATTAAGCTCTGCATTGAATGTTCTCCAGTGGGTCTTCCATGGATCCTATTAATATATTTCCCTTGGATTAGTTTTGCTTCAGAAACAGGGAGACGATTAGGAAACTACATATGCAGCATATCTTAATTAATGACCGTGATGTGGTTGGATCGTGTGGAACACTTTCTATGCCTCATAGCTTCCACCTGCGTGCCTGGTTTCAACGATGTGATTATCTGCAGTTTGGAAAGTAATTAAACATCATATTTTTGTTCTGATAACAAGAAAGCATTTTAATAGACAGCATGTGAGGTCTGTGTACAAAATGGTTGCCCTATTTATAGCTGAAAAAGAAGCAAGGAATGTAATTCAATAACGGCCAACCCACGCAGTAAAATGAACATCTGCTGCTGGACTGTGATTGGCTCAGCTCAAACAGCTGATTGTAATTGCTGCCATTCTAGGGCATAAAGACAATGGAGGAGTCACAGGTCAGAAAAGGGATCGAGGTGCTATGCTGAGAGTCCATGAGATGCATAGATCGTGGGACTAAACTAATTATTTTTCTCATTAGCTGGTAAGATAATTGTGAAAATATTGATCGGTATAGGAATGGAAATTATAGCTCTGCCACTCAGGATCATACTGTATGTTGTGATTGCTCATATCTGCAAAATCCACCATACATAAGCTACATGACCCAACTAATACAGGCATTTGTTGATTATAAATGGGCCATGGTTTAGGTACAAATAACACCCGGTTAGGCCTGAGAAAAATGTTGTTTTCCCTCCGAGCCTGAGTCTGACACGTTACTTGGTTGGTAATAAAACTTTTCTTTGGAACAGTAACTGGTGTGTGGACATTTTCATCATTTATCTGATTCTGCCATGCACCAGGTGTGTATTCAGTTTGGAGGTTTGTGCCTTTGGACACTTTTCCTCATAGTGTCACAACATGAACAACAAAAAACACACTGGAGAGAACAGAAAATGCACAAAAGAAGTATTTGGACTCAAACTGGTCTCATGGACATTGGTGTTATGCACAGCCCTCCAACCAACCAACCAACCAACTCCGATCAACACAATTGCAGATTAACCATTTGCCAAAACATAATATCAAACATTTTGTTCAAAACTATTAAAAATAATTTGCAGCAGAGGAAAATGGCAAAGTTCTGCTGAGACAACAGGCTACAATTGAGAGGCTTGAACCAGCAAATTAACTTCAACTTGGAAGCAAATGACTTCCAAGTGATTTTGTGTCACGTTGATCAATCGACTAATCAATTCTACACAAGACGGATTAGAATTTAGATGGACGCACCGAAGGATTCACTGCCAGTAACCTGTATTTACCAGGTCGGGAACTAATGGAGATCTTTTGACCTCCATCCCTCCTCTCATTCCTCTCTCATGACCACAACATGGGAGAGTCTTTTTACTTGGAAAAAAACAGATCTGCAGAGACTGATCTGTAGTTAATTTATTTGTCCTGCCGGCAGGGAGGAGACTGATATAGTGATCTGGAGTGTTCAGTTGTGTGTCAAAGGCAAGGTACTGCCGGGAGAGACTTCAGCATGAGTCAACCCTCTCTTGGTTCCCCTTGTCTGTTTTACATCGTCTCCTCCATCCACGTATAATACAAAAAATGATTGCCACGTGCTGCAACAAAAGAAAACTACTGGGAATATGCAACGCTAGCATGGCTATCAGAGGATCAGAGAATTAAGTTGAACAAAAAGAAATGTACAGTTTAGTTATGTTGCGGAATGCTCAAACCCAGGATGCCTCCCACCATAACGTGTCTGTTATTAATCTTCCTGAATTTCAGGTTCAAAGGGGCGGACACTTCGCCTTCTCATTTCTTCCTGCAAAAAGCTCAGAAACAAAGTCTATTCCTATCCCTTATATCGATGCATCACAGTCATGATCTCATCAAAGAAACATGAGGTGGTAGCATTAACTCAGTGTAATAATACCAGCTCTTCTCTTCCTCCCCCACTATACAAAAATTTCATATTTCATGTCGGGTTGTCCTGTCTTTGCATTTTTTTTTCTTTCTCTCACTATCACAGATTATTCTCTTTCAATGCACCTCTAGATGGGGATATGGAAAGTGGCTCCATGGTGGAAGACATGTGGTTTTAGATCTATTATTTCCAGTAGCTACCAGAATATGATATTGTTTTCTTTATGTCCATGATGAATCCTATTTTTCCAAAACTAATGTTTCTATAATAGGAGGACGTTGAATCAATTATGTGGCATCCAAGCGAGGATAGAATACACAACACATTGATACTTACATGGCACACACACTCACCAACACTGGTGTCTGGAGGACACATGTGTGCAGGGGTCAACAACAAGAATCAAGAATCTAGTGTGACAATCCATATGAGTCTCGTTGTTGGCATGTGCCACAGTTCACCATCTTCTATCATGATAAAAGTCTGAACTCTATGAAATCTAAGATAACACCTCTGGGATGTGACAGAACAGGTGACTCCTAGAAATGGTTCTATGGGAATTTGTGTCCATTCATTCTGTAGAGCACCTATGAGGTCAGGCACTGATATTGGACGAGAAGGCCTGGCTCGCAATGTCCCAAAGGTGCTCAATGGGGTTGAGTTCAGGGCTCTGTGCGGGCCAATCAACTACTTCCACACCAAACTTTATAGTCTTCACAGTCCTTGTTTTGTGCACTGGAATAGAGAAGGACCTTCCTCAAACTGTTGCCACAAAGTTGGAAGCATAGCATTGTTCAAAATGTCTTGGTATGCTGAAGTGCAAAGATTAGAAGATTAAACGCCAAATTAAAACACCTGAATTACTTAACAGTTGTCCATATAGTGTATGTCTCAAAGAATTGAGGCTGTCCTGAGAGCAAAGGGTATAAATCCTGGTAATATCTCTGGTGCTTTGCTTGCACAGTCTTTAAATGAGTTCTGTTATAATGTCTGCTTGCTATTTTGGATGAACTCTTATGGAATGTGCAAACAGCAAAAATGCATCACTATTTTATTCATCTTATTAGTAAAGATGTGATATGTCTCATTAAACTCACATTTAAGCTCTTTGACTATTGGCTTTGGTACGTTTTTGTTTTCACTCAACTATGTAGTGGAGCTTTGTCCTTTTGGAAGCACTGGAACAACCTGTAAATATTTTATTTGCAAATGAAATCTACACAGTGTAGATTAGTGGAGTCACATTAATTTTAATCAAATGCACATAGGTCCAGAATTCATTGATAAATACCAAACCATAGTGTCCCTCACAAAATACTTCATACCAAATGAAAATGAAACATTTTATTAAATAAAAAATACTGCTAAAAGCTGCTTTCAGTATTAAGTTACTTGTGACAAAGTCAAAATTGGACATTCAACCTTATAAATCGAGACTATTTAGCTATTCCGCTTTAAGTAACTCATGTCCAAAATGAGAGAACATTAATTGGCCCATCATCCTTTCATTGCAGGATTGCTGTGAGAAAGCACTGTGATGCAAGATTTAGCAAGGATTTCTTTTAACACCAGAAACACATTCACACTGTGAATGTGCAGAATCAGCAGCCTCTGGAGCTTAGCCATGTTGAAGGAGCCCGGACATTGAGATTTACTGCCTCTACTCTATATTTAGAGGGAGTGGAAGAGGGGTGGAAAACTTACATTTCCTACTTTTCCAGAACAGGGTGGCAGAGAGGCGGCTGCGCAGACCTCACCTGAGCGAGGTCGTCTTAACTGTTGCAGAAAGTCTGTTTTTACTCTAAACCAGATACTTCCTCCGGGCCTTCTTGCTGCCAGGAGTGGTTCACTAAACATGGCTTTAATTCACTCTCTTTACTTGCTGCTTCAGCTTGACAGGTGGTCCATGAAAGCGGGGACCTGGGAATGCAACAGCATGAAAAGACCGTGCTGGGAAAAGATTTCAGTCACCATTAGCCTGCGGTGATGAGTGGGAATGACTCCTGCTGCTAAACTACAAAAGCCTATTCCCCCAACATTAAACTGCTATCTGCTGGAACTGTTGTTATTTAATTGTATGCAAAACTAAACACTTTTTTCCCCCATGTAAGTTCACTTCTTCTTGTTTGTGATTCCTCAGGCAAACTGCTACTACCACGGTGAGGTGGAGGGTCACGTAAACTCAGACGTCAGCCTCAGTACCTGTGCTGGGATTAAGTAAGTGATAAACTATAAACTTGTGTACTTTTGGGGGCAGTGCAGGTCAAATTGAACATCAATCAAGAGAAGTTCAAGTCACAAGATTTCACAAGCAAATCAACATATAACTCTTCCAGTATCTTCTACAGAGAAGCTTTTTATTTGATGTACAAGCGAACTAAATTGTCACAAGGCGTACCTGCCAAAGTCTTCCAAGTTGAGAGTGATTTAATTTCTCTTAAGATTCAAATGAATTAAGTGTCACTGTAGTCAAGTCCAAGTCATTTGTAACTGTCTCAGATGGGAAACACAAGAGATGCCAATCACGCCAAATCCCAAATTTAGTCGACAGAAAACCTTATGTTTTAAATTTGCTCAGATTTTATCAGCTATTTTATTCTTTGTTATGAAAACCAACGGAAATCATGACTCAACTAAACATATAAAATCATAATAAATTGGATTTCACGTTAGGTTTTGGGTTGCTTTAGGAGATATCATACCAACAGGGCTTAATAAACCGTGCTTCTATCTGAACTAATGCGCTGAGACGACACCCTATACACAAGTGAGCGGTCTAAGTGTTGGAAACAGTGTGTTTGCAGATGTCAACCAGGAGAAATGATTGCAGTAATATCACTGGACACCATCAAGAGTGTTTACACAAACCAGCCAAGTGTCTGTATACACCCTCTGCACAGTGATTTGCCTGATTGTGACACCTTTGCGTCTGACCTTGATCCTTATATTCATGTCAGCTCGGCTTGAATCTATCTTCACAAAGACACATGCACAGGACCTTTTTCGACAGAGCTGCAAAATGCTTGGCCTTCTCACGGAGACAAATAGCCTTTGGCTTGGGTTGGCAGTGCTAATACTTTTGGGGGAGTTTGGGAGTTTAGTATGAGTCCATGTGCTGTGGATATTGTGCAAGGTTTGTGAGAATCAGACGCGAGGTTGTCACTTAAATCACGCACGGAGCTTTTAAATGATGAGAAAAGTTAAGAAAGAGGAAAGACTGTCTGGAACAATGGAAAGACTAAGAGATACGGCATAAAGTCTGCCACAGCAAGCACTAATTCAAGCAGTAGCTACTATTAATAATGGTGTAGGATCACTTTCATAATGAGAATGATATATAACTTGATCTTTTGATTCTGTGTCATGTCTAACCACAGAGAGATCTGTCTCTACAGGGGTTTCATATCTCTTGAAGACAAATCCTATGTACTGGAACCATCAGCCGATCACAGTGATGGTACTCACTGGATCTACTCAGCCAAACATCTCAGTTTTGCCCCTGGCACCTGTGGCCACGACTTCAACATATCTTTTCCAACTGACCCAGCAGACAACAACAGTCCATTCAGGTCTTTCGGCACAAGGGTAAGGATTTTGAACAGCAACTGTGTACTGACAATGTGGTTTGTAAGAACCTCATTTTTTTATTGCGTTCATTGTCTTTGTGGGTGGCGGTGCATGTTAGTGAAACTGTTTTATTGATTGCCATGACATTTTGCAGTCCCCCAGAGGACTTTTGACAACCCCTTCTTTTTTTCTGGTGCCACAATGAGGTTTGCATTGAAATTATAATAACCATTGGTTATAAAACTGGTCATAAAAATGTGGTGTAGATGGTGTAATCCTCTGACTTTTCAGGCAGTGTCATTATATGGTCAACATTTTAATTATTGTCATTTCTTTCAAACTAGTGGCATTACCGTCAGCCTCAGGTTTCAAATAATGATCATTAGCAAATGTTAACATGCTAAATTATATGGTGATCACACCATGGATATCAAATGGCATGTGTCTGTTTTTTTCTTCTTCTTTTATCTTAAAATGAGTCCACCGTCCTCCATCACTGCACCCCTCACTCACAGTCTGGTCACATGACATTGGCGGTGTATGTCTGTGCTTATAGCCTGGGCTTTTTAAACCATTTACGTGGGATTAAGGGTTTTTGGATCATATCAAATCTTCCCCTTTTAATTCAACAATATCCGAACCAGTAGCTTTGACCAATAACCTGAATATCATATCGACTCCACTTGAGTTTGCAGTTGTGAACAGAGTCTTTGTGTTTGCTATTCAGACTACAGCTTTAACCAGCAGTGCTGTCAGAAAACAATCCCTCAACAGCCAAAGAGAAATATATTCTCACCACACGGTTGGCAGTTTTTAAAATGTGGTCAACAGTATTTCTTTTTGCAAACAACATTTGGATTCCGACTTTTCCCAGTCTGAACAATCACTTATCTCAGCCCTCTTTAACAAGCTCATTTGCAATGTAAATATTGGTAAGTGGCCGGCTATATCTTTTAGGAACGACTGCTGATTAAATTATTCACTCATTCCTTCCATCTTATCTGACTGTGTCCATTAGTGATCTGAAGCGTATGGAGAGCTAGGGCTGATAAATGCTCATGAAAAAGGACATTGGCTGTTAAGTGGCTACAACTTTGCCTGAAAGCGAGATCTGAATGCAGGATTGTAGATCATGTCTCCAGTCGGACCCGTCCATCCAGAATTAAACAGATTGCTGTGGAGAAACCCCACCCCGTCCTACAGCCTGCTCTGTTCCTTACTTCCCCACCCATCATGGGGGATAAATCGTACGGGCAATGGTTCCAGAGAGTCTCTATCCTCAGAGGAATTGGGCTTTAAAGATGATGAGTGCCTGTAAGTGGAAAACAGACTGAGGTAGCAGGGGTGTTGGGGTTTGGACACGGGTGATTTATCAGGTCAGTCCAATTACACAGAGATAGGCGGCTTGAAAGATGAAACACATGTTCCAGGAACCGAAAGCACACATCTCATATGTGTGATAGAGTTAATGTAAGGGGACTTTCCATTTTTCCTACAACTGACTTTTATTTTTTGCAATAATTTAATCAGTTCATTATGGGCACATAGAGATGGAGTCGATAGCTTTTGGAAAGCAGACCAAGCATGTGGCTGTGTTGGCTAAATCATCCTGCAGTTTCCCTATTAGTTTATTACTTATGCATGCAGTGATTTTTGTGATGTTTTATTGTACATCTTGATTCCTGCTGGTGATTATACTGCTGGCATCAATAGTTGCTATTGTCCTCGGTGTTAAGAGGGCTGCAGAGATTTGGCAGAGGGGAACAAATCCTGACTACAGCACAATTATCACCTTGCAGAAACACAGGAGGGATAAGATAACAAAACCAGACAAAGATTATGATGATTTATAAAAATGTGTGGGTTGTTTATGTGATCACAGTGTCCCTTTTTATTTGTTTAAAATACTACGCCCTACATAGCACAGCAAGCGTTGTCAGCATTAGAAGGGAAAATATGGAGAATAAATGAAAACAGATGTGATTAATAAGGGAGGTGGTCAAACCCAATAATCCCTGAGGCGATGAAATAAGCGAAAACCGATAAGACAGTGCAGTACTTTTCAAACGTCCATAGTTATAACCAAATGAGCTCCTCCGAGCCAAAAAGTGGGCATGTAACGTCATATTTGCTGGACTTCGGTGGCACGAACGCAGGGCAAGTTCACCTCTGCCCACTGTGTAGCGGCACTGAGGTTTGCTGCTGCTGCTTTGATAAGCTGCGACGTGTCCCGCTCGAGGGCCTGACGAGAAAGAGGCATGTTGGCACAGAGCCCTGTGATGATGAGAGGCACACTGGGCAGAGAAGGTTACAGAGATATGATGGCTGGCGGACAGGAAATTCACGTCAACAACGGGACTTCCGGCAGATCTCTACTGTCACCAATAACTGTTTCAGTCCAAGCCGTTAAACTGCAGCGCAACGTGCAGCGGCAGAGAGACTTATCTTCTGTGGTTGAAACAGGATACCACAGGGTGGAACATAATGTGGTGGTGGGATCATTTCTGAAGTGGACTGTATGGATTGAACGACTCAGTTCACTTGATTGGATTAGAAGCCCTAAAGTAAATAGGGCACTAAGGGTGGTCGTCGATTCTGTGTCAGGAGGAAGAGAAGCTAATCACAAAGCTCCATTGTTCCCCTTTCATCCTCGTCTCCACACCTGAGCCAGCTCCATTTACTCAATGAAGACTGCGATGTGATTGAAAGCTCTGAAGCTGCACGTTCACGGTTGTTTGTTTTACATTTTTTCACTGTACAGTTTATTGTATTTTGCATAATGTATGAAAACGCTTTACCATATTTCTTTGACATTAAACCACTGAGTGTACAGCATGAACAAAGGGACGAAGAAGAAAATGCTGATCAGGCCTATGAGCTCCACACAACTCTCTGTGTTTCTTAGTCTTGCAGTGCTTAGATCTCGTGTTGCCCGGCGACATTCTCTCACTGCACACATGAAGTGATTTGTTTTACGTCAAGACAAATGACAACACTACGACTTTTGAACACAAAGAAGCGACAACAAAAACTTTCAGAAGTTAGTTCTACTCCTCCCACTTTTTATCTCCAACTGCCTCAGTCAGGTCTGATAGTATTGCTTGACAGAGTTTTCAAATACAGGATGCAGCGTATAATAATGTTACATCTTTTCTGTTCACAAACCACCAAACAACATAAATTATAAAACGTTACACACTGCAGCTTAATATTGTAAAAGGTTGGATACTGTCTTTCACAATTCAAAATTGTCTCCTTTATATTTATATAATTTATTAAAGCCACATTTATCCACTTTCCTGTGGCAGGTTTAGTTCTACAGCGGAAGCTTAGTAAATAAAAATAAATTCACACCTAGTCACAAATTCAAGAAAGAGGGATTCACTTCACTGTAGTGTCCACATGCATCTCCTCACAGTGGCCTCCTAGATACATGGTTATCACCATAGGGTGCATTTAGAGCACACTTGCCCATCCCGGCTTATCTATGGAGGAGACAGATAAGAGCAGAGAGGACCTGCGCTGCCAGGCCCGCGAGGATAAAGAGGCTCAGACTGGAAAAAGGCCACAGTGTGACACTTAGCCAGCAGGACAGTTTGATCTGCAAGCGTGTGTGAGTGGAAAGAGTGAGTGTGTGCGTGTGTGTGCAGGTGAAACTGGCTTGATATCAGTTTGAGGCAAAAGTGAGGTGCTAATACAGCACGAAAGTGTTTAGATTAAATGAACTATATCAGCACAATGTCTATTCCTTGTATTTTTCCAATTATTTCTGATTTGTGAATACATTATGCACATTAATTAATGTATAATAATAATTTTCAATCTTTTCAGTCATTTTATTTGTACCTCAATTGCAGCATAGCTGTTGGGATGGCACTGGCCATCAGTCAGTTCACTGCTTTGGTCCAGACTGGATTACTGTGGATGTTGCCCTGAAATTCTGTTCAGACATTTATGATCTTTTTAGCAACAGTTAGCATTTTAACACAATGGTGATATATGTTCATTTAAGTTATTGCGTAGCCTTTGTTTGCATTTAGATCAAAACACAACTGTGCTCCTAAAGATGTTACTCACAATCTTAGCCCTAAACTTAACCAGTTCCTCAGAAATTAGTTTCTGCCTCAAGTAGGACCAGGTTTTGGTCTCCATGAGGATAACTGGTCCTGACGAGGTCAATGCTTATGCCAGAATTGGTCCTAAAGACATAACAAATATAAGGAAACATAGATTAATGTACAGCAAGGAAGAATTTTAAGGGGTTTTAAAGTTTGCTTCTGTTGGACAGATACACTCACAAATCCATACTCCACTATCCAAGTGTGCAGGTGGAGTCTCACGCTCTTTGACTTTTGTAGAGGAAATACAACCAAGGATACATCTGCTTCGTAAACAGTGACTTTATATCCTACTGTACATGCAAACAGTGCTGACACTATTGTCCACAATAGTGATTTATTAGTTAATAAGCCAGTGTTATCAGAGGTTTGTGTGGCATTACTGGCTCTTCTTAGTGAGTCAAACTCTAACTCAAAGAGTGGCTGATAGCTTTTTGCTGATTCTCACTTTAGCTTCCTTTTGTACGGAGTGGAGTAAAAAAAAAAAAAAAATATAGCCATACTGAGTGGCCACTTGCTAAATTTAGACAGCTCTTTCCACTTAGCTGCGGTTAAGTGCGTCCACCTAATGTCCTTACTCTTCTCTCCTCTCCTCAATTCTTGGTTTATCACTTTGTCATTTCCTCCCCCATTTACTGCTCTTTCTGGCCTCTTTTGTCACTTAACCTCTACCTCTCTTTTTTACGTTGTTTCTCCTTCACACCCACCTTTTCCCTGTCTGCTCTCTTTCGCAGCACAAACGCAATGCCCAGACGACGACCAAGTATGTGGAGCTGATCATTGTGGCTGATAACAGAGAGGTGAGCAGAGGTCACACAGCCTCAGTTGCCTTATCCCGCAGGAATGAGGTTCAGAGGTCACATGCTTAATGGCCCCTGCATCTCCCATGAGAAGCAGACCTTTTACGGTTGCCTCTGATGTGTGCTTACTCATCTATTTCACTGTCTAGCACCAGTTTCATCCCTCTTCCCACTTGACTCACAAATGACAGTGAATCTATTATGCACATTTTGAATTGTCTCAAGATCTGAAGGCGGTATAAGAGAAAGTGACCCTCAGTGACTTGGGCTGTCACTTTCCCCCCCCAAAAAAATCAAGTTCAAACAAATACTGTGCCATGCTATTCCTTTGAAAGTATTCAGAAATGTGACGTTCTCTGTCATTACTTGGTTTTCACACAGGATGCACGTGCAGCGCCTGAGAGCAGCTGTGTCTGCTGCATCTCGTGGGCATCTGTCCTTCATACAGGGAGTGTTTGCTGCAGAGCGTCAGTGTAGCTTCTGCTATGTCGTCGGGTAAGCAGCCTTAGCAAGGAAGCCCAGACGGCCGCCTACCTCGCCCTATCTCTAAGGCTGAGCCCGGCCACCTTGGCTTTCGGCTGCGATCTCGTTCTTTCGTTCTTTAGTTCTGTCCTGATCATATTTCACAATGAAGCTTCATTGGAAATAAAAAGAATGCATTCAGTGAACTGAAACACTGGGGTTCTTTTACATTAAAGCAGGAAGAGGTTGTGTTGTGTTTAAGACACATGCAACAGATAAAGATGCTAAAATGATGCCTACATCTGTGGTGAAAAGTTCATTGACTACTCCCAAAAAGTTTCACTGAGGAGCTGATGATAGTAAGTCAAGCAGAAGCACCACTGGAAACAAAGTGAATGCTGTGATTGGGTGTCTTGTAGCTCCAAGACTTTACACAGCTGTTACGGTGTTAATATGCCCGGAATAATGTCTTTATGAACATAGTTAATATTCAAGAACATGGATCACCTCTTCATCTTGCATGTGTGTTTGTGTTGATCAGTTTCAGAAGCAAGGCAAGGACATGGAGAGGGTCAAGCAGCGGCTGGCTGAGATCACCAATTACGTGGACAAGGTAACAATCAAATCAACAGAAAGGAAGTGGTGTTTGTGATGTGATTTATTCAAGGTCATATCAAGCCTGGTGAGAATGAACCAACCCGAGAGCCGAGGCTGATTGGATTATGAATGCATGATCAATTCCATAACGTGAATGAGAAACGTTATAAAGAGGCTGCAGTAATAAGACATAGTGTTGGCGCTGGTTTAATAAAACACAAGCACAAGGTGATTTATTCACCGGGAAAGTTGTTCACTGATTAATGATTAAGGAATCCTTTAGAGCCACTCATCTTTTTAAAATAACTATTAAAAAGCATTTGTGTTTCGATAGGTAACGCAAAGTGAATAGAGTAAACGAAATATTAAGAGGAACAGCTTTTAAGCTTTTGGCCTTAATCCAAAGCTCTCTCCCCTCTCAGTTCTACAGGTCTTTGAATATCCGAGTGGCTCTGGTTGGCTTGGAGGTGTGGAGTGACGTGGACAAGTGTCCTGTCAGCCAGGACCCTTTCACCACCTTGCACGAGTTCTTAGACTGGAGGAAGGTCAAGCTGCTGCCTCAGAAGCCACATGACAATGCCCAACTGATCAGGTACACCTCATTTATTTGCATGTTTCCTCTACAGTATACCCAGATGTATCCACTCTTTGGAAGATATGGATGAATTCCAAAGTTATTGACAGCACAATATTAGACCAAACTGTATTTTATCTATGTTTTGTTGTATGACAGCTGTTTACTCTTGAGTTGAGTTAAGATGCAGAGTGGATTTTTTTTTTCCTCGGCATAGATGATTTAATACCAACACAATAATTAAATTTTGAATAAATTTTTTAATCAATCGTAGTCATTTGCATGGTAATAGAGCCCCATTATAGAGAACAAAATGGTGACTTTAATTAATTTGTTACTAATTTTAATTTGTCATGACAACAAAACATTAACAATTTGTGGTTCCATGTGTTGGATTGACAATAATGAAATAAGATAAATGTTTCAATTATAAAGCATTAGGAAATTAGATGAAAGGAAATTAGATGAAAATATACAACCATGGACCTCGGGACACACCACAATGATTTGTTTTCAACTGACCTCAGTTCAGCATTTCCCTTGAACTTGCTGCCTGATTCAGACAACTTTAGTTGCTGACTATAATTATGTCACACAGTTTCTCACTGAATTCCTCCCTAAACAGAGGTTTAGGTGTAGAATGGGCCTCACTCTCCCTATTACATGTCAGTGAGCCTTCAAGCTGTTATTTTAAGGTGAATAAAGTTGCTTTAATACGACATTAAACATGTATTCGATGTGCAGGCCTATTAAAAAAGCCAGTGAAATGTTTCCAGGCCATTTGAGAAAGTCCTACAATATTTTGATTTGAAATTCTACACCAGCACCCTGTGGCGCCGCGGACCTTTACCATGTGCAGACACACTGAATGCTGAATGATAACCTTTGTTTATCCATTTTTAGTGGGGTGTATTTCCAGGGCACCACCATTGGTATGGCACCCATCATGAGTATGTGCACCGCTGACCAATCTGGAGGAATAGTCATGGTACGTGTACTATATTTGCTGTGTTGTCGTGAGTCTGACTTCTCGCAGAGAAAGATTCATTTCATCCTTTCATTATTTTCTTTTCCTGCTCTGCACCCTCTGCGTTGTTCTCCACCTCCCTCCAGTCTGACATAATACTCTCATATTTCTCCCCCCTGAGTCTCTTGTGTAAGGGGTGAGCTGAGGATTCCAGACTTGATATTAACCAATATTAACTTCAGGGGACACACATCATTGACTCTTTCTCCAGGAAGACGGGAATGCAGGGTTATATAGAAGCCCTCCAATTTGTGCTGATAAACCGTAGCGTGTATTGATTACGTGAGTGGAAACCTTTGCTCAACAAATGAGAGAAACTAGGCAGCCTGAATGAAAATGCAGGGGCATGTCGTAAATGATCAGCCATTACAGAACTGTAACCCTATAGTATGTGTTCAAATCATCTTGTATTCATGCAATCCGTGCTATTATTCAGGACTCTGCTTCAGAGTGGATATTTGTCTTGTAGCCTGGCTGGCTCATGGTAAGGTTTACGGCTTGTCCCAGATGGTTCTTCACTCTTGTCCTCCCAGATGGTAAAGTAAAGGCTCAGTCATTATCATAAAGCTCCGTATACATACATACATCAGGTCACAGACAGGGGATCCGTCTCAAGTACAGACTCTCTAGCTTGGAAAAATCGCAACCCTGTTGTCTTTTGTTTACAAAGTGCCTTTAAACTCATTAATTGTCTTCCCTGGTGGGTCTTATTGTTATTTCTCCAGACAGTTAAATCTTAAACATCCATTTCCAGACCATCTGGAATCTCCATTTACCATCCCTGAATGTTACATTCATTTTTTTTTGTGGGGTGGAACAACACGGAAGACAATTTCATGCAGTGAGCTCTTCATTTGCATCAGTTGTTTGGTCTTTCTAGGTTTTTGTTTTGTTCTGCATGAACTCGGGCCGTGTTGACAGGTGATGACCGTTACTTTGAAAGGCCCCAACAGCGCAGTTCATCAATCTGAAGTTGAGTTGCGCAGCGCTACTGAATAATGCACAGTGACGACGACTCCAGAGACAAGGTGCTCTGACGCACAGCTCTGCATCCACAAGGGCTGATCGCTGTCAATATATTATTTATCCCAGCTCTTGGTGTGTTCAGGTTTTACACACCTTGCAGGAAAACTCAGCAAGCAGCAACTTTCACCCTGTGTGCTACTTTTGCTTCATCCTCACCCTGTTTTCAATTTCTCTTATCTTCGCTCTGATTAGCTGTGTGATCTTTGCGATGCCCTCTCAGAGTTTTTCCCCTCATCTTTTTGTGATCGCTTTGTTCGTTTTCGCTCACGCCTCCATTTGGGAGGTTTTTGAGGATGGAGCCACACATCTGGCTCTGGGAAGGTTTGCAGAACAAGCTAAACGTGACAGCCCACATTCTGCGCTTTCATTCCTCATTTCAGTGCCACACCGTGGAGCTGTGGAAACGCTCTGATAAGCACAGATCCAGCAGCATTGTTTGTAATCTTGGCAATATGCAATTACACTCGCTTGTTTTGAGTAATGTTTCTGCATTGGGTCCGATGGGGAACAATAAGTTGGCTTGCATAAAACATTTTTTTTATTTGTCATTTTCCTCAGAGTATGTAATCTGAAATGTCTGTTTTTAATTAACTATTGTTTGCATGCAACCAAACTGCAAACTGAACACATTTTGTTATGGGACATTGCTTATTGCATCATTTCTAGGTTAGAAATACACTTGAAAATCAGTGTCATTTATTTAAAGTGTTTTATATTAATTATTCAATGACATGGCAAGTTTCATTTCTGCATGTGTGATCTTTTTTTTTGTCAGGACCATTCGGACAACCCCCTGGGTGCCGCAGTTACACTGGCCCATGAGCTCGGACACAACTTTGGAATGAACCACGACACGCCAGAACGAGGGTGTGGCTGCAGGGTGACAGTGGATCGAGGTGGCTGCATTATGACTCCCTCCACTGGGTGAGTCACAGCGTCTTTCTTGGCACAGATTGCCGACTCCTTACTCCTGCACTGCAATATCCACTTATTCTGGGGTTTTATTTCAGCCTTCATCAGTCTCAGGGTGACGTCTCGCTCCAAAACCGTACGAGCTGCATCATGATGTCAAGCCATCGTTAACTTTTATAATGTATTTTCTATCAGTCAAGAAGCAAAATGAGCCTTGGGCAAGCTGGGCTGTTGGGTTTATGTAAGATTCAACAGCTGTGCTGAGGCCCTAAGGTAATAATATGACTCATTCTGAAAAGGACTCCAGTGGTGCAGTGACGGTGCACATCCAGCAACAGCAGAAATTCACAAATGAATACTGACACAAGGTAGATGATCTGTAGCAGTGTGTACACTGCACATTTGGAGTGGGGAAAAAGTTTAAATTCCAATATCCATTCATCCATCTTCTACCGTGCCAATCTCAGCTGACATAGGGCAATAGGCGGGGTCACACCCTGGACAGTTTGCAAGTCCATCACAGGGACACGGAGACAAACAACCGGCCACTCTCACACTCACACCTATACGGTCAATTGAGAGTGTCCACTTTACCTAATCCCTGTATTGCCATATAGTTTCACATTTGTTTTTGGACAATCTTTGAAATAGTTTTCTTCCCCCAGAACAGTGACATTTCCCACAAAAATCGAGAGGTAAAAAGACAGTATATTGTAAAAAGCATATGGGACGATTTTAAGCGTTTACTGTATGTCTCATGACACCAGACTGTGTTCCATATTTGAGTTTTCTGCTTTACTGACAATGTATTGTCAGTAGGCAACTCACAAAGAACTTCCGCACGGATACGTTGTGCTCTTAAAAAGTTTACGCCACGATTATTCTGACCAAAACATTTGCAATTACTGAAAAACATGTGTTTCAATGTAATGTTTTCAGATTCTTAAACAGAGGGAGAGACGTCGCAGCTAGGATACATATTTTTCTGTGAAAAATAATTGAATAAGATCATAGATGATGAATGAACGAATTAATAATACGTCATGTGGGAAGATGCAGCTCCACTTGTGATTCTACAGAATCACAAGCACTGTAATGTTGATGAGTGAGACAGGATTTTCAAGTCACTCACATGAAATATTGATGTTTTTCTTCACTATAATAGAAATTCACCTTGATTAACTTACTCTAAGTGCTTTTATAATATTGTATATTGTCTCATCACTGTTAGAAGCCTCTAACAATTGATCAAGTGTGAGGTGCGGTCATTGAATAATCGCTAGACATGGATTGTTATGTCTGTCATGTTATCGTTGACCAAGCAGAGTGAAAAGTATCTTCTGGGTGGAAACACTGGCTTTCCTTTCCAGCCAAAGTCTAGTGGTGTGTGAAAGCCACAGACTGGTGGTTACGCTGGAAACATGCCTCTGTATTTGGTTTGGACCAGACTCACGAAAAACAGGGGTAACACTACTCTTAATTATAGACTTAAAACAACACAGTAACATTAAGATTTGTAATTTAGCACTGACTGAGGGCATCCCTGGTCAAGGACATTGTCCAAAAATGGCAACACAGTGAAAACATAGAAAAAGAAGTTAAGTAGAAAGTAGAAATAAAAGGGATTTCTTTCTCACCCGCCTCAGCTCGGTCTCTCTCCTGCTGTTGCCTTTTCTTTCACATTTGCAGCATTTTGAGTGATGCTATTCTTTGACATACGTACATGCAACTTTAATGTTGAAAAATCTCTCTGCCGCTCCTGATAAATAGTTAAATACATCTGAAAACCCTCCATTATACGTTTTTTCTATGTCAGTAATAACATATCACCTTTCCCTCAGAACATCAGCGTGTGAAGTTGCACGTCGCAGTGGCAAACGTCTCTAAATGTGGAAAAGGTTCGTGTGCCAAAGCTAAACATATGTTGGTTCCAATTTGCACAGATAAAGTGTTTTTCCACTGTTGCTGACAAAAGGAAGGGATCATCTTATCTTTGGTGTCAAAAATAAATCCCTCTTCACCTTGCTGCTGCTGTACTATTTAAATCCATGATTAAGAAAGCAATACATTTAAATAAGGATGTTTAGGAACTGTGTGTTCCCTGATTCTGTTTCAACACTTAGTTCTAGGTCAGTAACGTATAATATACTCTGCCCAAGGCAACACTATATCCATAGGTCCAGCCCACAAATGCTTTAAAATCCTTGGACACACACAGGCACTGCTGCGATCGCCTGGATGCTTTTCATCACTGACAGCTACAGTTTCTTTTTGTTTCATAGCATTGATTGCCATGTTTTTTTCCAGAAAAACACAGAGTTCCTGTCAAAGTCCAACCTGATTGTGCATAAAGACTCTTAAACTTGGATGTCTTAGTACAAATATCCCACTGATTACCAGCACCTGCATTTCGTATCTGAAAATGCTGGCACAACTTGCCTGCACTCAGCCAGAGACAAGTACCTGTTTTGTTTTTTTGGGGCTATTTTTGCTGGTGCTTCCCTTTCATCAAATAGAATACAAGCAGTTCTTCTTTTGTCACTGCTTATGTACCGACCCATCAAAGTCGTGTGGATTTGCTGTAGCTCCAGAAACAGTGCAGAGGAGATAATGAGATCCAGTGCATTGTTATTTCGCTGGGCTTGCAGGGGTTTGGGGGTTACGGGTAGGTGGCGGTAGGGGAGGGCAATAAAAGCGTTAGCTGTCCCAGTGCCAGCCGCACATCTGCACAGAACACTGCTTATTTCCTGCTCACACTGGTCACGGCCAATTGTTGCGTCCCCCCCTCATCATTCATCGCTCTGCCCCATTATGTCTAAATGAGAACATGTTGGCATGTCTCGTCCTCTGAGATTACATCTCCCTATAAAACACGTACAGTGATCGACTCGCCGCTGGCTACTCCACAGTCACAGGAACAAATACGTGCACAACCACATGAACTCCACAGGGTATCTTCACTTCCATTGTTACCTGTCTTTAGGGTGGATTGTCTTAGTCGTTTACTATTATTCTGACAGTCTTTTATGAACACAATTGGGCCGTTAACTATGTGAACCCGGAAACAAATCAGGTGCCTGGTTTATGATACACGAAGAAAATGGGCTTAACACCAGTGTGAAAGCCCTATAAATGATTCAACAGACTTGAAAAATGGAGCTGGTTTCCAGATGGATGCAGATGATGTCATTTCTGTCCTCAATTCACACCAAAAGTGGTGAAAATGTACACAGTGCATGGCTAAACTAACAACTTTGCATAACAAAACTGTTACATAAATGTATATATAAATTTTTTTGATGGATAATATGTAGATCATTTGTGCCATGTGTCATAAAGACTGATTTATTAATTGATAGACAGATTCCAGGAATGTTTTATTCAACCAGGGTTGATTTCCTCATAGGTCAGGTCCTAAGTGATGACTGGAGCACATTTTTGTACAGACACTGAGGTATTGTGTCATAAAATAATCAGGAATCACAGAAATGTCCAAGACATGCCATAGAAATATGACCCATGCCCTGCTGAAGAACAGGAACTCTCTAGTAGGCCTTGTTAAATTGGTTCCACAGGGAAATCAATGTAAAAATGCTTTTCAGTATCTAAAACATAGGACAGACAGACAGGCACCAAAGGCCATAACTGATCATATCACCTAATGTCACTGGCCAGAGCCCCGCCCTTATGTTCACAAAGAAAGCCGTAAAATTCATATTCAATGAGTGTTGTGAGGCAAGTATGAATTAGTTGCCATAGTCACAGTTGTCAGGTTTGATTTAGCTTGTATGGAGATTCATGCCAGAAGATTGAGGTCCACTTCTCTCCAAAACCTCATAAAACCATGATAAAAAAAAATTAAGATTTTTGCACATTTTGTGTTGTGTATGTTCAAAATGTTCTCATCATGATGGAAACGTATTTGGCATATGTGTCACTGGGGTGGCCAGCGGATGTGATTTAAAGCTCGATCAGGGTTTTATGGCAGAAAAGATGTCACATATATTGGGTGGGTTTTTTTTCCTGAAGCAAGGAGCTCTGCCCAACTAAATATGGGCTGAAGGGAGTTGTGTATTTAAATCACATTCTTTGCTTCTTATTGCTGGTGAAAAAAAAAAGAAAGTTTGGATTTGTGGTCTGCTGCAAAGTGACACATAAACATGCACTGGCAATATTATCGAGCTATAAATATAAGGAACGTCTGTCTGTTCATCACTTAACTGTCCAACAGGTCACTAGACTCGGGGCACCAGTGTGTGCAGTTTCATGGCAAGGAAAAAACCATGTAACATAACATGACATCTATCAAGCAGGCAGACTATAGTTGAAGTAGAAACTGCAAACTGCAGATTTGTTGTGGATTATTCCATGTCGAGGGGATGTTTGACTGACTTTTTTCATGGAGAGGATGTTGCGATGTAATGAGGGGAAACCATGCTTTTTTGTTTCCTGGCCCTAACAAGTTGCCTTTTTGTGTTTAAACCTAGCCACATTTATAAACAGGAAATGATTAGCATTACCCCCATTACTACATTTCTGCCAAAAGTGCCACAAGCAGTTAAAGCACTGTGATGCACATCTGTAGACGTGTTCCGAAATAACACAATTTTGGCTTGTGCTCTTTTCAAAAACGTTCAGAAACGTACAATAGCCAAAGGACAGTAGAGACAGAAAGGAAAGTATGTTGTTTCTGATGTGTACAGTCAGACATTCCACTTCCATGGTTATTTCATTTCATGGTTAAATTCTTTAACTCTTTAGAAAACTCTGAGTTGCCTGTCACAGTTCATCTACCTCCTTGTAAAAGGCAGTAGTTCTGTGAGATGTTTGAAAAACGTCTGCTCTGTAAGATCTTAGAGGTCCTGTGGTTTCTTATCACCAGACCCTCCACTGATCCAGGTGAGCCTTGCTTCTGGCCTTTTGCTGCAGCTTGGTCGCAGTGATGGCTTTGTACACGTCTACAGAACCTCTGAGGCTTAGGAAGCAACTGTCAAACACTGACTGTGAGTAAGAGACAAACAGGAGAAGGCAGTACGGAGAAGAACTGGAACACAGGTCTGGTATTAACACCTCAGTGATCCTCAGTGATCCCATAGCACAAGGCCAGCCGTAAAGGTCTAGTATGTAACATTTAGGGCTGAAACTAACGATTACTTTCATAATTGATTAATATGTCGATTACTTTCTCAATGAATAATTGTTTGGTCCATAAAATGTCAGAAAATGTTGATCATTGTTTCTCAAACCTAGAAAGGATGATGTTCTCAAATGTCTTGTTTTTGTCCAAAAATCAAACATTCTATTCAGTTTTAATGACTTCTTCATTATATGGAGCAAAGAGACCAGAAAATATTCCATTTTAAGAAGCTGAAAAATTTGAAATCTTGTTTAAATTCCTTAAAAACACTTAAACCGATGTCAAAATAGTTTACAATTAATTTAGTGAGTCATTGTTTCAGCCCTAGTAACATTGTTGTTTGTCAGAAATTGAATATACTACTCATAAGGATGTTTGTTTAAGTGTATTACTGCTCTAAAAATAGAAACATTGTGATATTTGTTGCCTTATAATAAGCCTTTTATATGTACATGAGGCAAAGGTTTTTCTTTACAGGGGCGACCTTCTTGTGCCGGTATGAATGGACAAACCAGCCAGAGTCTGTGTTCTGAACTTTAAAGCAGAAGCCTAATTAGCAAATTTAGAAAAACGTTATCCATTCTGGTATACAAAGGCCATCATCTGCAGTCTCTCATTCTGTGTAAGAATGTCACTCATTCTTACACACTGGACCTCACACTCATGTTTTTGACAATGACAACCAGCGTGACTATTGGGGCAGCGGCTGCAAATAAACGAATGTACGGTACAAGCACTGATGAGAAAGAAAACTGAAACTGCAGTAAGTCAGATGACGTCAGCTGATGAGGTGGTCTCTAATCCATCCCGAGGATGGATTGCATTCATGCATGTTTAGGAGAGTGGTCACATGCATCCTCAAACCACTTCCAAATGTGGTTTCTTTGATCAGATCTGGGGAACATTCAGGATGAAATGGGAGTGTTCAGATCTTCTCTAAGCGTGGTCTGCCAGTGAATGGATGACTTGGAGGATGTTGATCCCAGGTCTGCACTGCGGTCTTTGGGATCAGGCAGAGGTGAACTTGTCACATCCTTTGTAAAAGTAGAACAAGATGAGCAGAACCCTGAAGGTCACAGGGTCATGATAGGTCTTTTCTTTTGAGGTGGGGGGCCCAGACTCCCTTGGGATGAGTGGCTGTTGAGTGTTTAGTTTGCTGTGAGCCCCAGATGTGCACACGATGACTGGCCCTGGAACTGCTTTACAAGCCCAGGGGAATGCAGCTGTGAAATGCCATCGACTGTAATTCATCGATGCCTCTGACTTTTCACAGTCATTATTTCTGCTCTCACCCCCACACTGTTGCAGGGTAGACCAATTATTTCTGTATTGCCTCTCATAAAGAACAGCTGGATCCCGAGCTGCTCATGTATCCAACTCTAAAAAAAACAAACAGCAAAAACAAGGATGTGACTGTTTGTCATGTATTGCATGTGCTGGTAACTGAAGAGCAGGGCTGCGTTCATGGATATTGGATGGATGCTGCATAGCGAGTGGGTACAACTTGAGCGAGCAATTATGGCTCAGGATTTGGGGGCAAAGGGGAAAGGAAGAACAGCAGTGGCCAAGGAAGTGGCCTGACTTTAGGAACAGCAGCCTTGACAGCTGTTCATCACAGCAGGATCCCCTGAGGTGCACAGACAGGAATTACTACAACATTCCTCGCAGCTCTTTTCCTCTCCACTACAAATCCACTCTGATATTTAGCTTTAAGCCGGAGTGCCTGTAGTTCTGTGTCAAGGTAGCCCACTTTCACCTGACACAACCTCTGGTTAGTGCTGACGTTAGAGAGCAGCGGGGCTGTGGATGCGCGGGGGGGCGGGTCAGCGGGGTCAGCAGCAGGAGTTGACGTAAACTGCCCTCACACATGACGGAAATCAAAGGCGAGCCGAGATTGAGGTCATGTCAAAACACTCACGCGGTGTCATGACATATTCAGAGTCATACTGGATGTGAAACCCAATCAGGGAGAAAAACACCACTTGTTGTCAACAGTGAGCGGCATAAAAATGAGGAGAAAAAAAACGTCCAAGACTAAATGTATCATGAGTTGAAGGTAGAGCCTCGGAGATGAAAACAAAGTGGAACTGCACCTCATTTAACCTCGTGTTGCACTCTTTAAAACCTCTGCTTGAGCGACAGTAATCAGCTTGCAAAGGTACGGCGCCGATGTGTCTCGGTTTGTTTCAGGATTGTGTGTTAAACTCTAAAATGTCCCTGTTTTTTTAACTTTCACAACCAAATTGTCCCAGTTTTTATCACAATCCAAACAACTATTATTGTGTTGCACTCTTACATACATTTACAGCTGTGTCCTCTTCTGACACGCCTTCAAATACCAAAACAGCTAAGAAAACATAAAGCACGACATTTATGTTTCAACACTTTGGCTGGTACGGACCACTAGAAATCATTGTATAATGCCATTGTTTTTGGTTGATTTTTCTTTCCTCCATCGGACAGAATATGACAGTTTAATATGAACAAATTATACACAAACAGTTATTAAGCAACACTTGGTCAACGATTGATCTGCCTCTCTAATTTGTACTTTGTGCCTACAAAAATGAAGTTTAAACTAAATTATAATGCAGGAAATCAAAAAAATGAACTGGATGAAAAGATAGATGAAAAGTTAGATTTTTCTGAGAATCAATGTGTAAATGTACAAAAATGAGCAATAACTGAGTAATAACCAATTATTAAAAGATGGTAAAAATCAGCCCGATTACAGACTAGGTAGACAGATTACTTGGTCTACATCTATAAGTGCACAAGCAAGAATGAGCAGCACATCTAAGGGTCCCAGAATGGTCCACTGAATATGGTCACACTATATCAAGGACCATGTTTGTGCTTGTGTTGCTCCGTGAAGCCACAACAGCTCAGGCTGAATAAAACCGGCCCTAAAGCACAAGCTCTTTGTTAAACATGCTTAATAAAAGATGCATTGATCTCGCCAGTGCCACAACAATCATGACATGTTTGCTGTCCTTTGAACACTGTCATTTCCTAGACCAGAAGCACTTTGCAAACTAACTAGCCAATTTCCACTGCTGTCATTTTGGAAAATGCATTATGCACTGACTGAATATATGGAGTGTGTTTGATTTACTATGATGACAGTTTGCTTATCTGGACTTCCCTTCTCCTGACAACCATCTGTTGTGGGTGGGTTGCGGCTGCTGTTGCTGGCTGCATGCTCCGTTTATTTATTATCTTGACTACAGCAGAGTTAGTGCTCTCACTGCTGTGACAGGGGGAGAAAAAAATCTCTCTCTGACCCATGCTAAGGAGAGAAAATGAGCCCTTTGAGCCCACAGGGCCAAATGGGCAAGTGGGTGGCAGAGGTAGCCGAGCTGTAAAGACACAATTGATGGTGCACTTCACAGCATGCATTTTGAAAAGTCAAGTGCTTTTCACAGAGCCAAGTAAAAGAAACCATTTGGGATTGTACAGTAAGTTGCCCTGGATCTCCCACTTAATGTCTCCCACGTGCTCTCATCTCTAAGAGCAGATACAGTCAGTGTAAGTGTGAATATTACATACTGATTCACCCTTTCTGGCCTGCATGTGCTGAATGTTCCTGATGTGGGTGGATGTATTAAAAACCTCATATGGTGTTTTTGGTTTTTTTTATGAAGAGACACATAGGGAGCAAAATACGAGCCGCACATATCCATGTTCACTTCACACACACATGCACACGTTGTCAACCGAGGCACTATATTATCACAGAAAAGCTCAATAAAGCCACATGAGGTATGTAACAAAGCTTTTGGCAGACACAACCCTAGGCTGTGTGCTTTCCCCCCATCCAGCAGACCACCCTCTCTGTCTGCTCCAAAAACAATATTAAAAACACACAACCCCCTGTTTCGGCCAAATTTATGGGTGTTGCAAGTCTTGCAAAGGAAGCACTTTTTGGTATGAGTTTTTATGATTCACTGTCTCATAAAATATGTCTTATCAGATCTCCCGCTCCCTGAGGAGGGAGAAGCCGGTGGGGCCCTGTGCGTCTCACATGCTGATTGAGTTTTGGAGAGGGCGTATTGAACTCGAGTGGTTAATTGATTTTGTGATTAGCAGCAATTAGCTCTGATTACATCGCACTGAAGAGGGCCCTTGTGGGGAACACATTTGTTGTCCCAACGCTGACTCTGTCGACTCTGTCGCTCGCAGGTATCCGTTCCCAACCGTGTTCAGCAGCTGCAGCAAGAAGGACCTGACGGCCAGTTTTGACAAAGGCGTCGGGATGTGTCTCTTCAACATGCCTGAGGTCAAAGTGCTCTACGGTGGCCAGAAATGTGGCAATGGCTACGTGGAGGAGGGAGAGGAGTGTGACTGTGGCGAACTTGAGGTGAGCATGATATAGCTCATGGTAAACACGCTTTGTTTTCATCCCAGGCATCCCATAATTCTTGAGCGCTCTTGTTTTACTGTATGTCACTTCTGCCAGAAAGCAAATCTCTCCTATACAGTAAGTACTAGCCATGAATCATTTTTAATTACATCTACCACATTTGAGAAATGAACCAAGCAGGAGCAGCAGTGTGGGATTCTGCAACTTGCCTGACACAAACTAACACTTCCCAAAGCGAAAACAAACAGCACAGCAGTGACTGCCAAACGGCTGTGCCTCCATCAATACAAATCCTTGTAAAAAAATCATTTTAAGCCTGGAACAACGCCAGCCAGCAACACAGTGAAAGGTGACAATTAAACATCTGATTATGAGCAAAAATTATACAATTATGTGACAAAAAAGAAAAAGGGACTAAACAGTGTACAGGATTATTCCAAGAGCAAAGGCTCGCTTCCTTTTGAATTTAAGCTTGTTTGTTTTGCATTGGGTCTACTTTCCCAAACTTTTAATAAGGGGAAAAGCCATCGTGACCCAGTTCACCATTTAAATCATGACAAGAGAAAGTTTTCGAATAATATAATAAAGTCTCTGGCTATTTATACTGTATCTGTTCTGCATGTTGTTGAAAGCATCAACACATAAATCAGACTTGAAAGGGTGGGAAAAAATGAAATTGGCAACGTTATTTGGAGACCCCAAAAATAAATCTCCTGCGACCTGGGAATGACTTTTTGTACTGCATGTGGTAAAGGCAACATAGAGCTGAACAATCTCATTGTAGCACACATGAGCCAACACCATGTTTGCAGTTGTGGTTAACATAATCAAAGATGTTGTTAGAACTAAGGACTGCCAGTGGCGTAGTGTTTTCCCTTTTGACATCACAAATGAAACATGTTTCTCTTCAAATTTACTTGCATTTTACAGTATATGATGGTCTTATGGCTTCTTACAGGAGCATATACCATTTTGGTGAGTCTCCCTTGGATGGTTACAATATTATGCAGAAAATGAATGTGTTTATTTATTTAGATTTTTTTTTACTTTTTGCTCTCTAGTAATACAAACACACAAAATAAACATCCAGATTAGAATGTGAATTTATTCCTTCTCTGCAGGAGGAGGACTGTGTGATCGTGGTACAACTCACTGAGTGGAAACATCACTGACAGCTTCGCCCTGTCAACTTATGAATTATTTAAAGGCATCTGCATTGGCATGCACATACGTAATGATGGCACATGTTGCCAACAGCTCTGACTGCGGGACGATAGAACAGATAATCGTGACGCGATCGACAGAGACGCGAACAAAACCATGAAATGAAGGCGCCATCTATTATGACTTGGAAGGACAGTTTGAATTATATAATGGGCTGCATGACATGAGTGAGCTTCTTTGTATTTGTTTACACCTTCATGCCCAGTGATTCTTTTTTTCTCTTCTTCCCTGTGAGCTGTTCAGGCTCCAGCCAGGGTCAGACTGAAAGTGGCCTTGTCCTTCAAAACAAAGAACAAAGTCCCACAGGCCTGAGCCAGCAGCGATAATAATGCTCTCCACAGAGCTGAGCAGCAACAGACAAAATGAACAACACCTCTCTCCACCATTAAAAGCCTCATTAAGGGGGGAAAAAAGGCCGGGTCCTAGTCCTCACAATCACAGGCTACTTCTTTTCAGCGTGATTCATCTGTGTCCTTTGGCCCAAGAGTCCATGAGAAAGTCCCTAATGGTTTTCAGGCTGAAAGCAGGTCTGGAAGGCCCTGCATGACAGTCTTACTTCACTCAGGCTGTACAGTGAGCTCAGACTTCAATGACAAGAGGGAAAGAGAGCTGACCCTCAGGTGCACACAGCAATTCTGTGTGAGCTCACACGCTGAGCCCTGATTCAAGGGTGCACCTGCTTCCACCTGTATCAGAACACCGAGAGCTGCAGACTTGGTGCAGGGCACGGCTCGCGATAAAAGCCAGCATCAAGAAAATATTTCTTTCTTAGAATGATTTAAAATCCTGTGATACACCTCTCACATTTAATATTAAACGTGTTTCAAGGTCTTCGAGATATTCAATCTGAGTTTTGGCTGCAGCTCAGAAGAAGTAGGTGTGAATGGCTGATCGCACGGTTGCAGCACTAATACTTTATACAGATATTGAAATCAGACAACTTGGCGACACAGCACTGCAAATAAACGTGTGCAGTATTTTATGTTTTGTTTTTTTTACGATCCCACTGTTGTGGGTGCTTATAAAGAAAGAAATTACATTTTATGTTGAGATTTATCCTTGGGTTGGGCTTTGTTTAATGGATGGATGGATGACTTGAGATAGGAAAACAATAACTGAATAAAGTAACTTCCTGAAAAAACTATATATAAAAGTTGACATAGTCTTCCAGTTGCAAAATGAAAGTTTTCAGGCCTTGACTTTGGTTATTTGAATGTCACATGTTAAGTTCAGACATTTACATTTAAGCATTTAGCAGACACTTTTATGCAAAGCGACTTACAAAAGAGGAATACGCTACATAGAAGAAGTCTTGGAAAGAACTCCACTAGATAGGAACAGTGGACTGACGGAGGGAGGGTGAGAGTGCTGAGGTGGATCCAAGTGCTGGTGAGGGGGTTAGGGTAAGTGCTTGGACAGAACATGGTATAGTGGAAGTGTCCACTCGTATGTGCTCATTGCTCTAAATGGGAACATCATTTTAAAAATAACATCATGGTGTACTGGAGAGGATCTAAACCTAGCGACTGAGATCATTAACTCCTCGGGATAATGTTTATTGACGATAAAAAATAAAGTGAAAAGAAGGCTCATTTTCCTTTAAAACCATCAACGTTACTGCTGCTGCCATCTTACTTCTTAGGCTTTGCTTTTCCGACTGATAGACATCCACTTTTATTTGCAGTCTATGTTTATGACACTACAACATGTATGGGATCAACTCCAGTAGTTTCTGGACCGTATCTGCCTACCTATACCAGAGGTTTAGTTATCCACTATGAAGGAATAGTGCACAAAGCTGCTGGTAATTTCCAATGTTTTTATCCAAAAACAGATATAAATAGTTTTTTTTATCAGTTTTAACATCACGTCATGCTTGGCATGGTGCCGTGACTTTTGCATTACTTTTAAAAGCCAACTCCTCTAGGTTACGCAACATTTAAATTGTTTGCCCTTTACTTTTCTCCCGGTTTTTCAATTTCCCTTACCATCAGGTCACAGCCACAGAGGTCTGAATGAAGTTGTAAGTCCTGTCAGATGGAAACGTTATTTTTAGAGACGTAGAAAATGCAGTTTTCTCTTCCCTGCCAAGGTTTTTCCACCTGCTGCTGAATGTCGTCCTGCTAGGTTGCAATCTTCTTGATAACAAAGTCTTAGCGCCGCCTCTGAGGTGAAATATGATCCATTTATTTTGAGTTAAATTTTAAGCTTACTTTCTCATTTCATTTCCCATCTGTAGGAATGTATGAATCCCTGCTGCAACGCTACCACGTGCACTCTAAAGGGGGATGCTGTCTGTGCACATGGACAATGCTGCCAGGACTGTCAGGTAAAAAAAAAAAAAAATCATGACAGTTGATTCAAAAGCATCTTGGCATTAAGACGTTACCCTGAGTCTTAAATCAACACCAGTAATAAAATTTAGAGGATAGTTCTCCAGTTCTCTTCTCAGCTCCCTGCAAGTTTTATTTGAGTTTTATGTTTGAGTTAGGAGTTTTCCAACCATGGTGTCTTTGCAGTCTCTGGTTCATAGCCTATCATAAAATTTAAGGGGATTTCTCACAAACTTGTCATGGACTAATGTAATCAGCTGTTCTTATGACCCCAGGCTTGGGTCCCTGCTTTGCTTACATTGTTGCTACAATTTACAATTTTCGGTTTTTAAATGTTGCAGCTGAAGCCGGCGGGCACGCCATGCCGTGACTCGAGTAACTCGTGTGACCTGCCAGAGTTCTGCAATGGCACCAGCCCTCACTGTCCCGCCAATGTCTACCTGCACGACGGCCACGCCTGCCACGGCGTGGACGGCTACTGTTACAACGGCATCTGCCAGACCCACGAGCAGCAGTGTATCACACTGTGGGGACAAGGTACACTGAGGGCTCCGCTGCACCGCTCACACAATAAGTACATGTCTCTATTGTGGTCGCCATTTTTCAAAAATAATAAATGTATGATCATGTGTGATAGGAGCCAAGCCAGCTCCAGGAATCTGCTTTGAAAAGGTCAACTCAGCTGGTGACCCTTATGGCAACTGTGGCAAGGACTCCAAAGGCTCCTTTGCCAAATGTGAAGCACGGTAAGACCTGATGTCTGCATTACAAGAGAATATTGTGTCAAGAATTTGGCTTGAGTGAACCCTTTTGAGGGTGCTGTGTGTACGAATTAGTGACATCTCATGGTGTTACTGCAGATTGTAACAAACAGAGGACTCCTTTGCTCACCCCGGCCTTTCCCGAGCATTTCAGGGAACTATGGTGGCCATCACATTCCTTCTTTCTTTTTCATCTGCATAACGACCATCCGGTTTCAAAATAGGAAATGCACGCTGGTATGATAGCATTTTCATTTTTAGTCAGGCAAAGGAAGGGAAAAACAAATGTCGATGGCGCTCAGCCAGAGAGGACGACATGCCTTTTCAAGAGCGACATTTCAAGGCAAAGGCGAAGACAGCAGAGGACGGAGATACCAAGACAGCACATAACAGCACTATTCACAGGACGGTGCACACAAACTGTACCCAGATGTCTACAGTGAACAAGCGAGATAGGTCGACAGAGTATATTGGTGATGACGCCACGTGAGCGCAGGTTATGGGACAGATGGTGACTCCTTACTGGTGAGTTTTCCCTCCAGTCTCCCACAGTCAGGGATAATGAACAACTTATTTTAGGTCTTATGTCCAGATTAAATCCTGAGATCAAACGAGCTCCAAGCTCCTAACTACACCCTCTCGCTGGTTTAACCCTCGCCTTAAGAACATAGCAAAGGCTAAGGCTACTGAAACCTAACAATTTTTATTTTAGAATGATTATACACTTACTGTATACAAACATACCAATAAGTGCTATATTCATTTTCTGCCAGTAAACCCTCCTAAGCGTTACACACTGGACCTTTTAAATCACACGTTTTTATTGCAAGAGACTCGTAATAATATACTATATATGACTGACCTTAGTCCTGAAACATTCAGCTGATTCAGCGATTGTTGTTTTTTAAGTAATTAAAAGAGCAAAACTGCCAAATTGGCAGCAACCTCTTAAATGTGAGAAGTCTCTGGACTACTTTGCTTTTTTTTTTTTTACTATTTTAAACTGCTCCCTTTTTTTGACTCCTTATTGACTGTACAACACACAGTGTTAGTTACGGTGCAAGACTGGGCTATGGCAACATGTGGTCATAAACTATGAATTAAAAAAATCCCATGAAATTATCCAAATGATAATTAGTTGCGTCTCTTTGTTGAATGCAGCGAGTTACACAGTCTTTGAGTCTGTGGTCTGAAAACAACACAAACAAGCAGCCTCTTCTGTCGCCTCTCTAACTGCATAGAAAGAGTGAGAGTAAAAATAATCTCATATCTATGCATTTGGGAGAGACACGGGAACATGTTATTCAATTATCACATTGTGAGTCTCCTGTGTTGTTTGTTCTGTTTGCAGGGATGCTAAATGTGGCAAAATCCAGTGTCAAGGAGGAGCTAGCCGCCCAGTAATTGGCACCAATGCGGTTTCCATAGAAACAAACATACCCCTGAAGGAAGGGGGAAGGATACTGTGCCGAGGTACACACGTGTACTTGGGCGATGACATGCCCGACCCCGGCCTGGTGCTGACGGGCACCAAGTGTGGAGAGGAAATGGTGAGAACAGATGCTCGAGATGGTTTTTATCACAGTAATGATGAAAGGCGGGACTGTAATTTGTAATGGAGTATCTTTAGAACATCTTTAATATCATATCTCTCCTATAATGGCTGACTTGTGATGTGACAAGTCATGACTAAGATGTTGAAGTGGTTTTCAGGGCGTGTCCTGTTGTCAATTCAGGCTCGCACCGCCCCAGACACTTTACTGACCGACGATTATAGCCTATTTGGCATCATGCATTGCTCATTGATTTAAACATTGTCACTTCAGCGAAACATTCACAAATCCATTTAGTCTAATTTACTTGTTTTGTAAAGGAAGAACCGGCGTTCCTCCTCATCTGTAAAGTACTTGGCATTTTTCTGGCCTCACTATTATTCACTAAGTCTTTACTCACAGCCTGAATATATCCAGAAGAGACACTGAGTATCTTCCAAAATATGCTTACACCTGAAGAGGTCTTTCAGTGGTAAATAAAAAAAAGGTACAAGTTGGATCTGCTTGAACTTTATCTTAAAACATTTAAGAAACAATACTGTAATATTCTTGTGCTCAAATGTGTTTATCTTTCTTAGATGTGTCTCAATCGCCAGTGCCGGAACGTCAGTGTTTTCGGTGTGCACGACTGTTCGGCGAAGTGCAGCGGACGCGGGGTGAGTGGGACACCTTTCAATTCTTTTTCTGGCAGCATGAAAGACAAATGGAATATGTGTCTGTCTCAAAAAAAACCCTCACCACGTTTAGCTGTCTGCTTAAAATGCTCCGACCTGCCTTCATACACACACGATCTGTTGAGCTGTGACATGTTATACTGACAGCAGGGAGACATACATGCACTGCCTTGCAATCAATCAATGTTGAAAGGCTCAATCAATTAGTTATAATGGCTTTATTTATGTTCGGCCTTAAGTGCCATTCATCATACTCTCCAGCCGCTGTCCTTGTCCCACAAACTTGTGTTGAAATATGAGGCCCGTGCTTTGTTTGGCTAAATCCTGGGAGCAGTGACACACAGTTTGACTTTGAGCCGGGGAGCATGGTTATTGAACTTATGTGAAAAATCTATGGGTGTCCTATTAAAAATGAAATGTGTATTTTTTAGTATTACTCTTAAGTTCTGCTGGTCGGTCCCACAGGTTCTGTGACTGGCTAAGTTTTTCCCTTCATCAGAGCTACAGAGGAAACCCCTTTTTTACTGCCTCTTGAAATGAAACATCTCCAGTTGTTATACATTCACATTTGTGAGCGCCGTTCCAATTAAGACATATCTGTTAAGCTCCAAGGACAGTTTTACGGAGAGAAATAAAATGATGTTGCTCCTCGAGGAGTCCAGGCACCAACACATGCACAGATTAGATCAAGATGTTGCCTTGGAATGAGGCCCTCACCTGCTCTGTATTATCCTGCTGGGGAGTCCTGCAATCTGCTCCATGAGTATTTGTTGACTGTGGTGTCTGTGAGCTGAAATGACACAGGAGTTTTATTGACAATGTATTCATTTTATTTGAACTCATGTATCAAGCAAATATTCAAAATATTCTCATTAAGATTCTCAGTTTGGGCTCCTGGATGTCAGAGGAACCAAATTTAAACATTGCTTGTACTTTTGCAAATAAATGAATTGAGTAATTGTCAACCCATCAGGATATTTATAATCAACAATGGAGAAACACAACTTTTTACCTATTGGGTCTATGTACAGGAACTATATAAGTGCAGATGTTACCGCAGGAGTGCAGAACTATGTGTAGGATGAAAAAGCCAATGATCCAACAGTTATTTGTCCTTATTAATATATTACAGGTGTGCAACAACAACAAAAACTGTCACTGTGAGGCTCACTGGGCGCCTCCCTTTTGTGACAAGACAGGTTTTGGAGGGAGTGTGGACAGCGGCCCCGTCAGATTAACAGGTAACAGTAACAAAACATGTCAAACGGATGATCTATGGTAACTCGGGTCACGTTAGGTCATGGTTTGAGAATGGAGTGTTTGTCGTCACAAAAAGAGTCATACGAATCTCCAGCATTTGAAAACAGAAACAGAAAGCAAAACAAAGAAAGATGAATCTGCAGACATAATGACAGATAGAGTGTTATTTTCTGAACAGGCAGTGGGATCCTGACAGTGGGCATCCTGGTGGCTCTCCTCACTGTCCTGGGGGCTGCTCTGATCATCTGCATTAAGAGAAAGAATCTTCTGGGTCTGCTCCTCACCACTAAAAAGAACCCAATCGAGAAACTAAGGTACTTTTTCCTCAGACAGTGACAAATAAACTGTTTTTTTGTTTTTTTTATCCCAAAAAACCTTTTTAATGTAACAGTGTTTGAAACTGCTTGAATATCCATCACGGCTGCTGCTGAGTTGGAACATTTTTCAACTGGTCACAGTTTGAAGTCAATTACTGTAGATAATTTATTTTCATTTTATAATTTGGAATACATTAGCTTTGTAACTAATGTGTTACAGTGTGTAATTAGCATCATTATAATTTGTTATTGGTATTCCAGATCAGTAAGTGCAGCTGTCAGTGGACCATCCACTCCTAACCAGCCTTCATCAGTGAGAGCAACTTCTGTGTCTGGACCGGCTCCGCCTCCACCACACAGAGCCACCATCTTTAAGGTCAGTGGTTCACAACTGACAGACTACATTTTACACAGATGCGACTTCAGTGCAACGTGTACAAACGGAGGAATATCAGTGCTGTATTCTTCCAGAGAGCCGCAGCTGTTTCCGCGCCACAAATCATTCTCTGCAGGATTGACGTGTTGTTTTCACACAAGTGGCAGCTCATTCAAATCCAATTAAATCATCCCCCTCTATATAGACATGTTGAGGAGGTAGCGATAATGAAGTGTGTGGTGAACACTGTGTTCGCGACACTTGAATATATTTCTTGTCATTAACAGCTGCGCATTAAGGGAAACTGTCAAATCTGCGTCTTTGCCCATATAAGCAATGTCAGTGGCGGCCGCTTACTTGAGCTATAAAATCATCTTGTCACCCTGATAATTGCAAGACAGAGCAAGGATTTCTGCTGTAATGACTCGTGTGCCTACATCACTGTGGGCCTTAACTACTGCATTAGTGCCCTGACATGCTTTATAATGGGAAGTGACCTGTGATCGATGGAGTTAGGGGGTGCTGAAATGAGACCAAAATTGACATTTGTGTTGCAGGGGTGGGTGGCACGCGAGTGAGGCAAGCTGGTGTACATTACCATGGGATTGGTGTTTTCAGTTAGTTGCATGTGGTTTTCATTTAGGGTCAACGGCAAGAAGAGAAAGGATGCGAGGCTGCTTTGTGTAAGCGCAGTGCAGGTGAGGTCATTTTCCAGTCGAGCGCTGTGTAAGGACGGCAGGACTGCATGTGTTCAAAAGCCTGATCTGTTTTACATTGTGTGAGTTTTGAGCAGTGCAGTTCTCACGGGGTCTAAATATGAGGTGGACTCGTATTTTGGCTCAGTTTTTGTGTCTGATCTGGTCAGTATAGCCGTGTTAAGATCTCAGGTGATTCCTTTATTGTCAAGACAGACGGAGGCAACAGCAACATTGCACTAGGAAAAGCTTCAGAGGTGAATTCTATGGGTCCAAAAACCTGTTTGTTCAACAGTTTGAAGGAATAAACACGGAACTCCTGTTCACCCTTGCACTGCTGGTATAAACACATAAAGGGACCCATACAAGTGATATTATATTGTTGCATTGTTTCTGTTCATGAAGACGAAACAGAGTCGGGAATAACAACAACAAAAATCACCAAAAGTTAAGCACTGCAGCTTAAAGGAAGAAAAGCAAGCAGGGAGACAGGAGCGTTTGATTTATCTATCTTTGACAGCATCAGGAAGACGGGTGGAGGAAGAGGAGGAGGTTAACATGACTGTTTCTGATGAAAAGCAGACGTGTTCTCGTCTGACTGACTCCTTGGGCTCTGTCTTTCATCTCTCTGCAGCCTCCTCATCGAGGGCCAGAGGCGGTGCACCCACCAGCATCCTACCCCTCCCACAGCCTGCGCAGACTGCCCCAGTGCCCTCCGGTTCACCTCAGCCACCCCGTCCCGCTCTCTCTCTCCGTGTCCCTGTCTCCCTGTCCTGGCCAACTGAGACCGCTGGTGCCTCCGCCTCACCGAAGTCCTCCACCACATAACCATGTCACGCCCAGGGGGGCATCGTTTCGCAGTGCACCACACCAAACCTCTTGCAGGATGGTCATGGTGAGTGCGTTTGCCGTCACCATTAGTTTACTGTTTTATTTTACGATGTTATTCACTTTCTCTCACTATTACAGTTCATAACAACAGTGCAGGCAAACTATGTTTCACTCCACCTTCAGATGATGGTGATGTCAACTGTTTTCATGGTTCTTTCGTGCCCCATAAAAGTATATGCACGTTGACAGTTATGCACAGTCCCATAAAATAACGAGGTTAACCCAGGGAGTAGTGCCATCCAAATTGAATTCTACAACACAAACCACCACATAAATAATAGAAACTCTTAAAGGAGGGGAGACAAAGATGAAACAGAGACTGGAGTGTGCAAGTATGTCCAAATAAGACCTGGTGATAAAGTTGCTGCCCTAGTATAGAATTTGGTTATAGCTTTTGTAGACTGTCAAAGAGAAAGCCAGAGGTTCCTGGTGTAAAATCTTCTCACTCCCTGATTCTCAAAGATTCTTATTTGCCTTTGATCCGGTCTGACATATTCTAGGAGCAAGAGAGGAGAGCGACAAATGAGCAGAGATAGAAATGCAAAGTGATAAAGGGACAGAGGGAGGCTTGAGATAATGATTGGCAGGTAATTGATGTGTTTTACATACTTGCTTGAGGCCCTCAAATGTGGAGATGCTGCCTTTTACAGTTTACTTGTAAAAATGTGGTTATCAACATCAACAACATCAACAACAACAACAACAACAACAAAAAAGAGATTTTTGCACAAATGAAAGTAATTATCAGCTGCAGGGTGTGCAAACAAGCGGATAAGTAAAAACAGAGAGGGACAAAATGTGAACAAAAGATCAGTGATGAGTTCCAGATGGAGACGAACCCCCAAGCTGACTGCAATTTATGTCAGCAAGCACTGTCTCGTCTTTTAGAAGTGCACTGCGAATGAAGCCACGGGGGAAGCTGAGGTCAAAGACATGCCACGCCACTATCAGGGCTAATTAGAGGTGTGTTAAACAGATAATGACATTTTAGTCCTGTCCACATTAACGAGGGGGTCACAGAAGCTAGCTTTAAAACACAACACAAAGAGCATTTTCGTAATTCCTGTGATATTCCCGCTGGTCAAAAAAACAGTTTATTTCTGACTTTAAACTGTTTTTTTTACCAGTGAGAATGTGTTGGACAATGCATGTGGATTTTTATCAGCCTCAGTTGGACCGTGAGACCTGAGAGAGCACATTGAATTCTTCTTTGTCTGCTTTAGTTTTGCCAGCGATGCTATGCTATGTGCATAGCATTAATGTTTATAGCAACCCTCAATATTTGAACTTGAGAAATACTTGATACTTAAATTACTTACACTTGAAAAAAGAAACGTCTGTCTGTAAGCTGTAATGTTCATGAAGTCACAGTTCATGCAAGGACGACACAGGGGTGAAAATAACACCACCTGACAATGGGAATGGTATTAATGACCTTTTTAGTTGCTTCACCCTGGTTTCAAATCCTGTATACAGTATACCCACTCATGTTGGTGTACAAAAGATGTTTTTGCAGTATTGTTTCATTTTCTTATTTCTAAATGTTAAATGGTCAAAGTAACATTCTACTTTTGTATGATCAGTTTTTAATTTTGAAACCCATCCATTCATCCATTTTCTACAGCTTTATCGCACACACGAGGGTGAGACAGGGCAATTTTACAGAGACGAACAACCACTCACACACACACTAGTCTATTTAGAGATTTCAAATAAATTGTGAAACACACGTCAAAGCAAAATACACCATTCACTCATTCTCTCCCACTTATCCTTTGAGGGACGCGTGGAGAGCTCCAACCAATCCCAGCTGATATCATGTGAGAGGCACACAGAAACAAACATCTATTTACCTGCACATTGACTCCTACAATCAATTTAGAGTTTCCATTTAACCTAACACCAATCTGCATGTCTTTGGACTGTGGGAGGAGGCCAGAGTACCTGGAGAAAACCCACCCACACTTGCAAACACCACACAGAAACGCCCCCATCAAACCAGGATTCAAGCCACCAACCTTCTTATTGTGAGTCACCGGTGCTCACCACTGTCACACCAAAAATAGCTCTCCTGGTTTGTTGTGCGCCTTGCACTGAATATGCACTTTCAATACCGACACTCACTTCTTTCAAACGCTGCTGGCGTTGCCACACCTGTAAAACAGGTGAGGATGCAGCGGTGCTTGGTGGTGTTTCGACCCCCGACAAGACGTTGATTTTTGCTCTCTCAGATGCTCATAGTCGATGTCAAAAGTGGAGAAGTGAAAGTGATTCCTGTTGGCTACAGACTTCACCAGCAGTATCTTTAGCAGCTGTTTGGCAGCTTTGAGACATTTTGACAAAGCCTTTCCACCATTCCCCCATCACACACACATACACACACAGAGAGGAAGCTCTCTGCTGGGGGCATGGAAACCTGATGGAGCCAGCAGGTTTTCGACTTGGGTTTGTGAGATATGGGTTTAGTTACTCTCTGCTGAACCTGCAGGAACATTTTTTTGGCCATAATCACCTTATAGCACATGCTCCATTCATTTCCCTGCACTGCACTTCACTTCACTTGGTATTGTCCTGGTATTTTAGACTGGAGTGCGAGCCAGGCCCCACTGCAGGGCAGTATTTTAAACTGCATGATACTTGATGACATTTAAACTTATGGATATAAAGGTAAGACATCTGAGATTTGACCGTGAGGCTCCTTCCTCTCTGTGATGTTTTAGGGGGTTTTCCTCCAACCGTGGTGAAGAGGAAGTGAATGGAGACCAGATGGGGGCTAGGGTAGTAGGCCTTTTTTAGTGACCTCAGTCCTCTAGGAAAGATTAAAACCACATTGCAAATTAGTTGCTTGGGCAGAACTGCCCTGATGCATCTGAGACAAGGACACAAGCAGACCATGTTGCGCTCACTGTCTGACTCTGAGTGCCACCTGCTGGAGAATCTCTGTCATTATGTGTATGTGTGTCTCCTTTGTCAGGAGTTGGAGAAGCCCAGTCCTCCTCAAAAGCCCCTTCCTGCTGATCCAAGAACTTCTCGTCTGGTTCGAAGTCCAACTGTAATGAAGGGCCACACCGTCGTCCAAGGGCCTTCTGCTGTTTGTGGCCCAACACCAAAACCTTGTGTACCTAGACCTGTTCGACCTACCCCACACCCCAACAGGTGGGTTCCAGTCTTGCCTGAATTCATTTAAACAACAATGAAGCTAGCATGTCTCAGAAAAGACATCATTTGACTTCACTTTTCTCCTTCTCTGCAGACCCAGTCCCAAAAAACCTCCAGCACTACCAAAGCCTTGCAAAATTGCCAACGTCAAATACAGCAGCTGAGACTTTGGCCAAAGGGGACATTGTTGTAATTGAGACACTAAAGATATTGCACTATACAAAAGCTCTGAAAACCTTACAAAAAACAAACGTATGGTGGTGTCCCTGAACTTTTGAATCAGGAGGCCTGCCGTGTCCCTTTGGTGCTCTGTCTCTGAATGGTGCTACGAGTCTGAGCTCAGGTACATGTAAAGTATTTATATTCTGTATTTATTGCCACGCAGTGCACTGTGCCAGACACTTTTTACTACATGAAGTGATGTAGAAGTTTTACATTTGTTGTTTGAAACTATTTCACTTTTCTTTTTCTTTTTTTTTTGCCATGTCAACTTATCTTTATGAAGGAGAGTGACTGGAGACGATGTGTGAGAATGTGTTTGCCAAAATGTCGGTACCACTTTCAACAATAATACCTTTTATAGACGGTTTACAAATTGATTATTAACACTTAATGAATAATTAATAAAGAACTAAAGAACAGACAGATTTCACTCCTTGATACAGTCTCACTATTTGGCAAGATCATGTGGCTGCTTACCACATAATTAATCTTAGAAATGTTTACTAATTATAAATGGTTAAACATATGAGCTCACTATTTGGCATGCAACAAATAATCACTGTTGCCCTTTTTATCCAATGTGTTATGAATCTTATTCATTATTTATAAGAGTTAACAACCTAGGAACAAATCCAATTATATACATTCTTCTTCTGTGGTGTTTTGTGGCAGTTGACATCCATAACACTACTTAGTTGCCTCCGTCTTCTCTTCCCTTCAACTTGCTTTTTCTTTCTCTGTCCTATGTGACCATTATTCTTTCATGTTTTATGATGGTTGACATCTGTAATGTCGCAGTACCGCCTCTCCCTCACCTCTTTCCTTTCCTTCGCACACCTCAGCTATATCCAATTATATACCACTTATACATTCTCTATAAGGGTAGTCTTGTTATCATGTGGGCCTGACATGTTTCTGTGGAGGAGAAGAAGGGAAACCTTTCCATGAGTGACTGTGTCATGACAGATGAGAACAGAGGAGAGTCCAGGAGTTACACCTCTTGTTCATTTGCAGATCTTCATTTTTTTTCAATTGAAGCTGTGTGTAGTCTAGATACAACCACTGAAAAAGAAAAACACCCTGTAGTAGTGGTAGTATTAGTATTATTATTACTATTATTATTGTTATTGAATGGTTGTTTGTCTCTATATGTGTCCCTGTGATGGACTGGCAATCTGTCCAGGGTGTACCCCGCCTTTCGCCCTATGTCAGCTGGGATTGGCACAGCACCCCCGCGACCCTCATGTGGAGGATAAAGCGGTAGAAAATGTATGGATGGATTATTATTATTATTGTTATTATTTTTATTATTGTTATTACTATAGCAGCTCTGCAATGTGACTGTGTAGGAATCGGAGAGCCTGGAAATGTAGCTGCCATGCAGGTCTGCTCCTTCTTCATTAATATTGTAGAAAGGTGACAAGTGGGATTGTGAAATGTCACTGATCTGCCATGTCCTTTGCATTAACAAGAACCAAGAAGCCCACCTGAGGGTTCTGGGTACCGGGGTATGAACTGAACATGGATCTAAAATGAGCCGAGATCAAGCAAGCGTTTGTACCCCAGAGAGAGTAAACTGCTCCGAGGCGTTGGAAGTTCACGTGCGTTGGAAATGTCCCTTTCTGTTTGTCTGCGTGCCTCGAGGATTGGATCATGGAACCACTGAAGGACTGTGTCAAAGCTGTGGCCATCTTTATGTCACTGAGGCACTGGTATGTAACACCACACTGGGTGTCTGGCTCCAAAGGTTTTTCAATTTTTGATGATGGGGAAAGGACAGAATCACTCAGCAAGGACACACTGCAGATCTTTCTGCCACTGATATTGTTCAGTCCATCTGAATCATCCACTGCGGTTTTTATGTCTCTAGCTATAGGGATTACTTTGTTTTTTTGTTTTTTGTTTTATTTACATCTTTGAGACATAAATCAGATGTGGCAATGGAACTGAATTTTTTTTCAGATTTATTGTTTTACTGGATTGCAATGCAGCATATTCACAATGAGCAATGTTTCCTTTAAGCACTGCTTTTTATAAACACATCAGCTGACATGGACTACACTTTGATTGTGTGTTAACATTTTGATACTGTTTTATTTTAATCAGTTTTACATTCAGTTCTTTGTGTCCAGACTGCATTTGAGTCTGTACAGTACGTCCGTAAATTATGTTCCTTGTATGTTTTACAGGTGGACACGTTTTCATAGAATGGAATGCTTTTTTCTAATGGCAACAGTTTGATACCATTATATGTAAAGAAAACACTTCATGTGTCAGTGTCTGATCATGGTATTTTGAACACTCCAACAGTATTAGTAAAAATTGTTTTTCAAACACAGACAAGCATTTTTGAACGTTAATTTTTTTGTGTGTGTGTCCAGTGCTAATTTTTAGAAGTAGAGTGAAATAAATGATTGAATTTGTCAAACTCTATGATAAAGGTAACTGCTGCACAAAGGGAGCTGGAGTCCTACAAATTATAAAGCCGAAATTGCTTTGTATCTACTAAAGGTAACCTTTCTCTCAGGAGCTTCTAGGCTTTCTTTTCTGCTTGAGCTGAAATACAACCAGAACACTGAATACTGATTACCATGGTATTATAAATAATAAGTCTAATTTAAAATGTTTACGGCAGTCTCTTTTTGGTTTAACCATTGAATTCGACAACTGTAGTCATCTGTCTTTTTTTTCAACAATCTGGAGATGTCTAAAGGTCATTTGAAAGGGCGTAGTAAAGAAAATAACTGTCATTAAAAAGGGAAGGGAAGGGAATACAAATACCCAACGCCTGATTTTTACTAAAGAATATTATTTATATATTTTAAATTTGCTCATCTTGATCCATACAAGAAGTGCTTTTCATCTAACAAGAAAAAAATAAACAATTATTTGGATGATATGGTTTTAGAACCATTTTAAGAATCCACATTTACTATATATTTAATAATGAGTTGTTTTTCATAAAAGATAAGAGGTCCCTTATTCTGTGAGATACTGTCTCATTATTGTGACTTAGTTATGTATTTATTTAATTATTTCAAGAGATGGACATTATACAGTGCACCAGAGATAATGTTGCAGAAAGATGGTCACCATCTGCATTTCCTTTATTGCTTTGCATAATTTGTTTTACATGAAAATGTTGCCAAGTGAAGAGAATATATTGAACTCTTGAAGTAACATCATTATCACCAATGTTAAAAGATCATTTGCTCTCTCATCATCATCCTCTTAATCACGTATGCTTCACACACTGGTATAGCCAAATTAGATTAATTGGGATTGATAAAGTGACTCTGATTATTCTAATTTAATGTCCTATTATTATTTTAATTTTGTACAAACTCTGGTCAAAATGATATATAGTATAACACTGTTTTCCTCCAAGTACCACTAGAGGAAGCTCGTGTACCACAGGTGGTACACATACCACATTTTGAGAACCATGGAGCTAAGCGAATCAGAAAACGTGTGAAGCCACGCCGGGGAGAAATTACGCACCAGTGCGCACTGCGCGTCAGACAAAGCCTTCAACTGGACTCTTTAAAAACTTGAATGAATTCACGCAGTAAAGCGCGGATATCAGAGTTAATCTTTTGATATGAATGGACTCGCAGTTTGAGGTTGTTGGGTTTTGTTTTTTTGTTTTTTTTTACAGCGCTTTTTTCCCACTGAAGATAAATGTGACATGTCGGAGGAAAATAACTCAGCGGAGGGAGACTTTTACACCCAGAATGTTGAATGTCCCGGGGAAGAGTCGTTTGGCTTTGGCGATGAGCTGGAGTTAAATCAGTTCGACGGATTGCCCTTTTCCTCGCGTTACTACAAATTACTGAAGGAGAGGAGGAAGCTGCCTGTGTGGAAGGTCAGGTGCGAGTTTGAGGAGGCGCTGGTAAACAACCAGCTGGTTGTCGTGTGTGGCAATGCAAAGACGGGGAGGAGTACACAGGTAAGGCTATGGTGTTTAAAAACTAAGGATTAGATTTGTTGTTCTAGCAATGCTATAATAACCATACAATATAATTATTTCTAATTGACTATTAGAGCACATGTCGTAAGTGCACTTCCTAAACAAACCTTATGGGGTGGAACCTTTGTCCCAATATTTCATGTTCAGAATCTGCAGTGAAAAAAGGTCAATTACACCAGGTTTATTCTAGACATGCTTGAGCATCATCAGAGGTGGAAAGAGTCCTGAAAAAGTACCACTATTTTGATAAAACTTTACTGGAGTACAAGAAAAAGTACTGGCCTAAACATGTGCTCAAGTTAAAGTAAAAAAAAGTAGCTTGTTTAAAATGTACTCGGAATAAAAGTGACTTAGTTACTTGAATAACAAGATTAAAGTACAGGGGTACAACAGGAGAGAAATCTCACGTGAATTGTTTTTAATTAAAGGCAAACCTTTACAAATTAAAGTGCTGACAAAATACAGTATGTAAGCACATGTATACTGTATACGTATCAGGTCAAAGGTCACAATCGTTTTAACTTTCTCACTCACTCAGGGACCTTCTTGCCAGTTACATTTTACCTGCTTTTTTCACTTATTGAACTGCTGGACTGTAACTATTTGCACCTTCGGGTTTGATGTCTAACTTAATTTCATTGTACAAGTACTGCACTTATTCATTGACAATAAAGTGACTCCAATCTCTGATCTCTAAAATAATGCTACTTCACCTGTCGTGATTTTTTAAAATGTATTTATTTCTTTTTTGATTCGGTACTTCCAAAAAATGACTTTAAAAAGTACACGAAAAACCTACTCAATTACAGTAACGCCAGTTACTGTAACTCATTACTTTCCACCTCTGAGCTTTACATACGCTTGTTGTATGAGTTGTACTCATTCACAGCTTGCTAATAAGTAAGACCAATGTTCAGTCACACCATTCCAATCCAAATGTCAGAGGTCACAGAATTAGACGGACACATCACACATCACAGCTGGTGGTGCCCTAAGACTTTTGCACAGTACTGTAAATATAAAGTATTAGTCTCCGGTGGAAATGTCATATTTTTCAGAAGGATTTTATTAAACACAGGTAGCTTTTAAAAAAATATTCAGCTGATATATGCTCATTATCAAAATGCTCGGGCCTTTATTTTTCCACATTCTTCTTTATTCAGATACATGTATGGACTCATGAGACTGAGTCCACATAATAAAAAAGCATAATAACCCTGTTTGTATCACTAAAATGCATTTTGTTGCCACCTGCTCAGTCTACTTCTTTCTTACAGGTTAGATTTTTATTTTTTTTATTTACTTAACACTGAAGTGTCACAATGGCATGAGCGTGCGTGAACAAGCTGCCCACAGGCAGATGCCTGCCAGTCAGCCGACACAAAGGCTCCAGCATCAGTGTTAGAGAGGGACCTCCTGCTGCTAAGCCCTGATCCGCTGGAGCCGACACATGCTGCCAAAGCAGTTTTACATTATGAGGGGATAATACCGTAGGATATCTCCTGTCACTGTGTGTGCTCAAACAAAAGCTGTTGGCACAATCCCGAAAAAGATGCCTGCCAAGTTGATGTAAATAAAAAGTGTTTCGTGGGGAATTAGTCATCCAAAGCCTTTTAAAGACATGACCAAGTGAGAAAAGGTAAACAACAGTTATTGGCTTTTCTCTTTCAGATCCCTCAGTGGTGTGCAGAATTCTGTCTGTCAGACCAGTACCAGCACGGCATGGTTGTGTGCACACAGACCCACAGGCAGCAGGCCGTGGACCTGGCCTTGCGCGTGGCTGATGAAATGGATGTAAACATAGGCCATGAAGTGGGATACTCCATCCCCCTGGAGACCTGCTGCTCCTCTGACACTGTTCTCAGGTTTGTGACAAACTCTCAGTGTGTCTTGCTTCACATGCAGCCAGCAGCAGCGCTTAAGACTGACACTCATATTCACAAACTGTCTCTATCGCTCTCAACTTTTACAACACATTCACTGATGCATAATCCAACCTTTTCATATGCACACAACTCAGCAGCAGGTGTGGTTCTGCAGGAGGTCCGACAGGGATGAGTGCCACAGCAACCCTGTAGCCCTTCTCCCAACAGATAGTAAATTGATTCATTTCTAAATGGTACATTCATAGGTAGATTATAAACTGTGCCGCCTTTGTCTCATTTGTTTCCAACTTTACTGTTTTTGTTCAGTCTCAGCGCTGCCATGACCTTGTTTCAGGCCAAAAAAAAAGATGAGGATAAACGGTTATAGCTACTCGCTTTTCATAAACAGCAGTATTTGGCTGTGACATTTCTCTTAGGTGTTGGTTGGAGACTAACAACAGAGCGAAGGGAGTGAAATCTGCATCTCACCTGGAGGACAGAAACACAACTCTGCTATGAATCACAGCCATAAATGCTGGATGTGACCACTATATCAGTATTCACAAAATGTGTTATTGTAGATGTAAAAAAATGATAATTGTGCCGCTGAACATTTCTCAGATATTGCACTGATGATATGCTGCTAAGAGAAATGATGTCAGACCCTTTCCTGGAGCAGTACGGGGCCATTGTTATTGACCAGGCCCAAGAGAGGACAGTGAGCACAGACATACTCCTCGGTCTCCTGAAGGGCATCCTGCTGCAGAGGCCCGAACTCAGAGTGGTGGTCATCACTGTCCGACCCATGACGGACAAGCTGCTGGGCCACTTTGGCAGAATCCCACTCATCAGTCTGGAGGCCTCGCATCCTGCTGAGGTGGTCCACAGTAACAGCGACAACAAAGAATACTTCTACTTAGCACTGAGGCTGGTGCTGGAGATCCATCAAGCCAAAGAGGATGGAGACGTGGTTGTGTTTTTTGCCTCCGCTAAGGTAAGACATTATTTTCAATGGGTTTTTCATGTGTGGTTTAAATGGGCGCCAAGCTACAGTAAGACATGTTTATGAAAGGTTTTCTTCTCCTGCAGGAGGTGGACTGTGCCCAAAGCATCCTGGAGAGAGAAAGAACCAGGCTGGGAGCAGATTTGGGAGAAATGGTGCCTTTGGTTCTGAACCCAGGCCAAGTAGGGCTACTGCCATTCATGACCAACCAACAAGGCTTCAAGAAGCCAAGGAGAGTTTTCATATCGACACAACAAGGGGAGGATATGTGGTGTGCTATTGAGTCCATCAACTTTGTCATTGACGCAGGAGTCCAGAAAAAGATGGTAAGTTACTACTTCCTATTAAAGGCCAGAGTTCTTTTTGCTGATATTAATTTGAATGTTGTGTTTCTCTTCTACTGTAGGTGTACAATCCAAGAATAAGAGCTAACTCTGAGGTAGTTCGACCCATCAGTCAATGTCAGGCTGACATACGCAAGCGGTTGTCTGGACCTACAGGTATGTATGACAATCTGCCGGGTGAAAAATGGTAACCTATTGGGGAAAAAGGGTATAAAACTTTGTTTTTGTTTGAAAGTTTAGCTCACACTGTTCAAAAATGTGTTGATTGAATTAGGTTATTTATCTCCCAGGTAAATGTTTCTGCCTGTATCCAGAGGAGAGTGAGCTTCCTGCAGAGAACCCCCCACAGATACTAGAGTCCAACATTACACCAACAGTTCTTTTCCTCAAAAGGATGGAGATCGCTGGCCTTGGACAGTGTGAATTCATTGACCAACCAGGTGAGGGAACTGAATGGCCAAACATGATTCATGATTACACACATTTTTATTCTGGGGTCACAGGTTCCCACCCTAAAACAAAACCAGAAATGTGTGTGTGTGTGTAGGGTTGTTTTGGGCAGAAGGAAGTAGAGATGAGTTGCTCTGTTTGGGTCCAGTCAGCCTTGATTTAGCTGAGCTGACAAGACCCTGCTACTAACCATTGTCTGAGCTCTGACCTAAACTCACATGAACAGCACAAGGCCACAAGAGGCCAGCTCATTAACGATTACACAACGCGTCTCTCATTAGGACGGCGTCAAACAAGTGCACACCACATTCATTTTAATCTCTAAATTCTTGCAGGACTTGGCAAAAAATGATAGAATCTTAATCCTGCAAACTGTAATCTTGATGACACATGTTTGTGTTTATGGAAAACAACATCAGAAATTGGTGCAGACTAAAGAATGTCATACATTTATCTTGTCATCCAAAACACAAAGTTTTAATTGAAGACGTGTCAACTCTCACCCGAGAAGCTGACCCAGCTCCTGATATAAATAGGTATTACAAATAATATCACTTCCATTTTACACACTGGACTTTTAAGCTGTGCTGACCAAAGAAAGTGATGAGTTAACTTCTTCATTGATTCAACTGGTTCAGTGGCATCACAACTACTCAGTGAGTTTGTTAACCACACTTCTGCAATCATTTTGGCAGATCCTGAGGGTCTCATGCAGGCATTAGAGGAGCTCGACTACCTCGCAGCTTTGGACGATGATGGCAACCTGTCTGAGATTGGCATCATAATGTCTGAAATCCCTCTGGACCCTCAGATGGCCAAAGCTCTGCTGGCGTCCTGCGAGTTTGACTGTGCGAGTGAGATGCTGACAATCGCAGCGATGCTGTCTGGTATGTATGTGCCTCGTGGTCAGAGAACAAGTTTTGGTAACACCTAGCGTAAAGATCATATGTTTAATTCATTGACTCACCATGTGGATGATGTAGAAAGTCGCTGTTTCCGTCAAGACACTGATGCCATTTGGTCAGAATGGTTTGTCCCGGGAAAGTCATGGTTTCTTCTCCGTTTAGCTCCAAGCTGCTTCCTGAAGCCATCCACTGGTTTGACCCTGGAGGCGGTCCGGTGCCACAGAAAGTTCCAGCACCCTGAAGGCGATCACTTCACCCTCATTAACATCTACAACTCCTTCAAACAAAACCAGAGAGATCAACGTAAGACACTCTGAAGGAACAGCAGTGATCTACTCTTTACACCACAACACATGCTCTAAGTTATCCTCACAGCAGTGATCTGAAAAGTAGTGTTATCATACCCTGCCCATGCTGTAATATTTCCAGTCTACTGTACAGTGAGGTCAGATGACTACTTAACTATACTGAATTACTGAATTATTACTGAGTTTGACAAGCACAATCCTGGATGTGGATGTCAGAATTCATCAGATTCAATTTATGAAGAAATGATTCATGGGGCGTATTGGCTGCCACATATGAATCTTTGAAATGTGCTGGAGAAGACTAAGCATAGTGGTCCAACGCCATCAGAAATACAAGATCTTGGCAAAAAGTTAATACAACTGTTGATTGGGATAAATTTTGTAACTGTGCATACACTTATGCCACAGAACATGTGATGTCATAATAAAAGCTACGGCTGGTCCAACACAACTTTGAGTATGACAGGATACTGTATAAATGTAGGCTTATTTTAAATTAATACACTGAGGCACTTTTAATTATTTAAAATAATAATAATAATGTAAGTTAATGATTGCATTAATCATTAGAATAAATAGTATATAGTGACTTTGATCATATCCTCATTATCATTCAATCATCAGGTTTAAATTAGTTAGATTAGTTTGATGGACTTCATCCAACCTGACCATTGTTTTTTAATGCAGCAATATGCAGGTTCCATACTGTGGATGTAATGCCATTTTTAGCAACATCTACATTACTGTATGAAATGTCTTTTTTCCCCAGATGTCAGCACTGAGAAGTGGTGTGAGACCTATTTCCTGGATCACTCCGCCCTGAAAACAGCCGAGGCCATTAGATCAGAGTTGACTGACACTTTGAACAGGATTGAGCTTCCCATCTCTGACCCCTCCTTTGGAACTAAGACAAACACCCTCAACATCAAACAGGCTCTCATGGCCGGGTTCTTCATGCAGGTATATGGAAACTAAATTAAACTCCGCATTGACGAATCTGCTTCACACAAACAGATGTTCACACGGCATTTCCTTTTCACAGATTGCTCGTGATGTTGACGGATCGGGAAACTACTTCATCTTGACACACAAGCACATGGCCCAGGTGCACCCTCTCTCCATCTACGGGGCTCAGTCACAGAAGCTTGGACTGCCAGAGTGGGTTGTCTTCCATGAGTACACTCTGTCAGAGAACAACTACATAAGAACAGTCTCAGAAATGTCCCCTCAAGTGTAAGTCTGTCCCTTTTTAAGACCACTGCCAGATCACGCCACGCAGAATATACTGTAGTTGTCATTATTACTGATTTTAGGCATTAAGCTGGAGAGACATGGCTGTTTCTGTTATTGCAGTATTTGTCAGATTAATTTTAGTCTTTCAACTATTCCACAAAAGTTCTGTTGTTATTCATCAAATAATCTCATTTGGATTTGGCATTTCAGGTTTATTCAAATGGCACCAGTCTACTTCTTCTACAATCTGCCACCCAGTGAAAGCAAAGACATACTGCAAGGCGTGTTGGACCCGGACACATCCAGAAAACATAAAGACGAGAAACAGAAAGCAGCACCAATCAGCGGCGACGCCAACAGCGGCTGCGGAGCGACACCGCAGACGTACGACAGATGTGTGATTCAATGAACTTAAGAGATACATGTGAGAATCTGGACTCCAATGCAAATATGTGTGTATAATATTTATCGTCAGTACAAACCCGAGACCTTGATATTGATAAATTATGGCGGCTTGAAAGTTGTTGTGATGTTTTCATGTAACTCTGTTGCATTCAGTGGGTGAAACCGTTGTCCAGTGAGGTATTTAAAATGGAAGAACATAATGTGCACCCCAGACTGTGGTCAGTTTTACTTGATGGTCTGTCTTATTCATCTAACAAATGAGTTTTTAAAGTTCTGAAATAACATTGCTATACTTTATATGACATTATAAGATGATAAGACATACGATTTTTTTGATTTTTACATAAAAAAAATGACCTTATTTGGGTTATGGTAATCAGAAAATGCTCTTTTCATGGCAGTGTCTTCTGTTCTGTATTCTGTTTCATTAAAGGAGGATATTAGAATATTGTCTGTGTAAATAGTCACTGTCTGGAAATCGCAATATTCCAGCAGCTCTTGAGATTTCTAGGCATTAAAGACCAGCAGAGGTGATACAGATGGCTGTTTGTTGCTTTTTTGTTTTTTTAAATAAGACATCCCTTTTAAGCTCCTCTGCACATAACCAGGAATGTGCAGCCTCAAATAGATGGCCTAGATTTGATATATTAATGCAAGCTGCTGGAGAAGTCTTTTGTCTCCTTTTTCACCTGCTTTTCCCCTTGGTAACTTTATATAAAGCTGACTTTTCCTTCAGATTTTAGTACATATTTCTCTTCAGGTTAATATTCAGGTATATTGTGGATGAGTATGCAATTATGGTGGTAATCAGTGTCATGGGAGCTGGCATTATTGGCACAACTGCACCACAGATGAATGTAGACATTTAAATGTACGGAAATGAAACCACATCAAAACAGGTGAAAATTAAGTGTCAATCAAGTGATGTCATATATCAAGAATGGTTATTTATTGTAGTAAAGTATCAGTAAATGACACACGTTCATCTACTGTACTAGACTAGACTCATTATATATTTCAGCTGTCATTAACATAAAGCTTACTGTAGACAAAGTTTGCTGTGATTTTCTTTTGCATAATTTCTTCAGAACTAAATCTATCATATGTGAGTAAAAAAAGAAACCATTAAAAATATTTCCTGTTGAGTCTTAAGAGCAGTGAACCATTTCCATGATCCTGAATGTTCTCAAGTGTGTTCATAGGTGTCTTGGTTTATTGTTAAGTTCACACCGTTAGGTATTCTTTGAGTTTGTCCATGATGGCAGGCATCCTGTCTGCGGGTATCAGCATCACAGTCCTGAAAGGCTTCATGGGGACGTCGTCAAACGACCACCGGCCACTCAAACATGAGTCTGCCTCCTCCTGAACTGAATAGTGGAACTTCATGATGGCTTGCTGTATGGAGAATTTAGATAATCGTTATTACTTACACATTTATTTCAGTCAAGAACTCACATTTGAAAATGGAATGTTTTTAGCATCTTAGAAATAACTAAAAGGGATAATGGAGAGTGATGAACAAATTCTTTAACATTTACCTCATAGAAGAATTCCTCCTCTGCATTAACAAAGATGTATTCCTCTTTGGGAGCACCTCCTCTCGCTGGGATACTCTTGGTTGCCTCTTTGCAGGTCTTGCTAATCATGAGACAATAGTGGCACCTCCCACTGGGTTTATTCGTCCTCTGAGCTTCAGCTATTTCTTCCCTGAAGGAAATTAAGTTTTTATTTACTTTCCTGAACACTAAAGGTTTCCAAAGTACACAAATTATCACCTCATAAATATTACACAGGAAAATAAAGATCATACAAACGACCCTGACAAGAAAATGTCCCAGTGAAACACTGATAAAAACAAATGTGGAAACACAATTATGTTTCTTTATTCTAAAACACCACCCCAGCACAAAGAATAGAAAATCAAGAATGCTTAGTATTGATAGCATCCCAATTTAAATGTAATTTAGAAGCAGTATTATTTCAGTACATACATGCAGTGTGAACATAAACACAGCACAGCTCAGACGCAAGCAGCAAAAGTGGAATTAAGTGCTCCAGTGGGAACAGATTCTCTTATAAATTATACAAAAGCATATACGTTGTATATATTTGATCCAATTTAAGTATAGGTATGGGGACGCATTGTATTTCCATTCCTATAAAAAGGTCATTCAGCTGGCTATATATGATGTGTGGTAGATTTAGCACCTACGTCAACAGAGCAGAACTTACTGGAGCTGTTTGTGCAGAGGGAGAGCGATCTGTGGCGGTACATTGATGAAGCGCTCACTCAGCAGGAAACCCACAGGCTTGCTGGTGTCTTCAAGGATCTGCTCCAGCTGCACCGTTGAGCTGTGGGTGGAGTTCTTCTCACACTGATCCAAGATCAGCTCCTTCACCTCCTCCACAAACTGTACACCCTGACAGCAACATAAAACACTTCAAATAAAATGGGCCACAGTGCTTGCTGTTCCTTATTCAGGAAGGTGCGTCTCTGTTGTTACCTTTCTCTCCGTTAGGTTGAGCATAGTGATGAACCCAAACACTTCATTCGGGTCGTCGTCATCACTGTCCTCTGGCACATCAGCTTGCTGGAGCAAAGTTAAAAAACGTGTTAGAGTTGAAATAGCTGAAGGGTCACCAGTTATATTTCAGATGAGCTCAGAAAACTGAGCAGCTCACCTTAACGACACTTCCGACATGATTCTGTTGGATGATGATGTCCGTCATCTCTGATGTATTTACATGGGCCTTCAGGAAGAGCTGCATCCAAACATTACAGAGGCAATGTCAGTGGGGTCATGCTTTGGCCCCACTTATTACAGATGATCAAGTAACCTTATACAGTCACCAAACATGTAATTAGGAAAACCTATGAGCTTTCATGCAATCTGAAAATCATGTGGCACAGATCAATACCCAAAAAACATTCAGTGACAGAAACTGGCTGAAAAGAGATCAAAGGAGGATGGCAAGACTGAGAGGAGACACATCTGAGAATAAACTACACAATGAGCTGCAAAAATAGGATAACTGTTTTCGTTTTTTTTAAATTACAGTCAGCTGAATTTGAGGCTGCAATGGGCACATGCTCATCAACTGCACAGTAGGAAAAATATGGTCTGATTCATCTGAATTTCTGATAAAGTCACTAAAACATCAATCCATCAAACTAGCCTTGTGTAAAAAAAAAAAAAAGTACATTGTTTATTTTATTTTTTTGTGTACTTTTATATTCCTGTTGTAGTATTGCTTATTCTATTTCTAGTTTTGCATTTCCCAGTCTACCTCTGGCCCATTTAGCTGCTGTAACAAGTGAATTTCCACAGAGTGAGATCAATAAAGTCTAATTTAAATGATTATTTTCAGTATGATTAGACACGGTGTCACAAATGAACTTAATCAAATGGACATCACAGAGACTTAATTGTAATTTCAGTGACCAAACCGAAGTCCAATAGAACGAATGAGAAGTGGTACATTAACACATTCATAACTAACATCTTTAAGAATCAAGTGCCTCAAACACAGCCAAACACTTAGGCTGCAATGGGAAGAAAAGAAGACACTGACACACACTTTGTATGATGTTCCTAAAAAAGTGCTCAGTCAGTACAAACCTGTTGCAGGAGTTTCTTGATGCCATTGAAGTCGCTGTCTGAAATTGTGTGGGCTTCAAAGTCCACCATGACTTCCTGCATAAAAAACACAACACAGAGAACCATTAACAACAGAACCCTGCAGCAATGCGTGTATTTGTTTGAATGGACTGTTCATTTACTTTCTCGAGAATATCTGGGAGTCTCGTTACACTCCGACGAAGCCATGTAGATTCATATAAATGATTACAATGCATACTTAACATTACACGCGTGTAACAACGTAACTTTTTGAACAAGTTATCCCATTGTATCTAATTACCACATTTCAAACCTGTCTGTCAGCAATTACTGCTCCAGTCGACAGCTGGGTAAGCTAGCTAAGCAGCTACCTAGCAAGGCCAACAAACGACTATCCAGTGCTTTTACCTCATTGATCTCTTCCTCTGATGCTTCGCTGTCCTCATCTCCGGAGTCGTCATCCTCCTCCACATTCTCATCCGAGCTGTTATCACTATCTTCGGGATTTTCACCCAAACCCACGGCTCTCTTTTTCGCAGACGAAGCCATGCTGCACAGATAACACGCGCGTCAACGGAGTGGGCGGGGCCGAGGTAAGAGTTCAGCTACCAAGGGCTAAGAAAATAATGTAGTGAAGCTGCCATTACGGCTCTAAATGCCGACGACTTCCTATTTGCCGCTGCTACCGTCAGATCCGGAATGTCGTCTTATGACCCAGTACTAAAATGGAACAAACCATTTACAAAGAGGGGTTGCGATTCTTCAAACTACAACAAACATACAATGATGGTGTTATAAATTTGTATTCGCATAATATATCATTTAAATATTTACAACAATAGTCTACCTATTTAAGTTTATTTTTACATAAACGTTATATTTTAAGAGGCTAGTCAAATCCCCACTGTGTGTGTACCCTTCCTACAGTGTCCGGAGTCGGATATCCGCTCAGCTGAGCGAGCAACTCAAGGTACACGAATTTTGTGTAATATTTTTGTCTATTTTTGTCATAAATTATCTATTATTTTACCACGCGAAATAGACACATTGTTTTCGCTCTACACGACGGGTATGTACAGTTAAAGGGCCGGTTTCTTTAGCTGATCTGTCTGTCATTCTTACCAATGTAAACAATAACACATTACATTTTCCACTACACACACCGTTTCAGGAAAGGCACGGATGTGAGGCTTTGTTGCTTATTATTTGTTCCTTATACAGTGCAGTAATTGTGACTCAACAGTTAATGACTCAAACAATGACACTCGTTTATCCGTGGTCAAACTATCTGACGCTGAATTTTAACGACCTCCTTACAAAGGCTTTTACAGTAAAAGATCCAATAGAGACTTATTTGTAAAGGACATTAACATCCGGTTTTCAAAATAAAAACAAAGAGTACCGTGTCTCCGAGTTCACATTTGAATTGGAACTATTATGGAAATCCTGACTGTTTTGTTTTAGAGACCTAATTAGTGGACTTTGAGCAACTATTAGACAATTCTCTGAAAGTTCTGAAGAAGAATGACATAGTTTGTGTTTGTAAATCTACTAGTGTACTGTGTATCAGACATTTTAAAAGTACAGTTTTAGAGATGTTTTTGAGTTAAAAGTCCCATATTGTCACTTTGTATCTCTCAATTTGAAATGTAATACTTTTTCCTAGGTTCTGACCAGGACTGGCTAGGTTGTGTTCAGGACATCTGTGACTACTACTAGCATAATATAAATGAGACATGAGAATTTTCAAGTTAAATATCCCATATTTACACCTTTTAAGCTAACCCATTTAAAGTATGGTATCAGTGAATATGTTGGTGTGAATATTGGACTTTTAACTTGAAATTTCTCAAAAACTGTACTGTAAAAATGTACAGTACTGTACACTAGTAGATATCAATGTGCAGAACACAACTTTTTGATTCTTATTCCAAACTTTTATAGAACTCTCTTTATGTAGTTGCTCAAAATATAGTATTTTATAGTATTTTATAATTTTTTCCATTCAAAAATGTGCAAAACGTGCACTTGGAGATACCATGTTCTTGAAAACCGGATGTCGACATGTCCTTACAAATCAGCTTGACGTTTTGGGTCGCAGGCCTTAAACCGTAAAAACGTTGTAAGGAGCATGTTAAAATTCAGTGTCAGATAGCTTGGCTGCAGTCAGTAATGTTATCAGCAGGATGCATATGACAGTTTTAGGGTGTATCTTAGCTAGTTGTGTCTTTCACACCCACTCTCATCAGTGTTTATGTATTTTAGAAGCTGAGTGTTTGACTGTAGCGTTCATACTCCACTCTTGTTTGTGGTGTTGTTTCCTTGCATATCCAGGTTGTCTATTCACCTGACATTATCAAGATGCATGTGCTGCTTCTTAAGGAGCCTAGAGATGGAGAGTCTGGACCTGATCCTTACATCAAGGTAGATGCAGATTTTGCTATGTTAACTTGTAACTCATGATATTTACATTACAGATATTGCAGTATCACATTATAAGCACCATATGAGACTTTCTGACGTGTCGAAGGGTTTGAGTAGGAAAAGCACATGTGTAAATAATCAAATAAGTGATGGTTAATTTCCATTTAGCTTCATAAAATGTGCATGATGGTTCACTGTCGCACTGTCCTGACTTCCTGAAGTGAACCAAGCCATTTGTTATGTTATCAATAACACCCGTGCTTTCCTGCTGAATCATGTTTAAGTGTCTGCAGTGGAAAAGACCAATATTATATAGCAGTAGTTCAGTTTTAATACTTTAATACTTTATATTTTGATTGTTATTTACATTTCTATTCACTAGGAGCTGGCGTCACATGGCCATAAAGCCACCCTTATTCCTGTGCTGTCCTTCAAGTTTGTTTCACTCAACACCTTATCAGATACGGTAAATTATATTGTTTAAATTGAAAAATGTAATTGTTTTTCTTTTTTTATATATCATTTTACATTTCATGGTCGTGACTGTATTTATTTTTGTTTTTTACAGCTTTTCCAACCAGAGAAATATGGAGGTCTTATATTTACCAGTCCAAGAGCAGTGGAAGCTGTAAAGATGTGTTTAGCGACGGAAGAAAGAAGAGCAGGTGAGATGATACAATACACTATATAACAGAAGTACTTGTGTAATCAGTTAAATTTACTGATACTGTTTTCTGTATGAACTGCTTGCTGAGACTTAACAATTAATTCTACTTTGATTCCTAATTTTGATTTAGAGTGGAACAGTTCTGTGAAAGACAAATGGAACACTAAGTCCATCTACGTGGTGGGGAAGGCAACAGCTGCATTGGGTAATTAATTCACATTTGGAAAAACACTTCTGTCCATTCTTAAATGTCCATCTTTTTTTGCACTGTGCTTCTTTTAAACCTATGTTAATTCTAAGAGTAGTGTTAGAGTGCTGCAGGCACCTGGTGCTCACAGGAACATGTCAAATGATGTTACTGCCCTCAGTCATTTGGAAATAGGTTGTCCACAAGTCACAGTTTGCTGCGACGCAGGTGCAGCACAATCCTGACATGTGTTTCACCTTTGTATGTGGTACACGTCAGCAGTTTGATCTCTTTGTTGTCACTTTTCCGAATAATTGTTTTGTGGGCTCTGCCTTATCGCCATTAGATATCTCATTAATACCTTTTTGTGTTTTATTCACAGTACAAAATCTAGGTCTGAACCCTGTGGGTGAGGACACAGGGACGGCAGACGTGCTCTCACGCGTGATAATTGAACGTACGCTATGATTTTTGTAATTTTAGATCAATTTTAATTGAAGGTTTGTGATGGATCAGATAACTAATATGACCCTTCACTTAATTCCCCTCATACACTCAGGAGAGGACACAAATATTCTGCCACTCTTTTTCCCCTGTGGCTCAATCAAAAGAGAGGTCTTGCCTACGGCTTTGAGGGAAAACGGTAAGATTTTTTCCTCCATTGTGTTCCACAATTAAAACTCAAGGTGGTTAAAGTCCCACAGGGTTCCACTAATTATAAAATAATAATTGCTATACCTTTTAACACAGCAGGGATTGGTTTCTTTGTTTCCAGGAGTGCCTCTAGAGACACTGACTGTCTATCAAACAGCGGAACATCCGGATGTTGAGAAAAATCTGAAGAACTATTTCACAGAGCAGGTAAAATTAAAAACATTTAAAATAATACTTTTTCATGTCAAAAATGCTCATTTGTCTGTGCTTTGACAGGGAACTCCTGCCAGCATAGCTTTCTTCAGCCCATCAGGAGTGAAATTTTGCCTAGAAGTGGTGCGGAGGTTGTCTGGTGAACAACTGGCTCAGATAAAGGTAAAGCCTCTTCATTGAAAGCAATCAGTAGATCTCCAAAACCTCTCTGAACGTGCCTTTAAATCTAATGTCTGTATTTCCAGTTTGGAGCCATAGGCCCCACCACGCGAGATGCAATGGCAGCAGAAGGCCTGTGTGTCAGCTGTACTGCGGAAAAGCCGACAGCTGAACACCTGGCAGCAGCGATAGCCAAAGCTCTTCAGTAACCAACCACCACAGATCGAATCCCATCCACTTTGTATATTATTTATCTATTTAATTATTTGTCTGCTTTACTTAACCTGCTTGTTCAACACTGAGAAATTATAAAAGCCAAAAACATGTAAATGAATGTATTTTCAGTATTATGCCATGTCAAGTTTGCACGGGGAATGTAGTGTATATTTGGGAAAATAAAGTTTGTTCATGGTGGTTATTCAGTTTTCTGTCACTGTCGTTATTCACATGAAAGCGAAAGGTCTCACTTCTTTCTTCAGGGCATTTAAAACCAATGGAGCGCGTATCACACACTCATACAATGCACTCAGGTGGATCAGTTGCAGACAGTAGAAGGCAGGTTTGCTCTTCACTCCAGGGTGAGAAAAGTGGGATACCACCAGTGAGTCGCACCTTCTGTGTAGGTGTGTCGGGAGATCCCTATAAAACACTGGCTCCTCACAAGCCGCCACATCACTTGTATTTATTCTCAGTAGCCATCCAACGCCACGATGCTGACATTTAACCAGCTGATCATTTTGCTTTTTTTGACCAGCATCAGCTCAGCTGGTGCAGAGAAACTTTACCACAATCGGGACCATTCTGATGTCCGAGCACTCAGTTCTCACGAGGCCGAGGTCATAACTGATGAGTACACAGCAGAGGTAATAGCTCACTGTCTTTTAAGCTTTCTTATACCTGATATTGTACTTCTTGCATAAAATGGCTGGATCTAAATGTAACTTAACCCATGTCTTGTATTTAGTTATTTCTCTCTAGATATGGTTTTATGAAGCCAGTGAACTGGGAGGAGGTTCAGTTTGAAGGCGCATACACAGACTTCAGTGATGATGATTTCCCGGATGACTTTCAAGCCATGATCCAGGAGGGAGCGTCCGTGTCTCATTCAAGGGATTCCCATCAAGAGGATGATCAAGATCTAGAGAGCAAAGCTTTTATTTCAGCACTTAAAGACTTCCAGAAGATGTCGGGCCTGCCCGTCACAGGCGTGTTTGATGAGGCAACAAAGCTGGCAATGAACAAACCAAGATGTGGCGTCCCTGACAAGGAGATGGACTTGGATTCCTCTGAATACAGCAGTGTCTTAGACACTGAAAGCAGTCCTTATGATCCTTTTAATGAGACTGACAGCAACAGTACAGCAAGTGACATAACCAGTGTCACTTCTTTTGGTGCAGGAAACTCCTCAGAAGACTACTCATTTAATTTTAACGACACAGAAAGTGTCCTCGCAGGCATTTTCAACGACACCAGCACAAACTACACAGACGAATTCAGCTTATTCAATGACACCCCCACGAACAGCTCGCACGACATCACCACAGACAGTCAAGTGGTAGCTACGAGTGCAAACGTGCATCAGAGCAAAGCAGTGCGACGCAGGAAACGTCACCTCGCAACTCTCGTGTTCAAGAGAAGACGCAAGAGAGACCTGAGCGAGACGGGTTACATGGCCTTTTCTAAGAAAGTGCTGAGGTGGAGGCTCATTGGCGAAGGCTACAGCAGCCAGCTGTCTGTCGACGAGCAGAGGTACATCTTCAGACTGGCCTTCAGGATGTGGAGCGAGGTGTCTCCGCTGGAGTTTGTGGAGGACACACGTTCCCCACTGGAGGATGTGGACATCAGGCTGGGCTTTGGTACAGGTACTTCTCAGCCATTACATATGAAACACTGGACGACATGTAGTGTGGAAGGGCACGTGCAGTTCTTTTAAAACTCACTTGCTCATGAACATACACTATTGAGAAATTATACTGCAAAAAGAAAATGGTTGGATAAAATAAATAAATAAATTCTTCAGTTGGCAACTTCTACATGAATTAGTTATAAGACAACTTGCCAACTTATTCTCTTGTGTATTAAAATTCAAAAAGTATTGTTTGTCCACTAAAAGCATCATGGTCCATCATGCTGACCTCTGTGAAAGATATGTTAAAAAACACACTGGACCTTTACAATGTATACTTTAGAGAGAAATACTGCCTCCGATATAATCACGTGATCAAATTATTACGATATGGTAACTGTGTGGAGCGTTTAAGTAGCTTGAATATTGAGAAGAAACACATTTTTAGCTGTCATATGCACGGTGATGGTTTTGCACAAATAAACAAGCGCACCCTTTTTGAAATTCTTTGTCACTGTGTCCCACACAGGAAGACATCTAGGGTGTAATCAGAAGTTTGATGGCACGGGTCAAGAATTTGCTCACGCGTGGTTCCTGGGTGACATACACTTTGACGACGATGAGCATTTCACTGCTCCCAGTGCTGCCAGTGGGATCAGTCTTCTCAAAGTAAGAACGCTACAGTAGAGCTGAAAGTTGAGGTGACGTTATTCTGACTATTCTATTTTTTCCATCTGTAAGGTGGCAGTTCATGAGATCGGTCACGTCTTAGGCCTCCCTCACATATACAGACCTGGATCTATAATGCAGCCCAGTTATCTGCCACACGGCTCTGGCTTTGAGATGGACTGGATGGACAGGAAGGCAATACAGCACCTCTATGGTACATGGCTACAACACCATCTAGTGGACACATTGACACGCACGTCCAGGGAAGGATTCCTCTTTAAAAACACACATACACTCACACAAAAATGTTGATTTTCTTGACTCCAGGGGGCTGTAAAGGCCGTTTCAACACTGTGTTTGACTGGATCAGAAAGGAGAAGACACCGTACGGGGAGGTGGCCATCCGCTTCAACACGTATTTCATGAGAGACGGATGGTACTGGCTCTATGAGAACAGAAACAACCGGACACGTTATGGTGACCCGGTCACACTACAGATCGGTTGGCGTGGGATTCCTGTGGATGGAGTGGATGCATATGTTCATATGTGGTCCAGAGCAAGAGATGCTGTTTATTTCTTTAAAGGTAACATGATACTTTACAGCATGTAGATATTAAATCGATGGAAAACAGAGGTGTCAAACTGGCGGCTCGCAGGCCACATGTGGCACCAAATTGATTACATGCGGCCCATCACTTAATATCATGTTACAATAGCCCTTTTCCACCAACATATCCAGAAACTTTTATTACCAGGAACTTATTTATCTGTGTCGTTTGCGTTTGGAGTTCTAATTACAGTTGTCCATGTTATAATTGTCTTAACATGAACTCTAACTTTATTTTTGCATCACTACTGTAAGTATACATCATTCCACATTCTGTGTGATATCGTCGTAAATATCTTAATTGCGATATCATGATGGAATATTGTGTATTTCCTTCTCTAGAAAGACCCGCTCTTCACCAGACTCGACGCCTATTGGCCACCCAAGGTCATTTGGGTGTGACACCTCCTGATGTAAAGACATCTTGACAAAGTGTTTCTCTTTTGTGCAGGTACTCAGTTCTGGCGGTACGACACTGAGAATGACAAGGTTTTCAAACAGGACTCAGAAGGGCATCGCTATCCAAGGTTGATCTCTGAGGGTTTCCCAGGGGTTGCCAGTCCCATTGACACAGCCTTTTATGACAGGAGAGACTCCCACATCTACTTCTTCAAAAACACTCTTGTAAGAACACTTTCCTTATCTTCTCTTTGACAAATTGATAACTGAATGGCACAATGGGATTAACGTGGGGGGATTGTTAGATAGGTTAGACACAAGAACGGTGAAGTGACAGCGTGGGTCAAATCAAGGCTCAATGTCAAGTACGCTCCAGCTCTAAAAGAAATCCCCAGGAAATGACATTTTATGATTATTTTATCACTTGATTAATTGCACATTTGCCAGGGAACATTATTTAAAGCCCCCAGTGTGTAAGTTTTGGTGATTTTTGTTGATGAAATGACAAACACCATTTTACTGAGAAACACAAAGAAAGTCATGTTTGTCATTTGACAACAGTGTGAATCTTGTTTCTATTGGAAAGATACTCACTACAGTTTTGAGGCAGGTCCTGTCACATTACCTCACACTTAATGAATCTATTGGGCCATGTAAAAATACATTTCTCAAGTTGTTTTTAATCAAATTACCACAAACTGACACACAGAAAACCTGGGGCCTGTTATTACAGTTTCTACGGCACATAATGAAACAGTCATGTAACGTCAGCTCCGTGCTGTGACGCAGAGGCCGAAAAATTGCCTCTAATATTTTAATTCACTTCTGACTTAAGGGACATTTTGGCAAAGTCCTCCTCGTTTGATTTGTAATACAACAATTACATTTGTAGAGCAACTGGATGCACAATAACCAAAGCTGTGACGAGACCAAAGCCCAGGCGGATTTATTGTTTCTCCGCATTGTGAGGGAATGTATTCTTGCAAAGAAACACCTCTTCTGTGATTTGTTGTTTTCCTGATGTAATTTAATTGATTACAGTATGAGAGGGGAAAACAATTATCTGTTCAAACAGGTGTATGCATTCAACGTCGAAGCCAACAGCTTGGCAAGAGGTTTCCCCAGAAACATCAGAGACGTTTTCCCTCCCGTGGCAAGCGGAGACCATCCAGATGGCAACATCGATGCCGCCTACTTCTCCTACACCCACAATGCCATCTTTCTACTTAAGGGCACGCGTTTCTGGCAGGTGGTGGGCGGCCGCGATCGCTGGCGCCGGCCCTTTCTACCACGAAATGGCCTGCTGCCACACAAGGAGGTGGATGAGCACTGGTTCGACATCTGCAACGTTCATCCCACTGCACTCAAACTAACCCGCTGAGATCTAATAAACGCCATTGATGTGTTCCGATGAGCTCGAAAACAATCCCAAGGACCCTCCACTGATAATGAAATCCAGAACACATTTATTTCTAGTTTTTTAAACACACAGTTTTACATATCAATGTGTAATGTAGCCGAAAGCTGCTTTCTGTAAAGCTCGACGTGCTTCACTGTGAAGTGGAGAAATGATGTTGAAATGGAAACACTTACAAGGAAAAGTCAATGATTGTGCAGAAACTAATGAAATAATATTAAAGCTGTGAAGTGGCTCTTCATATATTATACACACTTACAGACTGGGCCTATATCGTTTGTGATTTAATCAAATGTTTTCATGAATTCAAATTCATTTGTGCGTACAAAAAAAAGGAAGCATCTTGTCATGATTTATGACGTTTATCATTCAATGTATTCCAGGCAATGATTTATGACTGAGAGTCATTCAGTTTCCTGTGCCGCGAGGAAGAATACAAACTTATTACCACAGCCACTCGTTGTGATGTGACAATGACAGAAGTGCAGATATAAAGGGTCTCTTGACAATCCTCGCTATCTGAATTCATATCTGCAGAGAACGTACGAGTCTCACTTTCCTTTAAATCACCCGCAGAAACGTATACATATCCATATATCTGACAGAAAATAATATACTCCTTCCTTACAGTGCAATAAGTTTTAGGCTTTTATGTGAGCGTAATCAATTAAAAAACGAAGTAAAACTTGGTCAGGAAGAACAGCTACTTGGTGACAAATAAATTGACACACGTTCAATCAAAGAAGAGACCTCAGAAAGAAATTTAGATTGAGGCAAAACTGATTGAAAAGGGAGACTCATCTCATGGCTTAATGCTGCTTCATTTTATAGTAATCATTTGAGCACAGTGCAGAGGAACAGACATTGATTGTGTAATCAATACGTTACTTGAATGCTCTCGTTAATGCAGCTCATGTGAGGAGACCTGGGCCCTGGTGGACCTCGGGTAACTAGCATTGTGCTGCAGGCACTCCATAGGCTATATTAATAAATTGAAGAAGAAATCAATTACAAGTAAAAGGGGTGAAAATGTAAGCGGTGCCACCGCGATGGATGTCACGAGGTGATGAGTTTCTTTCTCTGCGGAGGCAGCAACAGCATACAAATACAGTAAATGTCCTTAACCTTTCTCTGCTAAGAACGTTGTTGCGCTTGTTTTCTTGGCATTTCAAGGATCTGGTAAAAAGAATAAAAAATAAATAAATACTAAGTCGCAGTGAGCATCTGGATATATAAATTTCAGTTTGTATTTCAAGAGATTATGTGTGGTGGATCTACATCAGGACAAACAAGCTCGTGGCATTGGGCCTAGTTTTGAGTTAGACTGATTTTTGGCATTTTATAATGTTTGAAATGACTGATATTACTTAATGAATTGGACAACCCTTACTTATTTGTGTCAGTTTAAACCTAAGTCGTCTAAGCCACTAACACTTTATCATTTCATCCCAAATGTATTTAACAAAGTCTTTTAGGTGAGGTTTTCTGATGTTTCATCTATTCAATACTTTACACATTTGTATCAGAGGCAAAACAGCAAAGGAAGCTCTGCTTCCACTAAAATGTGATCAAATAAATGGTCAAACATCTACTGAATGTATGTATAAACAACTGGGCCTGAAATGAGCTTCCCCTGTTTCACACATCAGTTTGTATAAATGCAGAAGAGTGAGACAGATGATAACTTTTCACTTCCAGATACCTGTGACTAAATGTTTGTGCCTGTATACATCCAGTGTGATGTGCAAATAGTAAATTTAGTTGCAATTGCACTAAAATATCCTTCATTAAATGTAAAACAAAGGAGAAAAAACAAAGGAGGTCTTGTTGGGCACTATTGTTACTGGTCCGGCCCACTTGAGATGAAAATGACAAAAAAAAAAAAAAATGAGTTTGACACCCCTGTAATACGTAATCAATGTCCAATCCTAAAATGTCTTTTTGAATATAATGTATTTATTTACATACCGGGCACAGGTACGGTTCAGATCTACATCACTTTCTATTATGCAACGTTGGTAAATTAGGATACAAACTGTACACATACTGTACATGAACACACTGCCTGAGGATAATGAATGACCTACCGATATAACCTTTGAAACTCAGATAAAAACAGACAACCAGCAAAACACAACAACATATCGGCCCAAAAATTCAAACTCATACATCAGCACTTGGCAGCTTCATAATATCTAAAGACTGGCATCAACAATGGCTTTAGAAATATTCATATCAGTTGACCTCTAGCCTAGTAAGGGGGTTTCCAACTACAGTGTCCCTGCAGTCCCTTGTACATACAGTAAGTGATCATAAAATAGAAGGGGCTTTTCACAAAATCAACGCTGTGGAATGACAGAAATAATCTTAGGGCCTGCCTACACTGTTCCAACTCCCCTGTACAAGGATTTCTACGTGAAAAACAATAAACATATTGTAAATGAGAACGAATTCTCGTGTCTTTGACTGTGATACACCAAATATGGTTGTTGCTGAAGTTCATTACTCGGTGGTTGACATCCCAGCAAGAATTATTGATAGACTAATATGAAACGCAGTGCAGGGGATAATGCAGTACAGTGGAGGTTTGTGATCTATTTGTTTATCCCATTATGAAGCACCATACATCTCCTGCACCCTGGAGTTTTGCATACAGAGAATGTGAGTCCCCAGCTGCCACGCTGCACAGCTCAGTGATCTGTGCTTTTTTTTCCTCTCTCTCTCTCTTTTTTCTGCACTAACAGTGCTGCCTGCCACCGAAGCTCCCTTCCCGACACCGCGGGCTTCTTTGGATGTGACTGGGATAAATGAGATCAGTCATGCTGATGGAGCCTGAGCTGCAGCAGCCCCAGAGAAATACCAAAAAACCTGTGTCATGCCACAAGAATCCACATGGGAGGCACTTGAGAAACAGGAAAATGAGACAAATCTCCCGCAGCACGTATACGCATATGACAAAAAAAAACTCTGCCAAGAAGAGTCGATCACATTGCATTTAAATGAACCGTCAAGATTCAACCTCCCAGAGCTCCAGATATTCTTCCACTACAAGTTCAAGGATGAAAAATCACATCAGCATGTGTTTGTTTATACTACTACTGTGATAGTGCTAATGACATTATCGTTCCGTGAGTCACACTTTGTGGGAAGGATGGTGAATCATTTTAATCTATTAACTATTGGCTTTATCCACACTCGCACAGCACTGGAAAATAGATAATAATAAAAACAAATCTTTTGTAGTCAAGTTCAGTTTGTGCCTCTGAAGAAATGAAGCAAAGTGAAGTGGTAACCTCATCAGGAGAAGGAACAAAAAAAAGAAAAGAACAATCCCATTACTCCAGGAGTATTGATTAGTAACAGTGGAGAGGACTCAGGAGGATAGAAGAGCTTCCTGCATTCTATTTCCCCGTTATGTACCGTGGTATTTCCTAACCCTTCATTCAAAATGAAATACAGATCTATTTATTTTCCTTGTGTCTTCTCACCAAAGGGGGATTTAGCACATTTTATGCGACAAATCTGCAGCCTGACTTGGTTCCTCACCACTTTGACCTTGAGTCATGTCATGAATTGTCAACACAACAGCAATTACAGGACGAGGCCAGTTCCATGCGACCCAACCATGGCAACCTAACGCTCTCCCATAACATGTTGGCACCACTGTCTCACAATGAGCTGGACTTTAACCAAGTGTTGTTTTTTTTGGATTAAAAGGGAATCCCAAAAATCTAGTATTGTCATGTTGTTGTGTTGTTGTGTGTTACAGCTTCCAAAGAAGACACCTGAAACCGCAATAGTCTATAGATTCTCTACATTTTGTAGCCACCGAAATTGCCTCCAGTTCATTGTATTCAAACACTGTGCCTAACCAATAAAACGTAATGATGACAGTAATTAAAAGACAACTTACTAGATCCAAATAACTGGAAATATGAGTACACATGTGTTGTATGTTTTCATGCATCCATGCCAACCTTTAAGTACTTGTTTAAACACATAAATACACATGCACCAGCACTATCTCCTATAACTGTGGTGCAAGAACATCAGAAGAAAAACCAGTAGGGGGCAATCTCATCACACACTAGGTTCCGCTACTTCTATCATACAGTATGTGTATATATATATACATATGTATGTGAATATATATATATATGTATATATATATGTTTGATGCATATGGGGTGTTTTTTCCCCTAGTATTTGGAGCAAACATCTTTTGCTTTCTTATTTACTCCAGTGAAGCACTCGACATTTTAATAAGGGTTCTGGCTTTTGAAAACAAATCACAATTTGCATTTTTATTATTAATATAATTATTTCAGAATGTGAAATTTTGGATTTGGAACAATGCTTATATGAAGTGTAATTCAAGTACGTCGGGGTTGTTAACGTGTTTTTTTTTGTGTACGTCTGTGTGTGTGTGTGTGTGTGGGTGTCAGGGTTATATTTGAGTGTTGAATATTTTTAGGTGTATTTTGAGAGCAGCCCTAAGAAACGGAGTTGCTGTACCTGTTGTCAGAGGCCTACTGTGGAAATGCTGATGTGTCTGTGTCTGTGCTTTTGGAATGACATTTTATGGAAATGCATTTACCCAAGTACACACACACACACACACACACACACCATCTCCTACACCCCACTATGTTTCACTGTGTTTGAAAGGGAATTTGTAGCTGCTGCCAAAGATTCAACACAACAGCCACACTGGGGTAGAGTGCAGATCAGCATTTATTCTGCAGTAATAAGCGTGGAATTCAGACTTTGCCGAAAAGCGGATTCTGAGCTGAAAGTTGTTTTGCGCATTAACTCTGAGTGGAGTCGTTAACAAGGCTTGTTGTTGACTTGTTTACAGAGCTTCAAATATCAAGCAGTCTCTCACCTCACTCAGCAAGAGACACGGAGGAAAGGCACAGCTGCACTTTCTCACACACACACACACACACACACACACAGATGTTCCCCACACGTGTTTCTCCTTCTGCCTCTCTGCTTCTCTTCTTGCTCCCTGATTCCAAAAAAAAAGTTGGGATGAAAAGAGGGAAAAACACAGACTCACGCCTTCATGACTGTCTCTCAATTCAACGTTCAAATCAATATTTCAAAAGCTTTATCATCAAATAGTTTCAATCCAAGCGCTGCTCTGCAAGGATCTCTAATACTGTGAGAGGTAAATAGGATTTAGAAGCCCTGCTTTCATGGCAGCCATTATACCGCGATTAAAGGAAAGAAATAAATAAATCTTCGCGTGATGAAAGAAAATGTGTTATTCTGCAGAGAGGCAAGTTTTTTTTCAAACAACACAACAAGCATCTTTGACTCTGCATGCCTCCTCCATTACATATGTAAGCAGGCGTCTCCATGCCAAATGAAAATCGTACAGTAATTACACGTCTTCTCTTGAGAATAGTCCATTTATCAAACGAATCATGCTAGTGTAATTAAGCATTGTGTGGCCTCATGCATAATGCAGCATTTAGGTATTGACTAAATACCTGGTAAACAAATAGCATGGGTGTGGAAGAGGATCTGTCTGTTTGTCATACCACAAGCAATCTGCCCGGTCAGTGCAGGCGGCACCGCTAATTTGCCTCCCTATGCGGGCAAAAAGGAATTCCCTCCCGCCCGCCCGCCGCACGATGAACCTTGACCTTTGGGCTAAGGAGGAGTTTAAGGAGACAATAAGAAGGGTCACCCCGGTAACATCAGCGTGAGTGACAGCCACAGGTCACAAAGAGGAGGGACGAGGCTGTCCCACGCATGGCCACACAGAAGGGGACGGCTTGGCTGCCACCTCGGTTTCAAGCCTGGGAAAGTGACAGGAAACGTGCGTGCCATGGCAAAGGGGAGAACACCAATGAAAAGACATCCTGAAAGCACCAGTGGAAAATAAGCGGAGTCCATGCTTAATAATGTGTCATTATTCTTCACTGTCTTATATTTTTATAGTATTTAGCTGTGTGGACACTTTTGTTGGTACTATTCCTTATCTAGAATGACATTTCTTCACATATACTGTATATATATATATTGTATATACACACACCTGCTTTCAGGACATCACAGTGCTTCATAATAAAGACATTGAGTTCTTTTTGTTAAGGATTGTTAAGGAGGTTTATCTGTTAAATAAAAGGAACTAAACAAAAACTGTAAATGTAATGACATGACTTGTGTGGATGCCAAATTTGATTGGAAGCCATCGGGAAGTGTAGTGAATCCCACATATCGCCGGCAAATGAAATCAATACTATCTCCTGAGCTAAATAACACTTGCAGTCAATGAGAAAATGTGCTTTTTGTTTTGGTAATTTAGGGTGAAGCAAGCCTTTAATCAGCCTGATAGAAGACACGGACGTCTGCTGCCACTATAAGCCTTTTAGATGAATTTCTTCACTCGCTGTAGTGCAGTCTTTTAATTTACCTTCACGTGTCTGTGTGTGAACACTCTCAATCAGCCGCGGGTGTCAATGTGAGCTCTGTGTGTTTGGCCCTGTGATGGACTGGTGACCTGTCCATGATTCACCGTGCCTTTTTACCCTATGTCAGCTGGGATTGGCACCAGCATGGAGGATAAAGTGGTAGACGATGCATGGATGGATGTCTTTGTGTTTTGCAGTGATCACACAGAATGTGGTGTGTGTGTGTGTGTGTGTGTGTCTGCATGCGAGCGGTTGCTTTTATTCTCCTCTGAGCCACAGAAACACACCTGCTTAAAGCGTCTACTCAAACATTCAGGAGCACAAGAAAGAACAAGGAATTTGTCAAGTGGCCGAGCAATGGGGCTTCGTTTTTTTTCTTCCTCCTACCTCCCACTGACCCCCCCACCCTCACCCTCTCCTCTCCCCTCCCTCTCACTCTCTCCTACCACTGCCCCGAGATCCCACCCCGTTTATGTCCTCACCTCAGCCCCCCCATCACTCTCTCTCCTCCAGCCTGCTCCTCTCTTCCCTTCTCTACCAGAGGAACAGATGGAGTTGAACCCGAGGGGAGGGGATGAGGAGATGTGATGGTCAGGTCTGAACACTTCTTTAACTCGGGGGGGTTGTCACACATTTTTTGTCACATGACAGTCTGTGTGCATGTGTGTCCAGGTTTCACATATGGCCTAAATTTAGCCTTTTTTTCTTTTCTTCTTCAATCCACTCTCACTGATATACAACGCCGCAGCCTGCAGGCTCAAAAGCCAATATGTGAAATTCCACCAACCTCCATTTTAGCGTCCCATTTCATCAGATTTGACAACAAATTTGAAGATTTTACTCCCACTGGCAGCATCTGTGAGCTGTTGTGTCCATGTGTTCCCGCACTAACTCTCAGCTCCTGAAGCCAGAAAGCTTCAGCAGCATTTCTTGATCTAGACTACAAGCATTTTCTTGCAAATTAGGGTTTTATTTTTATCATCATATTTGTCAAAGCTGTGACATCCGTGAACACAGTGACCCTGGCAAACAAAGGCGAGATACAAAAGCACGTAGACTATAAACACTGAAGTTAATCAAACGTACGCGGAGGAGAAAATGAAGACGAGCAGCTAAACTAATTAAACTGTCTGTTTTCTGTGCAGCGTTTCCAGTGTGCTCCGCTCTGGTTTTTACCTCAAATCAAAGTGCTTTGTATAAACTACCTAAGTGTTACTGCTCTCCTCAGGAAAACAACAAGATTAGTCATTTCAGAAAATTGCTGAAAACACAATTTGTTATATTTGTTATAATTTAAGTCCTGTTGTGGCAGCAATTATGACTCTGTCTAAAACGAACAAAGCAGGAAGTCAAGCAACACCACAGATGTTAGTCAGACTTTGCCACAGGACAAGAGTGTGCTTTCTGTTTCTTTCAAATTACCTCTGAAGTGGTCACTACTGTAACCATGACAACAAGGATCCTGTAACTTTTACCACATTTGAGTTACTGTGTAGAGGTGTGTGTGTGTGTGTGTGTGTGTGTGTGTGGTTTTTTGTCTCCAGATCTGATTCAGTTTAAAACAGCGCAAATGACATTCAAAGCAAGACATCATTTACCTCCAAATAAAAAAAGGTGTTCTTTTCAGAGGATATAATTTAAGAGGGAAACTAAATATGAAAATGCAGTGTTGCCGGGATAACTTGAAAAAGTATGTGCGTCTCAATCTCGGGCCTTAAATTATGAGTAAAAACATAAATCATCTACGTATACAAAGAATATACAAGATATACATTTTAAATAAATATAATGATGAAGAACAGCAGTTTAATCTAGAAGGGTGAAGGAACTGCTCATATTCTTGTGTTGTACTGAGAACCATACCTAAGAAAATTGTATAAAATACTACAATTAAATAAATTTTTATAAATTGAGTTGTAATAACGTTGTGTAATAGGAATGGTGGTAGGTACATGTAAGTTTATACTTATGCCTACTCCTTTTCAAACATGTGACGAGATGTAAACGTGTTGTCACTCTAAATGTTACACGTGTTTGAAATAAAAAAAGCTATCTATCTATAACCTTAATGAGGTGTAAATCAAACCCAAACCAACATGTTTTTCTAATCCTGACTGGGTCTTAATCTAACCGAGCCTGACCTACTGTATATCTGTCTTCCATCAAGAATGAGATTTATTTTCCCAGCTGTGATTTATCATAGTTTTTGGAAACGATTGACATGGAAAAACCTTTAACTCGGTGTTACCATGTTCCCACATCACTGACATTTCAGCGGAATGTCACAGCGTGAGTATAGAGCCAATAAAAACGATGCACAAAAATAACAACCAAACCAGCTCTACACAGCAGTCGTATGTTGTCCTCACTTGGTTTCTATCAGGCTCATAGCCCCCCCAACAAGGCCCCCCAGCCCTCACGGAGAATAGACCACCCTTTCACACTCACCCTGGACACAGACTATCACCCACACCCACAGACTACGCTCGGAGGGAGCCTCGCAAAATGTTCACACGTTTGCTGAGCAATAAAAATATCATGTAACACGCTTTCATCCTGTGATAGGTGGAAAAATCCACGCTTCGGCGTAAAGCAGCCACTTCTTTGTTTGCGAGAGTCAAATCATTCCCTTCAATTCTCCCTTCCTTCCTTCCTTCCTTCCTTCCTGCCTTATATGTACATGTATGTATTTCCATTAAACACACTGTACACATTACAGTATACCCTGTGCTCATGAAAGATGCATTTCCATTCAACACAAACAGCGGGGTAGTTGTTTTTCAGCACCGTAGCTGAGAGCTATTTGAAAATAGATCTCAGACTTGTTCTTCTCCAAACAGCTGCCATTATTCATGAATGTCAGCGCAGGAATGTATTTCATACGTCAGTGTCAGAGAGATTATATTATGTTACAAACTCTGGCTGGTGTTGGGAGCATTTTTTTAATACAGCAAACAGTGTATCAGTAAAATAAATATTGCATGCACTTCACCTTGAAGGATGTGGTATGGATTCCAAACTCATGCTCCGGGAAGTGCTGTGTGTGTGTGTGTGTGTGTGTGTGTCAGCTATGAGAGAATGATTTCTGTGGAGGAGCAGCTCTTTCCTCTTTAATGTTCACGCATTAGGTTTTGGAGCACTCAATAAGCAGGGATCTCGCTGGGAGCCGCAGCCTGAGCTCTGGCTCCCACTCATGTAGGTCACACCTTATTATGGCGAATGCAAAAGTTCTTGCCACAACTCTGTGTTTAGAAAATGAGAAGGAGGTCCCCGATGTGCATGTGTGTCACAGATTTAAACGGCACCCGCTTCACCTCCTTTTTGTTTGATCTAAATGAGAATTCGGGGGAAAAGTGGAACACCCCGAGAAGGAGAGGTGAGAAATCGAGAGTGACGTTGCCACCTCACAGCCCTGAAATTGTGCGGGGAGAAGTTGTGCCAGTGTCTTTGTTTGGAGATTAATGTTGCGTCAGTCACATTCTTTGTATCAGGGACACTCGCCAAAACTGCATGGTGGAATCTAGCTACATCAAAATCACCCATTCTGATGTAGAGGAAAAATAGGAGCACTGTGTTTGGTGAGAATCATAAATTTATCTGACAGGCATGGGCTCCCGCTGTTATGAGCTATTGATATTCTGCCAGTCATAGCTTGCCATTTGTGGCATCATCAACCGCTGTCTTTTAACTTTGTGTGTGTGTGTGTGTGTGTGTGTCTTTGTATGTAGGAGGAACATTAGAGGGTTGTGTTGAATCGCTGTACACATGCGGGTCTGAATTAGGAGGCCCCTCTTCCACTTTTTTTTTTTTCTTTCTGCAGGCTTTGTTTAGGGGCATGACACATTTCTGGGGGGCTTTGGATTCCCTGGCCTGATAATTCCTTCAATTATTCAATGGCTGGCTGACAGATGAAGTGGGGCCATAAATAAAGCAAATCTGTGGGCATATGAGCTCTGACAATACAAACACACTATTAGCTCTCATTTGCTCGGCTCGTCCTTGAAGGTACACCACACCGTCCTGGAAATGGAGATGCGGGTTAGGGTGGGCAGAGCCTGTTGAGCATTGAAGCTCAAACAACAACATCATGGAGGTACGAGGGGTCAGGAAAGCCGCACTGAATACCTGCCAAACTCTAGTAGGAGTCAACTTATCGCTGCTCGTCAGGTCAGCTCTGCCACTCCGTGTAGGTTTTTGTGAATTCTTCCAGATTCTACTTCCATCATGACTCGCCGGTGCTATCGTGCATTAGAGCTCTTTTCTTGTGGCGAGGCACCACTTCAGCGACAGAGTCATGACCCCACAATAAAAAGCCGATTTTCACAGACACCCCGCCCCCCCTCCAGTGCTGCACTGACTTAGTGCAGTCAAGTGTGGGACAAAAGCCAAAGCTTGGGTGCTTTGCTCCACCCTAATGAAGTTGTAGGTCTTGTTTCTCACTGCGCTCTGTTGGAGAAACAAAGCTAATCATAGAGAGAGCAGCTCCAGACTGTTACAACAGAGGGACCAGGTGCTTGGTTTTTTTTTCCTCCTTCTCCTTTTTTTTGCAAAGCACCTGCCTTTAACCATCTGCACCTGCTGTCTGTAATAAGACAAGGGTGCAGCACTCACAGCACTCCCTGAGAGTATGATGGGATGGCACTCAGTGTACAGTCAACTCTTATCTCCTCCTGAGTCTCTATAAATCCTTCAAAAAGAGAGAATAAAATATATCTCTGAACGTGTTTGTTGCCCTGAACAAGGAAACGTGTCACAGCGGAGGTATACTCTGCCTCGCGTGCTCGCCGAGATTAAACCAAAACAGTGCACAGACATTAAGTGTCAGACAGCGTTAGATTGGTGTTGCATATATTCAGGAGACCTTTAAGCTCCCGTGGCGTCCCATTGTTGCACAAGTTTAATCTCCTCAGCAACAGACTCCTGATGTATTTGGTTCACAGGAAGGTCAAGGACAAGCCAAATGCCCCACCCTCTTCCTGCAACAAAGCCTGTGAGGAGGAAAATAAACTGTCAATAACTTCTAGCTGCCACACCTACTCCTCGGGGCATGAAGTCACGTCTGCTCATTTTTTTGCGTAACCACTGCGATTGTGTGGACTGTTGAAAACATCTCTGAATACGGCATGAAAGATAGAATGCGGAACTTTTAATTACACTTATTTTAGAAATCTGTGATTTCATTTTGGTGGCTTCTTAATGATCCAACACTGTTGTAACTTCCAAGGCAAACACTCTGTGTATTTCTAGTTAACCACTATGTTGTCTTTAGTTTTTTTCATTTTGTTGTAATGTGTGTATTTATCGCTGATGCATCACAGCGACTCACTGCCATGTTCTCCCAACAAATCTCTCCCAGAACTTTGCAAGTCTGGTTACTTTCAGGATACATATTTTTGTGGACACTATCATTAAACATCCATCCATTCATCATCATCTGCAGCTTTAATCTCACTGTTGTAAAAACTCACTGCTGACTCTCCCCCTCATACCTTCTCCTCTCCTGGCCATGTGCTTTTGTTTTCAACCGTGGCGCCATGTCCATGCTGGTCAGCATACGTTTTGTATGCTTCTGTGTTTTTCAAAATAAAGGTAGTTTCAAGGTTTACACGTGTTTGGCCCCTGGTTTTCTCTACTTCATTTTTGCCAACTTTGCTACGATGAACGTCTAAAATAATGCTATTGCTGCCTGGGGAGAGGAAGTCTTGTGTTACCCAGGACTTTGCGAGAACTCCTGATTCAAAGGAATCCGGGTCGGCAGCCCTGATCTTGCAAGGCTGCTGGCAGACAGTAGGGGGAGTGGAGACATTTAACATCACAGTGTCTCCGAAGCTGAAGAATTAGGGTAAAAATCCTGCACAGTTCCCATTTTAAAGTGCAAATACACAGGGGAAACAAAAACTACACAACAACACAATAATTCCCATGATCCCATGCTGTTTCCTGACATCGCCAAACTAGGTCTTTTGTTGTTTTGACCTAGAGGCCCCTAGCGGCAGACATTACATACCGTGCATTTAAATGAACTTTGCATTTGTATTGCATCTTTTCTTTTTGGACGTAGCGCTGGCCTTTAAAATCCAAAACCCTCCATCTATAAATAAAAATCCAAATGTAGTGCAAATTAATAATGGAGTGTCTTCTTGTGGATACAGGATACAATTGAAGATGAAACGCTGTGCCACCCTGCACTTCAGTCTCTCACTCTGCCGCCATCTCTTTGATGTGGGAGGTAGAAAATCTGTGCACCTGTGGGGAGCATGGGAGCATGATGGTGGTAGAGAGGGGAGAGGAGAGGAGAGAAGGAAGGGGGGGGTGTTTGTGAGCGACCGCCAACTTACTTGACTGTCTGTCCACCTTATCCTGCTGCTGTCGCTGCCAGCGTTACCTTGCCAGACTCTGCTCTTCCAGATAAACAAATGCTAGACAAATTTCTCTTTGTTAAACCTGTGTCGACTGCTGCATAATAATGAAGCCTGGTGCTGCCAGAGCATGTGTCCAGCCAGTAATAATCCTCCTGTCTGAGAGGACAATGAGAAAAGAATGTAATGTATTCAAAACAGACAGAGCCCTCTGCTGCTCTGCTGTACATTCTTCCTTCCTGGACTGTCTTAGCTTTGGCATTAACGCACCTCTTCACACAAAGTAGTCCAGTCACTTCACACTGTATTCATAGCAGATCTGGGACATGGCCCAGGGCATCATTCTAACTATTCTTTTTTAAAATATTATTTTGGCCATGACTCTTCATTCAACTGGGTCTGATATCACAACGCTGTGTCTCCTGCGCTGCTCCTTTCAAAAGGGAGATTGTTGAAATAAATATGCAGGAAATTGAGGACAAAGCTCAAAAAAACTGCATGATGAAATGTGACATTGACGCAGTCTAACGCCAAAGATCGGCTCGGTCTCTCTTAATAACGAGCACAAACAAGACCAACAGCTCACTATATACATATATATACACATATATATGTATACATATATATATATATATACATATATACATATGTAAAAATCCTCAAAACACATCTTTAACAGCTATTCTCTGTGGACTCCACCTAATTATGCATGAAAGATGTCTGAAGGCTGTAGGGGGAGGAGGTGAGAACACAGGCTAGTGGACTTAATGTGGCTTTAGTGCGCCGCTGAAGGCAGCCAAAGACTTCTTTGGTACCTGGCATCTGGAACCCCCCAGTCAAGATTAAAGTTACAGTACTTTCGTGGTATCACGCATCATTACGGCTGGAGAATTGGCCAGATCACAAGGTTACTGTGATAATGAGGAAGAGGACGACAAGGTAAACTGCGGCAGCGAGACCGTGGATTCAAACGTGATGCATATTTATCTCTGGGGTCTGGTAAAATGGGCCGCATCTCATTTTCTGGAGGTCAACTGCTTACAAAGGTCACGTCCAATTAAAAAAAAAAAACACACACACACACACATCTTGTTGGATTTTCTCAAAAACTACATGAGACAATTGATTCCATTATTTGTCAAATAGGCATGTAATTGGAGCGTGAAGAGAGCGAACACATGGTGCACTGAGTGAACGCGTGTCTCTTCCTGTTGCGTAGCAGCCATGCACACATGTAACACTGCATTACTGCAGAAACAAATGTGATCTGGACTTTAATTGTGTTTGCTCACTGACTGCACCTTTAATCCTCTCAGCTTATACACTATGCACACAATTGTATACAGTGTGCTCCAAACTTGCAGGGTTATACGCTGGAGGAAGTAGCCACACGCTTCACTTAAAGCTGCGCCGATCGCTGTCTTTATATCCAACGATGGATCGTATGACTTTAGAGTAACGTGAAAGGCCTCGCTCACGGGGAGAACCTCGCAGACGTTTATCACCAGGTGAACATGACACCAGATGAATGCTGCATTGTCCCGGCTCTGCTGGATTTTGCCAAGAGGCTCTCGGGTTTTCACTTTTTGTTTCTACTGCCCAAGAAATATCTAGTGTGAAATGTGAAATATGAAAAGTAAGAGTATTAATTGTCATGGATCAAATTGATCAAATTTTGGAATATAAAGACTTAGTAGAGCCTTAAACGAGAGATCTATCATCTGATCAGCAGGTGCTTCTTTTTGTGCCAAGAGACTAAAGTCTATTTTAGTTTTATTATATATATATATATATATATATATATATATATATATATATATATATATATATATATATATATACATATATATATACATACATATGTACACATATGTATATATATACACACAGACATATATGTATATACATATATATGTACATATAATCTGTGTATACCTGCTGCAGCCACTGCTGCCCTCTCCGAATGACAGACACTCTGATTCAGTTTTTATTGCTGAATCTAACTCCGGTAATGAAGTTGGGACTGTTATGTTTCTCTCATTACCTTTTCATTAAAGATATGACTAGGAAATGGGGTTGCCATGGCGATGGCTCCATTAAGTCTCAAAGCTGTATGAAGAACTGCATTGTTTACTCTTTTGCCAAGACTGCTGTCTTCAGTAAAATGGGAAGAGTTTTTTTTTTCCTCCCTTCCTGCGCCTTCATCTTTTTTTTCCCTCCTCTCTTTTATGGTTTTAAACAATGACCTGATGCAAAAGTAAAATTCTTAAATGACCCTATTTGTAAATGCTGAGAGGTTTCATTAGTGTGATTGTTGCTCCCCAAAATGATGGTAGACACTATACCCTGCAGGGTGATGGAGGGGTGATTCACGGGCTGTAAGCAGTAATTTACAGAGAAGAGATTAAAGGAAATGGTATGGAGCCATTTTGTCTAAATGACAGTTGGGCTTAATGTCGACAAAAGCAAGTGTCATTTTGTCTGAGCATTACCTGCGTGAAGGCGCGGAATTATTTCATTGGAGGCGATGAATATAAATATGAAGTAACAAGTACCTCACACTTGTGTCAACATGTAATGTTGCGGAAATGATTCAAACCCCGTGTGCTATAGTGTCAGCCGACAGAAGACCAACACAGATATATAGACAATATCTGGATGTTCAGCCTTGCATAAATCAAACCTATGGAATGACCCCATGCTGGAAGAAAAACATAAAAAATAATATTCAAACAGTCGCATTACAGTACAGCAACAGTGTGGTAGAAGTATGGTAATATTTTCATAATAGAGAGGGAACATATACGGTATTATAATCTTATTTCAAATGCAATTCCCAGCGTGTTAATAACAGGTAAAAGTGCAGTGTGTATATATATACACACCTATATACATATATATGTACACTGCAAAAAGTATTAAGATTATTTACTACAATTATTTATTACCATGCTATTACTTGCAGATTACTGCAGAAATAAGATGGCATTACCATAATGTTGCACCCCAACGACAAAATTATCATACTATTACCATTTAGTGTCTGTGCTGTAATGTAAATGTAAATGAAACAAAGAAAACCCACCGTAAAATCCAATATTTTTATATACGCTATAAGATCATGTATTAAACGTTATGTAAAGGATGTTACGCAAGGATCTAACATGCAAAACACTTCTCTCCGCCAATCTCTCCTTCAAGCCAGGTTATCCAAAGGAAAAGCGTCACTATCACAGCGGTGCCCAGAAGCAAAGGTGAATAAAAGAGGCTAAACACAGAGATTGCGACCTTTTCTCCTCATTCATCAGCAGCATTTTCCAAACCATTAGCCCTGTCATTGCTTCCTGTACTTTTCATGTCTGTTGGCTTGCTTCACCCTCAGCGCTGTGATTAGTTCAAGCAGGATGCCGCTCATCGATTTTGCTCCACTGGGCGTTAGTTAACCCCTTTGCCAGCTTTTAATTGCTTCTCTTGACTGTTAAAGCAGCAACAGATCCTGCAGGAAAGGGGGATAAGACAACCCTGGAAGAAGTGGATGTTGTCTGAATGCGGATTTGTACGCCGGATCATAAACATACAGGCAACACACATGCATCGGATTCTGTGTCTTGCTTGCATCTAGGAATGAGGTGTTTATTTGAATGTGTTACCTGCTGGCAACAATTACCATCATACCAGAGAGCAGCTGAGATGATACACACATGAAAGAAGGGACATTCTCTCCCTCTCATGGCACTGGCTTGACTGACACAGACATGATAGCTGCAGTAATCAAAAGGAGTTGCATGTACACAAAGAAATGAGCATGGAATGGGATTTTTTTTTTTTTGATCAATAAATCACAAATCTGAAAAAAAAAGCATCCTTGCAGCCCTGAATCTCATTTGAATTGAGTTACCTTGAGATCTGTTATGATGGGATTCATGTCTCTCCTGTCACACAGAGCAAATTAGATAGACATAAGTTTACTAAAGAAATCTACTCTGAGAGAGTAATTATAGCTGTTCATCAACAATATTCTAGCTACATGACATGTTTTTTTCGTTTTGGTAGCACTATAGTAACAGTATGGCATAAGGGAGGGTCAATTTTTGTTATATGCATATGTTTAATCTATTCATCTATTCATATGTTCATCTCTTTGCTTATGTATTTATTCCCACTGGAACATCTTGGCCAGGTCATGTTTGCAAATGAGAATTGTGTCTGATCAAATAAAAGGAAAAAAATATTCAGCTTTATTGTATGATATTTAGAATTTTGGTTAACAAAAATGTTAATACAGATAATGGATGGATGGATGATAATAAATATGACATTATCCTATTATTTGTTCAAAAATGTGCACCGTCTTTAAATAGTGCAGACCCAAGAGATAAAAAGATGGTAACATTCCACAACAATCTTGATATATGTTGTGTATTAATCTGAAACACTTTTCTTAAGCCAAATGGAAATGAAACACGGAGAAACACCAGGCCTAATTAAACGTGACACATATGTTTTGATATTGTGTCTGAAATTCACACTGCAGGTAGATTCCACCAGTGGAAGTGGCAGAGAAGCGTCTGCTGCACGAGCAGTTGATGTCTGCTGGCGGATTGAATTTAGCAATTTGTGGCAAAAACAATTATTTGAAACGAGTCGATGTTTGCTCAGGAACAACACCTCCTCTCTGAAGAGACAACCTTTCTAAATGGGACTAATACATTTTTATCATTTTATCAATGTTGACAGAAGACCTAGAATGTGGTTACAAGGGCCTCATAAAAGGCAGCCAAGCAAAACTTCAATACTTCTAAATGTCCCCTTGGTTTCGTACTGCCTATCATTATTTGAATGTGTTCTGGAGGTCTTTAATTTGCATCCTAATGTTGTGCCCTTGTTCACTTTAATTTACAATGCAGATGCGGAAGCGATGAGTGTGATGGGGGTTCATCCCAAGATGGAGCGGGAGTACGGGGGGGGGGGACATTTTTACTCTTCTGTTCCTCTATGAACTGAGCTGATAAAACATTCATATTAAACAAAAAGCCATTTGGCATCGGAGAGTGCATTATTAAAGAATGTATGTGTACACATAAAATAATCATTTTAAACACAGCTCAAAGACGGGGAATTTTTTAAAGGCATCCGCTGTATGAGAGGGAGCTGCCCCCTTGTTCCACGATTTGTTTATGTGCCATTTGCTTCATGTCTAAATGTTTACTTAGCAGTAATTTATGTACTCACAGTCAGCATTAGCACAGAGAGGACAAACAGCACGCGGCACAATCAGGTGGCAGAGCCGTTTCTCAGAGCTGGCACCGTGTAGAAATGACAATGGTGTCACAAAAAACAGATTGGATTAGGGCTGTTTGTTTGTTTTCCTCAGGGAGGGGTGTTTAAAAGTAGGTTGCAACGCTGGAGCTGTACATGCCCTGTCCAAGGGCTGTGATGACAGTCAGTGAAGTATAAATACTTCAGTACAGTACAACATCCACGTATCTATACTTTCTAGTACATTTACTTTTACTCCACTACATTTTATAATGTATGTAAATAAATTGCTCCAATACATTTCCCCCTAACTATCTTTGTTTCTACCAAATAATGAGAAGAAGAAGAGTTGGTCTGTATTTATTATTACTCAAAGCTGCTAAACACGACACATTCATACATCACACATCTTTCATAGCCATTCACACACTGCAGTGAGGCTGTGAGGTACATTTTATATGCATTTAATTCACTTAAATGTAAATGATGTACCTAACCCTGAGAACACAGAGCATTCCGGCTGCTTTTTTCCCATTCCTTTTTTAAAACTTATATACAGAGGCTATAAGAATGTGCATTATTATCCCATAGGCCATCTGATGACATGATTTTTGTTTCCATTTTCACCAACTATATAAACTCACTATTCTGTGACTTCTGCACAATTATTATCGATAGAAAATGAATCATAACTTTGTCTCAACAACACATACGACGAAAAAAGCCTGTGACCTATAAATGCTAACCCTAACCCTTATATGGACCCTAGGATGTCCATATAAGGAGTTGTGTATTATTCCCACTGCAATTTACCAAGGACGCGTCTGTGGCACAGATCCTTGCCATGTGAGCACTAAGGGTTAAATTACTTTATACTTAAGTACAGTCAATGTCATACTTTCAGAAATATATTATACTAAATATATTATATTATATTATACTAAATACTTAAATATTGTAAAAGGGGACTTCAACTTCTAGTCATTTTCACATCAGATACTTTTACTCAAGTAACCCTTAAGGTATTTTATACAAGACTGCAAAAAGTAGAAGACAAACACACTTCTCTCTCTCTCCCTCATTCTATCATCACTTATCAAGTCAGAGGAGAAACTCATTATTCTTGAAAGTCAATTGCCTTGTCAATGTTCTTCCTGATACAACACAACACAATAAAGGAGGCCGGACAAAGTCCTTTTGGAGAGATTGTAATCTCCTAATAGCATTAGTAGGTAATTTTGAGAGTGGTTATCTTAAAATTGCACACATAAATATATGATTTATATTTTTCTTACATTTCAACAAAACCAAAAAAACAAAAACACTTCAATATGAACCTGTGCCGCATGTGTCATTAAAGAGCAGCGAGTAATTATCCACTTCAGATTTCTATTTGATGCCGTATTTTAATTGACAGGACGGTATTTCATGCGAGCCATGACCGGGCTGAGCAGCACGTGACCCACCACAGGGACTGCATCTGATTTCATTATTAGCCCCAGTTTGACAGGCTTAGCCCTCATATGTACCATGAACACCTTTACCCTTGGGTAGCTTGAGTTAATTACTTCAGCCCATAATGCCCGAGATACCACCTAATAAGCATGGAGTGTTACAAATTATGATGCTCGGATTAGCTGCTGCTTACTCCCAGAATGAAAGCTTGAATCGCCGCAGTGTTTAGAGCGGCTGAACGGGCTTTCACAAAACACAGCCAGTATGCTGTGGGTTGGCTGGGATTGATTAAAGAGCGAGTTCACCCAAACAAATCAATGAATCTGTTGTATTCCTGCACTGGTATCTGGCTGCAGATACCTGGAGTTTTAATAGCCGAGGTTTTGAGATACAGTTTGTCCCAGATAGTTCTGCCTGAATGTAAAAATGAGGTAGAAAAGAGGTGTCAAACTGGCGGCCCGTGCGTCACATGCGGAACCCCAAATGATAACATTTAATATCATGTTATAATGAAAACATGGCCCGCTACCTCTTCTTCCTTCCAACACAGCACGTAAGGCTGAGGTGATATAGAATATTATAATATTCTATTATAATAGAATATAATACTACATATACTTGCTAGAAATATTTTTGTATAATATATGTTTGTGTATATATATATATATATATATGTATACACACACACACATATACACACATAAAAGCTTGTTTGTTGTTTTAATTATGATTGTCCATGTTATTGTTTCCTTCATTTTAGATTTATTTCATTATTTTTGATTTTGCATCATAATGTTATTATTCTGAAGTATCAATTCTTTAAACAATGTCTTTGGTTTGACGATACTATACTATTTTTAATCAAACTTTGTTTTTATTCTGCATTTATTTAACCTTTTCTTTTATATGAGGAATTCTCAGTGTTTCTGTGTTGTCTTCATTTGTGTACTTCTCTTACATTATCCCCACTGCAAACGGCAAATAACCGTATAAAAAGCCACCGACCGCCAGCTTTGCTGATGAAGAAGAAAACACAATGAAAACCTTAACTGTGGAACTTTGCACTGCTGAGTCACACTATTGAGCTTCTAAGATCTATTATGTTATCAGCACAAATGCAATTCTCTTCACCTTTATCTGAATCTACGGCAAAAGACCTGACCCCGTTGTAACAAGTCGATCTGCAGTTTGTTAAAGACACAACTAGGGTTTGGTTAATATGTTATTTTGGAATGAAAACTGTACATTGTTATGATTTTGCACTCAAATTAACCTTGTGTTATGACAGGCAGTAAAGAGGAAGCTAAATGCAGAACTCAACACATGCAGGGTAAACTTCCAAGGAAACAACAACAATTTCGACACAGAATACTAAACTGAAAGTTTATAACAGTCAAAAAAAAGCATCAGAATCCAAAACTACTAAGCAATAAAAGAGAATGTTTAGATGCTTACCAGTAACAGACAAGAGGAAGCGTCCAGTGCGAGGGAAGGTGAGTTAATGACACAGGTGAAAACAATTAGGAGCCAGTGTGGATAAGGAGGAAGGAGGAAACGAGTGTCGGGCAGGAAGTGAAGCAACGTGTGACACTCGCAGAGGGAAACTACAAAGTAAAACGGGAAGCAAAATAAGACAAGCTACACAAGGAGAAACAAACATACAAGATAAATAGTTATAATAATATAATAGGAACGGCAACACCAAAACAGAAACACCAAGCTATGGAGCCGAGAAATACGTGGCCATGGAATATTAATCAGTGCGTCTCAAATTAATATGCTTGTTTTTACCCCATGTCACATCTGACTAGACTATTAGTAGAATTTGAATGGGGGAAAAAACAAGGAATATTTCATGTCCCCACTTGATTATATAGGCATTTTACTCATTGACAATGCATGCGTTTTCTAGAGGCAGTGAGAAGAGAGTGTGCTGCCTTGAAAAAGACGGACACAAAGGGGAAATACAGCTAATGTTATTAGAGTTGCAGCTACAATAGGTTGTGGTTCACAGAACATAAGTTAACGAGACAGTGACGAGATGATCAAACAGTCTTCATGAATTGTACATGCTGACAATATTATCTGTCAGCCAAACACTGTGCTCAGTGGCAGCTATTAGACAAATCCATGGGTGTAAGAGGTTGCAATCAGCAACACATTCAGCACTATGGATGAAAAAAAAACACCAGCAGTTTTAGTTTTAAATGATTTAATTTACCCACTTGTGCCAAGCAAATGCAATCACACTCAAGATGTTCACTCTGAGAAAAAGATGCAGTGCAGACAGAGGTCAAACCCAACTAATAGGCTTGGATATGAGAATGTAGCCAAGCTTTCATTTCCTGCAGGCTCTGTGGATGCAGCACAAGTTCCTCATGTTTAATGGGCTGACATTTTAAATGTTCGCAAAGATAATTCTCGCTGCTGCTCAAGGATTAACAGCAGCTACGGGCAACTTTTAAGGTGGAATTTTTATTTCTTGCATCCCTCTAAGAGCGTTGGTTCTCTCTGTGAATCAGTCAGTGCACATTAAGTTGTCAACATGATCATGCAGACTGTTCCGTTTGCTTTTACTGGCTCTCTTAAACACTTCAGTGATGAGTAGATCTTCAAATTCCTCAAAGAATTAATATATTTCAACCTCACTATACAAACTTCAAATATTCCATTTGCTGACGGGGAGAAAATAAATGACAGAGCCCTGATTAAACCATTACTACACCAATGCTATGGTTGTCAAGTGAGGGAGAGGTATATTTTTCCCCCTCAATTTAAACATCTTTAAATACACATTAACATGAATCCAACATAATGTCGTGAATAGATAAATGGGGCCAGAGGACATTATGTTTCATCCACAGGTGGCTTGAGGATTCACTGCCCCATGTAGGTTTAAGATAAAAACATGAACCTGTCAATCATTTTAGTAGCTCAGTATTGTATGCATACTGAATACTTGTATTATTTAACCCAAACCACAATATCATTGTTTATTTAACAAAGTTGTTATTTGTGCCTTACAGGTACGAGTAAAGTAAGTAAGTAAGTACATTTTATTTATACAGCACCTTCCACAGATGGAATCACAAAGTGCTTCACAAGTAAAACACATCAAATACTGATAGTTTAAACAAAAAAAAAAACAGTTTACGCCGTAAAAAGTATACAACAATAATAAGAACCCTGGTCTAATTAAAAAGAAACGTTCTTAACTGTTTTTTAAAAGCGACAACAGTGTTCCACAGTCTAGGTGCTACTGCTTCAAAGGAACGATCACCTCACGTCTTAAAATGGGATCACAAGTAACATCTGACCAGATCAGAGATGTATAAATAAATAATTAATAAATACATTCACAGGTGACCAGTGAATATGCAGCCTTTTGTGAGCTCCAGTTAAAAGCCTGGCAGGTGAATATCCATCATATTTCTCTTACTTTCCATGTGTGTTGGACAACCTGTAGCATTCATTTGCCATCAAAACTCAAAAGATGTTTGCCTCTGTGGAACTGACCTCACTCCTGATATTAACGTAAAAGGCTCATCCTATGTTAATGAAAAACTTCATAGAATCAGGTGATTGTACACTTTACTGTCATTATTTCATCTAATAGCACCTACATGAAAATGCCGTGGCATGCGACACAAACACACAAACTAGTGATGAGCAAAGCAGTTGTTTTGTTTTGTGTAACTCTATGTGTAACTGGGTCATTAATTAAAAGGATTAGTTCAGTATTTCCTGCATGACCAGAGCACAGACTGAATTAAAATACGGCTGAACAGGTTGTAATTTGGATCACAATCACCGGCTTTGAACAGTGCTGTCGCTAAATACACCAGACTCCTCTGTTAAATATTAAGAGTTTAGAAATGTCCGTATTAAATGTTGGAGCTTAACACGTTTTCAGGATTTTGACATCTTTTTAACTGATCTAAAAAATGTTAAAAAAACAAACAAAAAAAACATGTAAACTGCAGAAAAAAGCTAAAAGCTACAGAAAACATTATATAACTGCTTTCACACGGTGACTACTACTCCTCATAACCAGTCGCATTTAAGTGCCAACTTCTCCAAGACAATTACTACTATGTCACGATATGTGGGGCAGCCTCGCTCCTCCCCCACACGCATGCACACCACTTAAAAAGCTATGAGTAAACTAGGACGTATAGTGCTTTGTGCTAATGGTGTGTCTTAAAGTGTTCTAGTTGGCGCCCTGTCGCACTCACTGAGGTTAAGTTCACATTGTCTTACTGTCTACATGTGCAAAAACAATTACACGGCACAAAGACGTGCAGGGGAGGCCGAGCGTTTCATGGTGATTAGGTGTATCTATAAGGTGGCGCGTTTGTAACTACATATGTGGGTGGGCAGGTGGGGGTAAAACTTGAGACAATGCTCCACTTTATGAGCGCGCACACAGTGCACAGAAGCCCTCCCACACAGTCTTTGTTAAGCCTTCTCTCTCTTGAGCTGGCACTTCAGCCTTGCTGAGCTTGTTGACTCCCACTGGATGCTCTCCACCGTGTTTCCTGGGTGAGATATACTGCCTTAGCCCCGCCCACCAGCACCACTTCCCAGCAAAATACAATTTAATCCTATTTCAATTTAAACATCATCCAGTTTCACAGATTAGGAGTTGTGGTATGTGTCAAATGTCTGTGTTAGAATTTACTCACAACGTGTATAAATGATATTAACCCAAACTGTCCTCTTTTTGAATATGCGCCCCATTTGTGACGATGAGGACCATATTGATATTGTTTACATTCTCTATAAGATGCAGAGACCTTGTTATACCAATGTTAGGTTTCTATAACAACCATACATCATAATGAAGCAGAGATGCTACATTATGAAATGACACAGTGTGCCGTATAGGAAGGGATGTAGAATCTATGGACCGCACGAGTTTGGTTTAAGGTCTGATGAATCCACTGACCGACAAACAGTAATTATATGAAGATGATTGGCACTTTTATTTCTATACTTGATATTTTAAATGAATTCATATTGTACATAGAAATAGAGGCATCTAGTGGCTTTTTATTCCACTATATACTTTTAACAAATCCGCACAAATGCCAACAGGGTGAGCAGACATTATGTGTGCTGCAGTTTTTTAAGGGTTTGTTTGCTCAATGGGAAATGCAGCCATTCTCTCAAAAAGTACAACACAAATAGATGCACTGGGTGGGAGGATGAGAGAAATGGGGGGGTGAAAAAAGAAAGTTGAACGACTGACAAACAGGGCTCGGTCCGGCTCGTGAAAACGAACACCGGTGGTTTTAATTTACTGACTGCATTAGTCAGCTCCTCTTCAACCGAGCTTTGGTGTTGTTTCGTTGGCAGCTGCAAAAGTTATTAATGGAGCAATAACAGGAGGCAAGTCTGGGCACAGAATATTCTATTCTCACTCAGATTGTGTAATGATTTTCCAAGAAAAGGGAGGGCTGCCTCCTATTTCTCATGGCAGTTTTTTTTTTTTAATGGAGTTGCGAGGGGAGGAGGTGACAGAAAACCCTGCTCTTTGGGTTGATTGACTGCGGCTATATCTTTCACCAGTGAGAGTCTATGCAGATGAAAAAAGGCTGTATTTTCATAGCAGATATGAACCAACAGGGATGGGTCAGATGACTGTGAAATGCTGTCACTTATTTATTCATCGTCTACCGCTTTATCCTGCACATGAGGGTTGCAGGGCTGCTGGTGCCAATCCCAGCTGATATAGGGTGAGAGGCAGGGTACACCCGGAGTAAACCCCTCCCCCCCCACACACACACACACACACACATAGGGACAACATGCAAACTCCACGCAGAATGTGAGAGAAATATCTAATCTTCAGCCAACTTTAAGTTTAATTACTCACATATTCTTATAACCAGACCTGATAAGACACAATCGAGGCACCTTTCAAGGTTCCCTCGCTAGATACCAAGGCGCCAGGCATCTGGACCAGATACACTATCTCTGACTCCAGAGTTTCCATCTTTGGTTGTCACACCTGATAATCAGAAATCTCTGTAACAGAAAGGAAACGACTGGAACATGAACCAGCAACCTTCTTTCTGTGAGGCAACAGTGCAATATGTGTAATCCATACACCCATCTATCTTCGACCGCTTCATCCTCCACATTAGAGTCACAGGGGTGCTGGTGCCAATCCCAGCTGACATAGGGTACACCCTGGACAGGTCGACAGTCCATCACGGAGGCAACACAGAGACAAGCAACCATCCACTCCCACACTCCCACCAACGGGAGTGTCTAATTTGCCTAATCCCCAAATCTGCATGTTTTTGGACGTTCTGGCCGCACAATTTTGGAAAAGAAAAGTTTGAGAAACCCTATCGAGCCATCGCTATCAATATTAACCATACAATTGTGGCAGACACAAATGAGCAAGAGGAAAGAGGATCAAGCAGAAAACCGAAGCTACAGCCTCGCTAACTAGGTTTGAATTTGAAGCAGTTTTACAGAAACCTTTCTTTTGGCAAATCTTGGAGCTATTTTGAAGAACCAACTGTGTCTTGCAAGTTCCATCTTGACTATCTATCCATCTATGCTGTTTATTTATAGAAAAGCACTTGCCTATGACTGCCTGGTTGCTTAATAGGAACTATTACATGTTTTTCAAATGTAATCTGGATGTATTCATGTATTCATATTTTATGACCCGATTACAAAATCCCCTTAACCGTCACTACCTCGAGAGCATTCACCTGCTTTGCTGCGTGTATATCCAAACTGCAACTTTAAACACAGCTATAAAAAGCACTGAGACGTGTAACCCAGTCTCTGAGAAAAAGCACCTTTGCTGTAACGCACATTAAATGTTGCATAAAGCGGCGCGTGTTGACAAAGCATAAATAATGTAAAGGGCACCTTAATTAGCCTCCACATCAGCATAAAATAAACACACATTAAGATGAACATTTCCAAATATTCCTTACTTTAATGCGACCGAGTACAAATCAATACAAATATAAGCCGGTCTTCACTACTTTTTTTGCCACAGGCCGTTGTATTGATTCTATGCATGAGCCCGCAGAGTTATCACAAGACAAATTGCACAGACCTGAATTGACAATGCTTTTATGAGGAGCGCTTCATTGATTTCTGGCTAGTGGCTCTGTTCCCTTATACAGAAGAGGGATGGTTGCTTTATGGAGAGACACACACACAGTGAGGCTTATTCTAATTGCCTTATTGCCTTATTGTGTTCCACTGGCAGTTTATGCAGCGCCGTGTCAGGGAGTTAAAGTTAGTGACTGCTCCTCGGATGTACTCGCCGTCTCCCTCGACCGTGTCTGAGACCTGTGGGGGGAATAGCACCGGGTTGCAACTTTTCCAGGGGAAATGACGTGTCAGCGAAAATGTGTCCCGCAGTGTGAGGCTTGACACTGCAGTGACAGCGCAGCAATATTTCCCCCTCTTGTTTCAGAACAAATTACTAGCAGCATGACATCAGAGGGCTCGTCGTGCACCGAGACCCTCTCCTCTCTCCCGCTCTCTCTCTCACACACACCGTGAACTTCTAGTAGTCGGCTCTCCAGGTGGAAGAAGAGTCTCGCTGTGAGACAGGCTCCTGTGTGAATTTCATTGTTTTCTTTTTCTTTGATATTTCCCTCCAAAAAATATGAAAACCCTGCCTCTGGTGTCACTTATATCAACTGTGATAAATTTCAAATTTTGATCTCTTTGCATTTTTTGTGTAAATATTCATTTGGCTTATCACTGTGCACTTTTTACCTTTATTTTATTTTTAGGAACATAAAAAGTAGTTATTATTAGTTAATATTATTATTATTATATTGTTTTAAAAGGAGTGAAAAGTTTAATATTGTGAGGCATTAAAAGGCAAAATGCAATTATCTTTCATTTATAAGGTGATTAAAGGATGGCCTCTTACTCGCTAGATTAGAAATTACTTCCAGGAAATCACAGGCTTTCCCTCTACATTTTACAACAAATAACACCATTATCATTAAACAGGCTTTAATTGTGATCATTTATAATATGGAGACATATTTTGTGATAGACTGTATGTGTGGGTAATACAGGAAACTCCTCTACAGTGATTTTTAAGTGTGGTTTCTACAGTAAAATACTGCTAAATGACAGTTATTACGATTACGTTACCATATGACGACTGTGACATTACAGTTAAATTCAGTGTTTATACAGTAAAACACTGCTACATCACAGTAACATGAAATAAATGTGAAGTTAAAGTACACAGCTACATTGTTTTCTCTAAAAAAGAAAAAAAAAGTGAGTTTTGTCTCTGCACCATTTTTCTTTTCCACAGGGTTTTAAAACAGAGTGTTGGCTGCTATGAATCTGAGTTTTTTTTTGTTGATTTTTTTTTTTTCTTTGGCTGTATGGAATAAAGTAGCATTCTGAGGGGGGGTGTACTGTCATGCATCACACACCAGGAGGAGCAGGGAAACAAACAGGGCCAGATTCATCAAACAGACGGAGTTGCACAGCAGGATCGGGGAACGTCAGGTGTTAATCAAAGTTGAGCGGCTAAACTTGTTTTATTCCAAAGGGAGAGAGAAGGGGAAGAACACTACACATCACATATTGTAATCTGTCCTGCTCAGAGAAAAGGGGGAACATAAAACCTTGGCTGACGTATTGTTGTATGTACGCATGGGACAATGTAACATAAATGTGTAAAGACGTGGGAAATTGATAGGCGCAAAACAAAAGTGACAAAATGTTGCCAGTTTTCTAATATGACCCCATATTTTAAGAATTCAAACAAGCACCGCTGACTCAGTCAGTTTTGCATATTCTGCATTAAAAAGAAAAAAAATGCCGTGCCACCCAGTCACTCTGGCTTATTTGTTTTTAAGTCCTGCAGACTTTGATGTGGCCTGTAATCTTGCCCTGTCTATTAGGATATTCGGAACAAAGCAGAGCGTAAATTAGTAGAGAAGTCGACATCCAAGTCGCTTTTTTGAAAAAGTCTGCAGCCCCTAATTGGATGAATGGATTTATTTTTGTTTTTTTTGGAACAAACATGGCGAGTCTTCCATTTAATCTCCATGGGCCCCTCATCCTCCCTCCCCACCCACTCACCAGATTGATTGTATCTAATACTAGACAATGGCATCAATGAATTCAAGTAGTTTTTCCCGCTTCTCTCTGGGGCAGACAAGAAAGAGGATCATTTGCATGCAGGTGACATGTTCAAATGGGGCAAGGCGAGATGAATCAAAATGCAAGTCAACATTTTCCTAATGCATTGACCTAATTATGCACCCATCTTCCTGCCTTCCTTTTTTCCCCACACATGGGCTTCTCATATTCCATTTAAACATTATTCAGGGCTGGTTGTGATGAAAAGGTCTGTGCTGATTCACTGACTCCAAGTTTCCCTGACTTCAATTGAATTTACTAGAAGCATCAGTGTGTATTTAAAAAATCTCAGATTGGATGGATGGATGGATGGAAGTAAGTAGGTAGGTAGGTAGGTAGGTAGGTAGGTAGGTAGGATGGAGGGATGATAGGTAGTTAGGTAGGGAGGAGGGATGGATGGATAGAGGAATGGATGGATGTAGGTAGGATGGAGGGATGGATGGATGTAGGTAGGTAGGTAGGTAGGTAGGTAGGTGGGATGGAAGGATGGTAGGTAGGTAGGGCGGAGGGATGGATGGATAGGAATGGATGGATGTAGGTAGGATGGAGGGATGGCTGGATGTAGGTAGGTAGGTAGGTAGGTGGGATGGAAGGAGGTAGGTAAGTAGGTAGGTAGGTATGTAGGTATGTCCAGGTAGGTATCTTCAGGTATGTTGGTAGGTAGGATAGAGGTATGGATGGATGGAGGGATGATGGATAGAGGAATGGATGGATGAGATAGGTAGGTAGGTAGGTAGGTAGGTAGGTAGGACAAAAAGAAAAAGTAAACGTGTTATTAAAAAAACAATAAAAGGTAAATATAAGGTACAGTGAAATATGACAGTTGTTGCAACATAGTACACTGCTGAGAGTCTTTTACTGTACTTCCTATCCAGGATGCTTCTAAGGTTTGAACATATCGCCTTACATCCTCATCCCGACCACTGTGACCACAACACAAAAACCTGGTGGTTCAGCAGGAGACTACACTCATGGAGACCGAACAAGCAACAAAGAGCACACACAGAGTCATGATCGTGGAGCGTTGATCCCTCAGGAACTGTAAATCACCACACAGATGCTAAGCTGTGGAGAAAACATTGTTGAATGTGAAATACTGTGTCTAGTGACTAAAAGGCAGGTGGTAGATCTTGGATTTATTCAGGCTACTTTTTGCAGAGCATGGATAAAAAGTGTTGCAGCTATTTTCCTGAACCTGTGATACATGAAGACACATTTAAGTAGAACAAGAAGAATCTTTGTTATTCATCAACTACAGAGATTTGTGCTGCATTCTAGATCGGAAACTTGTATAATATTGCGAAATTATACTGCATGGAGCTGCATTTGTTTTAGTATGTGACAGTCTTATCACATCGGTGGAAGGCTGATGGAGACGAGAGACTAAATGAGAAGACAAAAGGAGCAAAGGAAAAAACCAAAATGTTGCAGTCATTGCTACCACCCTCCTCCGCTGTCTGGGCTGAAGCTAAAATGAGAATGACCTAATCATACAACCAGACAAATCATCATAAATGACATGATATTAACTCTGCCAGACAGCTGTATTGTTTGTTATTTTCCTTTGGTAGTTCTGCATTTTACTTTAGTTTTTTTTGCCCTTGTTATCTGGCCCTTCAGACTCTGAGGCAGAGGAGCAGAAAGATGGCAGTAAATCATTCTGTACGACGCCACAGGCAAGGGCTCTTTTTTTTTTTTCTTTTCCCCCTTCTGCTCATTGTACCTTCATACCAGACTCAGTGTCTCAGCAGGACACCACTCCCTTCTGCTCTGGCCCAGACCCACCATACTCTAGGGGCTGAGGTTAGTGGACAACCACCCACTTCAGATTGTGTCAGCACCACCCGCAGGCATCCAGGCCACTTCACTACAGAAACAAAGATGGTCGCCTCACAGTCACTGAAGGATGCAGAGGTTGGTTTCCGTCCTTTTCATCCAAAGTAAACTCACATGGTCCAAACACTTATATCACAGCCTGTTTTTAAATGTTTGTAGAAGACTAAGAAAATGGCACATAGCAAACAACATCGTCAAATAAAGTGCAGGAAAGTGAAAACATGTGAAAAATGTTTACAAAATTAACAATGTGTCACTTAGTGCATGTTAAAAAATATATATTGAATTAAATTGTGATTATTTTGACGATATGAGAGGTTATAGTAATTTCGCATAATTATTCTAATTTTCATTTGGATAATTAACATATTTAAAATGATTACTATGTTATATCTGTGCAGATCTGTGAATTACAAAGATGCTTTCCTAAGTCTGTAGCATACCATGTGTATAGGTCAGGACAATATTTAATCTAAAATGGTAATTTGACACATTTAGCTTTAAGAAATATTGCACTTCCTGGGATTTGAAAAATCTAATTTTGATTTATTGTTCAGCCCTACTAAATTACATGACAAAGATTAGAACGGATTTAAGGCACGTTAACTAAGACATTAGAGTTTCATGTATTAAATCAGGGGTGTCAAAACATAGGGCCCGTGGGCCAGAACCGGCCCTCCAGAGGGTCCAATCTGGCTCTCAGGATGAATTTGTGAAAATTTCACATCTTCACTTCACACAATCTAATAATGTGAAATCCTATATTTTTCAGATCCAAAAACCTACACTCACACACACACACACACACACACACACACACACACACGTGTAAATGATAAACTTAGGCATAATATTGTTGAAATTGCACCTATGTTTTGTAAAAAGATGCTTCATTAAATGTAAAGTCCTTGTTGTCTATAGGCTATTTGCTATTATTTTACTGGTCCAGCCAACTTGAGATGTGTGGCCCCTGAACTAAAATGAGTCCTGTATTAAAGCCCTGTATTAAATGATATAGTGTGTGACTTTTAAATGTAAAAAAACATTACATTTAGACCGTGTAACAGACAGTTCACGCAATGTTTTCTGTGTTCCGTGGTACAATGGTGTTTAAACCTTGTGTTGCCTAGCAACATTTACGCGCTGCATACAGGTAGTGATTATTTTATGTCAACACAGAGCAAGACAACAACAGCAACACAGTGCGAGGAAAGCGACGCAGCTGCAAACAGGTTCAAGAAGCGCCCAATTCTTGAGGAGTAGAATTTGGCTCAAAAAACTCAGCGTGTTCGGCAGTTTGACGGATAAATGCTTCTTACCGCCGCCCGCCCCTGCGCCGCCAGCGTATATATACACACTTCCTCGGTCATCCGAATAATGTTCCATTTTTTCTGCACACAAAGACCAAACAGAGGCAGAATAATAGCATCACCATCAACAACAACAACCCCAAGTTACGCACTGCGGCTTTAAGAGTGACACAAAATGGCCCCGTGTTGGTGAAAATTTAAATTAGACTTGTTAGCACAACAAAAGCCATATATTGTATTGTGCACAGCAATCGGGCTTATTGGCAATACCCAAAAATAGCTGAGTCCTGTTTTATGGTTTTGTCGTCTCATTTGAGCAGAAATGGCCTTTGAGGTAAAATGTTGTGCTTTGAAAAGGGATGAGTTTCAATTACAGCCCAGTGTCTTTAAACGAGGAGACGCACATCAAATCGAAGACGCGTGGATGTTTATGAGTTTAGAGTGCTGTGATAAAGAAGCCCCTTTCATTTTTTTTGCAATATTGCCACAATACCTAATTTGTTCCTCAGGCAAGCAATTGGATTTGTTTTTGTTTTGTTTTTTTTATCTTTAGTTTTGACATGCTGTTGTTCATGAGGAGAGCAAAAGAAATATCCCATTAACAGGCTCTCTCCTATCTGCCTACATAAATCACTGACATGGAAATGAAACTGTTGTGTCAGAAAAGGGAGATGGATGAAGGAATACAAATGCAAAAACCGTACGTACACACATTCATCCCTTCCCCTCGTCTTCGCTGGTTCACATAAAGACGCGACAGCAATTGGAACAACTTCTGAGTCGACGATGAAGAATGCAAGAAAAAGTCTTAAGTGATTTAACCAGGGGGGAAGAAAATCTATCTATGAGACGACTCATGTACATAATCACATCTGAGTTGAATTCTTTTCACACGATGGCAGCGTCTGTTAATCAATGTGGGCCAAAATTGTCTATTTTTAAAGTGTGACAAAGTAAATAGATTTGTGATTTGTGCGACAACAGCTCTGTTTGTCTTTCTTTTCTATTTGACTGACAAAAACGACCTACAACACAGAGATACTGGGGGAGCAAAGTCTGAAAGTTTTCTTTGCATTATTTCCTCAGTGTTTCTCTTCATCACACCCATTTCACATGGCGGACTATACTTCCCATATGCCTCAGCTTTGTTGCCATGGAGAGGAGGCCGCTCACATCAGAGATGGAGCTAATTCTGAAAATGTAGAAGCTATTTGGAACTGTTCAGTGTGATTAAGTTGCTGCAGGAGCTATTGCTAAAAGGTAAAATAAACTGCAAAACTAATTATTTGAAGACAGATCACATGCAGAGCTAAGTTTAGCGTGAGCTCAGACAACAATAGGATAACAATAATCTTTGGCTGTTGTTGTTGACCTGTGTCACCTTGACTTGTGTGCGCTCATTTCATTTATTATTCTTTGTAAATCTGAACAACTGGCACAGTTTGATTTGAGGACGTGACTTGTTGTGGGTGAACAATGACAATGAAGAATTACATAGCTTTAGTTACATCAATAAGACATAAATAAAACATATAAACAAATATTGTTATACAAGGTACGATTGGAGTCTTGTTGTTACAGTATCCACATATATTGCACAATGTGGACATCATTTCCTATTTATGTCAATATAGAAACAAAAGCAGTTGTATTTATCACTGCAATTGGGTAAATGCAATTTTAAGGTGATTGGGATTGATTTATCTAATGACTTTTTTATACATATATACATTCCTGTATATACCTAAAGCTTATAACGGGGTTACCTTTTGTTTCAGTGACACACAAGCATGTAATTACTGATCTCTCTGCCCATTTGTTCAAGATAAATTCACATATTGACAGGATGGCTTTACAGAAAAGCTCAAATCATGGCTTATTGTTCCACACACCTCCCCAAGGAGCAGCTGACATTTAACTCTCTTAACTGTATCACGTCGTCCTCGCGGAGCTCCTCCGTCGCTGCACAGCTCTCTGTTTTTTTGGGGGGGGATGTTTGACCTGTAGCACATATTTATCTTCAAATATGACACAATCTGAGAGGCGCTCTGATGAACTCTAGGAGATCGCAGCTGCGAAAACAGCCCACTGACGACGCCCACAGAGCCCACGAGGCACTCAGATCCTTTCAAGAAGCAGGAAATATGACTCTGCTGAGACCCGATGCTTATGTGCCCCTGCAGCAAAGCAAATCTGGATATAAACAAAGCACTTAATTGAGATAAGTAGTTGCATTTACCTAATCTTAGCAGCTTTTGGTCGTACACCAGTAATTATAATATCACTTCAGAACATACAGGTACACTTCAAATGAATTCTGTTAACACCAGTGATTGGCTGGAACACAAGCTCCGCTGATCCCTCTCACAGCTTAAAAATAGTGCATGTAATTTGTTTATTTTTTGAGAGCAAAAATTGTTTTTTGGTTTTTTTTTTAGTCTGAAGAGGACAAAAAGCATAAAAGTAACATGTACATGCAGGAAATAATAATACTACAAAGCAACTAAGGTAAATAGCTTGAGCCGGTAGAAAGCGCACAAACACGCTCTCACACACACACACACACACACAACGTGGATTTCACCAGCACACGCTGTGGATTAAGTAAGTTTCCCTTTGAGAAATTAACTACTGCACAAAGTGGAGATAAAAGAGGAGACAGAATAACGAGGCCCGCTTGCCTATTCAGAGGGTTTAGCCATGTATTAAAAATCATAGTGTTAAGCTTCCTGACAGATGCTAATGAAGTGATGTTTACATTTTTGATTCGCTGCCTAAACAAAGATAAGACATGCTCTCGGAAAACAGCAAGCCCTGCAATCCAAACACATCCATTGAGCTTGTCACCAAAGACATGACAGCTTTTTTTTTTTTTTCCCTCTACTAACAACAATGAGTGACTCATTTCCATATTAATGAGAGGAAAGAAAAGCAAGTGGATGAGGGGCAGGGGGCGGCGGGAGAAGGAGTCGAGCGGGGAGGGGGTTGATGTTGCTTCTGGTTGTCTTGTCACCTATTGACAGAGTCTTCAAATGGGTTGTTAATGACCGACTTAAAACACAGCGCGCAGCCTGTGGAGTGATCATATCAACATGTTGCCTATACGTATATCATGCCGTCGCCATGACTCCCGCGTGGTAGCTCCTGTGTAAATGTTTGGAATTATTGCACAAGAGCGATATGCACAGATTCAACTTAAATACACACACACGTTCTCCAATAAGGAGACGTCCTGATGTCCTGATCCCACAGGAAGCAGGCTCTAACTAGTAAAAACACAATTAGCAGCACACGAGGCGAAACCTCTGGACCTGGGAGGGTGTAAGGGTTAAAACGATCCAACGCCACAGTATTTACTCTTCATAACCTTAACGGCAAAGTGCTATTACCCTAAAGTGCAACATACATTCTGTTGATGCAGAAATCATAGACTGGAAATTTGGACTTAAATGGCTCCCCGTCTGTCTCACTTTGTTCGCCAGACACATTGAACACACTTGTGCAGTGTATTCTCCAGCACTTCAGAGATAAGCAAGAGGTCAAAAGCCTGAATGTGTTTAATTGGCATTTACTTATGCGTCAAATGACGGGTTTTATCAACTTCAACCCAGACGAACACTAACACCTTCTTCTGTGTCATTTTCAGGACCAAAGCTGTAGCACACGTTCATCTTCCAGCCTTTAGCGACACAATTGCTCCTGAATGTTTGTTGTGAACCTAACTTTTTAACCAACTTTATCTTTTTGATCAAATGAAAGAGGGACTGTAGTAAAAGATATAAAAATAACCACGTAACAGTGCCACTGAGCTCAGTGGTGGATTTTTTGGACAGATTTGCTCTTCACAGGAACAGTCCTATCATACCGGACCTGTTGTGTATTTATTTAATTATTCATTTTTATTTCATGAACAACCTCGAGTGGTAGAAGGCGGGATTGCTTGGAAAAATAGCCGTGACGCAATCTCACATTCTCCGAATCTAACGCTCAACTCTCGCTCAGGCTCTATTTGTAGTTTGCTTTGCCACACATTGCAGCGCGAGCGGTTGTTGCTAATGATGGTCTAATGTCCGTTTCACTAAAGAGACGTGCACACGTGGCTGCTGAGCAGAAGAGGCAACAGGAGCGGTCTCTCTATCTGTACTGCCGAGGCAGGAAACAGAAAGGTTATAATGAAATTATAGATCAATAATAAAAAATGTCTTGCCTAACTTGTAATTCCCTGACAAACACGTGACCCATTGACTCCCATGTTCAATTACAACACGAACAGAATCAGACTTGACATCAAAGTCCCAGCGTCTCCTCTGCTGTAGCTGTATAGGAGAATATTTATCTCCACATTCCGTGCATGTTTTCGTGAACCTCTTAAGCATTTACTCTCACACTTGACTCTGAGAGGCATCTCCAAGACTTAATCTTCCAGTTCATAGTGCATGTCATTAGCCTCCTAAATTACAAACATCATTAAGAGAATTGATTCAACTTAGTCTCCTGGGGGGCTTCAGTCTGCTGCTCCAACTTGGTGGGAGCTCATTTTGAGTTTGGTGTCAATCCCATTTCACAAGTTCAAGCGTACCAATGGGGGTCTGTGCTGATCGCCCCCTCTTTATCCCCTGCACGGTGGGGCCCTGCCTCCTCATTAGCAACGAAGAGTAGACATGTGTGTGTGTGTAGACTTTAGGCATGCTGGGTATGCTTCACCTTCTGAGTAGGGGAGATGAAGTCATTGTGACACACATTGTGTGTGTGTGTGTGTGTGTGTGTTTCTTCCACTAACGCCCCTAAAGTTTCTATGTTATTGTCATAATAAGGAAAGGATGTGAGCTGGTTACAACAAAATGTTGGGTGAGCATGAGACTGGGACTGTCTTGTCGTTGTGATTCTGCAGTGTGGGAGCAGAGTGCCAAGGCAAAAGCAACGGAGGAATCAGAGGGGGGGGTGAACGTCAAACAGAAAAATGCAAAGGCTTCTCTGCATGAGCAAAACATCAAAATTTAAACCAATTCGCCGCTTGAATTCAAATGCAACAATCTCCTTGTACTTCAGCGCAGCCACTAATTCCAGCAGCATATAAGAAACATGGAGGGGGGTCAGGTGTGTGTGTGTGTGTGTGTCTTCAATAATTCATCCAGAGACTGATAGATGTGTGTCTTCAGAGACCACAGTGTGGATTGTGTGCATGGAGAATTTGTAAGTATGGAGATCAGGGTCAGAGTTCGCAGTGAGGTGGTTTGATGTGGCGTTACACAGAACCTCTTCTTCTAATATGATGGACCACAAATCCCCCTCGATTCCCCCAACACCCCTCCCTCTCCACTGAAAGGTTCAATATTGCTGCAGCTGTGGAACGTAGACATTTAGCTTTAGTTGCTTTGTGCGTTTGAAAAAATACAGCAGGTGAAAGAAAGGGTTGAGTTCTGAGTAAAACGTTAAAGTTAGAATGAGGAGGAAAGAAAAAAGTGACGAAGAACTGCTGTAAAAAAAAAAACTTTTTTTAAAAAAAAGAAAAAGGCGATGAAGAGAATAAAGTATGACTTGCTTTGATTTAACTCCAGATCTTCCTTGAGAAGCAGAGAATATTCTCAGAGAGCATATGAGCAGTGGGAGTGTAGGAGATCTCTGGACCACACTCTGATTTTACAAGAGGAGGATGAATTTAATGTTAATCTAAATGTTGCCCTCACATAAAAGCCGCATTACGTCACACACTATACATTGTCAACAATACACAATCAGCCTCACACATCAATAAAACATCGTCTTCATTTTCCTGCATACTTCTTTTTGTTCTCTGAGCAGGACATCCCCCACATCTAGGCAGTGTTCTAATGGGAGGTGGAAAATAGTTGATGGACAGATCAATAAACCTGCATGTGGAGGCCATGTTGGAAGGTATAACTATAGAGTGGAAGGAGGGCTGGAGATAATTGCACACACCGAGCGCCCTGACGGCCACATCGCACAATCTGTTGCCATTTACAATACCTCACAGTGTGACCACGCAGAATGCGGAAAAGAGACTGAAAATGAAATTGCATAGATGTGGTTTAAAAATGCCATTTCTGGGACTTTCATCATGGTACAACCATATACGGAAAGAATAAAGAACGTATTTTTCAGGGAACAATGTGTCGCATTCTCTGAATAATCCACAGACCACACTGTCAACATCTCTCTTTTTTTTTTGACTGAAAAGAAAAACATTTCACAAAGAACCTTTCACTGTAAGATTTGTGGATTATGCCCAGTGTAAGAGGCAGATTAGAGAGTTTGGAAAATTCCTTTAAAGATACTGATATTATTTTTTTTTCTGTATTGTAAAATAAAACTCTATTTCACCTCTATATTTTTATTTTGTTGTTTGCAGAAAACTACAACAACTTTGTTGAATTCCTTGGCTGGTTACTCGGTATGGTATGTGATATGATGTTGTGCTATTTATGTAGATGACACATATATTGGCATTAGGCCTACACATACAGAGGTGGAAACACAAGCCAGATAAGGATTTATCATTCCTAACCGTACTGTACTGTGGGGAGCTAAACTGCACTCGTTTGGTTGGGTAGAAATGGAGCTCATACTTTTGTCCACTTTCCAGTCGAGTAGCTGGCACACTTTTGTCTTGGTCAAAAGAGACTACAAAGGAGACAGTAACCATGGACGCTTGCCTGCAGTCACGTGAGCAAATCCACTAGTAATCACACACCACTCACCAAGAATACAATTCATACAAATGAGGACGAACTCCTGGAGAGAAATCACTATCACAATGATTTGTTTTTTCTTAATGTCATGTAAACACGTCAGTCTGACTAAAATCGAGCTCGTCTTAGTCGGACTAATTCATAGTCTGATTACTCCTGCATGTGTACGCTTAGTCGACCTGGAGTCAGACTTGGCGTTCTGCGCATGCACCAAAATTTCCTCCTCAGTCTTTGACCTGGAAGTAGAAGGAAAGTATAAACTGCAGTATTATATATATATATATACAGTATATATATGTATATATATAAAAGAACACACAAGACGGCGCTGGCGAGAGCGAGATTTATGATTTATGCTTCGGCAGTTGAAGGATTTGAACGATTACTCCCAACATCCATCTCGCCGTACGTCAACAGGAAACTGATTCAAGCTTTTAGAGCGTTTTCAGTGCCACCCATGAAGGCGGAGTCAGACATCCACGGCCAATAAATAGATTTTCTCTCTGCAAGTCTTAGTCGGACTACGGCGTTAGCTCAGGTAAACTGCTACTGGAATACAACGTGAGACTGAGTACCCATGCACAGAAAACTATACCCACACAGAACAATTTTGACATCAGTCATGACAAGAGCAAATCTGTGCAAAATCAGTCCATCCATCTTCTACCGACTTATTCTGTACATGAGGTCGCGTGAAGGCGGGTGTTGGTGCCAATCTCAGCTGACACTGGACATTATATAATTTTGAAGAGGTAAAGGAATAATTCCCAAGATATGCTTGCTAAATGAAATATGTATGGTGTTTTGTACTTTATATATCCCCTTCTCTGCTTTTAACCCCTCTACTGCTCAGGGGTAGCCCAGCTCCTTTTTGACCTGGTGGAGTCAACCCTCCTGTTGCCAACAATGCAGTTGTAATTGCCCTGTATGAAAGTATGACCCCTGACTAAAGTATTGCCCTTCATTCTTTAAAATGTTGTTTAAAAACAAACAAACAAAAACTCAATCTACTTTAAAAAACAACAACAAAAAGAATCAAGTTCACATCATGTGACAACTTCATTTTTTTTTGCCCACCATGTGAGCAGAATGTGTGTGTGTGTGTGGTGGAAGAGAGGAGGGAGGAGGAGGAGGAGGGGCGGGCTTCTTCGTCTTCTTGGTTTATGTCATTGGTTTAAACGACCCAAGACCCCGCCTTAATAAAAAAGAGAGTGACAGAGAGAAAGAGAGAGGGAGAGAAAGGGGGGCAAAAAGCGGTGAAACAGTTACACACACCCACTCTGCGTTTTACGCTCAGTCGTACTATTAAAAAAGAAAGAAAGAAAAAAGGAAAAGAAAAAAACAAGGACGCGTATTATGACAGTGTAGCCTGCACCGCGTCAGGTTATCACTGTGCTCCGTATCAGGTCGTTTCTTCTAACAGAAGAAGAGAAGGAAGAGGAGGAGGAGGAGAAGAAGAAGCCGCTCTTGCAGCGCGCGGAGGATTAATAAGGTGAAATCACAATCTTCTCCCAAATCTTCAGCGGGAGCGGATGATGCTGCCGCCGCCGCCGCCGACCTGCGCCTAAAAAGTCTGCCTCTCAACTTAAGACCAGATATCACTCCTCCAGGTAAGACCTCGTTACATTCTTACGCTTTTAATAGTTTGTTTTTTTTCAACGGGAGTGAGTGAGTGAGTGAGTGGTGACGGGCTGCCGTCTGTCCGCATACAGCTCTCTGACCATGTGTGTCCACCTCACTGCGCCATGAAGACGCGGAACGGTCGGGTGGGTTTTTATGCCTCACACACACAGGGACGTTATTGTTAATAGTTTTTGGGGTTTTTAACAAAGTCTTAAATGTGTGCAACTCGCATTTTCCTCCTCCAGTGTTGCGTTCAAGTGTCCCTCGCCTTTACATAGCAAGGGTATGTATGTATGTGCAGGAACAGACGCGGGGACTAGATTGTTTTCTGCACACAGCGAGACCCCGCACAGAGAGATAGTGTGTGTGTGTGTGTGTCGGTGAAAAGCAAATATTTAGTGTATCATATGCGTATGTGTGTGTGTGCGTGTGTTACATTGTCGTGGAGTTGTATCTTACACCCAGGGAGCCCATTCAGTATATTCTGCTCTCACCACACACACCACACTGAACACACCTGGCTGAGTTTTCAGTGTTGTCAAAGACGTCATCTTCAGCTCTGCATCTTTAAAATAAATAAATGCATCAAGAAATAGTCTTAGATTTAGGGGCGCCACTGACCTTTTTTTTTTACACGCAGCACATTTCTGTGTAAAAGTCTCGGAGAAGATGTCACACATAATCACAGCAGGGCTGCCTGTCAACTTTACTTCTTTATTCTTTCCATCATAATAAAAGCACACCTGCATCTGCTGATACCACTCTGCTCCTGACAATCCCACCTGACAAGATTATATATAGGCCTATATGTATTTAGGTGAAGGATCTGCAGGTGGCAAAATGCTGCACTCCTATGCAGAGGAGACTAATGCACACCTCAAGTGGTTTAAATCAGACGACAAACGGTTGCAAATTCAATTCACAGTATAATTTGTGACTAGGGTTAATTTGTACATCATATAACTCTTCTGGCTATTGCCAATTTTTTTTTTAAACCAACCATTTCCAAGAATATGGACAATTAATCCCAACTTTTTAATGCATATTATTTAAGTATAAAGCTGGAAAAGAAAATCCGCTAATTTATTTGGGGACGCAAATAAATCTCGCACAACGCATGTATGAGTCCTGACTTAGTCTCTGGGAATGACTGGTTTACCTTATTGTGTTTAACTTAGTCTTTTAGTCTTTTTAAGTGTAAGTGAAATGCTTTGTATTTGCTTTGTTACTTGGCCTATAAAGCCAATTCTGGATTCTGAATCTTCAGGATGTGACTTTGAAAGCTATTGGGACCGGTGTTCATGGTGATTGTTGCGGCACAAATAACTGCTTTTTATAGTTGCCACTCTTGGACACTTTGCTGCATTTAATGTGTCCTGTTTATAGCCACAGTGCTGATGTGTAGAGTGAAAGAATAAGAGCCAGGAGAGTGCATCATATGTTCATCGTCACTGTTGGTTCCGGACAGTGTATGAATGAGCTGCTAATTGCCTTGTGTTAACTTGTTAATTACACACACACACACTAAAGTATTCTTACACATCACTGGGGCTAATTAAATCACAGATTACTGTGTAAATATGACAACAGGAAATATGTTGCATTAATGAGGAACTGGTGTTATTTCCTCTTCAAAAAAATATGTTTTCATGGTAAGTTAGTCACAATAGAACAAAGTCAACAAGATGATTCACTTGATGTTTGCAAGCTGAGCAGGTGATGACCTGAGTGAAGCAGTCCTTTGTCTTCTCTTATGGTTGACCATGTGTCTGTATATGGTGAGGACAGGGTGCATGTGTGTGTGTGTGTGCCTGAAGGAATATAAGGCCTCTACAGATGTGCACAGCTTGTGCATCTGCACTGTTGTCAGCCATTGTCCAGGAAGCATTTAAGATGGTGGGCAGCACAGCACAAACAGAGCTCCCTTGTCAGAAAGCTCCATTAAACCGGCCCCAGTCACAAGAGCGGGCAGGAAAGTGTTTGTAACACTGACCACATTTCTTTCCCCTCACATGCCAGGTACATTCACAGTCATCACATGTCACCTCGGCACTCATAACAAACAAACATGATATACATAAGTTGAGACATTTCTTTTTGCACTTCCCCCCACCACATATACCCCCCCCCCAGTTGTGAGACAGTGTTATAACTTAGAATGGGTACTGTCATGTTTCCAGAGAGGAAATTGAACAGACTCAGTTAGCCGACCTCGCGAAGCGCCTGCCCTCTGCCACCCTCTACTGTGTTGCTGAGCAGCACCCTATCACTCAAGGCAATTGAACGTCTCTGAGGGGACCTCTGTTAGCCCCGTGCAATATTTATTACCATCCATCATCCCGCGACTCATGCTCTATGGGTGAATAACAGTGGCTGCTAAGTTCTGTGTTAAAAAGTTCCCTCGCCAGCGACCATTAGGAGGGATTTATGGGACCGGCTTCCCTGAAAGTGCCCTGGAAGCGAGAAGGAGCATGTTTCAGAGTCACTGCGGCTCCGATGGGCTGTAGTACCAAATATGTCACGGACAAAATTCTTACTGGTGCTTTTCTGGAGTGCTGCATAAGTCATTGTTTTCTAAAAAAAAAAAATATATATAATAAATAATAATATAAAATGTATTATATTATATTATATTCTGGCTGAGAATATAATAGTAATTTTTATAATTGATGAATTGCTCATTTATTAACCCAAAATACATAATAGAGCTGAGCAATTACTTGTTTTCAAATTCACTCTGAAACAACGCATCACAAATGGCTGCAGTTTAATCTTCTACTTCTACTTTGACTGTTCAGTATTCAAATCAATGCAAATAAAAGAAATGTGACTCATACATGCTGGAAACAGTACATAGTCCTCAACCTTGCATTATAATATAGAATAGCAGGTGCTTTTATGGTTAGACTTGGTAATGCTCTATCACATTTTAAATCTGTTACACAGTGAATATTGGACTGAACCTTGATTTAACATATCAAACAGTAATTGCAATATCTATTGAAAAAAGCAATCTGATCGAAATTTGACATTTTTCTCAAATAGTTAAGCCTTCATAGATAAAAAGGGTACATTAAAATTTAAAGCCCTAATTAGTTTTGTCTCAACAAACAGGTTCAATATTGAATATAATTATTTGCAGCATTATGAAGACAATAGAGGATGCAAACAGCTAATTTCTTTTGTGCAAAGTTTCTCACAGTAGTAGTAGAAGTCTTTCTCGTGGCAACGACAATGATCTAATGTTCACTATTGTCTTAATAAGGAACATCTAATATGTATGTATGTATACAATGTTAACAATGTTACCTGGGTATAGGAAATCCAGCCTCAGTGTCCTTTGAACGAAAGTAAGTAAGCGAATGTTGTGTGAAAATTAGTATATCTATGTGTGCTCGCTACCTCTCGATGGAGTCTTTGATCCTGCAGAGATGAGATGCGGTTTTCTCCCCTTAGTTTTTTTTCCCCCACTCAGTCGAGATTGTTTGTTTGTCAGAGTTGAAAACAATCCGGATGAACCTGGCAGCGAGTGAAGCTGCAGGGACGGGGCAGAGCTCTAAGTGAATGCCTCACTGTGCTTCTTTTAGGTCAATTTGAATATGTGTTTTTAATTGGTCTCCGAAGGCTAAGACTTCTCTTCTCTGCCTTCCTCAAAAGTGTCTGCATGATGTGACTGTGTTCAACTAAGGAGCTCTGGAGAAACGGTGTTCATTTGAAGCCTGGCGAACATGCTCATTATTTCCGACCAAAGGCGGGATTGATTTAGCTGAAAGCCATGGCAATTTTTGAAAAAAGAAGAAGAAGAAAACTGTGGAGGTACAGCTGTAAACTGATCAAGACTGTAATTCTTGCAAGTAAGTTTAAAACAGAGCGCCGCAGTGGTAACCACTCAGTATCTTTACTACTCACAGCAAGTACAGGCATCATCAGTCAGCCGGCGCTCCTCTCTCATGGCTTCAAAACTCCCCTAACCTTTAGAAATGGTATATTGGAAAGATATTTCAAAGAAACATTTTGCTTGTCATACCCATTTTCTCTGCTTCTCTGTTCTCCTGAGGCGTTCTGCATCTTTGTTTTTCAGCACATGGAGGAGTGTGTGAGTGTACTTATGAGTAGCAGGGGTAAGGGTGCTGTTAGGATTTTTCCCCTGTCATCACTTACTCCACCATCGCTATGATTTCATCGACAGTGGCAGCGATTGTGTTTTGTGGAGCTACACGGGGGTAAAGGATAATTGGAGCTGCGGATGTCTTTTTCATGGTAACGGGGAAAGTGGAACCCTGTGCCAGCGCTATTCTCTGTAGCATACAAAGGGCCTAGATCCAGTGATAGGGCCAGCATAAGAGATCCACAGTATTCACGAACACAAACAGATGTGTTTTACTCTGAAACCGTCAGTGTTGGCTGTCAGATGGGGGGAGTTTCCCGCCGTGACTGGATTAGTTGTAGCAGTCATTTGGCAATTTTATGTTGAGCCATTCCACTTTATTATCGCACATGAACTTTACACCCCGCATTTGAAATAATACTGAATTTTGAAGATAAAGTGACAGCCCTTGCCCATACTAGAGGTCTATCAATGTTGGTTTTGCCATGGTTGAAGAAGAGTTCAATAAAAATAATGTATAAACTAAATATTAAATACATGAAACAAACTGCCAGATGCCCCTGTGGTAACTTGTCGTTTGCTCTGTGCTCCTGAAAATACTGTTTTGAGAGTGTGAGCAGAAAGACTTGGTGTAACTGAACCTTTTACGGTTCCATAACCATGACGTTTTTAACCACAGTTGGTAGTTGCATCCCTTCCATGTTGTAAAGTGTTAGTACAGTGTCTTAAAACTAAATGGAAGGTCGAACAAGGTTCACACTTTGGCTCCTGTAGGCGACGTCAGACCGTTCTGTTAGCATGATGGAGTGATAGTTGTCGGCAAAGCAGCAGCACAGCAATTAGAGTTATTAATTATTTTATTACAACTTAATACTCTTTCATTTAATGCATATTAATTGATGTGCTACCGAATATGCACTCACATAATCCACCAAGGATTTCTCAAAGGCAAGCACAAAAGGCTTTTATTATCTTAAAGAGGAAGTGGTCTTTTGGGACATGAAGTGCCCCCGCTCTAGTGTGTATTACATTGTGGAACAGACGTAAGTGAAATGAAATTACAACGTATCATCAGCGCGGTGAAGGATCCTATTGAAGAATTACCTCGGTGGAGCCATTGTTATAATGTCAGACTCATTCTTTTGGATGTGAGGGAGGGGGGTTTTATGAAGTTCTCATGCGAGGCAGTAAAAAAATACAGTTTCAAGGTTAAACTGTGTGAAGGCCAAATGTTTGGGGAGGGTAGTGGATTAATTTCATGTACTATAATGTGATTTGCAATATCTCCTCCTCTCCTGCCCTTGGTTTCTTTGGAGATGTGTGAGCCTGATGAGAGCTGTGGTGGGGGTGGGGGGGGGTGGGGGTTTGCTGCCGTAACTGCCACCTGCATGTACAAGCGTTTACAGGACTACCAAATGGAATTATGGGAAATGATGCATGCTTACAAATTCACCATCACTCCCAGACCCCGTCTCATTACTGAATACAAATTCAGCGGTTATCCTTTTGGTGCTTAGGAGAGAAAATGCACACAACAAACGCAGGGTTGGTGGTCTTGGTGGTGGGATGAGAGGCTTCCAAGAAAATCACTGTGCATCATTAATTGCAGGGCAGATTGTGGAGGAGGGAGCAAGACCACCACGGAAGCAGCAGCAGCAGGATCCCTCGGCTGCACAGGCAGCCTGAGAAGCCTGCTCTACTCGACACTTTATCACAGAATCTGCTGCTCATACTCACGTATGTGTGTAAAAGCCCTGGAAGTGATACAGATGGCTCAATACAACTTCAGCTTCATAACGATCTATACTGCAGTCGTGAATGTTAATAATATTTTTTATCTTTAAATAAGTCCACAGAGCAAATATGATCACTGGAGCGTGGCAAATGTGCATTACTCACTCATATTATTTGATTTATATGATATGATATTAGTGAATGTGATTTTAGCTGTGTTTCCGTCATGGTACGGTCGGGTTTTGTACAGTACGGTATGGTTTGGAATGGTAAAGCCCTGGGTCAAGCTTGCGCTTAGACTGCAAACACTACCTTTCAACCTGTCCTCCAACTGAAACGTACATATCGGTCTGTGGATCGTTTTTTTCAAACCCCTGAATGTGACGTAAAGGAAGTATTTTCCAACTCGAATATGCACGGATGTTACTGAGGGTAGGGTTAGGGCAAAAAAGACAGGGTTAAGTAGTAAAAATTAAAACAATATTAAAAAGGAGGTATAGTTAGGGACCGAACCATAGTCGAGCATGCTCCGGCGTAGCGCTCTCGCTACTGAGCCGACTGCCGGTGCCGACAACGGCGAAGCCACTAAATACAGTGTCTAAGGCGGAAGTGGTTGCTGTAATGTATACAGCCGCTAGGGGCGCATGTTTTGAAAACGTAAATATAGGTCGTAATTCCTGCATACGACCTATATTTACGTTTTATTGGAGGACAGTCTCCTACCTTTACTTGGTTGGCGGGGCGTGGGCTGGGCCCCATGGCCTCGTCAACGGAACCTATTTTTTTGCCTTTCCATTAGGAATAGTACTAAAATAATTTTTTAATAATACATTTTTCGGTGCCCTTCCCTTGGGGTGCCAGAGTAATGGTACGGTACGGCGGAGCTAAACTTACGACAGTCAGCTTATTGTCAGCTTGACATCTTGTTGAGACAAACAGCCACAAACCGAGCAGAAAAAAAGCCCAGCTACTGGATGTCCTCCATTGTCTGTTGTGTGGTGTTCGATGTCGTTGTTGATGTCATATCTCGCACATCACACACCCCGCCTACCAAGTAAAGGTGCTGTTCTCAAGCCCGACCGAGGGCTTTATCATTCCAAACCATGCCGTACTGTACCAAATGGAACTGTACCATGATGCACACACACTTGTTGATATTCCAGCAGGCTGCTACACAACCTAAAACGCCAGAAACTGTAAATTTGAGGGACAAAGTTTGAAATTCAAGCGTTTCAAATCTAAAGCTGGTGAACAGATGAGGTAACTAAATGAAATGACAACAAAGTGACATGTGAAAGAAACTGTCTCACTCAGACCTGTTTCATTTCCTGCCATTAATGCATGGTCTAATGACTTTAACTGCATTTGTGTCCAATACATTTTTCCCCCTTCCTCCTTTTGTGTCCAATTTGGTGTGGACAATTCAGTCACACTGCTGCTATTGTCATTAACATGTGCCCTGTGAGGCATGTGACGGTGATGGCTTTTAACCTGACAGTGAGGGAGCGAGCAGTAAAGCTCATGCACCCTCAGGACGCCAGCACCCACTGTGTAGGCAACAAGATGATGATTCTTCCTTTTCTAACTTTGCAACGATGAAATTTGCAAGAATGTACAAGCTACTGCTATTAGGATTGTAACCAGAGTCTCAGACCTTAATAAAACCAAAAAATACATTATCTTGGTTAAGAAATGGTGCACACTGCAACAGCTTTAGTGGTCTGTTTATGGTTGGAGGGTTGGTTGAGTAGATGTAAGTGTGTGTGTAATTTAGTTTCACCTATTGCTTTATATGTTGCTGTAGTGTCAGGGTAGCGAGTGTATGTTTTTCGTTTGTTGCTCCTTGTTATTTCTGTTTACATGCCGTGTCTGTGTCACGTTTGCTGCTTTAATTCTCAGGTGAAATCTCATCTAGCTTCCCTGTGAAAAGAGCATGGAGAGAATTGAATACAAATGAGAATCCAGGTGTCCATTGCATGTTTTAGAATTTTAAACCTCTCCCAGGACTTATGCTGTGTACAGTGTCTTTTCTTTGGAGATAGATAGATAGATAGATAGATAGATAGATAGATAGATAGATAGATAGATCAAATGACCATTTAAGTACACAAGTCGTGTATGCAGGTGTAAACAGGGAGCAAATGGACTCTAGTGCAGTGAGTTGCTTAGTTACATAAAATACAGTTAATGAGCAACAGCAATGGGGAAAAGTAAGCAGTATTTATTTGCTTGGACCGACTGTGAGGTGGAACAGTTTTTGGCCATTATGGGTTGCAGTGTTTTGCAACAAGTGGATGACAAAATACTTATTGATAGGACCCTCTCAGGGAACGTAGGAGTCAACTTCATTGTTTCAAAAAACACTAAATCTAAGGTTTTGCACATCCAAAAACACGAGCTTGGAGTTTCCGAATTGAAATAGGTTTCCAGAAGTCTCTGTTTGAAGGCACACACATAGTAAAACGTGCTTGAATGTATTAGCTCAAATGTTAGACAAAATGACTGGCGGTATAAAAAACTTCCACATGACATCTTTGCATTCAAAAGCCTTGGACTTCTTTGTTGGTATGGTATCCTCTACCTGTGTCCTAAAGCAACACCAACAGGGCTGTGGTGCCATTGTCCATGTGTGCTTATTGTCCTATTCAACAGGAGAATGAAAGGATAAATGCTGCTCTCTCACTCCATCTGATCTCTCTTGCTTTTTCTCCCGCTCTTTGGCATGTACTGGCCGCCATTGCCCTCGTGGAGGTCTCATTGCTTATGTAATATCTCTAAACATTTGTGCAGTATTAGGGGAAGTCGGCCATGCCAAAACTGTGCAAAACGTCCCTCTGTGTACCCCGTTGAGGTGGGACAGATGGCGAACCTCGTTCCCAGTCTTGTAAACTGCCTGTGACAGGAGCAATGGCACATACATCGTTGAACTAGGGCAACGATAACTGCGGCTTTACAGACAGTGGTGGATCACTTAGGCTTGGAATCAAAATAATGAAGCAACCCAGTTTGGTTCCTAAAATGTTATTACTGTTTGTTATTTACAGAACAGTGTTTGTCCGCAGTGGATTTTTTTGGAAATGAACTGTTGCGTTTCTCCACCTGTAAACCAGGTTACAGCTCACCCATGAAAAAGGCTATCAGATTCAAGGATTAGATCGTCGATCACAATGTTTAAGAAGGTGACCTGGAGTTGTTTTCTAATTTAGTCGTTAATCACCCGCACAACAGTGTCGGGCACTTTCACTTTGTTCCCCCTCTTAACAACTCTCTGGGCAGAGTCCATTACTGAGTAAACACACAGTGAAAAACTGAAGAAATGAATGAAGATGCTCGGCACTGAAGCCCCAGAGGTGAGATCAAATGGCAGGCCTGGTGATGATGAGGGATGTTTATGGCTGACACTCTATTAAGAGGAGACTCTTCCCTGCTGGCACATAATGAACGTCTACCTTGTGAAATGGTTGTTCTGAAGCTTTTTCCTTACACCAAATTACTGGTCATTTTCATCAAAATGTGCCCTAATTGCTTTCAATGGCGAGTCGGGGGAACGGCCACTGACGGGGAGAATGAGTTTTAGGGTAACTTGGCAAGGTGACTGCGCTCATGGAAACATTAGCCATGTTGATTTGAATAAATCTCCACTGCCATTTCCCCTTTTTGTATGTTAATGAAAGCCAGTTATGTCCTTGGAGGATGATATTTCAGGCCTGAACTCTTCTTTTCTCTGTGTACACGGCAACTCCTCCTCCAGATGTCCCCCACTGCAGGAGGCTGTGAGGCACAGGCAAGAGGCTTACCGCCAACTATGCTTGCACACAGACACACAAACATAAACATACACATAACTCAGGGAGGGGCACCTCAGTTGACCTGTTACAAAATAAGTATGTTGTTTCTATCAAGACGAGAGTTAAATAACGCTGACTAAAAGGGCAGCGTGTGTTGGAAGAAGGGGGGAAAAAAACATCTCAGGGAGGAGAATGTTTTTTTGGAAACCACAATGTACCATCTGCACACGGCGGGGTGCATGAGCGACACTGGACTACTGCTGTGAGGAACTATTGCATTGTTATTAAATGGCTGTTGCCTCACTGGCAGCCATATTAAAGCCTCAGATCCTGTGCCTGGTGCAAAGGCAGCAAGGAAGAGAAAAGGGGTGGGTGGGTGACTAAAAAAAGCCGAAAACCAGTGTGGCCTTCTGGACATGCTGACACAATGTGCAGCTGCGATGGCACAGATAAGGGCATGGAACTTCTTCAAAACAGAAATAAGGTGCAAGAGAAGCTTTTCCTGTCGTGTCTCTTTTTCTTCTAACCTCTCTACATCCATGTTTCCGCCCACCACCTCTATTGGCTCAGCGTCGTGTTCAAGGTGCAGTGAACAGACAGCTTTTTTTCCCCTTCACATTAAGAATGCAGATTTAGCAGCTTTTGCAGCTCTTGTTCTTTCATATTATTATTATTTTTTAAATCAATCCTTTCTTTACACTTAACATGTAGATTAAATACATCTTATCCTTGTATTGAAATAGTATTTTAATTTTCACTTTGCAGAGTGAGCACAGGATTTTAACAAATGAATACAAAGACAGTTTAACTAACAAGGTAACTGAGTACAGGTTTGGAGGCAGAAGATATTTTGGTCTGGTTTTCACGTTGGGATTGATGTTTGTCCAAATGAAGCTCTTCCAAGCATTTTTTTGCATGTAACGCACCAGCTTCCATCGCTCCTGTCTCTCCTCTGCTCCATGTTTATGTGTGAATGTTGGATAAGCCACACCCTTGGTAGTAACACAAGATCAGACAGCCACTATCAACTGAAAAAACAACAACTGCACATGTAAATGCCATCAATGACATGCTATTGTTTGATGGCGTTGGAGGGGATGGAGATCCCCATGCAGAGGTGGCTTGGCTCCCCTTAAAATAAATGGTAGGGGTAAAAAAAAATCACATCTCTGTTGTTGTGGCTGAGGAGTCTGGATCCACTCCCGCTACAGCAAGTTTGTTTGACGTATTGATGATTGTTACTTGCTGAACTAGCAGCAGACGGTGCATGAAATGCCACTGAAGAGTGAGAGCTGATAAGCTCCTTTTGCTCTCCCTCACTCCTGCACCCCCACGGAAGGAAAATGACTCTCGAGATTGCACACTCCGCTAACAGTTTCTCATTAACTTCCTCTGTGCCGGTATTATGTTAAATCTTAATGCACAGTCCCTGAAATGTTGTGCAGACCGATACCAGGCTTTTTGCACAGCTTCTGTGTGTACCGATGGATGAAACTGGTGGCTAATTGCCACTTCCGTCCTACTTCCTGGACTTGACTTTTCAAAGTGGAAGACGACTTTTTTAAATACAGTTCATGAGTGTTTTCAGGCATGAGGTAAAAGACAAGACAGTCATACTGATCTAGCTCTGAGAACTAAAATAATTCAACATTTTCCAATAATATATTGAGCGATAATTGGAGTTACTTGAAGCTGTAACATCCACAGCTGTCAGTCACTCCAACCACTGGTTACGTCAAGTGAGCGGTGAATGCCCGTAAAGAGCCACATGTGCTCAAACTACTGTTTTCCAGGACTGAAGTTTCTAAGGGGTGATTTTTGGAGGCTGTCATTCCTCTTGACGCAACCTGACATTTGGAAAGGTCTGTGAAGAGGATTTTGTTTGTGACAGCTTCAAATTACAGTGACACCGAGGCACCAGGAGAAAAAGGAAGGGATAGAGGGATTGTGGAAGAAAATGGCTCTTGCTTATTTAAATGTCACCTCAGTGAGGTGAATACATAAGCTCTTCCCTTTTTTTTTTCAAGCATTACATGTGCATTTCTCACAATGGAAAAACATTTTTTTTGCCATCTTTTATTCTGTGTGTGTCTCTCCTTGTCTTTGCTGTTTGGCTCAGCCCGTGTTATTGGCAGCAGGCTTTAAGCCTTGTGAAGCTCTGCCAGCATCTTGACAGTAACTGCAAACCATTTAGTTGTTTGTTTTGTGTAGGTAGTGACTGAAGGACCAATCTCCTGGGTCCTATTTGGAGTTGTGGTTTATCCTGGACCGGGGTCCAAAATTAACTTTTTGGTCTATCCGCCAATGGGTGGTAAACATAATACATTTTTTTTTTTTTTACAAGCTAATTACTTTTCAGTGAAACACAGAGCTGCAAATTCAGCGTTTCCCATGGATCAAAAGAGGCCAGCAATGCAATTATTAATTAATAAATTATAATTGTAACTTTTATGTCTCATAACATGGAGGTGAACAGACACTAAATTATATGGATTCATACGGGCTTCAGAGCTGTCATTTAGTTTCATAGTTTAAGCTGTAATGACCTGTTCAAAATTCATGCCATTGTCTCAAAGATGGCTGAAGTAGTACATCTTAGGATACAACAGGAGGCGCCAATCAGGTTTCCTACCATTTACAGTGACTGTGCACAACAGAGATCTGTGAAAACTGAGTGACTTTGGCTAAGGCAGCTGCAGCAGCGACAGCAACTTGGAGATGCAAGATTCCTCTCTGTGCAGATAGACCAGCCGCTGCTTTGTTGGAGAGACACGGTGTACAATAACTCACTGTGACTCTCTGTGAGCTTGCTTAGAAATATCTGTGTGTGTTGGGACATCTGTGCACTCTGAGTGCATGTTTTCATCTGTCGGTAACATTGGAAATAAAACAGAACGTTCTCTTTCCCAATCAGGTTGACAGACATGAAGTTGGACAGTATGCTTTATGATATGAATACTGGCAGCATTGTTAATTATACTTCGTTAATCGTTAAAACTACATCATTTTGGTTTACGTACAATGAAGTAATGAAAACTATGACGTATTAGTGGGAGTGGGGACAGGGGCGTGGATGGAGGGGGTATTCAAATTTATTTGAACAAATTACAGGTCATCATTAATTAGTTTGAAGTTGAAGCAATTAACTCTGGTAGCAGTTGCATGAAGTGTCTCTTGAGTATGGCAGTGGGAAGCAGTGAAGGTCAATCAAAGAATTCCAAACCTAACATTTGTGTGTTTGTTGTGAAAAACAATTGCGGCTCACAGTTTATAGTAATTTTCTAGCATAGGAAATCATAAGAAAGGATGAGTTTGCAGCAGTCTGTCCAGATTGATATCTCTTGGGGAACCATGAGTTTCTCTTATTTCTTGTCAGCTCTCACATTAGTTCAGAGCGCACAAGAGGCTCTGCTTGTCACTGACCTTTTTAAGAAAGATGAGACGACCAAAATACACCGAGTGTCTCTTGGTAATGATAGTCAACTGTCACTCAAAGTAAAGGACTGCTACCAGACATCCATACAGAGGTTCCAACAATAGTAAGGAGGAGGAGGAGGTGTGGAGCCGTCTATCTCTTTTCCCTGACAAATAGCTGATGACAGTGTTGGATTAAGTTCTCACAAGTCATGCCAGCTACTGAAATAAGATGACATGTACCTCCACATCTACCTGCCTTTAATCCATTTTTTGAGGCTTTCAGTTTAATATATACCTGGAGTAGTCATCTCGCTGATGCTGGCTGCAAATGTCAATACATTATGTGACTTAAGTGATGCCTGAGCTTGACAACTTGCTTTCAGAAAATGATTTGCCCTTTTGCCTACTTTTTTTTCCCTCCACTGCATGACACATTTTATTGAGGAGAGCTGTCTGTGAGTGCACCACACAGACCCCGAGGCTACCGGGCTGCCTCCAAACTCCAGCCCGCACCAGTTCCCACAGTGCCAAATGAAGATGTTTAAACTCTGCTACTGCTAACAGTGCATCTGTTTAAACAGAGGCATTTCCTATAATTAAACAAATGCATAGGAGAGTATGCTGGGGTGGCTCCCCTGATTAATGGAGCAATTACATAATCCATTACACTGAATTATGAATGTGTTAATGATGAACTTGTGCTGGGTAATGATTCCTGGAGTTTGCTCGCATAAAATATGAGAGGAGATGCAGCGAGGACTGTCAGTGTATGCAGACGTTCCTAATCACGAGGAGATGTGGCTAAGGAGGGAGGAAGAAATGTGTGACGTCCTACAGCGAGTGGCAGTTCCAACATCAAGGGTCATTGCTTCCTGTTGTCGAAAGAACGTCTCCCACTGTTCCCACTAGATTCGATAATCCCCTGCTATGAAATTTAACTCCATACTTTGAATTTAATGTTTTGTTGGGTACATAACAAGGAAGGTGAAAGACAAAACGAAGGTCACAGTTGGCAAACGAGCGCCGTGACTTTGAAGCAGATGCCTGGACATGTATCCAACGCCTTGTGAACAGTCCCAAACATCTCAGGAGGCCAATTATTTGTTTTGGGGTAAACATCAGCCTTATTCTGAGACTTTTACGAATAATTAGTACGTTTACTCGGGACTTCAAACACAGGATTTCAACACAAGTGTAGGGGAGAGAGTGGTTTACAACGCTACACACATTTTATTTTCCCTTCAGAGAAACATTGCTCAGAAAGCTTTCACTTAAGCTGATTTACATTGTATTAGGTGAGCCTTTTTGCTGTTGTCTGTTGTTCCCGGTTACTGCCATGTTTGCATCTTTTATACCTCATACAACCCCTCCACACAAGTCCAGAACTATCCATTTAAGACTGACATAACATACTGGAGGAATAATTTGTGGAAAATCTGAAGTGGATTATGCTGCAAAAGTGCTTCAAGGTGTATCGGAGTGAAAAAAAAGAAAAAAGATGCCCTGTACACACTGATGTTGTACATGCCAGTGTTTGTCAGTCCTTGTGCTCAGTTTCACCCAGGTTACATACTCACATGTAACATAACACAAACAAAAATGCTCCCTGTGCAGGTGGAGCTTTGTTGAGATGGGGGGTCCTCGCTCTCTTTTCATTTTTTCAAAAAATTACTCATAAGGCCCTAGAGCTGCACTGCAGGCTGTGTTTTTGTCCATTAAGTGCATTGACCTTTTGAATTTGTTTCTCTGTCCCTTGAGATTCCTGGCACTACTGATGCCGTACAGCTCTGTCACAATTTGTGTCATCGGTAATAACATTGTACTCACTGACTAGGTAGAAGAGTCACTTTGCCTTGCAGTGACACTCACTGATTCAGTGATTCAGTGGGATATATTATCAGGATAAAAATCATCTTATCAGTTTAAGAAATGTGTCGTTTTAAACTTATTTATGGCGTGAAAACATTCATTCATTGTCTACCACTTTATCCTTCACATGGGGGGTCACAGGGGTCGCGGGAGCCAATTACAGCTGACGCAGGACAAAATGTGGAGTACACCGTGGACAGGTCACCAGTCCATCGCAGGGCAAACACATAGAGACGAACAACTATTCACTCTCACATTCACACCGACAGTGTCCAACTAACCTCTGCATGCTTTTTGGACTGTGGGAGGAAACTTTTCGCTGCGAGGCAACAGTGCTAGTCACTACACCGCCGTGTGACCCAGGCGAAAACACATGCTGATTTATTTTTAGCCATGACAAAGTATTAAAATACAATATAACAATGAAAATTGTTGGTAAAGCAGTTAAAATTGTATTTCATGTTACAGTAGTGTAAATAGAGCTTTGTTTCACTCAGCTTCGCTTATTTGGCACTCGATAAAAACACAACTCTGGTCTTGTGAACAGACGTCAGTGTATATTTAGATACTGGACGACACGGAAGCCAGATCCTATCTCATGTGGAGAGGAGTTTTAATGCCAGGTCCTGAGGTACGGATGTTAACACCAGGTTTGAACAGGGAACATTTCACAACTGAGGTCAAATATTCTTCAGTCTGTGTTTTACCACACAGTGTATTTGTATAATACATAATAAACTTATATCAATATGGAACTTTTCTTGTATTGCTAAAATTAAACTACAACAGTTGCCCTTATTGAATTATTGCCAATTGCTTATAATACTGAGAAATACTGAACACAGAATTCTCTGCAGCTGTTGTTTTTCATACAGCAGAGTCAGAAGTTAGCACTGCCTCTGTTGATTGGTTGAATTTAGAGAGGTCGTCGTGCTCTTGTTGTCTGACAAGCCAAGCTGACCTCAGAGAAAAAAACAAGAGCGTACAGAGCGCCGACCATCTTCCTATTATACTGTCACTTGCTGCCACAGGTGATCTGTGGATGCAACCTGCCTCTAATGGTTTCACCCGAGCACTGAAACATTTTCACATTTCTGCTGGCTTTTATAGCCTTTTGGCCATTTCTACTGTATGTGTGCAAACACGTTGACATAGAAGATTAAAGATGGGGCACTTGTGTGAACTTATATCTGCACCATTTCGCAGAGCAGTCAGTGTTACACAGTGTCCTTTTTTTTAATTCTTTAGGGAGGGAGACAGATGGTAGTTGCTGGAGTCACCCAACACCCCCGACTTTATTACCACCTATCTTGAAGTACACACATCACAGTCCCGACTGTCTGTTGTGTCAATTCATGAATGTGTATGGTTTCTTTTGAGTGTCAGAATTAATGGCCAAAACAAAATTTAATTAGGCTTGTGTTTACAAATTGTTGCCTCCGTGCCCTAGTTACATGAATAATAATAAATATGATATTTTTTCTTTACCTCGCGTATATGATACACACGGTGTTATGATTACAAAGTGCAATAACGTCTGTTAGTCCATTTTCTGCAGTAGACCTCAAAGCTTGGATGATTGACATCCATTATTTGTGAGATTCTCGTGTGTGTTTTTAAGTTCGCTGCGGATGTGTCTGCATTAGATCTGGTTCATTTGAAGTTCAGCGCGCGAGACTATTTTTCTGAGGTAAACAAACCAGCCAGTGTTCCAACTTCCAGCTGAGGATGCTTATCTGTTTATCTCTGATAGAAAATTGTTGTCTTCCCCGTAGTGTGAAATCTCTTGTCTGTGGTTTCTCAAACTAACAGTGTTTGTATGCTCCGGTAGCTACAGTTTGCAAGTTGCTGAAAAGGGGCGGCCATTTAAAGAGTGTTAATTCATTTCGTGGAAAACAGTTTTTTTACCTGTCAAAAGCAAAAAAAAAAAAAGTCAACATAGCTTATTTAGTTTTAAATAAAGCAGGGGAATTTTACAACACCTCCTGGGATTTCCTTGCAGTAGGGTTGAAACTAATGATTGTTTTTTTTTTTATCAATTTGTCAATTATTTTCTCAATTAATGGATTAGTTAGGTCCATAAAGTGAAAATGTCAAACTAAGTCAAACGTATTAATCAAAAATTGTAATAGTTAGTGATTCATATAATTGATTAAATTGATTTGCAGCCCTACCTGAGAGCATTGAATTGCAAAAAGTCCATGTTAGAATCTAGAGGCTATTTAGTGTGTGTTCCGGTGCTTAGCCCGGTTTCAAATACCGTACACTCTTCTTTACGTAATATACATTTTCATTGGCGCCTCAGAGCTATGTTTCTGTTAAAGACACATGAGTAGCTTGGAACAAGTATTAATTTAATTGAATGGCTTCAAATCAAACAGAAGCGCAGAGTGCTCCATGTTAAATATGAAAGTAAAGTACCAGATTAATAATCAAACTGTCTTTCTCCATCCTTAAGTGTTTCTTTCATTCATGCCAACTTCTTATAATATGAATTTCAGCACTAATATTTTTACCACAGAGTTAAAAAAAGGATGAAAGGCACTTCCTCCTTTTCCTCCTCTTGTGCCCCTGGTGCTAATTACTGCATGTCAGCCATGTCATATTTTTAGCAGCATCATTTCACTGCATTCTGACAACAGAGAGTTAACTTTACTGGTACATGAAGCTATTTTCCACATTCTATATTCTGGGCTCTGGGCCACCACTTCTGCCTTGTCCGGTTCTGTTGTCAACATTGGCCGCTAACAGAACTGTTGTGAAATAGGATCAGTCCATTACATTTGGGCCTGGACTGGGTGTCATTGAAGACATAAATGGGCCAATCCCTAGCTGTACCACCCAGGAGATGATGTCCATGGACTTTGGTTAGAGCATCTGATTTATTGTACACTTGAACTAATTCCATGCATTAGATAACAGCAAACAACATGATAGCTAGGGATGCAGCGATGCTAATAGGCTTTCAAGTCTAATTGGTCCCGGGAGTCCACAGGTAGTGATTTTTAGGGTTCCTGAGAAACTCAGTAGGTCCCCAGGTAAAATGATTATTTCTTGAGAAACTATAGTGTTAAACTCCTGTTTGATGCTGGTCTTTTTTCTTGGAATTTTGGCCATAAAGGCCGAAATTTGGTGAATTCTGGTAGATTTTAATGACAACAATAATATATATGCTCATCTTAAACATCTCAGTAAGTTTATAGTGAAATTTAAAGACAAATCAAGTTAAAAAAATAAGTGGAAACATAGATTTAACCAGAAATAGTTACATTCCTATATTTTCCACAGAGCTGAATGTACATCAGCAGTGTAGAGTGGTCTACTGTAGTGAGTATACTACTGTCAAGTCCATAAAGTCTTATTTTTTCTCTATTTTATCTCCTTTTATCTCTTTCTTTTCATCTGTATTTTATCGGGTATTGGTGCATGTGCGGTTTGAGCGGTCCCCACGATGACTGCACTAACTGAATGAATGTGTGTATGTGTAGAGAGGTGCAGAGGATCAAAATAAGGCATAATACCATGTCACCTCTGACTCCTCACCACTTAGACCATCATGTATTGTGTTGAACAGGCCGCCACGGTGAAATGTATGTTGAGGAAATGTGTTATGTGTCCCTGCGACGCATGGACAGTGACTGATTTGTCTTTTTGGATATGAATCCATTAGGGACGCAGGACACGTAACTAACAGCGTCCCTGGCCACGTCCCAATCAGCTTTTTTGGCTCCGATCCCGATCTGATCTTTAACTTTTGCAAACACAATTTTACAATATAAAATCTGACCAGTATTTGCCTGGAAAACAGTACTTTTTTAATGTTTATTGTCAATAAAATGAATAGTATTCCAGACTGTAGAAGCTGCAGGTAGCACTGGTAGAGAACAAGAGAGCAGATCTGTAGTTAAAGCAGGGTGTTTTTGTGTTAAACTGCCATCAAAATGGTGGAAATGTTGCTTCAAACAGGTTCATGCACATCCGTCTACAGTTAGTCTTGCTGTAAACTCCATTTATCGTGACATTCACCTGCTCTGGTGTTTGTGTGTGCATGCCGTGCAGTGCACCAGGCAGAGAGGAGGAAAGTAAAGAGTAAAGTATCACCTAAAATCATTGTGTGCTCTCTTCTGTGCCACATTTGCCAAAACACAAGAGCTGTGTTTGTTTTCGGGGTTGTGAAAAGTGACTTGAAATTATACTAATTTCATAATATCGCGAGACCATTTCCAGTTTTAACGTTGACTTAAACAGTTCTCTTATCCTTGAGGGAAATGTAGCACATCTGACAATGATATATAGAAGGGATTAGTGAGGGAGTTGGTGCGTTTGTTCAGCTTACTTGACTTGACTTTTTGGCATTTGTCTTGTCAGACTTGTACATGCTTAGGGATTCATTCCACTTAAACATAAAAATATATCCACTATTAATCCTCTCCTGCTTCTTTTAGTGTCTATTATCGCGTCTCCTCTACAATATACCATCAGATGGTTGTTATTATTATTTTTTTTTTATAGAAAACATGCAAAGCTCTGCTCACGGAAAATAGATAAATGTCAGCTGGGTGGCCTCCATTAGCGATAAGGAAGAATACAAAAGGTGCCGTTTGCGAGGCCCGGGCCAAATTGACATTCTATTTATTAGAGTGAGACAAGAAGACCCGTAGAGATAGCAGCCGTCAGTATGACGCAGCCGACTGGAAGCAGAAATGCTCCGATGAAATCTGCAGTCAAAGGTTGTGAGCCTGGTTTTAGATACAGTAATGACACAGCCTCTGTGGACAATGCCGCTGCTTCTGCGGTGATACAAAGGCTAACAGCTGTACCGTGCTTCTCTAACCTGTCTGCTTTGCATGAAAACAGCACGGAAGCCTGTCAGCATGTTGCTCTGTAATTAACCCGAGGAGGCCCAAATCGGGCGACCTGTGAAGGGCTTCATTAACCTGAGCCGAAGAGGCGGCTATTGTCCTCAGGCTTCCTTGCCCTGCACTTAACAACCGATACCTCTCATATATTCCACTCTCATGGAGAGTGACAGTTGCTGGCTCATTTTTTATTTGGTGGATTGCGGATTTTCTCTTTTTTTCCCCAGCACATATCATGAGATGTTACTGAATTATTCATGGGAATAATTGACATTAGGACATTACCTTTTCAATTACTGTAAGTACTGAAGTAGGTTAATAGTCCATTGAGACAAAATTAATCATTAGTATTTGCTCAATTATTTGTTGTTTTTGTTAATTAGGCAAAAATCCCAAACGTGGTTATTCCAGCTCCTCTAGTATATCATTACAGATTGAATGCCTTTTAAATTTAGACTAGATAGAACATATTTGAATATGTCGCTCTGGGCTCTTCACAGACATAATTAAGTGTTAGGTTGTTGGTTTTTTTTTTTGCAACGTTGACTAATCAAAAAAAAAAGAAGAAAAAAATTGATGATGTTGGAAATGAATGCCTTAATTGCAGCTTTGCATCTCGAATCCCTACATTTTGTCCTCGGCTGAAGCAGCAGCTGCTCACCTGCGATCCATAATCATTAGTTCACATTCGAGGTGGAACTAAAGTCACATTACTTTTGTCAGGTAAGGACATATGATCCCACTGAATGAATGCCCTGCTTTCCTCCTCATTCTGGTGAAATTTAGCCGCCTTTGTCTTGTTTAGTCAGCTTGATGTTTGAGCTGTATTTTTCACAATGTCAGCACGCAGCACTGAAACAACCAGCACCCAGAGGACTCTGTAGGTGTGTGTATGTGAGAGCGAGAGAGGGAGGGAGAGAGAGAGAGAGAGAGAGAGAGAGAGAGAGGCGGTAATGCTCGTCTCCAGTCAGTTGGACTACAATGTATGTGTGTCATCTCCTGAGCGCAACAGAAGCTTGGCCCACTTCTGCCTGGCCGACTAGACTCCACGGCTCATCTTGCCTCTTCCCTCTTGTCCTTTTGTGTTTCCTTTCTTTCTCCTACTCTCTATCTCTTTCTCTCTCTCTCTGCCTCTTGTGGGGTCCACTTCTTCCTCGCGGTTCCGCCACTTTCAGACCAGAACCAGGTGAGTCAGGCAGTATGAATTGGCTCACATCCAGCACCTACAATGATTCATACAGAATTTCCCAGTGCACATTCGCATTAAAAACAGCTCATATCCACACCAGAGCATGCACACACACACACACACACACACACATCTAGGTCAGAGAGTGAATAAGGGAGAAAGAGGAACGTTCAGCCCACATCATGGCAGCACTGTTTTGACAGACTGCAGGGACTCTGATACCTGTGCTAGGCGATATGGCCTCCCCTCTCGCCTCTAACTGAAAACACAAGTCACCTTTCAGCTTTTGTTTTTTGGCTGCATCGCTGCTCAGGATGAAAAGTGCTTGCTGTCACACCTCAGGTAACTTAAATGCCTCAATCTCACAGATTCAGAGATCAACGCTAAAGCTACAGTACGGAACTGTTATTTAGCTGAAATATGCTCGGTAAAGATTTTCCCTTCTGACGTTTTTGAGCTTTACCTTTCATATTTTTTTCATCTCTATAAACTCCTGACAATAAATGTCTGTCTTTTATAGTTGCTGCAGGTTTATCATTTGAATGTCAGATTAGTTTTTGGATTTCCAGCTCAATAGCCTCAAAAGCTGCACCTGTGAAGGGCTTGTGTCTATGTCTCAGTTGTCTCAGTGTCCATGTCAACGTTAAGAAGAAACGTGATCCTCACAAAATACATGTGCACTTAAAAATCCGATAATACAGTATTTCATGTTTGAACAAATCTTAGGCAGTTTTTTGTGTGTTGAAGGATCAGGCTCATTGGCTTACTTACTTTGCAAGAGATGGAGATTTAAATTTGCTCTAAAATACTATAAAATCATAGACACCTCCTGCAATTACAATTAAAGTTTTAAACTTGTTAACATTTCCACATGGTGTATTTTAAAGGAGAGGGGAGACTAGGAATGAAATAAGCTCTTAACACTATGTGGCTGTATTTTAAGTCACAAATAGGAGGAACCCATTCCATCATCTTGTGGGTTAGTGCAAAAGAAACTATGTTAGAACAGAGAGTGAGCACTAACCACTAACAATTTGTTTGCCTCTGAGAGTTACAAGCTAACAAACAATGGATTGCTAATTACAGTTGGTGTTGTGCTACATCTGTAAAATAGACTGCGATGAATGTGTGAGGATCTTCTAATGTGTTCATTTCTCCCTCAAAATTCCACTTTACCTTTTAACTTTGATTTAAATATCCTGTATATCACATGCTTAATTATGCACAGACTGTAAAAATGCAAATACAAATCAGCAATGGCATTTTAGCTGAGTCATGTTGTGGGCTGTTTATTTCTGCTTTATGGTAGAAGAATATTTCTCAAACAATTTTGTGTATTTTATTGAAATAGCTTCAAATGTGTTGTTAACAGTTTCCTACACTTCACATCTTACAGTTTAATAAGCAGCTATTATAATAAATTAAGAGACATAATTGAAGTGATTACCTGACCATGCTCTGTCACTCGAAACCTGTGCAAGTACTTGAAGCGAAAAACCTATTTCCAGACTTTACCCGGCAACAAGAAATACTATTTTCTAATTGGCCTTTGATGGTGGCAGGATTAGATCGAACAGTAGTCGAGAAAACGACATGTTACAATGAGGAAATTGGCATGGCACTGACACTAACGGGCTGACACGCAATCATAGCGCTAGCTAGAACCCTGCATGCCATCCCGAGTAAAAAATAAAACTATTTTTGCGAGGAACAAAACAAAGTATTAGTTAGAGCAAAATAAAAAAACACGTCTCAAAAGGGAACTTAAGTGTCTGGACATGTCAAAGTCAGGCAGTTCAGACTGAACTCACACATCACTTAGTAACAAGGGGATAGTGTCAGAAAGATGGACATGACACACATTGTCATCATCCTTTGTGTGCGCCTCCATGTAGGGCCTTTCCTCCACTCTTGGCTAAAAATGTCAGTGCAGGCTGCTGTGGGCTCATTATACCATTAGCTGTCTCAGGCCTCAGTCCATTTGCTGGGCAGCGAGTGTGACGGAGCCCTTTCACAGGGTCATTCCTCCTGCTGCTGGCCAGTCAGCTGTGTGTGTGTGTGTGTGTGTGTGTTTGAGGCAGAGGCGAGGTATTCACATTACACTTAGAAAAAGTTTTAGGCACTAATCGTGATTTAGCACAGGGTGTGAGCTGTGTTATGTTGTATAATCACTCCATATATCTGAGTTGTGCGCCGCTCCTTTGTCTTTACTCGTAATGCGTCTCATAGGTAACGTACAGATCAGGAAGATGGATTCATTCTTTGCACAGGTGCTCAGCAGTAAAATCCGTGAATGTACCCTTTTAGTCTTTTCTCACCAAACAACATCTGTCATTTGAAGATATCTATATATATATATATATATATATATATATATATATATATATATATATATATGTATATATATGTATATGTATATCTACACAGTCTTAGAGAGGTGACGTTGAAGGAACCACTTCATGATGTCCTGTGCAGTAAGGGGTTAATCCATCACAAGCAAGCTTTCCTCTGTAGCTGAACTCTATTCCCCAGGCCGTTCCCGTCCATCTACTGCCTGAAGTGGACTTTCAGCTTATTATCCCTGCATATTAAAAACTGCTTTGAGAGCTGGTGGGCAGGGCCTCAGGAGGACGAGGATAGTTGGAGGGTAAAGAGACAAGTGGTAAGACAGACGCTAGCTTGGGGAGGAGGGGCGCTGTCTTTTTTTCTTCTTTTTTTCCTTCATTTTCAAATAAATGATTAACTAATACATTCCCCATTCCTGTCCATTTTGAAAGAAGGGTCAGCTTTGATCTCCGGGGCCCTTTGAAATGATCTGAGGAATGAGAGCGAGGGATTGGAGGGAGGGGTAGGGGAAGTAAGAAAGACGGGGACAAAAAGAGCCACACCTTCCTGCCTGTTGACGGGAGACATCGTAGGTAGAAGAGGTCGACTGATAGCGGATTTTTAAATGCTGATAGAATAATGATAGTTGGAAGCAGGCAGCTGATTGAGAGACTGATTTGATAAAAATTACAAGGTTCTTTAAACACATCAACAACAGGACCTTGATTTGTGGACCGCATGTTTACTTCATCTATCCTAAGCGCTTGAAACTGTTGTTTTTGTTGTTAATCGTTTCGAAAATCACATATATACTGCAAAAGTGGCCTTAAACGAGCAAATACAGCGCATAAATGTGCGCTACCGGCCAGTAGCAACCATAGCTGATGCTGATCGGTTCTAAAATGTCTTATTGGAGCCAATTAATTGGCTAAAATGATTAATCAAACTCAATTACAGAGGGGGGTGAAATTAAAAACTGTGTCCAAGTCGAGGGTCAGACAAGGGCAGCCACTGATTTCGGCTATGATTTTTTTATTTTGCATTTATTCCTTCCATCTCGGCATTTAAATAGCAATGCCCCAGGCGCGGGTACACCTGGCTTTTAAATGGAATGACAAGCTCTGATTGGTTTAACTACAAAAACACCTCCAGCAATTCAGACACTAAATGCAACCCTTTTGAGTCTTATGCAGCACTTTGACGCAAAATTACACGCCGTGTAAATAGCAATAGCCGAATACAATAGTATTGCGGGCCAGATGTGGCCAGATCTTGAGTTTAACACATCTGGATTAATCGCTCGACCTTAAATAGGTGGATGTGCAGAGAAATATTTAATTCCAAAGTTAGGAGGCACTGAGAGTTTTATGCATTATGTAAACCTGCTCAAAACAAGGCGATTGACTCCTTTCCCATCACCAGCAAAGGAGTTCACATTTCTGTTTCATGAGTCGTGTCCGATGTGACAAACAAACCATAAACAACCAACTCGGTGGGCTGGAAGAGGTGAACGCGCAGCACACGGCAGAAAGCGTTTTCAAATCAAAATCATAATTTGAAACACCACACAGACTGCAATTTAATTCTTCTATGTCTGATTGTCACATGTTCTGTGTAAATTTAAAAACATGCATGTTGTATACAGTTGAATGTCTTTAAGCGCTCACCATGGCATTAGCATATAGAGTAGTTAATGACTAGGGTGTAGAATTTATGGGGATCTTTAAACTTTAATACAATATTTAAAAGTATGTTTTTATTACCTCATAATGAGCCGTTTAAATTACAAAAAATGCCATTTCGCCATGGGATTTTGTCGGTTACAATGCACACTGCTCTTTTAATGTTTTCATGTTGTTTTGAATCTATTGGGCACTTCACATTGAACTGAAGTTAACTTTAAGAGATGATAACGCAAATCTCCAAAAGTCCTTGAATCAGTATTTACTGGATTTCTTGAAGACATTTCACCTCTCATTCAAGGGGCCTCTTTTTTTATTTTTGCAATCGAAAAACCTGTCAGAAATATATTCTCCTAATTGTTCAGCCCGACTTCAGTCCCTCTTTCAAACCGGCACATGAACTGTCGTTAGAAAAAGTGTCGGCGTCTAGACGGCAATAATAATTTAGTAGACGAACGAAATAAGTACATTTACCAATGGACGCTGGAGCTTTGTCTCATGTAAGGTGCCCAGTCATTTGACCTGCAAACGATTGTCGATTGTATCCGTTCCCACTGCAGATAAAAGCCAGATGTCAGTGGGTGTTAGTTCGTTTTTTGACCAGTGGAAAGACCAGTGGCTTTATGATGTGCTGTGGTAAAGTGAGCTGTTTGAAGGCCTAGCTGCAGACATGCCTGGAGGTAAATTAGCTTTGCGTTAACCCCTGGGATCAGTGGGGGTGGCAGATGTTTCTGCCAATCGTTAACTAGCTTTCAGTGTTTCATTGCACGATGAAGTTTCGGCTGGATGAAAATTCCACATTTTACTGGTTCTGAGCATGTTACAGGCCGAGGCAAGTGGGAGGCACTCAGGGTTTTTCCTCCATTGTCTTCGTTTTCACACTAGTGTTTAACGACCAGTCAACATGGCGTTGTGTGGCATATTTAGGAGGGTTACATGATCTGCTTTGTTAACCTCTGTCCAATTCACTTTGGATTCAGAGACTAGTTTGCAATGAACGGGTCTGTAACGTCCGCACCCTCCAACAAATTTATAATCTCTGTGTGTAGCAGTGTGCTGAATTACTGAAATACATGTAAAAATACAAATGCTTGTTATTTTTCTATCAGTTTTCTGAGAAAAGCAGAGATGCACTGCAGCTTTGAAGCCAACGAGGATTTCTATGCAAGCAAATGTGATTTGGGGCAATTACCTAAACTATCCATCCAAGTCCTCGCTTAACATTAGCACAGTGACTGTCGCTGTAGGTAGCAGTTTGATTACACTGTAGGACGTTTGTACGTTTTTGCATGTGGAAATTGACGATTTGAGCTCACCCAGATGAGATTCTTCGAGTCAGACCATTTTTTTTCTTTTCTGTCAGTCAGTGTTAGGCACTTGCTTATGACCAACGTGGACAAACACCTTGTTCCTGGGCATAATTTACATTTTACATATACATTCTTTCCTGTTATCTCAATGAGGGTAAAGTAATTTAAGTTTATAATAGTTTGGAATTTTGCATTAGTTTTAGTTTTTGTTAAGTTTTGACTTTTTGTTTTTAAAATGTGTTCATTTTAAAAGCGTGTTTTTGCTAGTTTTTATTAGTTATAGTGTTAGTTTTTTGTAATATGGAGTGGTTTCCAGGTGCAAGATTCAAAACGGTGATAATAAGTATTCTGTCTCAAATACAACCTTTCAAAATCGTTATTTTGTTAGTTTTCATCAACTATAATAACCTTGGTGAACGCCCGTCCATTTCTGCCTCTGATTGTCTGAAGTGAAGAAATTTCACTCGACCTTAGTCAATCATAATTGCTCATGCAGATGTCTCGTCTCCCTCACTGTCTTGAGTTGAGTTGAAAAACACCAGTGCACTAAATACGTAACCATGGGTCATATTCAGGACCAAAACGACCCATAGTTACTTGTGGTGTAGTTACTACTATTGCTTGACTTGAATCCATGTAAGTAGCTTTAGCACAACTTTACTGTATCGTGTAAATGCTGTTGCATTTACAACAGAATGTTACAACTAATAAAACAAATCTGCCAGACAGCTCGGTTGACAGATATTGGAAAATACTGAATTACATTAAACTGGGGTTGTGTGTTGACAACATGGAGATATGAAACAGACCGAGTTTCAGGGGTGTTGGTACTACATTTTGTGATATATTGCAATACTAAAAGCGAGGCAATATATTGAAATTCTTTTCCCCCCACAACGGTCTATTTTGAGGAAAAACTCTCACAGTAAAAAAGAGCATTGTTATATGCGTAAACAATGTACATATTTTTAGTCTAGTGAGAGGAGAGGAAGGAGAGGCAGAGAGTCAAAATACCAAAAGCCTGCTGCCAACAAGTAGTCGAAATAAAACCACTGTACAGAACATTTCCATGTCAATGCTGTACTTCAAATGATCAAAACACTGTGGAATATCATGATATTTTTGTGTATCAATAATTATCTACACCTGGACATTAAACAACCGACTCTGATGTGACGGCCAGAATTCTTTGTCAAGTACAGCCCTTCATAACCTCAGTTATTCATCATAAACATTTCCATTCCAAAATGCTATGCTTATATAGTCCAGTTAATTAATTTCTTTAAGTGAGAATTGTGGACGAAGGCCTTCACTCGTCCTTAACGCCTCATCGCCACGTCTGTCTGCTCCACCTCATCTCTCTGTGCTCAGAACTCCACGTCCTTGATGGAGCGATCCAATCAACATTGGAAGGGTTTGATTAAAATCCTTCTCAAAAGTAGATGTTTATCAGAAGTACATCACATTATGTTGGATGGAAATGCTTTAAATTCACTGTGAATTACATATGTACCGCATAGAAACCCTCAAGGTGTGCTCAATGTGTTACTATCTGAGGAAGTATTCATGTTAAGTATTGCATCTTGCTGTGATAATATCGAACTTCAAATAATTAGTTGTGCAAAACTATCCAGGAGTCACATCCAATACAACACAGTTTAAACAGAAGCATGATCAATCAATCATGGCCTGATTTCCATCAAGCCCTTCAGAGTCAGCCCTGACGTCTCACAAGAACTGCTGCTCATCAGGTGTATGGAGAGACACACACGTGCGTGTCCTTGTTGTGTTTCGTCAACCAGAAAACTTGGGTATTTTACTAAAGTCACCTGATACTTTTAATTTTGCAGCTTGTTGGTTTTTCTGTAGGAGCAGCAGCTTAACACCCGTGTTCCCATGAGGCTTCTGCATCCTCACTTTCATTAAAGTTGTTTGGAGAGTGTCTCAGCTTCTGTGCCTCATAAAACAAACTACTATGATGAAAATAACTTAAAACCACACAACACAGCGCCTCTGTTTTATTAGTACACGCAAACACAGAGGCAGAGAAACACACACACACACACACACAGAGATGCACATCCACAACAAACTGTTGTGTTTGTTGAGGTTCTAATGAGTCCCAGTAGCAGCGGTTTGATTTTTTTCCCCTCCTAATTTGACATGCTTCACTTGGGCTGGGTCCCTCTCGCGCCGCAGACCTCAAATTCTCCATGCAGGGGCCTAATGAATCTTCTCCGTGTACACAAACAAAGGACAAAAAAAAAAAACGCAGGAAACTCTTGCTTCCTTGAGCTTCTAATTGTCCCAAACATGTCAGTCAATCACTACGGCGTACATGAATTCACTTTTACTCCAGACAAAGGAGTTATTAGTTGCCCAAGAGAACATATCAATCTTCCGATTGCTTGCTGATTACACTCTTGTATTGTGTTACATCTACAACTGGAAGAGCTGGGTTTTCATTTTGCTCCTGCAGCGTGAGAACGCTGTTGTGCTCTCTGCTTAGGAAGGTGACACAAAGAACAATGAGTCGAACCTTGCCCACTCTCCTTGGGCTCTCCACACGCTGGGCTTCAGCAGTAATTGAATCGGGGCTTTTGCTGCCCTCAGAAGACGGCGTGAGTGAATTGTCTCAGATAGTTTATAGGGTAATAAAGTCCCCTCACAGCAACACCTGCCAGCTGCGTTCAGCTTTGACCAAAACAGTCTATTTAACACCTCCCGTTGTGCACCTGCAGCCCACCCGTAACGGTCAGAGCACAACTCAATCACGCTATCAGCAGCAACAGTCGACACTATCTCTCCGTCTCCATCTCCTGCAGACTTCTGGAAGTTATGATCGGAATTAAAATCCGGACTTAATTAGCTCCGCGTTGTTGACCTTGTTTGCAGGTTGCGATGCTGTTTCTTAGGCACGAATGCAATTACTGCAGCCGTCCTCTCTTATCTGAACTCCTCATCTGCTTGCTTCAGCTGCCGCTGAGAGCTCGCCGATACAGAAAAGTGCTCCTCCTCTAATCAAAGCAGCGCACGTCTCGTCTTTTCAAAACAACTCTGCACAGAAAGGAGCAGGTGAGTGGGTGAGGAGTAGGTGGACGAATGGACGCCATCCCCGGTTTGCTTGAGCCAGGCTTGAGCCAGGCTTGAGCTTCAGTCAGTTCACGATTTGCAAACGTGCAAAATGTTGCGGCGAACAATGTTAATTATCTCTGACAAGACTCTGTTCCTCTTAAAATGCTATTATTGGGCGAGCATGCATCTTTGCTCTGCCCTTTTTTTTTGCTTTCTTTCTTTTTTTTTGCGGCTGGCGTTCGGGATTTTGCATTAACGAGAGTCAGCAGTTTTCGGTGCTGCAATCTCATTACATTTACAGGGGAAGGCATGGAGAGCAACAAAAAAAATTAATTGGAGGCATGCAATAGTTAGGACAGGAGCCTGGGCAAGGGCAGAATAAATCAGGAGTCTGTTTGACAGCTTTATGGCTCTGGAGAGAGAGAAGTGGTTAACTTTAATGGGAGGAGATAGTAATGTTGAGTTACTTTATTTTTCCCTCTCGTTTCCCACCCACACACACGCTTCCCGTCCCCTTCCCCCTCATCAGCTGAGGCACACAGCCCCTCACCCCTGAACTATTTGGACTGGGCTTGATATATAGAGTTAATTCAGGTCGCTCCGAGCCATAATTCATGTGTTTCATGCATTTAACGTCGTGCAGACACAGCGCAGGGTGGAATTGTTTATTCTTTCTGTGCAGACATTGCAGCCTTTTTCTTTACACACACACACACACACACACCTCGATCCTACTGCCTGTCCCCTCCTCCTCCTCCTCCTCCTCCTCCTCCTCTGCCTTCTTGTATTTTGTTTCCATTACTCTGGAAATTAATTTGGCTAAAAGTGTCCACTCCCGTCTGTATTTACTGCAGCATCACCTTTCATCAGCTCTTTATGAAACACACAAAACAACACGACACGACGACATGAGACAAATTCCTCGTCTTTCTCCCCGACTGGACTGTCACCTCTTGACCCGGCGGTTACGTCCTGCACTCACTCCCACCCTCAGTTTCACTGAGGGTCATCCCCATGCAAGGCTTGACCCCCCCAGTGTCCCCACTGACCTAAGCCCTGTGGTTTTATAATTGTGTGTGTGTGTGCAAAGCAACCAGTGAAGTGGCTTCTGCAGGGCAGTGGGGCCCTGCTCTCCATGCACTTGATTTAATCCGCACAGACCTCTGTGTGTGAGTGGGGGTGGGGTGTGTGTGTGCCGAATGCTTGTGGGAGCAGATGGATGGGGTCACACCTCAGAAGACATTATGAGTTTTTGTTGTACCACACAGTGTACACAAAGCCGGCCGACATCAAGGGCAGCGACTAACACTTCTAGGGCTGAGTGTTTGGCAAGAATCTAGGGATTTGGTACATGTCCTGCGACTGAGGTACTGATCACAACACACTGAGATGCTATAAGCAGGGTGAGATATTGCATTAACCCAAACGTGGTGTCTCATAATAAAAAAATAATAATGTAATATTGTGAGGGGAGTGGAAGGAGCAGGAGAAGTGGCCAAAAGACTGCTGCCAAGTAGAGAAGAAAGGGCCTAAATTAACAAACCAAACCACTGTCAAGGATATGTCTGATCCACTGATACAATATCACGTCATGACTTATTCCTACACCCTAACACGTCACTCATTTATCTCAGTTTTGTCACCACCGTTGATTTATTGCGTTTGTTTTGTCCAAAACCCAAAGATGACGAACAAACACCGACGGAAATCAAGTCTCACATTTGGAAAAAAAAAAAACCCTGAATCGTTGTTGGGAAGTGTAGTTCCAGACATTTGACTCTGACACTCAAATTAAACGCATCTGGAATGAAAGTGTAGCTCAAGTTGAAAGGTTTCATTTCACATTTGCATCTGGGCGTTCAGAGACATGTTGCAAAACTTTGCTAGAAGCTGTTGCTTTTCTTCTCCTTTCTTTTCTTTTGTTGCTCGAACAGTGGCAGCGCTTGGGCTTTCTGCAGTGTTTCACAGACCTTGGCTCAAACCAGGCAGCCAAAGATAAACAGTGAAAAGCATTTTCCCCCCCCCAGGCCTTGAACACAACTCAGTATAAAGTTGAAGCCGTCACCTTAACTCTCACATGGAAACTATCTCAAGCAGAAGTTAGCGGAGAGACAAAAAATATTACTCCGCTTCTGCGGTCTGGCAGCGCTGCACAGAACATTGTTCTCATTTATTTATTTTACTTTCAGCTGGCAGGGTGCAGGTCAGTTATGTTTTGTTTTTTTCTTTCTTCTTCCTTTTTTGTTTTAGCAGTGAGAGGAAAACAGGAGGTCACATTTGTTGGCAGTGCTGTGGGAGTGTGCTGATTCCAGTGCTTTGTGTCAGGAGACATTTTGTGCCAGGCGGCAGAGAAACCTTGCACTGTGACAGGGGCTTTTCTATTTTTTAAAAGGCGTGGCAACCCCATGACCTGGCGAGTTGAAATGGAGGCCACCGCTGACTCTGGTGCTCTGATGGAGGCAAGAATGTCTCTCTGACTGCAACTGTTTCATGATTTGAAAACAAAAAAACAAAAAAATAAGAGGAATCAAATAAAATAGGAGAATGGTTTATACAATGTGTGAAGTGTTTGTGATGTTTGTGTCAGAATTGTCCGTCGCTGCTGCTCAGACTACACTACTGACCTAAACCCTGAGGCGGTCAGTGTGTCTCTGTCTCTTTACTGGGCGATACAATCCCATGATTCATCCCTTTTCATGGTATTTCCTCCTCCATTGTGTAGGGCTATGTACTGTCAGAGCTTTTGCGGAGAGAGCTCATTGAACACACACAGGTTCGCGCAGCTGTCCTTTTAAGGACTCTCATTGACTTCCATTCATTCCAGCCGAACCAAAGCATAATCCCTAATCTTAACCATAGCCACTTAAAGCCAAACCTTAACCTTAACCCAACCACAATTCAAATCTTAGCCCCAAATGTAAGCAGAAATACAGTTGTGCCTTATTAGGACCAGGTTTTTTTAGTATCCACAGATAAGGTCAGTATTTATGCCAGCAAATGTCCTAAAGAGGTAACAAATGCAAGAAAACACACCCTATTCACACACGATCACAGACTTGATGCATCTAAATGGCCTATCTGGTTGAGTGCTGATATTATGCAGCACTTTACAGCAGTTTGTAGATAAAGATGACGACATTATACTCATATTAATGTCTTTTATTAGCCGCCTTTGATGTTCCAATTGTTGATAAAATGGGGCTTTGATTGGTCTTGGAGAGAAGACACTAAACTGTAACAGATGGCAGTTTGTTGTGCAAAGACGGCCCAGTCTCCACTCTGTGTGCATGTTAGTGCAGCAGTGATAGGACTGATTGATGACCGGTTCATTAAAATTGTCACACGCAAAAAAAAAGCAAACCCTGAGCCCCCTCATGTCGGAGCATCTCAGAATGTGACAATGTGCTGCTTTTGTGGGGTTTAGAAAACAATAAATGGAATTTATTTAGGTTTTATGTTGTTGTTTTTTTATTGCAAATGAAGAAAACAAACTTAATACAGTAAAAATATTCATATGAGCAGAGAAACCAAAGCAGAAGTTTCAGCGATTCAATTATGCAGTGAACATCCTCTGGAATGAAAATGCTGAGTGTGTGCTTTTTTTTTATCTTTCTTTTTTTAAACAAATTTGGGTCAAGAATGCGAGATAAAAATCAGAGTTTACCTAATGCATTTCTTTGTGGGTGAGAGCTGAAACTGTGCTGCACAAAGACAAAACACACACGAGGTCACTGAAAGTATCAGGGCTCACGGGACACGTTTCCCAGAGGGCACACGTGCACATGCACATTAACAATGTGTGCATACATGTGAACTCAGAGCTGTCAATATCTATCAAATAATGTGTGTTTTCCTTAATGACGGTATTTGAGGAGATAGTATGTAGTTTGTACTTTTAACCCTGTAACACCGAGCGTATCACAGATGACACGTTTGCACAAGTGCACGTTTTGGAAGAATTGCAACGGTTTCTGAGAGCTGAGAAGTCGCACGTCAAAGCCAGCGTGTGGTTATTAAGGTCATTTCACTTGCGCTGTTGCCGGAGAGGAAAGCCTGCACATAAGTTTCCTCATTTTTTTTTGCCTGTTTTTGGACATTTAGACAAAAATTTTATATTACACGCAAAATCATCTGGTGTTCAACTAGAGTGTCTTTTCCTCAATAAAAACTTGTTTTTCTTCATTTTAAATTGTTGATACACTATTTTAAGATGCAGTAAATTGTAAATAACTGCCAGATATTGAAGATTTTTCTAGAAAAATGGGCAAAAGCACTTTACATTTTAGTTACAGGACATTTTCTGGCCCTTTTATGGTTAAAATAAGCAAAAAAAAAAGCATCAATCTACATGTAGACTAAATTTCAGTTTTAAACGTGGATGGTTGTAGAAGAACAAGTAAACAACAGCGAGCGTGCTTTCTTTGATAAAGACCAGGAGGATCTGAGTCTAGTTCTTCAACATACATTAACATATTTCTGCCACTTGAATGTTGCGGGGGACGCTCTCCGTCTTTGCAGAGAGAGGATATGTCTCTTTTCTAATCAATTCAGGTAGGGCACCATTTCCCGTGGAGCTGCCAGCAGAGCTGCACTGCACTATAACTCAAGGAGGGCATTTGAGAAGTGTGTGAGTTTGATCCTGTGCCAGGGTGATGAATAGCTGTTTTTTCTCTTTTGTTGCCCATCAGCACTTTTATTCCGCAGTTAATCCACCAGGCCACTCGCTCTACCCCCACTGTAATTTTTCACCTTGCTGTGTGTGTGTGTGTGTGTGTGTGTGTGTGTTTACGTCCCTCGCTGTCCATGGAAAGGCTCTTGCTCTCATACAAACACGAAACACCTGCGTCCCGCCCCACCCTGCCGGCATTGGAGGCTGATTTAAAGGTATGTGAGTGTACGAGTGTGTGTGTACTAATAGAAGTGACACGTCGTGAAAAGTTAGTGAGGAGAGGGAGCCGTATATAACATGTCAGCAGGCTGTGGTTGGGGGGGTGGGGTGGGGGGGATGCTTGTTGCCGGGGTGTGTCAGGTGTTAAAAGCATTGTCATGTTGGTGCAGATAATGCAGCTCAGTCGCTTGATTTACTACGGTGATGGAAGTGAGGCTTCCTGCCTGGGCCGCCTCCCACTAAGAAAACACTCAGTAAGGTCAGGTTAAATCTGAAAACAAGCCTTTTTCATCTTGTCCACACTAAATTGTCCAATTTTAAAAATGCCCAGTAGAGGGAATCATTTTAAATCACTCTCTGTCACTGAGGAACATGCAAGTGTGCTTGGGCATTTTTTTAAAACACTGTCATCATTTTGAACACTGAAACACAGGATGCATTATATTCTTAGTGTGAAGAGCCAGGTGTGAGCTTTGATTTCATCTTTCACACCTGAAAGAAAAAGAAAATTTGCTGTTTCTCTAGTTCAGTTGTTGTTGTTAGTGTGGGCCGGGAAAGATAATGTTGCAATGGTTAGAGTGTTTTGTAAATCATTTTTAGCTCCTTAAATATGAACATTTCTGGTTTCTTTGCTCCATATAACAAAGAAATGATTAAAAGTGAATCGTTTTTGTTGGTGGACGGGTTTTAAAAAAAAAAACACTGATCAACATTTCCTGACGTTGTGTGGACCAAACGATTACTCAATCAATCCAGAAAACAATCAACAGATTAATTGATTATGAATATAATCGTCAGTTGCAGCAGTAACGTGGACACACTTTGTCTTCACACACACACACACTGTGGGGACATATTCAGATCCAGCCGGCTTTGTGGTGTAGACACAGTGTGAATGAAAATCTCTCTGGGAAACATTTGGCTGCTTGCGTTCGATCTCTTGCAGGAGACAGATTACAGCTCAACTGCACAAACAAGATGGTTAATGAGGTGTAAGTGGAATGACCTGAAATTTTGTATGCGCCCGCCCCGACGGAACCTCCCTACATCTCCCCCCCATTGTTCGCCTTCCCTAGTTTGTCAGGGCAGCTCTGATTATTGAGTCGGGGTCCTTGTTACGTGTCATATTTTAATACATGCCTGAGCACCATGATCTGCTCGTCGGCATCACGCTTGCCATGTCTCTTCCTCCAGAGAGCTGTTCTACATACAGCGGACAAGGAGCACAGCTTCACGCAAAAGCCTGCTGAGACTCCATACCATTTATCTCTCAGCTGCAAGGTTGGGCCAGGACTAATTGACTACCTCTGTATGTGTGTGTGTGTGTGTGTGGGAGTGTGTGCCTTAGTCCCTTGAAGCGTGGTGCATTAGTAGAGCCTGAGATGATAGGATGTGGTAAAAAGAGAGGGAGAGGGAGAGAGGCCGACCTTGTGTTGTGAGTCCATCAGAGGGGGCCTGGATAAGAAGCTCTCCAGTGAAGTCAGTAACTGGCTCCATCTCTCTAAAATATGTCCAGTTAAGCTGTGCCCAGGGAGCAGACAAACCACAGCTGGTGCTGCATTTAAGAGAAAATTCTCTTTTATTTTTGAAATTGTTTGAGCAATAATTTGCCATAGTTATTAAAAAATATAATATATATTGTGTAAATGCAAACAAACGTCTGTTACTTTGTCAAGTAAGTTCACACAAATCCTATCAGCTCCACACAACTCTCTCTGTGTCTCAGTATCGTGACATTACTTCAATGCATGCAGGGTGATATTTTATATCAAGACAGACCGAGGCAAGTCCAAGATTGCATGAGTAAAGCAAGACAGCTGCAAACACGTCGCAGTATGAACGAAAAACACAAAGAAGCAGTCACGGAAAGTTCAAAAAAAGCTAAAAAAAAAATAGTCCTTTAGCTTCTTCTTCTTCTTAACGCTTCTTCCCCCCACCCGTCCCTGCACATGTGTAAACACAAATCCACAGAATGGATGCGCTGCGCTCTGATCCACAAAGCTCCGCCAATTTACGCTGCTTGCCTCTCATGTCCTGGACAAGCTGAAGTCGCGAGACTAGTTTTTCTCACGTTACTTCTCGCACGCAAATGTTGTAAACACACCAGATGGACAATATTTCTACCGACCAAACAAACAGGAGCACGATGGGCTTACAAAGATTCTTTTTGTGATGTACTTCCTTTATACGGCATCTGCCAGAAATAGAAGTGCCGCGTATCCACTCTAACCTTCCGCAAATGAGCGGACCCGACACGCAGCTGTTACACAAACGTTTGCAACCAATGAACTTTGACACATTGAATGGATGCATATCTTGGGGAGGTCAGTCAGGTCTGATAGTATTGCTTGACAGACCCCCTTTCTAGATGGATTTGTTTCTGTGCACAAAAACTAACCAGAGGCAGAGTAATCATGTCGACAACAAGCAAAAGTTACACACTGCAGCTTTAACAGTGAAGCCTGATTGTCCAAACCAAAGTGTGTGCAGAAGTCCAGCAGGTCAGAGATAAACCAGGAGGAGGATGATGAATTTCTTCCAAATTAGATCACTGTGGTTCCAGACTTTAGCAATTAACTTGATGAGTGCAGTACTATTATACCAATAGGATTGATGGCCAAAACTATGAAAATTAGACAAAGTAGAATTATCTTTAAGTGTTCCTGGCTGTGTGAATCGCCATCACTGTGAGTTGCTGCACAGCCCCGCGTGCGCTTGCTCCGTGTTCCCCACACTGCTCTGGACTTTATCAACACATTGTTTGACTTGGCCTCCTCCCAATGTAAGCCCGAGTACAGCACAGAGCGAGTTGTCTCAGCGTCCACAGGGAGAGAGTTGAGCGATGTGTGTGTGTTCGTGGGCACATTTTGGGGGGGGGAGGGAGTGGAAGCACCTCATTCTCCTGGACCAGGAAGCTGTGAATCACGTTGGCTCTTCCTGGAAAGACCCAAGGGGAGCCGGGCTGAGGCGGCTGGACTCAGCCAGGCTGTCTGAGCCACAGAGCCTGGCCTCTCACTGACACCGAGCTGCTGGTGAGGGGAGATCTCACCTCACCCTCGCATAGGCAGGCCGCGCCGTCCCTCTGCTCAGCAGGTTGGCATGCTGCAGGCACTTTCCTGTACTGGGAAAGCTTTTCAGAGTTGACTTTGGCTGTGGTTGGCGCTGATAACCTCAGCCTGAGAAACAAGATTTTATTGATTGGATTTAAATAGCACAAGGTGGGCAAGAGTAGCTCGGGTTTCAAAGCGCTGGCCGTGTTTGTGCTTTTTGAAGACTGCATTTTCATTAGTGTTTTCCACAACAATCTGCAGTTTGAAGGCATTCAGTTAGACATGCTTATACTATGCTAAATATAAATGTGTCAAGCTGTCACCTGCCTACGCTGTCACAGGCCTCGTTTAGTTCATGGAAATCACATTCTCCTCTGCCTGAGGTGCTGAGAATATGGGCATGTAAGTTGATATTAATAGTAGAGCCGGGCTGGTGCTGCAGGGTGTCCACACCTTCCTGTTTTCTCTTTCTTTGTTTTGGCCCTGCGCTGACAGATTTACCTCTGGAGGAACTCCAGAATCTGAAAGAGGTGGGGGGGGGGAGAAGCCTCCCATTGTTCAAATGGGGCTGTAGTGGAAAGAAAGCAGACTTTTGTTTTTTGAAAGAATAAGAAAATAACAAGTGGGTAATAATGCATTGGAATATTGATAGTATAAACACTCTTGTTATTGAGACGTGTGTTTGTTCTTTATGAGAGCGATTGCGAGGACACAGGTGTGTTTTTTCTCCCCCTTATTGAAGTGTTCTTCGTTGAGTGAAAGCAGAAGTTTCACCGGCTCCGTGTCTCCAAAGACGCTCGCTGAGCTGCCGCTTTTGATATGAATCAGCTGTGAGACGGACGGTTATCGCTCTGCTTCCCCGCTGCACGCTGTCAAATAACTTTTTAACAGTCGTCTCTTCTCACCGTCCCCCTCCCCCCACCCCACCCTTCAAACTCCACCGGGAAATTAAGTTGGAGGAAGTAACTGCTGAATTTGGATTAACAGTAGATGGTGGTTGGTGCTGCAGGGTGTCCACAGATAGAGTTATCCAGTGCTATCTAAAAAGTGCAAGTGCTTTTTTTTTTTTTACACTTTTTGGCAGGGATCACCGCAGAGCTCGCATTGAGACGTCACCTGGAAATTTATAGAGGTTTATAGAATGAGTGGAGAAAGATAAATACACATTCTGGAGCTGTGGCACATTTGACAAGCCAATGAAAGATTTCCTCTCAAGCCTCCCTCAGTGAGATATAATTTAGCAGCTTACTACTAAATATAACTCCTTAGATTATCTTAATCTCTCCAACCGTCTGTCCAATACAGATAAAAAATATCCTGCTTGTATTACAACTAAAAGAACTCAAGTTTTCGTCACTCAGTGCAACACGTGAAAGCACATTTTGCTGTCAATTTGTTTTTTGTTTTTAAATAATTCCCTCGACGATGGATAAAATTACTTTAGTATTAGTGGCTTTAATATTTTCCCTTCATTGTGAAAAACAGAGATTTATAGTTAAGTAATATCATTCCAACATTGACAATCATCTGATTCTACTTCATTTTTATCTTAACAGTTTATTCCAGAACATTTGTTTATTCATAATCATCAGTCATATCTTGAAAGTGACTCCAAACTACAAACGCTGAAATTACATCGTTCGGTTTGTGATTCTTCTTTGTTTTATGCCATTTGAAATGTAGTACATATACATGTTGGGTATCTTAAAGTTGTCATCCTTGCATTGGAGTATATAACAGTTCATATTCTCATGGTATTTGGTAACTAGAGCTGCAACTAACAATTATTTTCATTCATTTGATCATTCACTTCATTTCGTTGGTCAGTGTTTGTCACACCTGGAAATGATGATGTTCTCGAATGTTCTTATTTTGTGCAACAAACCAAAATGATTCAGTTTCAATTATTTCTCTGTTATGTGGAGCAAAGTAACGAAGAATATAATCACATTAAAGAAGCTTGAAACAATCAGAAATCTGGTTTTAATCACGAAGAAGCTTCAAAACGGTTAATCGAGTAATTGTTTCAGCTCTATTGGTAACGCATCATATTTCAGTTTATCTGTAACATATTGACTTTTGAAAATATCATGAATGAAATCGCTATGTGATATTTTCCCCTAATAGTTCTGCCGTACCTACTACATTAGAGTTTACATTAGAAATGTGCAGTCTGTTCTTATTGTCCTAATTCTATGTTTTCCCTTTCAATCAGACCCAACCTCAAGAGCAATTATTGATTAAATGAAAGAAAAATTCAATCATGACTGAACGTTGTGACCCTGTGTGTGTGTGTGTGCAGGTACTGCGGGGTAACTCTACCTTAATAAGTCTAGAAACCTCTCTTAATATCTCTCAGCACTGATTTTTTTTTTTCTTCCCCTAAGGACAAAACAGTCAGGTAAGAAAAACAACCTCGTCTTGTTATGTCGATTGAAAACATGTCGAGTATGGATTTCCTAGATTTATCCATCACTCAAATGTTTCATTGAGGAAATCTAGGTCTACATTAAAGTAATCCCTTCAGTGCGGCGAGTTAAACCTGACGCGCGTGGAAATGGATCGCCCTAAATGTCACAACCTGGATTGCGAAGCACCAGAACAAGAGTTCTCCCCTTCAGCGGTGAGCCCGAGGCTTCACGAGGACTCCTACACATCCTTAGAAAGTCTTAGTGGAGCAGACCCCAAGGCTTAATGTCAGCAAATTAATTATGGATTCACCCAATTAGTTCACAAACTACACTGTGTTCGAGGGAAAATGATCATTCCCCTGAATGACTATTGAGCCTTGGCCCCAGTGTGCATTGTGCCTCACTTAGAACTGTGTGCATGTGTGAAGCGACACGCAGCAGGCAGGTAGCGTGACCTTTTTAATTATTCAATCTCTCAGACTCATCCGCAGACACTGTCTTAGCTTCTCTCTCTCTCTCTGTCCCTGCAAACATATTTCTGTCTAACTTAAACAAAAGGATGGATTTTTTACTGTCGGTGTAATAATTACTCTCTGCTCTGTCATTATTTATTCATACAGAAATGTCCTTCTCCCTTTGGATGAATTGTTTATTTGTTTAAATGTTAGATATATAATCTAAAACTCCCATCCATCCAACCCAAGTTCACATCGTCGTTAATTATTTTTAAGTTGACTGACTGGTTATTAAAATGTCCCAATACCACTATTTTTGCCTCTGATACCAATATCAAAAACGCAAATATGTACCGATATTATTCAGTCATTTATGAATAATTTTATCTGTACGATATCTGATCCAGTGATTTTGACCAGTCGTGGACTGATACCGATACTGACTGATACCGGAAAAAAACCTCAAGGTTTTTATTTCCAGACAATTTAAATGCTCATTTACAGTTAGGTTGTAGTATATTCAAGTAGTGTAACACAAATTCAAATCACTTCTTTGTGTGTTTTTATTTAGTCTGGCTGCCCTTCCTCCTCCTGTGTGGACACAACGCAGACACTGATCCCTGTGTGTCGATGACAGTGAGGGAAGTTTGTGGTGTGTGTGTGTGTGTGATCGCGCTTGCAACTGAACTGTCAATGAAGGACAGAGGCGACTGTCCCCGATATAGAGTCCTGCATTTTACCGCCACATCCTCTCACACACACACACACAAATGGTTCCCTTACAATGAGCTGTGGCCCCAGAGGCAGGGGGGTTGTATCAATCATCTGACACTTAATGCCTCTTAAACATGAAGATTCATGTGCATGACCTTTGTGTTTGGAATCAGAGTGCAAACATTCCTGCTTAACTACCTATAGCCTTTTATTTTTGCACTGTTTTATCTGGGGGGGGCGGGATGTGGGGGGTCATGTGTGGCTGCATTATTTGATAAGGCTGCGTTCAAAAATGAGATTTTACGATTTTCATTTGTTAGATATGATATCGAATCATGAAAATCGTTTGACCAACATTTTAACGTTTGCCATTTCCTGTATCCTGCCAGACTAACGCTGTCACACAAGACTGGAGCCAACACAATTGAGTACGATGATTTGTTAATTACTGGTGTAGAACCACAAACACTTCCACACGGGATTCTCCCAAGAGGACAAATTAGTTTGTCCACTGTCACAGAAAAACAACTAAACGTCACTGTTGTCTTCTTCGATAGAAGGCGTGGACACAATCCAAGCTGTACTCGCAGCTCCCTCTGCTGGACAACTTGGTAACTACTTTGAACAGCCTAATGTACTTCTTGGCTGTATATTTTAAACTCAAACAGGTTTTAAAGCACGGCTTTGAATTATAAGATTAAAAAAGTACATTGATGTAACTACGTGGAGTCAATTTTTAATGCAAACATTCATATTTTTAATGATGCAGCATTAGTTAAACAAGTCAAAGCGTGACTGGATACTGGGAACTGAAACTGAAAAGGAATGAAATTGATTCAGGAAATCAGCAGCTGTATTATTTAAGAAGTACCCTTTTCCCCTCAAATTGGCTACCAACTTGCTCTTCTAATTGACTGAGCTCAGTGTTACAGAAAAACAAAGAAATAGTAAAAGAGATAAGAACTGAGGAAAGTGTGGACACTGTGTGGATCTTATTAGTCTGTACAAGCACTCTTTTTTCCTCTACTTCCCTCTCAATCTGACACACACAGCCACACTGTCATGCGTGAAACAGCTGTGGCACAGAGGGCTGACCAAGTCATCTCCTAATTCTAAAGTCTGTGGGTCGACCGGCATGTCAAAGTCTCTCCGGGCAAGATACGCAACCTAAATATCTTCCAGTGTGAACGCAGTATAGAGAAATAGTGTATAATTGAATATGTGCGTGAAAGTGACTCGTAGCGCAAAACGCTCTGAGTGGTCGTTAGGACGAGGAAAAGAGCCGTGGAAGCAGGCCCGCGGATTGATGAGTGATGTGTGAGAAACCTCAGAGGGAGCAGCACTTCAGAGAGATGGACAGATGAAAAGGAAGGAGGAGGGACGGAGAGGAGTGAAATGAATCAAGTAACAGGGCGAGCGGCCTTACAGCAGTTTGTTAACACACCAGGACCAGACTACTGCCTTCTTCTTGGAAAGACAGGCGAGAAGTGACCCACTCTGTGTGGCTTCCTCATGTCACAACGTGTGACTGACTGATATATCCGGTGAAAATGCTTTGTCATTGAAAGCAACACTGTGCACCTTTGCAGGACGCGCTGTCTCTGTAGCCAACACACTAGGATGAAAGCAATCTTGTCGGTACCTTTACATGACAATTAGAAGAGAAATGAACAAATGTAGGTCCAACCAATACCGGACTTTTCCATAGACTACATACATTCAGACTGAAATCACGTTAATGCGCCAGCTCAAACCAGGGAATAAGAAAAGAAGCCGATACACAGAAGAATAAGACAACAAGGACAAAATCATATTAAAATTCAGGCCAGTGCAGTTGTTGAAGTGAAATGGTGAAGGATTAAATGCTCTGTCAGCTTGAAGATTTACATATTTTTAAGTTTGTGGGTCGTAAGGACGTCTCAGAATGACAACAAACCCAGAAACCGCCTTATACTAACAAGCTGAAAGGGGGGCATATCGCCTTCACTCCTAGTGAAGAGAAGATAAACTCACCAGTTCATAAATATGTTTCTCTGCTAATGCTTGTATGCTGCGAAGGGCACTAGTCAAGCTACGAGCAGACTTAACGGTGCATGGAAAGTTAGTGATTCTTGACATGGTTTCGGACAGTGTTGAGTCTCTGACTATCATTAAGACTACATCCATACTACTATGTTTTCATTTGAAAATGACCAGCGTTTTTTTCGACTCAGCTCACTTTGTACCAAACAAAGCACCAGGTACTATCTCAGCAAAAAAACAAAGTAGAGCCGAGTTAAGCCGTGCTCAAACTATAGTGGTATAGTGGTATAGTGCCATTAGTTTCAGAAAATACAACACACAACAAAGGTGAGACATAAGGGCAAGGATTTCTGTTATGAGACTTAAACTGGAAGTAAATGTCAACAGAGATTTTCATTCACAACTGATGGTCGAGTTATTGGGCGGATAAGAACCAGGAAGTGAACTGCATCAACATTTTCAAAGGTGCTTTTTTCTTCCATTGGTAGAACGGAGGTTCAGGTGCAGAGTGGGAATGAAAGAGGCTCCATTCTCCCAAGTCAGTGATCCGTTACAAGTCAGTGACCCATCAAATTGATTTTGAGGCTGCTATTTTTAAAGAAAATAAATAAAAAAGTATGCTCTGTAATGTTTTCTTTGAAAAGATTATTTTAAATACTTTAAATGAAAAGTTTCAAATGTATCCTTGCCCTGTTTGGGCATTGCTGAAACCATGATAAATAACCGTGCTGCTAACATTGGGAGCGAATGATAAAGTTGAACAGGCTTTGATGAAAGCTCTGCATGAACATTTCCCTTTCCAACCTTGTCTCAACATCTAATTTACCCTTAGTTTGTGATGCACACGTCCTGCTTTGCTACAAAAGTTGCACTCACCTGTGAATAAGAACAGCAATGCCGAGGCCTTTCTTTTGAGGTTGTCCAAAAGGATTCTGGGAAATTCTGGGGGGGGAAAAAATGGAGAAAACACAGGTTGAGACAAATTAATAGCTGATCACAACAAAGACATAATATTTAAATATTTATTAATTAAAAAAGTATATATTAATTATTTAATTTACAAGTGTGTGGTGACACATTTATAAGGTGCTCTCTGTATTTTTGGGAGTGTGATGGCGTTGTCCACTCCCATATGTTCACAACTAGCCACACCCAGGCCTCGAGCTTCACTCCTGCACAGCCGATCGTGAAAAATTACCTTGATGACTGTGGGGAAGATTTACATCCACATTACCATGAGTTCACACACCGATAATGAAAGAGGCTGCTGGGTTTTTTTTTAATACACTTTTTACATTCTCGGTTTTCGTTTTCTTTTCCTGAATACTGATTACAAAGGACTGAGGAAGACCTTAAGTAATAGCTGTGCTGATGCTTTCTGGCACAGAGAGATGTTTTCATGGTCTCAGCACTTTCTACAGGGGGAGAGGTGCTCCTGGCTCGGGTCCTAGACAAGCACGATGTGGCATTTGCAGCATTTGATCCCCTTTTGTGTTGCAATAATTTTGCTCTCACTCACTGAGGTCTCCCTCAGAGAGAGCGAGAGCACACTGAACCTCAGTGTGCTCTTTATGTACTGCCAGTGAAGAAATGCAGACTGGCCTGTCTTCTCTGTAACAAAGATGCATTTGTGCAAATAATTGCCTGCATGTCTGTCAATGTTACTGAATCGGATGTATTGTGGAGTAACACGTACAGCCGGCTCAAATTTATGTTCACTCTGATTACAAATGCTCGTCCAGATTTGAGGCAAAATAGATTTGAAGATTTGAAGTTAGATCGAGCCAAGAGGAGGATGAATTGACACCAGAGATGGATGTTACCAGGTCTTAACAGGGCCTATATTGTCAGATACACTCTGAGTAGATTTTAACTACCCTCTGTTGGCCTGAATGTGTCATTACATGACAGTCTGTCAACCTCCAGGTGCAGCATATCAACTCAAGAGTGTGTGTCAGATGATGAATATGTAGCTCGAAGAAATTCTTTTACGTTTCTTTAAGTCTCTCTATGTGCTCGCCGGGTTTCGAGTGGCTTTGAACGACAAAGGAGATTGGTATTTGTCTAAGTCGAGATACCTCAAATGTCACCGCCATCAGTGAGGAATGTGAAGAGTGGCAACTTGCTGTAGACGGAGCATTAGATGAGTGTTTGTCACTCAAAGGGAATTCACCTCAAAAGGAGAAGAGTGGAGCTTTTTAGAGAAGACGCTTTTGTCATTTTCAGAGCAAATAGGGCACTTTGTCACCAGTAGTATCTTAGTGTTTGTGTGTGTGTACGCGAATGTGATTTTTATACATATATGTGTGTGTGTGTGTGTGTATAATCTTTGCCTGCAGTTTCCCAGGCTCTCTGTAAGCAAGAAGAGTGACTTTGTAGTCAAAGAGTCTTTAATGCCTTCCCATGTCAGATGTTTTTTTTTTTTTTGCACTTGTACATCAATAATGTGTGTATATAGAGTGTGTATGTGTATGTCAGTGTTGTGTCTGACCAGGTTTTTCTGTGTTTGTGCCTTTTTTTTTTCTTCCTTTCTTTCTTGCAGGTGTATGTGCCGAGGCGGTATGCCCCGGGGAGTAGTGCTGACAGTGCACTAGGAGTCTGAACCTTGTCAGTATTTGTGGCTGGGGAGGAAAGGTACCCTGCCGCGCCGCGCCGTGCCGTGCCGTGCAGAGCCGTGCAGAGCCGCGCCACCCTGTGCCGTGCTGCGTTTGACGCCATGTCCCTGACTGACAAACACAAAGTGAAGAGGCAGCGACTGGACCGGATCTGCGAAGGTGAAGTTGTGTGTTTTCAGTTGCACTTGTTGTGTCTTCTTCTCCACATCACCAAAACAAAAATAAAAAAAAACATGCACATTGTAGTGAAAGAGACTTGAGTTGGGTAGAATTGATCTAAAAATAAATATTGTTTTTTCCCCCTCACTGACTTGCTTCAGAGCTTTATATCCCTCTAGCCAACTAACCTTATTGTTATTAGCACAACCCTAAGACCTATCTGTGATCAATGCTCATTGATTCCTATAATTGTCTCCCGGCACACTGCATGTCAGATAGCACAGTAACAGTGTATAAATGTTGACCTCAGCAAACAGTCGTCTGGCAGATGCAAATGAGATTATGTCTCTCACTGAGTTGCTGTTTGTTTGTGTGGGAATGTCTGTTTTGTGACTTACGCTTATAGAGAATCTCTGAACATCTGAGCTACAGTTAGATTACCGCAGGGAATTGAATGGTTTCTATCCTGTCACGGCTGTTTGGAAGTAGCCAATTTTACCCCATGAACTGTGGTGATTATTAGGCCTTAGCTTGTGGATTAGAGAGCAGTGGTTTTGTATTGAAGGGCCCGGGCATATAATAGGAACCCCCGCTGCGCGTATAGCTGCAAAGTCGGCCCAGGCAACAAGGAATATGAGTCGTGTGGGTGTATAAACTGTGTCTGAAGCTTTGTGGATGTGCATTTTTAAACCCACTTGTTTGACTTTGCTCCGTGTGTGTGTGTGTGTGTGTGTGCATGCGTGCACGTGTGTGTGTTTGTGCATGTCTGTCAGACTGTGTCCCGAGGTAAAATCATCTCCTTTCTGCTCTCTGGGTTCCCAAGAGGCTTGTTAAGCCGCTGGGTCCTCCTGGAGCCAGCGCAGGCAGAGGCAGACATGACTGCAGTGCTGGAAAATGAAGCTAGATGCACCATTACCCCCAGTGCCAGCATATTTGTTTTGCAGCATGATGTAAGCACCTCAGCGTCGTGGGCATGAAATGAAGGACATAAACTGCACATCCTGTAGAAACCCACAGTTAGGCCAAATAAACCCAATCCTACCTTCGGATTCCAACCTCTGCTGCATTCTTAAACCAACGGAAGGAGCTTTTAACATTTTAAAATGTTAATATTTAAAGAAACATGGGAGAACGAAATGAGGAAGATGTAAAATTGAATCTTTAAATCAAGCCATAGCCATTTAAAGTTCAAAATGTATGTTTTTGCCTTAAGTCAATACAATTTTAAACATAAATTACAGCAAAATACAGGGGAATAACACGTCTGCAAAAATGATTAAAAGGAGTGTTAATTGAGTGGGCTATCTGCTATGCATGCATTTTCTTTTATGGGGAATGTTATTGGACAAGATGAGTACCATTCTGGTGATTCATTTTTTTTACTACCTCAGATTATCTTGGCTTAAACTTTACATAGTTTAGTAGAACAAGGAATTGGGAAACAACTAATCTGTAGCTTTACACGCAGTGTAGGGGTAAGTGAGTGGGTTTATTTATTAGGGCTTTTCTAAGATCACTAAAAGATGGCGATGCTGACTCTACATTGATGAATTGACAGCATATAATTGTTTTTAGGGATGGTGCATCACAATTTCATTTGGAAAGAACTGTTTAAATTCATATTTTATTTCACATTTATCCGAATGCTTGTATTGATTGATGGAAATGTAGGCCGATACAGTTTGGAATGGTAAAGCCCAGGGTCAGGGTTGTGTTGGTAGGCTACGAGGCGTGGTCTGGGCTTTATCGAATGCCAACGTTGAAGCAAAACAACGGACTACAAAGGAGGACATCCAGGAGCTCAAGTTGTCAAGCTTTGTATGACTTTGTATGCAGGCGTTTGCGTTGACTTCCTTGGGATGTTAACACAGAGCGCTAAGGAGCGACAATTTTCTGTCGGCTGACTGCCGTGGGTGGAGCCACCCAAGGGTAAAGTACATTTCTTAATGAAAATGCCAAAAATATGTACTATAATGTACTGAACCGAACATTTTTTACTCTGTGGAAACACTGCTTATGGTTTGATACTCAAGATCATTAGATTGGATATCGGAAACATCACGTGATCACATACAGTCAATGCATAACTAAGCACAGACTGTAATGATGAAAATAAAAAAAAGCAATAAAGGTTATACTGTCGGGGTAACAACTTAGTAGCTTCCTCAATAAACTTAAATCGTTTAAAAGATGTGAAAAGACTGTATTGGACTCATATCTGTATCAGAAGTGGAAGAAGTGGTATAAAGACATCTCTATGAAAACAAAATTGAGGATGCAATGAATTGTGGAATTAGATGAAATAGTTGACACGATGATCGTAAGCGCATCACTAGACCAGTAAAGATGCACAGCCCTGTGAACTAATCGCCTAATTATGATTAAAGAAACAAATGAATATATTATGTTGGAAAATGTGTCACGCTTTTCTTGTAAATTATTCATTTTTATCAGTTAGTATTCATTAGGACTGCGGAATAAAAACGACGAGATTATTCTATGGCAGCAAGACTCCACTTAAAGTGCATCAACAGCGATACAGAGTAATCACCATGCCCTAAAGACCAGTCATAAAGAGTCCGGTTTCTCAGCACAGGTGGATTGTTCACTGGTGGAAATCCTTCCTGATTAAAACGTCGGTCCACATCCAGCTGTTGCATTCGTGTGAATCAGACATCTGAGGTAGTTAGTCATTCCTGAGGGAACAACAGTTAGTCTGCGCTGCTGGGCTTGAGCTCAAAGCCCGCAGGAGACGCACAGAGAGAAAGTAACAGGTGTTGCTGTGATGCACGCGGCGCTGCCTCGTGGTGAGCGTACCTGTCCGCGTTCATCTCTTACACACATACACACACAAACGCCGTGCATACACAAGTCCTCCAGATGGCTGTAATACAGGATCAGTGAATCAGTCGTCTGGCGGCCATTGTGAGGGCGTAAAAGGGAAAAAAAAGAAAAAAAAAGAAAAAAGAAACAGCTTGTGATTTGTGATTTGTTCATGAGCCAATGACCAGGCAAAGTTGTCCCACTGATCGCATGTAACAGAATGATAAGGCTGTCATGGTGATTGTCTCCACGCGAGGAGAACACACACACACACATGATGTAAGGCTCTACTTTTTGGTTCACACGCAGGTAGAATCCCGCACATGGCCCATTTGGCTACTAACTCATCTTCGTCCAGGTTCACACCTCAGCCAGCTCCGCGCTTGGCAAGCGGACACAGAGCAGCTGAACCCGCATTTCGTAGCGTCTCTCTCCTTGAAGCACAAATCTGGAGCATTGTCTTTCATGCTCATCTGCTGAGACCACACACTTTTATCATCTAAGATAGTTTCCAATATGATCCAGATCATCTATTGTATCCCCCCCCCAAAATGATATCTTCACAAATTGTTGGTTTTTGCTGTTTTACAAAGGCATTTGAGGGAAAATGATCATACATGCTGTATCTTAGGTGACCAGATGACAACGCTGATCGGGCCTTTTAAGTCCTCGATATGTATTTAGCATAATTTGGCCTGTCTGCAAATAACAAGACAGGGAGCCGGTTGGAAGTGTTTTTTTTTATTTTTATCAAAAGCTGCTAGTTAGCTCAATCAAAGCAGCTGCCGGAGAGCATCAGCTTTAATTCAGCGATACAGGGACGAGAGAAGAGCATTCTCTCTTCTCTCCTTCTGAGTGCCTCTTTCTCTGGGGTGAGATTAATTTCTGTCATGTGCAGAGATTTGGTGTGATCCTGCTCGGCTCATGTTCCTCCCACCCTTAATGTTTATGACGGAGCAGCAACTGTGTTGCTGTGGGGCTGCGAGGGAGGACCGTTGTGTTTGCTAAGATTGTTGTTTTGATTGTAGACTACACCGGTGTTTCCCCTCTGGGTTAGATCAAAGCCGCTGTAATCTAGTCAGATAATGTTTTAATCAACAGCTGCATTTTATTCCTGTCACGTTACATGAGGCCACTGTATGGCTGTGTAATTAGGAATATAATTTATCTTTATTAGTTATCGAAAAGACACACACAACAGTTTAGCAGTCAATTATTCTCTTTAGTAATTGTATTTTATAGTATGTTTTTTGTTTAAACTGAAACATTTGAATAATAAAGAATTAAGCATGCAACTAGCAGTTAGTCTACTCTTACTGGCTTTGAAAAGTGGGATGTAAAGTCACATGTTTCTTGTCTCTTATGTCATATTCATTTAAGTAATACATCCAGACTATATAAACCGAGATGTTATCAAATACTGAAGATTGACTTGTAAATGTAAACCAAGCATTTACATCAAAGATCTAGGTTTTCACCAGCGTTGCACATTAATGTATAGTAATGCTGTCCTAACCCTGAGCAGCGTATAGTTTTGCTTGCAACCACATCTCAGCTGAACATATTGGAAAATTCCTCTGCCGTTTAACTAGAATCTGTATCCTTTTTCATCAGTGAGGTGAAATTACATTTTCTGTTCTATCCGTTCTCCCCTCTCGCTCTCTCGCGCGCCATCCCTCCCTCTTCTCTCACTCAGCTGCACACTCGTCTTCTCTCCAAAAAACAAGCAGGCTGTCGCCTCTCCCTTCTGTCTGCCCCATCTGTGATGCAGTATGGACCACTGGCTTTGTAATGATAGGCAGGAGGAGTGCGGGACTATGCATGAGACAGAGCAAGAATGAACCAACCCTGCTAAAATGGAAGACAGAACTCAAATCAGTTGCCTCATCGAGCCTTCCAGAGGCGCAGCCCCGCTAATAAAAAGCTTTGCAGTTATGTCCCTCGCTCTGCCCCATTGGTTCTCCCACCCATGTAAATGTGTGACATGTGAGGTGGTACAGAGGCAGGGACTGGTGTCTTGATTCCACAGCAGATGTGAACCGTATGAAAGCCATCAGACCAGAATTGGTACCATGTGTTTTTCCTCTCCTCGTTGCCCCCTCCTCCCCCTTTCCCCCCCCGCGCTTGTGTGAGCAAGAAAGGGCCCAGCGGCTCGTTAAAACTTTAATATACTGTACAATCACAGTAATTGAGTAGAATTTTCAAGATCTCCCAGTCATGGTTTTAATTTATGAAGTCCCTATGAAAATTTAATGGATCAGCAGTTGTAGAGTAGTGGCTATGTAAATCATTCTGCAGCTATCCCTGCCTGCTCTGCCTGCCAAGTCCCGCCGTTAGCGTCCTGTGCCCTAGAAAGATGGCCAGATTGCTCCAAAGGCATGACTGTTGCTGGACGTCTGTTCAACACATTGTTACCCAGAGGTCTTTCACAGAGCTGCACGATTGGCTGTGAGGTGGTGAGGTAGTGAGCGCTGGCACGACTTGTTATGCTGTTCACCAAATATCCACTGTGCGAGTTTGGAGGGTTCTTCTCTCTCCACTATATTATTCATGCTCGCAAGTACAGGGTCCCTGTTGCTTGATGATTGTAATATAGCATGCTCACTTAATTATGGAGCTCTCATGAGAGGCATATCAGAGGATGTAGACAAGATGAATATGGTTCCCCAGCTTCTCCTGCTTATGAATTGTGGGAAATGCAGCAATTTGCATGGCAGGAGATATGAGGTGTCATATCCTTGTTTCGGTTTTAACAACACCAGCCCCAGCTTACTTGAGATGTTTATTATTGTTATTAATATTTTGTCTGGGAAGCGGGGATCTGAGTGACACGCAGCCCTGGAAGGGGCTTATTAAAAGAAGTTATTGTTGGCGATTGCCGTGGAGAGATTCAACGCGGTGATTAATGGTGTGTTGTACAGGCTGACAAAAAAGCGCATGGAGACACAGACCAGGGAGGATTGTGCTGAGAAATCACCACATTGAATTTGCCAGGTATGATTTACCTCCAGTGAGAGAAATCATCCTTCAGATGAGCATTGTTGTGGAATGTGCTGGCATATAGGGAAAATGATTTCTATTTGTTTTGACCCACTTAATGTTTTCCAATTTGGATATTCCGAAATTAAACAATCTGTTTTTGTGTTTTTTTTGTGTGTGTTTGGTCTTGCATGACTTGAGCTCATAATTTGAAAAACAGTTGCATTTCCCTCTATGGCTAGGTAGGTAGCAGGAAAACAAAGCTGTCACTTGTCACTCCTAAACTGTAATAAATGTCGTCCATCTTAGTCACGCTGTCTTTGTGTCTCAGCTACAGGAGCATCCAGATTGTGTCCCTGGAGAAGTGCTGCAAAAAACCCTCCCTTTAAATCCCTGTCGGCCATTTCAAACAAAAATAATGTACAGATTAGAAACAGGCTTGTAGCCATCTACTTGTCATGGTCCAGTGCAGTCCAATCATATCGTCTTCTCTCCATGCCTTGTCCTATCCCACACTGTCTGTCTTGTCGGGGAAGTTGAAGCTGGCAGCCCAGCGGCCTTATCAGCTTTTTTTTCCCATCACACACTTATCACTGGCCCCCTTTTCTTCTCCTGCTGCCTCCTGTTTTTTTTTGTTTACATTGCTCTTGTCATGGCAAGTAAACACCAGCAGTTATCTCTGATGGCAACATCTCAGATAAAGCCACATCTGCTCCCTTCTGCATTCAGTGTATGTGGGAGAGGAACAGGAAGGGGGGACAAGACTCACTTAGTTCAAGTGTAGTTCACACACTGATTCAGTCTGTGAATTAACATTTTGTGGAGGAGCATGACCTCACCATGGCAGTGATGTACTGTATTATGACACATTATTATTTGTTTTTTTATTTTGCAACTCCTAAATAAGGCTCAACTGAACTTGTGTAAATCAAACATATTTGGTGCTTTCTCAGCCTGGGGTTTATTGTACTTTCATTGAAAGGCTTCATTACTCAAACGTGGATATGACTGATTTCAGACACTGTATTTGTGTCTAGAAATTGTGTGTTATGGGTATTTATGGATATTTAATTATTTGTGTTTTGTAGGGCAGACAGCCTGATGCTCTTCAAAGCTGTATATTGTGAAATCAAACTGGTGATAGGCCTGGTTTTTACATGTGTGAATCTGACATAAGCCAGTAGTGGAGGCTGGGTGGATTGTTCATGTTTGTTGTTTGTTTGTTACCTGGCTTTATTCTAGTAGCAATCAGACTGAAGCTGACCCTCAGCAGTAGATGTGTGTCTGTCTGGCCTCTCTAACCAACCCCTCCCCTCTTTCCCTCTCTCTCAAGGGACACACTTTAGCCAGTATGTGAGCTCCTGAACTCCCCTGTCCCTCTGGGACGATCCATTCATGCCCAGAGGGATGCCAGCTGCAGGCCAATGAAGTGGTTAGCAGTGACCACTAAGCACCATGAACACTGTAGCTTTACACTTTGTGAACACATTCACAGGGCCTCAGCAGCATGCTGGCTATGTACACTATCTCGCTTGAGTAATGTCACAGGGAGCAGTGGATTTAAGCAGGTTTTAGAGTGATGCTAATCCCCTTGTGGTTAACTCCGAGGACCAGAGCACCGTCTCTGCCAATGGCGTGCATCAACCCCGTTGGATTAGGGTGTCTCATCCCCTCCTCCATTCTGTTGTCATTGCCAGCATGTGTTTTCAGCCCAATTGTGTTACCTTCGGTCAGAGTTTGGAATGAAAGCATGATGCCTAGCACAGTCATGATACCTGCTGTAGGATGGAGTAGATCTTCGCCTTAAAGGTGTGTTATTTTTATGTGTGTATGTGTGTGCGTGTGTGCACTTTCTTTGTGTTTGTCATGTTGTTCCTCTGTCCTCGTGGATTTCTAATGTTTCCAGGCCTGAATTATTTAGATATGCTGCCAGCAGGGAGCTACATGATAGCACACCTTGAAGAGTGTGGGGGGGAGGGGGGCCTACAGCTGCAGATCAGGTACAATGGTACCTCATGCTTCACCTTTTCTGCTCGTCTCTGCACTCCTCCTTTTCGATTGGGAGTGAGTGTAACTCGAGAGTTGAAATGCAATACCCGGCTCTATTTTCTGCTATTATACTTGTCAGCGTTATTGTCTTCACTGATGCCTAACTCAAGTGAGCAGTCGCATTTTGGTGGCTCTCTGGGCCACCACGGTCCTGAGTGGATTGAAGGCCAGAACCAGAGGGCTTCAAGCCGCTGTCACTACTGTGGCACCATTGCAGGGCGTAGGAATTCTTTGGCACTGGGTGGAGGAGAGGGTGGAGTCTGGTCTCACCATCACTTAGATCTCAGTGAGAAACTGGATCCAGCCCTCCAGACTTCCCAGACACAGCAGAACCGGCATGGACAGCAGCTACTGAAGAAGAACTCCGTGCCCGATCTCAGCAGGAGCATCTACCTCAGACAAGCGATGGCAAGCCTGGCCTCTGCACCACCTGTGGATTATTATCTGGCTAATGCTACCTTATCAGGGCAGCCACTTGAAGAGTCTGGGTTTTATAGGGATAACCAGCACCTGCTCACCAGATCAGCCTCCCATTATGGGCTCAGTGCTGGGGGGGTGAGACCCACCTGGGATCTGGCACAGGCGAGTGCCACTCCTACCATGCTAGCCTCAGCTTCTACACCTAACCCTGTGCCTCCTCCCCCTCCCCTCCCCTCCGCCACCTCCTCCCCCTCCTGTTCATGAGCTGAGCCGTTTGTACAGGGAAACTCTGGGATCTAAGATGATCCCAGACGTCCAGCGTATTGGTGGCAGCTCTCCTGCTCCTGTAGTCTATGGGGTCCATTCCCCTTTTACTAGTTACATTGCTGAGCCGTCTCTCTCTGCTCGCCAAGCTTTTAATAATATAAACAGCTTTTCCCAGGACTCCTGTCTGCCAGCTGCCACCAGTTCTGTGGTGGACCCAGCTTCTCAGGTAATGGACGGAGCTCTTCCACGGGCTTACGGCGCTATAGCCTCCCAGCGGCTGCCTTATGACCCAAGCTATGACCCCAGCTCAGCCGTGGTGGCTGCCACAGCTGGAGTGACATCCAGCATGCCTCTTCACCATCCAAGTGCTGCAGACCCAAAGAAGATGGTAGACCCAACCTTTCTGGCTTTTCTGAGAGCTGAGGGTTTGGCTGAGAGCACCATCACTCTCCTGCTGCAACATGGCTTTGATTCCACAGCCCCACTGGGAATGATGGAGGACCACGATATACGCTCTGTGGCCCCGAATTTGGCCCAGGCTCGTGTTCTCTCCCGTGTGGTGCTTGCCTGCAAGACAAGTGGGACAGCGTCACGTACTCGATCCAACAGCTTTAGCCATCGCAACGACCTCTACATGCAGCCCCAGGGTTTGACCATGGACCCTTGCCTGATGCAGCAACCTCCCACCAGCATCCAGACCGTGTCCCCCAGGATGGGAGAATTTCTTGGCAGGAGACCAAGCAGTGCCCCCTCCCAGCATCTCCTGGAGACCACCACTTACCCAGGAGCACGGCCCCTAGTGAGTGGAGCTCTTCCAGTCAGCCCTGGAGGATACAGCAGTGCTGTAACTCAGGGAAGACCCTTCTCCATGTACAATGCCCACACTGGTATTGCCATGTCTGCTCTTGGACAACAGCCTCCAGCAGCCCCAGGCATCCCCGGAGTGGCACCCAAAACCTTCTCTGGCTCATATTCCCCCATGGAGCTGATGAAGAGACCACCCAATCTTCCCCAAGCATCGCCAGTCGCACTACCAAGCCCGCTTCACAGCCCCCAAATTCTCCGGAAAGGAATCAATGTTGTTCCTGACACCAGCATTGCTCCTGTAACTTCTTCCTCTGCTTTCCAAGCTCAAAATCTTAACAACTCCAAGATGATAGGACGTCGCACTGGTCCACCTGTCATAGTCTCAACCATGGTCACCACACCTGACACAAGTAATGTAAAACCTCACTAATTAACGACCCTGTCTCACTAATTTCTTTTAATCATCTCTCCCATGTCATCTATACCTTGTGTATTTTCTCTGTAGGTATTCTTAATGTTTTATTTAGATTTAGTTCTGTATGTACTAGACTTTTTGGCATACGACAAAACAACAGACAAAATGGAGGAGTAGCATGTAAGATGCATCTGACACGTTAAGCAGCTTTGAACTGTGAGGTCTTTTTTTCTGAAAAAGAATCACACAACTGTTTATAACATGTGTTGCAACAGAGTTGTGTCATTTGCCTGAGGGGGATCCTGTCTCATCACCAAGTAGAATTTTTATGAGCAGCACTCCAGTTATATTGAGGTCAACATTTTTAGGTCTTTTTCCTCTTCCATCGTTATGTGGCCAGAATAATTTTGAAGCAAAAATGTGAATGTGGAAATGTTTCTGGCTCTTATAATAGTAGTAGTGTTAATTGTATTTTCCTCTTATTCTCTTACATATTTCTTATTATCAGCATGTCTTAACTATTTAAAAGTCTGTTTCCTTTATTCATAATAGCTGTCACTCCATTTTACACTGGACTCTCTCCTAATCAGTGGCTTAACTGCCTCAAATCCAATTACACTAATTGGATGTATAGTTGTGTAGACTATAATAGGCAACTGTTTTTTATAGATGCTGTTGTCTGTTTGAGATTCTGGTTGTACTGCAGCTAAACACTCTTTCACATATGTCTTTGTTTGTTCAAATTCAATCAGTCATTTGAGACAATAAGGACATACATTAAATGGGAATTTCCAGAGCCCGTTGCTGAACAGCTGAAGCAGTGTATGGTTGATCGAAATTAGATGATAACCAACAAACAGCCATCATTGTGCTCACATGCTAAGTGTGGACCAATTTACATTGTGAATGTTTTGTATCTCTGCATACAATAAGAGTAAGCATTTTTTTAATACATTTATATAGTATATATCCAGATTCCTGTGAGGAAATGTATTGTTCTTCCTCAGTAGCCTCAAAGAACATATCATTATTTTTCTGCTGAACTTATGTCTCATACAAGATTAATGGAAGTAGGGTGGGGTTACCTTTTTATGTTTTGCTTACAATAAGAGTTGGTTTTTTAGCACACTATCCTCTCAGCTTGTTTGATAAAGGGCTCAATAGGTTATAACAAGCTGATATATAATAATAATAACAATGATAATGATAATAATAATAATAATAATAATAATAACTTCGATTGATATAGCGCCTTTGATTTCCCTCCTGATTAGAGCTCATGAGCTTAGACAAGAATTGAATATTTTAACCTCCCTTTCAGCTATGTGACCCTGCATCTTGTCAGCTTCTGTAATGGCTCTGTAGGCTGCTACACTTGATACAGAGCAATGACTTTTATGAAATGGGTTGTTGTGAAGGACAGCTTTTTGAGCTTCGCGAAATTACACATACACAGTTTCCAATGTCAAAGTGGAAGCCATTTTTACCCTCTCAAACACGCTCTTAAGCACAACAAGCTCATTTGTATGGAGCTGACATTTGTTGCTTCGCTAACTTCATCTGATAATGGGGTAGTCCTTGCAGATAGATAGAAAAGCATACTTCTTAATTGTGTGTTGCCAAGCAACCTGGGTCTCACTGTTAATCAGAGATAGATAATCTTCACATTTAAGGAAATGGGAAGTGGCGCCCTGCATGTTGTATAGTGTTGCACATTTATTTTTTACACTTGTTACTCCTTTTTTTTTTTTTCTTGAAAGGCCATTTGCAGTTTGGAGCTGGAGAAAATTGAGTGAAAATAATAAGATCTTGCAAGGCACTAAATAGAAACATTTCTTTTACACCCTCTCTCTCTCTTGCTTCTCACTTTTTGCAAAGGGTTTAGTACTCCAGTGAACAGGTTCTCTTATTACATGCATGGTGTTTTATGATCAAACATGCATATTAATGAAAGCCGAGACATTACTCCTTTTGCACATGCTGAATAAACTGAATCACCAATCGTCTTTTTATCATCTTAACACCAACAAGTGTACATTTTCACCTAGCCACTGAGGTATCCACAACATCAATATTGTTGAATTCTTATTCCATCTCAGAGCAGACTTGTGGGAGGGCCCTTCATGTGTACTCCTCTCTGGGCACTGTCTTGGTTGGCTAAAACTCTAAGTAGCGTTAGTAATGGCATTAAACCTTTTGAGGCAAGCTTAGTTACAGCAGTTCTCTTCCACCTAAAGCAGGGGAGAGCGCTTGCAGCACTCACATTGGCCATGGAGGTGCCTGTCAGTAGCATCTCACAGAGCGGCACAGGTGGGTAAAACGAGCATTAGTGTCACGTGAAGCGGAGTAGCCACTCGGCGAGCTAGAGGACACAATTGGCTAGTGACTTGCATGGTGTGAGTGCTCGGTAGATTAACTAAGGTGGTGCGTGTTGTCTTGGCACGTGGTTTCCTTGTGGAGATAATCCACAGAACATCTTCAGCTGTGCTTTTCTGGGCTAGAGCATTGGGGATGTGCAGGCGGGGATGGTGGTGGTGGTGGTGGTGTTGTTCGGGGCAGGGCTTGTAGCTTACAGAAAAGAGAGAGACAGAGCAGAATTTGGCACCAGGCCCTCATAGCCTTATGGGATTTGTCATCTGACATTCACCTTTAGAAGTCGGTTTTCTTGGTGATACGACGCACAGGTTGTATAACAGGTTGGTCAAAACATGCCAGGTCACTTTTTTCATCCTTTTTGACAGGAAGCCACGACTGTGGCGGCTAACACTTATGTAACCTTGAATGAGAGGGGCCTGAATGAGATTTCATTCTGTTTCCCTACTTGTGTTTGGAAGGGCATCCACGATGATGCATACCTAATATGCTCTCAGCTGTCCTTGGCTAAACTGCTTTGTTCAGGTGTTTGACATTGATTTTAATGTGCATCTAAGAGAACATCCCTTGTGTGTCAGTGTAGACTTAGACCCTGGTTCTGGACATACCTATAGTGTTTCAGACACAAGACAGAATCCATATGCCTATACAGTAGCGATCAACCGCTTTATAATTTTAGTTAGGACATTCTCTTAGAAATCTCAATACTTCTACAAACACACATGCAGTCTAATAAACAAATGGTTGCCCCTGCTGCCACCTTGTAGAAAGTGATGCCCCTACTAATTTTAGGTCATTGGGTCATTGGAGAAGGAAATACATGGTTCAGTATTAGTGTGTGTGTGTGTGTGTGTGTGTGTGTGTGTGTGTGTGTCTCCATCCTGCTACACATTTAGACAGATATGCTTCTCTCAGCAGCAGGAAGTGTTTATCTTCATCTAAGGCTGACAGCAGGACATGGGGACAAGCCCTTATGTTTCCTCTTCATGACCAGAACTACATACCATAAATATATAGTGTGTACACTGTATAGAGCAGTCAGAAACGACTAGGACATTGCTATGATTCTCATTCTTTTAGCTTTGATTTAGCTGAGCAGCAATCAAATGTATATTCAATTTAATTTATTTGTGGCTTTCTTTTGAAGTTGTTTTCCTAAGGTAAAACTTGAGGGACTGAAGCAACAAGAACTCACTGGATTGTCAGGGTTGTTGTGGAGAGCTAACGGCTTACGTTACCTGTCCAGGAAAAGGCTACGAATTAGGAGGAGGGAAATCCTAGTGGGCCATCTGTGTGTGTGTGTGTGTGTGTGTATGTATTAATGGTAGCATGGATTTATGTGTGTGTGGATTCTACAATATAGGCATCACGTGTCAACGGGACTCATCCTCACTAATCCCACTGATATGAATGAGTGGAGACAAACAAGAGAGTCTGGCTCACATGGCCTCGGTTTGGGGTTATTACAGGAAATGTGGCCGTACAATGCTCAGTGTAACCCTGAGCATGTGTTGACATGGTGCACAGATGAAGTGTATGTAGGACGCACGCTTACAGCGTTCAGCTCATTACAAATAGATGCATTTTTGCCACGCTGTGTCTTCAGCACATTCACTTTAAATTTCATTTCAGAGGGTTGCCATCCAGTAAATGATCAGTCCAGGAAGAGGAAGTTCCTTCCTTTCATCCTACCTATCGATCCATCGATTTCCTTCCTATCTCCCTAACTTAAAGATACAGGGAATTAGTACACAACAAATCCAGACTAAAATCATAATATGTCACATTTCCACATGCCTCAGCTGCTTCCCGCCCCTTTACCATGTTTTTTTTAGCAGCTAAAACAAATGATCAGTTGGAATGAGGTCATGCAACTCTCTTGGTCTGATAAGAAGACGCCACTCTAACACTCCACTTCACTCCAACAAAAAAAACTTCTTATATTTATATTTATACTATATAGATATAGCCCACTGTAACCCACTGTTGCGTGTACGTTCGGCAAAGGTTGTGTTGCTAAATGTTCACTTTTCACCTCCAGTTTCTTTAATGCTTATCTGTATGGGGCCCCTCCGTCATGTGTCTCCAGTTTCTCGAGAAACCTGGTAAATGTTACATGAACTACAGTATCTGCTGCTGAATCTCCACTTAGCCTCAGTATTGTTTGTGTCCTCTGGGAAATATGGCCAAGAAAAATCTATTTTTCCACTGAAGTTGTTTTTTTGTTTTTTCACGGAAAACAAAACAAGTGGAAGTGTTTTTGAGCCCCATCCCCTCGTACAAACCCCCCACCCGCCCGCACTCCTCCCTCGCTGTTTTCTCATGGTTGATTTTTCCAAACCATCGGTTGTGCTCACAGAGGATTAATAGTTTCTGCGAAGCCAGCCAACCCATGGAGGGAACGGAGCCTTAGATTGAATGAGGAACAGCTGGTCTTCCCCTGCTTGTGACAGTTCCGAGAGTTTTGAGAGTGCGTTTGTGTGCGCGTGCGACAGTAGCATCTGACCTATGCACGGGGCGAGAAGAGCTGTCTATGTCTGAGTGTGGGTCTTCACTCTTAGGATTTCTCCCAGCGACTGTACTTCTGCTGCTTGTAACTGCATTTTAAACCATGTCAGGGACGAGTTTATGATGGAGAAAAAGTACTTTTGATCAGATTTGTCCAAAAAATAGTCAAGGGTTACGGCTGAGCAAGGCTGAGGTATGGCTACAACATATTGATACAGTTGGAGTCTTTTAAATTCACTTTGTATTCTGCACACTCCTAAATTGGATTTGGAAAAAAGGCTTGCACTGAAAAAGTTTCGACTCGAAAAGCAAGCAGGAAGCGGCTACTTCTCTCACACAATAAGAAAACATTTCAGGTTCCACAGCGATGATTTTAAGTATACTGGTTGGTGTAGCTGCCGTCACACTGGCCACTGCACGCTCCTCCACAGGCCAAAGGTCACTGTTAAGTGCTAATAAAGAAAGTGTGCGTTTATATGCTCATCTTTATTTTTTGGAGGCCATATAGTACCGTGGGTCTTCCTTGCTCGCCTTGTAAGAGCGTGTTGGAAGAACGGCAGCACATTGGTGTAATCTTGCTAATTATCTGTCATCGATTCTGTCATATATTACTCCATTTTCCATGGCACCTGGGGAGGAGATTGGTTTTATGCATGTCGGATGGCAACAGCTGCATCCACTAAAACAGACAACTACCTCTGCACACCTCCCCGGTCCTGCTTTCTTTTTTTTTTGTTTCCTCCCCCTCTTTTTCTCTCACTCAGTGGTGGGCAGGTCACCCTGAATTATTCATCAGAGTGAAATGAAAAAGCTCATGGATATTGAATATCCTCTGAAGTGGTGGCCAACATTGAGTGTGTGTGTGTTTTTTTTCTTTTCAATTTTTTTTCTTTTTCGGCTGAAAGAACTAAAAAAGCAGCCGATCTCATTGCAAGGGTATTTCAAAGGTTAACCGATTGCTTTACCTTGCTTGCATATTTACTTTCTTCTGTGGCCAGTGGAGAAGGGGGCGGGGAGAGGGAGAGGATGGAGAATAAGACTGAGGATAGAGGAGATGAAAAGAGAGGTAATCTAAAAGGTAGAGCCATCATTTTTGTTCCTGTGGATATTCTTCTTTTGGACGACCTCAGTTGTCTGACCACCACAATGGGTTATCTTGTTGTGTGGCTGCAGCTGATTCACTATCCTTTCTTGATGCATGTTTGGCGGCCTTTTCCTTCTCAGAGCGAACACGCCTGACATTGTCTGTGGTCGTCCCGGATCGACCGGTTGTCATTTGTTTCCCATGTGGACCACTGTGTTTCTCTATTGTCCTTCTGCCGTGTCTTTTGTCCTGTGGTTTCATCTGCGGTCTGCAGTGCAAATCAATGCTGCTGCGTGCCATTCATTTAGCTCAGTGGCCAACAAACACAGCAGGGACTCCCAGAACATCTCCCATATGAGAACATATATACAATGGGGGCGTCAACGATAAGGGGGAAAACTCTAAGCTGGGTTTGTTTGTTGTTTGTTGTTTGTTTTTCAGAATATCTGTGCATATTTCTTCTTGGAATTAGTGTTTTGTCAAGCTGTTACTCTGAAGGATAAAGACATGAAAAAGCCTCTTTTACGAGAGAGAAGATCCTGAATAGATATTGAATAAATAAAATAAATCATTTTTTTGGATATTGTACATGCTCGTAGGATAAGGACAGTATTATTCATTCACAGACACTTGAGGCTGTGTTTGTCCACGTATGAAAGGCATCGTTATGTTTGCACCTGGCACCCACACGACACAATGAGATTCTGAGCCTTTGAAAAAAACACTGCTGGCCCTCTTTTAGTCTGGATCAACAGAACCTAAGACTTGGAAACAGTGATGCAGACTCCCACATTCACTTCCTCAACCGGGTCTCAACTAGCAGCAGTGAATGGACGATGAATCACAAGGATCGCTAGACCTTATTTCAAGTATGAGTTACATCCTGTCATCCAAGTCCCTGCTCTTGGTATTTTCTGCAACTTAGCAACCAAATGCAGAGAAGGCACTCTGCCTCCTGTTTAGACTGACACACGCATGACCTCACTCGATATGATGGTCTAAGGATAGAGGGTGTACAGACTGTAATGTTTGTGGTGTTGGGCTGTGGAAATAAAATGTATTGGACTTGAACAGCGGCACACATTTTCAGGTTTGAGAGTTAACAGGTGGGTTTCCATTGGCCTGTTTTTATGTGAACTTTTGATGAAAAAAGTATTGAAATATTGCATAAAAGTTTTAGGGAGGTGGATAATAGGTGAATGCCAAGAAGTGCAATGAAAACAGATAAAAGAGGACATAAAAATGAAATCGCCCGATTGAAATGTTTGTCCCGCTTGCACATTTTTGTCACACTAAAAAAGTAGCAGATGTACAATATGTGTTGACTGACGAGGAACCAACAACATTCCGCCTCTTCGTGAAAGAACTGCTACTGGAGCGTTTCATGTGTCATCAGTCAGTAAAGCCTTCATATTGTTCTGTGGTGACATGGACTACCTACTGCTGATCACGGTGAACTAGTAATGGATGTAAACGTACCTAAATGCACATTTAGTTTTACCAAATCTTTACGATAACAATACATTTTAATGCAAATGGAAAACTAGATATAGTGCAGACAGAGAAAGCAATGCAACTCTGACCCTGCGTCTCTCTCTCTCTCGCTCTCTCTCTCTGGCCCTTACCCTTTCAGTCCATTTTCCTCCATTCCCCGTTTGTACTGCAGCATAGACAATTAACCAGAAATCCATTATAAAAGTATTTGCAAGCCACATAAAGAACAAATGTGCCAGCAGGAAGCGGCCAAGGGTTTAAGTGACTAATCTTTTCCAATAGTATTCTCAACAGAATTACTGTATACTGACTGACAACTGGAGAGAGGGGAAAAGTGATTTTCTTTTCCAGTGAATAAGACAAGTCAAATTATTTCTTCCAGGAAAAAGTTTTGTGACTTTGTTTTAAGAACAGTTACTTTTAAGGTAATTGCACTCAAGTGAAGTGCATTGGCTAGATGACACACACACACACACACACACACACACACACACACAGGGGCAGCATCAGTGAAGCTCAAACGTCTCGGGTGTTCCAGGTGTCGTATTGAGTGACCAAAACACAAACTCCAGTTACAGTGGGTTTCAGGGTTGTTGTGGGTAGTGGGGAAAGGGGTCTGTGCTTTCAGAGGAGGTGTGAAATATCATCTCCTGGGATGGAGGGAGGAGGATGATTCCATTTGGTGGGAGTTTCTGTCCATTGGGGTGTGGGAGATGAAATGAGTGGGGTTATGCTGGTGGGAATGACTGTAACTCTTCAGCAAAGTGAGCTTTAAAAGGCTGTAAGTGGACACCTCATAGTATCTGATGGCTGACTCCAGGCTGACAAGACCCTGCGACCCTGGTGTATTTATCGTAATGGAGCACAGCTGGGCTGCAGCTTCGATGGGTTAATAGCCATGTGACAGCTTTGGGGGAAAAGCAGGAGGTGATGTGTGTGTATGTGTGTGTGTGTGCATGTATTTTATTTACTTGTGCACTCTGCTGAGTGGCACGCAGGGGCCACACTTGGGAGGGTGGGACACTCCGCCGCGTTCCAACTCTCTCTGCCAGGCCAGATGGCTCCTGTCACTATTTGAGAAGGAGGAGCGATGGAAGAAAAAGGGGAAGGAGGGAGCTCTGAGTTGCCATTAACAGCGCCAGAGTGGCCCGTCCCCAGAGCCACCACATCTGGAGACCACTTGCAGCTGGCTCACCCTGCTTCCTCCAGCCCCATCGCTTTTCCCTCTTGCACACGCTCACTTTCTCACTCTGTTTTTCCAGATGGGGGAGGTGATGGTGGCGGCAGCAGTAGTGCAGAGTTGGGTCAGGCCTTGATTTGTGCCCATATTTCAGCAACTTTAGTGTGCCTCTGCCAATGGTAGGTGGGTGGTTGAGTGTGGTGATGGGAGGTGGGGGTGTGACTTGGTGCAAGAGAAAGGGAGGTGGCTGTGGTGCTGGTGTGAAAGCACAGTAAATATCATTTTATTTTATGACTTCACCACCCTCTGAGAGTTGTGGATTTGTTGTATTTCTCTCTCTCTCTCTTTGCCTTTTTACTTGGGGAGGAGTGAAAAAAAAAAGGAGAGTAAGAATGTCCGTGTTTTTTTTTCTTTTCCTTTCTTCGCTGTTTCTGCAACTGATCCAGAGACCACAGAGGGTCTGTTCCTGCCTGGAAAATAAAGCCTGCCTGCCCTCCTTGGCTCCCCCCAAATAAAATACCCTAATTTGCATTCCCATGCTGTAATTTAGACCTCTGTCTCTCTCTCTTTCTCTCTCTTTCTCTTTCTCTATCTCTGTCCCTCATCCCGACATCTTTTCAGCTCCAGTCCTCGTGGATCCACGGGGATTGGAACGTGGGAGGGAAACAGTGGAGGGGAGGCAGAAAAAACAAAAGCAGAGAGGCAGTGTTGACTCTGGGTCGTTATCTGGACCTGCTGCTGAGGGGGTGTGCACTCTTGTGTGCATATGTGTGTGTGTGTCTGAATCCATGCCTTTTTTTTGGGGGGGGTGGCACTATTTACCCTGGCTGCTGCCATGGCAGGTGCCTCTCAGTGGATAAACCTGGGCCTCCTAAATAAATATTCACCTTGGGGAAATTAGAGCTGCTTACAAAAAGCTACACCACTACTTCTCTTTTCCCCTCACGTGCTCTCTCTCTCTCCGCCTCCCGTCACACTCAGCATGTCCAGTCCATTAATGATCAGCCACCTTATTCTCAAATCCCTACGAGAGGAGTCAGCGAGCATAAAGGACAAAGGAAATGTCAGAGGACGTTTGAGTGTTTTATAGAGCTGTTATCAGTGTCTATCTGTGTTGACTGTGTGTTTATTTTAAGAGGCGCAACTCCTGATATTTTGGACAGATGCAGTCACAGCTTGTTACCTCAGAGGTTTCATCTCTTACAAAGTTGTTGAATGAGCAAACATGACCTCCAGCTAAGATTATATCGCAGTGTTCATTCCCTGTGCATAAAGTGGAAGTGGGTATGGAGATGTCGGTCTGAAGGAGCGTTTGCCCTCTAAGCATCTAAGGCGGCTACATCAGCACTGAGACTATTTTATTTTAAAACAAAAAACATAATCTCCATCCAGAGAAGCATTTAGTCGTGTATTAAACAAGCTCCATTCCAACATGCCTGACGACGCTTGTCAAATTACCATTTGCAAGCAATACGCATGTTAACACTGGTGTAAACATCCAGCTCTCAGATACATAGTCACATAGAAAGATGTGCCATGAATAATTAATAGCAGTGTTGAAAAGCGTCAAACAAGAAGTGACAATAAAGCCGTAGAACACTTGTCAGTCACGATATTGTCATTCATCACTGGTGCTGTTACTGCTGCCTGGGCTGAGGTGAGAAGAGAATGTTGAATAAAGTATATATATATACCTAGTTAGAAAGTGAATGTTTGTTTCTGCATCATAGTTTTGTGTGTCGTCCATATGCGGAAACATAGCGACCGTAATGTGTGTTAAAATTAGATTGTTGTTTGTTCACTCTGATCTAAATAGCTATTGTACTTGGAATATTGTACTCTTCCCACACAAAAAGAAAACAAATCATAATCAAAAAAGAATAGGATGTGTCCATATAAGTCAGGAAGGGTTGCCAAATCTTCAAAAATTATTATAGTGATGTCTTATGTAATTATATGTATCACATGTCATTTTCTTTCAAATGGAATACAACGCTTCATCTCAATAATTCCAACGTTATGCACCAATTAAAATAGCTACTTAATAATAAAATTCTATTTTTCCAGTTCTGCTCTGACCTCAATTTATTTGCTAGCAACCGATGATTATGCTCATTCATTTCCAAATATGCAAACGCTTACTCGACTATGGTAGCCATGTAGCTCCAAACTACACCTTGTGGTTGGGTCAGACTGAGGTTAGATCATGTTCCCACCACAAACTAACTGCTCCAGAATTTGTTTGCGATCGGACCGAGACCACTTCCAAGCCTCTAGGTTTGGTTGTGTTGACGACAATTGCTATTCTCAGATGTGCTGAAATGAATTACACCACGGGGAGAATGAGAATTTGAGAATGCTGCACGTCTACGTCACTCGTCTGAGACCTTCATTGATCAAGCTTCTGCCTCAACTTCAGAACTGTGAAATTGTGTTATTGGAACTTCACTAGAGACGCAGTCCACATAGTTCTGAGGCACTGTTCGTTCTTTGTTATTAGCACAACAGAGGAAATCTAATCATATTCAGGTGAAAGTTGAGGGAACAGAGAAAATATGTGTTCTTTTAGCAATATTAGCATAAAGAATGCATACGGTTATACCAAGTTGACGCCACACAAAAAAAACCTAGCACAATACAGATTACAGAATTAAATAAGAAAACCCAAAGCAAGAAAAAACTAAAGTCACTGAAAGTGCATATCTCTAGGCTCCTGTACTGAACCGCCTGCATATAAAATGGACCCTGGACTCTCTGGCTGTAATGTGGTCAGCTGAAGTCTCGTCTCCAGGCGGCAGGTTGGCTCGTTCTACCACTTGCTCTCTAAAAATCCCTTTAAGTGCTTTAGGGGGATTTAATAGGCTTCTACATCGAGAAGCCAAGTTCCCTGTGCTTACAGGAAAAGGGCGCTTACAGTATAATTAGGAAGGTTAAAGAAGAGGGCTCTCTCTCAGTGCTAAGTCCACACGGACTCTAAGGAGGCTCAGGCCATTTGTCGGGTCTTCCAGAGCATGACCGCTGCTCTTGATGTCTCACTATGCTAAAGGTCAGGGCTTAAAGCAGTGGTGCAGCAGGAGAGAGACAGGAGTGAAGCCTATGGGCTGTGAATTCTTTCTTTTTTTCTCTGAATCAAACATGAAAAATTGTGCTCTTATAATATGCTCTATCAAAAACTATCAGACTGGTTCTTTGCCTCTAAACCTTTATCTGTAGTCGTGCTATAAAGCCGTAAACCCATCAAAACAACAAATAATAATGATAATAAACAATAACTATTATTATTATTAATTGAACAGCCGATATTGCTGCGTATATCATATTTTTGTGTGTTTCTTTGTTGGAAAACCTGTTAAATCACTTTTGGCCAGACAGAAATGAAATAAAAACTTGAAATGGATCAGTTGTACTTAACTGGGGCACTGGTTTGTACATCAAACTGTTGTGTCAACTGGGTGTGTGCTCAAAGGCGTGGTTGCAGCTTTGGCAACAGTGGCTGAGGGGGTGAACAGATGTAGCCTTCAGAACTGGTTTAGACCTAAGCTTGGCTGCTCTACATTTGAAAGAGGAAGTGTGTGTCGGAGTGGGGTTGGGGGGGTGAGACCTGCTGTGCCAATCTGTTCTTATTAGTGTTTACTCGCCCCCTCCAAATGTGTAACGACATGCATGTCAGCCACTAGAGTCATGAGCACACAGACTGCGGCAGGCCTGTGGCTGCATGTTAACCCACCTCTTCTGTCCAGTTATGTTGTCCTCAGAGATCCACGTCTTGCTTGATTCATCGGCGTCAAACTCCTGCACCTGCTGGAGAGATCACAAGAACAGGGAGGGAGTCAGGGAGTAAGAAAACCCAGATTGTGCAGACTTGTGACGACAAGAATGAACAGAAATCTTAACCACTACATGAGTCCTGCAAAATGACCCACGCAAGAAACTTCAAGCACCAAAATTGGGACCAAAACCACTTTTGTTAAGTTAAAAGGAAAGTGGAGCACAATCTTCACAAATTACTTAATAATTACTTTGTTTTCCTTTCTTTTTTCCTTGACTGCGCTGTTTGATTTGACGACTGTCCTTATACCAGAATACAAGCAATACAAGTGTGTCCAACTCCGCCATGGTAGGTAGTTAGTATGCATAGGCGTTTTCCCGTTGACCGATCACACCACAGACCAAAACAACTTCAGCTGTTGGTTAGAGGAGCACCATTCCAAGTCCTCTCACCATGAACTTTAAAACGTTCAAGTCTTTGAGGTGACAAGGCATAAAATCTTATCTTCTCATCACTTCAGACATTTTACGACATGGACTTCACCATGTTTTTCTCACTGTTGTCTTCTTCTTCTTCTGTGTATTGGTTTCCTTTAGGATTTCCGGATCAAAGCCCACGCTGGGAACTCTCGCACCTAGGTCAGTTTGGGTTCCGATTGAACGATTACATGCAGTAGCAATGCAACTGTCAGTCACATAATCTGGGAGTGTTAGTTCGACTAAGATGCTGTGACATAATTCTGTGATTCGCACATGGGGGTCTGCAGAACTTGAGAGCCCTTGAGAAATGTCCAGCTCAATCTGTTAGTTATTGTTTTTGTCTACAACAGCTAGTGAATTCATTTTCACTTCATAACCTGAAATAGTTTACAGATTAGGGGAAATGGGAAAAACATGAGGGGATTCTTGGAATATTTTTTGATTTGTGTGTCCTAAAATCTGGAGTTCAATGCCACATGACCTCATGACCTGAGGAGTTAGCAGCCTTCAGTGGTCATTCACAAAAAAAAAAAAAAATTGATACGCTTCCTCTCCTCACACCTCACAGGGCAGCTCTTTCTCTGGAGAGTCATGTGATCTGTCAATTTCATATTAACATATTGCTGTCAGTCACCCCACACCCCCCCTCACTTTTCCTCCCCCGCCTCCCTGTTCTCCCTCCACACATCCTCTAATGTTATTGAAGAGAGAAAGATCAGAGGGGAAGCCGTATCCCCACACTCCATCAAGCACGCGCACATGTGTGTGTGTGTGTCTGGCCGGCTGGCTGACAGGAAGTGGGGGCTGCCGCCTTTGATGGTCACACTCCCTCAGATGTGTCATTGCTACAGACAGTGGCTCGACTGACACACCGTGTCTCGTCTTGTTGGGCTTTCGCCGATGACAAACAGCAGTCCTGATACTTACTTACACACACACACACACACACACACACACAGTATATTTAAAGTGTTTTATTCTACACCAAAGGAGGAAGGAGGTTCTACACAAGGATGGAAACATCCACCTACGCCAGTGAGCCACCACTGCTCGGGCAGTTCCACCTTTCCACTTTACTGTCAGTGATAATCGGTTTTGGCGTGTGACCGCGCCACGCTCTTTTGTCTATTGGTCGCGCCTGTCATGCAGCAGGCGAGGTGCATTTATTCATGTGTGTGTGTGTGTGTGAGTTGCACCGAGCCTCCGATTACATTGTTATTCTAAACGGGGTGTTTTTAGCTTGTCCTTTCAGTCGCTCAGCAGAGCGATGTGTCACTTTTGCTTCCCTCTCTCCGGGGACCAAACTGTGAACTTAACACACTCAGCTATGATGACTTCCCTGATGGTGCAAAAAAAAAAAACAGCCAACATTACAGCTGTAATGTTATTACTGGAATGGCTTGAATGTTGCATTGTTCCTCCTGAGTATGAGCTTATGTGTGTGTGTGTGTGTTACATGTTCACAGGGAGGGAGAAGAGTGAGAGTGTGTGTGTGTGTGTCACTATTCAAATTTCTTCTTGGTAACCCACAAAATGCCAGGGTGGGGTGAGGTTGTGTTCTGTGTATGTGTGTGTGTGTATACTTGTATTTGTGACATCTTTAGGACCTTTTATGGCATAAACACTGACCTTCAGGACCAGTCCTCCCCCATGGAGACCAAAATCTGGTCCCAATGAGGCAGAACCTCATTTCTGAGGAACTGGCTACATTTCGGGCTAAGAATGTGGTGTTAAGAAGGTTCTGGTCAGACATTAACTGGTTATGTTTAAGGTTGGGGATAACGCATTGCTCCGGGTGTCCTAATGGATATAGTCAATGCAGTGTCCTCAGAAGGACAGCTGCACAAACCTCTCTGTGTGTGTGTGTGTGTGGCTTTTGAGGTCTAAGTCTAGATGAAAGTGTAAAAGCAGAGGAGGAAAGCAAATAATCAGGAGGGAGGAAAGAGGTAAAGCTGTGTGTGTGTGTGTGGGGTGTTCTTAAAACACTGTGGAGTCCAGATCAGAAATAAAACATAAAAAACGGGGAGAAGGAGGAGGGACTGGGGAGGAGGAATTGCGCTTGAGTGTGTGTGTGTGTGTGTGTGCAGTTCCTATGAAGTGAACACAGCCGGGGAGTAAATTGTGCGAGCCCACAGAGCTCAGCTCCGCATGTTCGAGCTGGCACTTTTGATTTAGACATTTTTTTTTTCCCCTGCTGCACGATCCTTTTTCTGCCCCTCCTGGGTTATTATCAGCTCAAGACAAAGGCTGGAGAAAAGAGCTAAAGCGAGAGAGAGAGAGAGAGAGAGAGAGGGAGAGAGACAGTGGCAGAGTGAATAGATGTTGCGCAGCTAACAGCAGAGGAAGCAGCAGAGAAAGAGAGAGAGACTTTTCAGCCATTGGGCTCTGTGACCGCAGCGTTTTCTTCCTGGGAGATTAAAAAAAAAAAGGACAAAAGCATCTCCCCCGCTTTCTCCAGCCCTCCACCATCCGATCACCAGCTTGCACATCGTTCTGTGTGTGTGTGTGTGTGTGTGTGCACAGAAGGACGCCGCAGGCATATGTTGCTTTTCTTCCAGCCCTCAGAGGCATGGACTGAAGATGATGCAGCCGGGGGCTTAGTGAGAGCTTGCTCCGCAAAAACCCCTTCCCCTCACCAACAGGGCCAGATCAAGAGGAGCAACTCCAGTGGAGGGGGGAGGGGGGTTGAAGGAGTATTGGAGGAGGAGAAGAAGAGGGGGGAGTAACCTCATTGGATTATTGTGGAGGGTCTTCTACTTCGCTTTTTTTTGTATTTTTCTGGTCTTTTTCCCCTCCTCGCCTCAATCATCTTCAGTTTTTTTGCTGCGATGAATAGTTTTTAAGCCGAAGAATGTGGAGACAACATTTTCCAGGCAAGCAGCATGTTTCCTGTTTTCCTTTCTGGATGTCTAATAAAGTCTGGCATGTGGGAGGTGGGAGGGAGGTAGGTGGATGGGGAAGGGTGGGGAGTCAGAAGAAGAGCTGTGTGTGTGTGTGTGGTTGGTGAGCAGTCCAACCGTGTTGTCATTTCGAGGTCCGCCCGTCCTGTGCTGCTGCACTTGGCTCCGTGTTTTCGCTTCCTCTGCGGGCTTTGGGCTCTGAACGCGCTCCGTAGCTCGGGGCAACGCCGGAGAATAAAAGAGCGGGAAAAGAGAAGAGGGAGGAGGGGAGGGGATGGTAGGACCAGTGCGGTGGTGCCATGGATGCTGTTGACACCCGCTTTTGTCCCGTGGTGGAGTGTGGGCCCGGCCCATCCGTGCACACAGAGGGTACCATTTAAAACAGGCGTGCGCTCATATTCTTGGCAGGGGACGGCTTGGTGTGGTGGGTAGCCGGTTGGTGACAGGGGTGGGGCACTGGCAGAGCAGGACAAGTGGCCTTTGTGTGCTACTTTTTTGGGAAGTAAAGGGAGGGAAGGGCAGGGAGAAGGCTGCCAACAAAGGGTGCTTATACCCAAACCCCCCACCCCCCCACCGGCTGCATTCATCCACTACAACTCATGCAATGACCTCGTGTTGTCACAGGCAGATGAAGGGTGCGTGTGTTTATGGCATGATGTGTGTGTGTGTGTGTGTGTGTGTGTGTGTGTGTGTGTGTGTGTGTGTGTGTGTGTGTAAGAGGGAGGAAAGTAGTAAATGAGTAATTCAACCTTAGTGAACCAGATGTACAGACTCTGGCGGAGTGCCACATGAAAAGAGTGCATACTACAGCAAGTAAAACAAAGTGTTGTTTGACCCAATGGCACATCTGTGTATAATGCCAGGCTTCTCTGTTACACCACAGTCAAGCTCCTGGCACTGTGCCCAGGTTGAGAATGGCTTCTTATTCATCCATATATACTGCACGTGCATTCCTGCCGTCTACAATCTTTACTTTGCCTTTGCAACTAACACCACAACCATGGGCCGGACATCAACATTGCCGTATTATTCCAGTTGCAACAAACTCCCGCTGTGAAGCCTTGAAATGAACAATTTTGAAAATTCACAGACGTCACCTGCAGCCAGGCCAGTACTAGCTCTAAATCACACTGGTGCCCACTCATGTCGCCTATTTTACTCTAAATGGGAACATAATTAACAAAACTGACATCATATGCAATCTCGGAAGACCTGAAACTAGTGATAGAGGTCATTAATTCCTCGAGAAAATGTTTAATGATGTTATAAATCAAGTGAGAAGTAGGCTTATTTTCCCAGAGACTTCCATTCACACTTTGTGCAACTACAGCAGCGTCGTCCACTGCTGCCTAATTACTACTTCCATCCTGCTTCCTAGGCGTCACTTTTTCAAAGAGGAAGACTACATGAATCTACAACACGCTGCAGAAGTGTGCATCACTGAAGCAGAGGCAATAAGCAGAGGTTAGCAAGCAGGTACCAGAAACATGGCAGACGGAGGCACAGCACAAATTCCCTGTTTCACTACAGACAACAACTTCCAGTGTTAGGGGATGAGATTTGATGACAGGATGTATTATTTTGAAAGGTCATTCATACCAATCTTTAACAAAACGAATCTAGTACAGATTCTGCTCATCAAATTAATTTGAACCAACAAAAGCTTTTGTTACTTATTCATATGTTTATTAATTGAGTGATTTGTTCTGCTTAGAGATTAGGTTAGGATTCAGAAGTATTGTTCAGACAGGCTTTGATACGTGTGAGTTTAACTGGGTAAATATTAGTGCAGCTGAAATGTTGCCATCACTGAGTTTGTTTGTCCTGTGCTGGCCCTGATGACCAGTAAAATCCCACAGTTAACTTGTGAATGCAGAATGATGTCAGAGGATTTTTGCGTTCCTTGAGTTAAGTATCTTTGGCTCAGCACAGAAGCCAAATTGCAGCACTTGAGACAGAAAAGGGGGCCAAGTTTGAATTTACGTGGAGACTTTTTTTCTTTCGTTAATTAGCTACAGCTGATCTAATTTACTGACAGTGATGTTTGGCATTTCAGATGTCAAAAACTGGAACGTTCATGAGAAGTCGGTGGCCGGACCTGCTGTGTTATTTTCTCTTTCGCAATACACGGAGGTTATCGTTTGATTTGTACCAGGAGTTCAAATATTTTACCATCTTAAGAATGGATGTTTTTGTGCACTGTACTGGCACACAGCCTCCTCCTGTGTTAACTGTGGAGCGGCGTTGGGTCAGGTTTCAGTGCAGCGCTGCTCAAGGTGGCACAATAAATGGCCATAACTGTTAGCGGTCACCAGCAGCAGCAGAAGCAGTCGCAGCCCCCACCCGGCCTCATTGTCATGAAAGAGCCACCTGCAAACCACAGCTTGGGGTTGCTAGGCAACCGATGGCAGCAGATGATGATAGTATGGTGGAGGTCTCCCATTACCACTTGAGTTACTTATGCTTCTCTCCTCTCCCTTTTCCTTTTCATCCTCTCCCCACCACAACAAAACTGCACGTCCCTGTCCCCCTCTGCTCCCTCTTTGCCTAACTGGAGGCAACATTACACCAGTAGCAGAGGCCAGCAGTAGGAAGAGAATCCCAGCTCCCTTCACCACATAATGGAAACTCTGGCCTCATTTCCCGGTGCGCCGCTCTGCTGCGTCCTGCTGCCAGACTCTGACAAAGTGTTGCTGGCTCAGGAGCTGCAGCCTGCAGTCGAGGCTGAATTTCGGTGTCCACGCGTATTTTTCTGTAGCACTGGTTCTCAAACTAGAGTCAGTGCAGTGGTGGAGGTAGAGGGGTGTGGGGTTGTGGAGGCGAGTGAATAACCACCAGGTGTAAAATATGAACTGAAACTAAGAAAGAATATGATTTATGAGAGCGAAAATAAATAAACAGGAGCTTGCTGATGTGTGTTTTTTACTAAAATTGGATCCAGGATCCCTTCTTTATAATTGCTCCCCCGTTGTCATTGACAAATGAGAACTGCCGGTCTACTAGAATGATTAGAATTAGAATAATGATGACTGAGTGAGCAAAAAAAAGGAGACCTAGATTTCCAAAATAATTTTCATTGTGACCTAGTTCTGGTTTTTTTGATGACTTGTGCGTTCAGATTGAGAATAATGTCCCGTTTTAAACGTGCTCACTGAGCTCACCACATTTTTAATACTGGAAGCTGAAAAGATCGTGATAACATAATATCCTGCAGTTAAAACATTTTTTATTCAAGACTCATTTTAGTCATGTTGAAACCAACAGGATACATCTCTCTGAAGTGTTGGCAAGTAGAGAGGATTTCTTTTAGTTCTTTTATTCTATTACAAGTGCATAGCTCTTTTGAAAGCGTGACTCACAGTCGTACCGAGTGGCAACCGGTCGTGACATAAGAATGCAAAGTCTTGTTCTGAAGCCTCTAGAATCACAGTTTGGCCAGTACCCAGTTCTGCAAGCAGAAGTTCAGAGGTGTCACCTGCTAACAGGCCCCTATTGGACACTAGCTGTCAGTCACACTGGAGTCCACTCATATCTGCTGTATTTGCAAAATTGACATCATGTGCTATGGAAGAAGACCTGAAACTAGTGATTGAGGCAGTTAACTCCTCAGGAAATCATTTACTGACGTTATAAATCAATTCCATTCAAACAAACTAATGGAGTTGTTCCCTAGTGGCTTATTCAATATACTCTCATTTTCTGGTTTTGCTGCAGAGGAAACCCGGAAAACTCACTCACTCACTCATCTTCTACCGCTTCATCCTCCACATGAGGGTCGTGGGGGGTGCTAATGCCAATCCCAGCTGACAGGGCAAAAGGCGGGGTCACACCCTGGACAAGTCAACAGTCCATCACAGGGCCGAAACTGAACACTATTTGGATTAGTTGTTTGATTAAATAAATCAACTCTTTAACACTGAAGTCTCAAAATGTCCTCCTCCTGGACACTTTTTTGCTTATTTTAACCATAAAAGGGCCAGAAAATTTTGAATTTGAACAGCACAACACATGTTAATTGACATGTGTTTGAGTTTTTGTCTCAATGTCCACAAACAGAGCAACAAATGGAAACTATGAACAGACGTCAGCTTTCAGAAACTGTTGTTCCCGAATTTTTCCGACTCTGTGTTAAAGGGTTAAATGACCATGCAATTAACTGATCAAGAGCAAAAATAATCCACACAAATCTATCGTGAGGAGAAAAATCACACACATGCAGCCATTGATCTGATTTGCATGCATTTCTGCTTTTGGCGGTTAAACCCACGACAGCAGCTTCCTCCCCTGTTGAAAATATACTCATTCCAAAATCATCAAACACACAGACACACTAACACACACAGCCTGGCAACAGTTAATCAACAAGCAGCAGAAACAAAGACACTGAGGGAAGGAAATGAGGGAGATTAATTAATGGAGTGAAATTAAGAGTACCGTCTCCCCTGCTGTTCCAACATGACCCGCAACACACCATAATCCACCCCCCCTCCCTCAATTTGCACATGTGGAGTTCACTGGACTAAACAGTAAGTGTATTAACTATATGTCATTATCCCTGCTGGACTCAGTTTCAATCGACGTCTGTTTGTATTCAGGCAAAAAAGAAAAAGAAAAAGGCAGCTGCTTTAAAGCAGGCAGTGGTACAGGAACCTGCAGAGAACATGGCAGACCCGCTGAACCCCCAGCTTTATGTCCGCATGTTGCTGCCGAATGAGCTGTCACGGTAACTGGTAAAACTCGAGATCTGCGAGTGTTTATTGCAGCAACATCTGAGAGTGTGCAGGCCAGAAGGCTTTTTTCCCCCCTTCAAGTTAAAACAGAGCAGGTTGTTGCAAAAAAAAAAAAATCTTTCAGGCATTCATGAATTCATGAAACTATTGTTTTTACGATCTCTGTTTTCAATGGAGTTCAAACCAGGGAATGCATCTAGTGCAGCAGCTTGATTATTTCTTTTATTATTATCTAATTAAATTGCTTCATTTTAGAACAGCTTGAACTGCAGTACATGCAGATCAGCAGCAGCAAACCCAAAACAGACATTATCAGCATATACTGAAGGATTAATCACATGTTTCCTAATATTATGCAGCCCTAGTTAATTTACCCTAAAACAAAAAAAAACAAAAAAATAGCATCATGCATAAACCATATAGAACCGCGGGTGGTGGCACAGTGCCGATGACAGGCAACCTGGTGCTTCTAGTTGAGACTGGCGTGATGTACATGCTGTCAGTTTACCATGCCGCCACCTCCTTGCCCCCCCCCCTCCCAGAATACATCATCTCCTCTCCATCAAAATCAGCAGAGTGAGAATCAATCTGTCACACAGGAGGACACACACACACACACACGCACACGCTCTTGGAGTGGCAGAACCATAGGGGTGGGGAAAGAGAACGACGGAAAGGACGGACAGTTGAGCTGAGGAAGGAGAGCCAGTGATGACCAAAAGACATGTGTGTGAAAATAGCAATGAAGGACAGCGAGGATGATGACATGGCGAGCAAACAGAGAGCCTGGCATTATCAGTGAGAAGACAGAGATATCAGGAGATGCAATTGCACCGGCAGAGATACAGCAACAGAGGAACAGAACACAGCGGACGACAGCATGAAAAGGAGTGGAAGAGTCTGTGTGAGAGGGAGAGAGAGAGATTGAAGTGAAAGAGAGAGTGTGAAAGGTCAGAGAGACGGAGAGAAACCCAGTGGATGATTCATGGAGTTTTCAGCCTGTCTAACTTCAGCCTGAGGGTTTGATGCAGCCTGCCAGCCGCTCCTCTGTCCTCCTGCCTCATCCACTGCTTCTCTCACCTGCAACACACACTGAGATACAAGGAACTACACATTTTCTGGGTCTCTTCTCTGAGTCAGAGATGGTCACAAATGCCTTAATTAGTATTTATGATTACCTTGGAATTAATTGCCCCAGGAAGTTAACGAAACGTGAATTAAACAAACACTGAAGTGCTGAGCCCTGACTCCACATCACCTCCTCAGCATTAAAAGTGCAGTCAGTCAGTGAGCAGTGAGTGTCATGTGTCTAGAAAGACAAAAAAAAGGAACCCAGAACCTCAAGAAAAAGTGAATATTGGACTTAAACTGAAGGTTAAAGCTGTGTTCAGTCACATTAACTTTGGGCTTCTTGACATTTATGTAAACTGTGAAATCCACGCCACCAAAGTGTGTGTATTAGGCAAATGAACACATAAAGCAAATTTACTGTGGAACTGGAGCTACGCATTACATTCATTATTCATTATTAAGGCCGGTCCTTTTAACTATTTTTAAGGAATTTTCAGAAGGACGCCCACTGCCATAAACCAGATGTTCTGGTCTCTGTTCAGTCAACAGTCAATAATTCTAATATATCTGATTCAAAATTGGTTTAAATAGAGGAACATTTATTTGAGAAGCTGGAGAAAAGTGTGTAATGATTCATGACTTCATGTCTGTGAGCAGCACAACTCAAAACAAAGTAAAGGGCAGGTTTTGATGACAGGATGTAGGATGCCACATTTTCATGCAGTGTGGGAAACTGAGCAGCCTTGACTGAGGTTAGTGCTCTCGGAGTGCTCTCTCTAGTTGATAAACTGATTTGGAATTGTTTTCCATTGTTTGATCAATCAGCGCATCCTCTTGGCGCTTTCATGCACGTGTGCCCCGTCTCAGAAGCGGTCAAGCATTTCACTGCATTAGCGCGAGCGCTCGACACCCATGCCAGTTTGGTGTTACGGTCTCAGCTCAGTCTTTACCAGCTGCCCCCATTAATATTCAGCGGGCTGTCAGTTGCAGATGTGGCATAGACGGGCGAGTTGCCACGCATCAACCTTGCCACTGACATGTCATCCATCTTGAACAGGGAGTGTGATAAGTAGGCATGGAAGCCGCCGTGTTGGGCTGTGGGTGAGGAGGGTGGTGTTGGTGGGTGGGGGCTGTCTGTCTCATCTGTCAGGAGAAGAAAACACACATCTCCACCACCCTGTGCGACTGTGAGTGTGAGGAGGATACGGGCGTTTGCACCTCTGACCTCAACTCTCCGCACAGATGCCAGCAGTGCCAAAAATAAAGTGCATTAAAACTGGCAGCCAAAGCCTGTTAAGTGATCACCATGACAACAAGCGGAAGGAGACAACTCCGCTCCGATTCCTCCCCCCTGCCCCAAGAGGCAGGGCTGCTGGACCGCTCGCTCTCCATCAGACAGGCTTTGTCTTCGCGTCTCCTGTCTTTTATTTGCGCTCTCTCTTCTCTCTCTTCTCTCTCTCTCTCCCCTTTCATCCTCCTCTTCTCTGATGTGTCTCCTGGGAGCGTTTCAGGCTAACAGGCAGTGTTTAGTCTGTTTTTATGCATGCTCGTTTTACATTTTAATTCTACCCCCACCCCCACCTGTTAGTGCGTTGCAGCTTGTTTGTGCAATGGCCACACACACAGAAAACTTTCTCATCTCCTAATCTCACCTTTATCTGCCCTAATCAGCGTCCTCTGCTGCAGTAATCTCAGCGAGCATACCTCTAATGAGCCCGCCCCCCTCCTCGCGCCCTGCTACTTATCTCGAACCCCGGAGTCTGACGTCAACGTAATCCTTGGGATAATGTTTAAGAGTGCACACCTGCACAGCACACGCGGTGTGAGGTCACGCGCAGGAACCCAGATATGGATCTTTAAAGGCAAAGCGGAGGATAGAAAGTTAAGTGCCAGATAAGAAAGTGATGTCATGAAATAACAGGGAAACATCAACAGTGCATGTTAAGTGACTTTAGGCCTTGGGTTTTGTTGCCTTGTGCTGATACATATCTGGTGACGTCATGTAATGATCACAACCCGTGTGGCTTTAGGGAGACGCAGCTCCTTCTCAGGTCCATCTGTCCATCCACAAGCGAGTGTCTGAGCAGAAGCGGCATGAATATTGATGCTCCTCACTTGTTAACATTGAATGAAGCCGGACTGGTAATTGTCTGACTTCTCAAGGTGGCACGTCTGTTTCTGTCGGATGCCTGAGAAGGTCAGGCCGCTGGGGAGCTGAGCTCCTCCCAGCGCTCTTCACTTTAAGTGAGAGAAGTGGAGGAGAGAGGAAGAGTTACTCTGACACAAACAAACAACTCCTCAGAATGACATGCACTTTGTGAAGTGCAGATGTGGCTTTGTTTCAGGCTTGCAGCATTTTTGTGATACGTCGCTCTTTTGAGGCAGTGAAACTCATTTTTGTAAAGGTGTCGCTTTCTTCTCCTTTTTTTTTTTCTACCTGTTCCACAGCTGCTGGTTCCACCCACACTGAAGCAAATGTACGATCCTCTCCTTTGAACTGAGAAATTAGAACAACCACACGTTGGTGCACAGTTGTCGCGGGTTTACACACACAGATTCCTCTTGGTATGATGGATTCTTCTCTATGTGGACTTCCATATCTATGTGTGTGTGTGTGAGAGAGAGAGAGTTTCTCCACGTTGATGTGAGTGTTTGGGAGCTTTGAGAGGGAAAGGATTCCTGTAGGTGCGGCTGTGGTCTAATTCCAGTGTGGAGTAGTTGCATTGACTTATTGACGCTTGTTAGAGGGGAGAAGCCTCGTTTCCTACTGTATCCTAATCAGAACATGTGCTCACACGCACGCACTCGGCTGCACAAACACACACACAGAGCACGTAATTGTCTTGTGTTTGTCTTTGACAAGAAATCGGTGAGGAATTGACTCCTGCTGACAGGAGAGTATCAATTGATTTTTTTGTTCATGTAACAAAGTCATAAACACTTAAAGCAACACCGCACAGCTGTGGATGTTGACGGCTCACTGACTTGACATTGGGAGGGTGCAGCTGAACCATTGAAACCAAAAGTTTGGTGAGGATGGAACGGAACTAGGGCTGAATAAGTTCTCTTCATTCGTTTTAATATGTGCTATACGCTAATTCAGGGATGAGAACTTTGAGGAATTAATTATTTCTAACTTTGTATAATGCAATACTGTGTACTGCATTTTTTGAATTGGCATAGGACAATTAACATTAGGAAAAATTGCATTGCAGTCTTTGCAGTTTGCAAATTGTGTCAGAATTGAAAGTTACATTGTGTTGCTTTAAAGCAGGGGTGTCAAACATACGGTGTCTGATATACTAGATTTTTTAGTTCCAGATACCTGTAACTAAATGTTTTGTGCCTTTGTAGATCCACTGTGATCATGGTGTGCATGTGTGTGAATGGCAAACTTAGGCATAATATTGGTATTCATAATATGTTTTGTAAAAAGATGCTTCATTAAATGTAAACTTCATTAAATATAAACTTCATTAAATGTAAAACAAAGGGAAACATTTGGAGATCTTATGCCATTGTTTTACTGGTCCACTCTACTTAAGATCAAATTGCGCCGTCTGTGGCCCCTGAACTAAAATGAGTTTGACACCCCTGCTTTAAAGAGTCAGTTTTTATAACCATGTCTAAAATGTATGTCAATCAGAGGAGGAAACCTGCTTTTGTCTCTTAAAATAACCTCACTTTTCTTCTCCATCTGTCCCCAGGTATTCGGCCCCAAATCATGAACGGGCCAATGCATCCCCGCCCCCTTGTGGCGCTGCTAGACGGGCGCGACTGCACCGTGGAGATGCCCATCCTGAAAGACTTGGCGACTGTTGCATTCTGCGATGCCCAGTCCACACAGGAGATACACGAGAAGGTAGGAGAGGAAACACACGACTTCAGCACTGCCCTACCCCAGAATAACATAAAAGTTGATGGAGAGGCGGAGCCTGCCACTCACTCACTTCTGCCTCTTTCTATTCACAGCACAAATAATGTGCAGTGTGTTGTATTAGCCCCATATGCTCTTGCCAGTTAAAATATAGTGGCTTCATTATGATTTAATGTCACATTGTGGCACTGAGCGCGGTGTGCAGGTATCAGTGCCATTGTTCTAATCGAGAGTCTTGTATGGCGGGGATGCGCTGTAATTACACTGGCTTGTAGAGGCTCTTTATTGCTTTTTATGCCGCGCGGTGGCTGCAAAACAATATATGGCTGCAGAGATGGGTATCGCTGAAGTGCTATCGCTCCATCTGCAGACGGAGTGTGAGCTGCGGCGTCTTTCTTCTCGCTGATTTTATGAAAATGGGACATATTAAAAATGAAGCATTTGCATAGAGATCAATTCAATCAAAGACCTTGCGCGGTGAGGAGAAAAGGGAGCGCGGGGGGGGTGGGGGGGTGAGTGGGTAGCTTTTTGTTTGTTTTTAACACGGCCTTATCAGGGAAAACATGATTGTAATGTTCACCTCGCCAGCATATTCAGCAGTTCACAGTAATAACTTGCAGCCTAGATACCCAGAGGGGGTGATTTAGATTGAAAATGTTCAATCTCCTCTTTCTGCAGTGGAGATGCACTGCTGATGATTCTGGGAGTTCAGCGCGATGCTGTCAGTGCAGGCGCCAGCTGCCACAACACAACAGACAATTCGGAAATTCATGGGAAAGCCGTCTGAGGCTGGGATATGAAAGTGCCCTGAGGTTGTGTCAAGACTCCCATCCGCTGCTCTCGTTTCTTTTGGGGTTTTTTTGGGTGAAAGGGGCATGACGCGTCACACAGGCCAATACTGATTGAGATCAGGTTACAATACCAATTCAGCGAGACCAAATTCTGCACGCAGCACCTGTGCTCCGACGTCATGATCGTCCAAGGTCGATGATCCCGTTTTGTTCTCACAGTCGCTGTGTCCTCATAGTCACATGTGGCTTGTAAAAGTTGGACGTTCGCCCGAATGGCATTGAGTCAACTTTGGCCTATCACGCTGTACACTGGCTTGACTCTGTTCATCCAATTTTGGTGTCAAGCTTCGGGCTGCCAAAAACACGAGCAAATGATCCATTGGTACTTGGTGATGGCATTGTTTGTTTCTGTCGAACATAAAGCCCGAAACCCAGAAGTATTCAATTTACTACATAATGACAGGATGATTTATAGCAACAAATCTTCACATTTGAAACGCGGGAGCGAATGAATGTTTGGCGTCTTTGCCCACTGTGCTATATACAGACTACTGTTACTGCAGCTGGGACTGAAAAGTTGCCAGTTTGAATCTCTAGAATCATTGAGCATGCTGTGTGCGATCACGCTGTTGAATATTAATGTCAAACATTCCCTACTACCTGGATTGCTTAAATAAATCAATACATAATCAATACATGCTGGGCTGACATATTTGGAGGAGGGGGGCGGGGGGGGAGCAGTAAAAGTTTTATGTTAAGTTAATGGATAAACAAAATGAGCAGAAGAAACACTCTACATGTATTGTATTTAGCAGTCTTTATGATATGTATACATCTTTTTTGCACTTTTTATATTGTGCATATTGATTAGATTTTAGAGTTTTTCTTTAAGGAATACAGAACAAAGAAAAGAATAAAGATATTTCTCAACTCAGGGGAAACTGAGGTTGGGAAGCACAATTTTTCAAAAATACTACCCCTATTCTAAATAATACAAAGCTAAAGGCTAATCAGTGAAGTTTTCCTTTATGCCCCACACCTAACCCCCCCTAACTTCCACTACTGTGACCCATGTTTTCAGTGTGGCTGTGTCTTCACTTCTTACTTACACTTGCAAAGTTCTCGTTCTTCCTCTTCTTTATTCTTCCTCCTCCTCTTCTCCACCTTCTTCCTCCTCCTGCCACTTCAGTTGGTAGCTTCATTTCTGTAATGACAGGAAACTGCTATTATCGTCTCGTCCATCTCTCGGCAAGAAAAAGAGACTTTTGTTTTTCAAGCCCATATAACTGAAGCGTGGAGGTTTTTTTAAAAAATTATTATTAGTATTATTATTATTATCTACCGGGTTTGATCATTCATTTAATCGCCTTACTTCTCCTTTTAATTCATGTCTCTGCTCCACTGCAAAAGTAGATTTAAAAATTTGTGATAAAAAAAAGGATTTCTTTGCGTTGTTCTCTTTCTTTTTAAACACACGTGAAATTATTGTCTGGCAGTGATTAATCATAGCTTGAACCTGAAATGATGGCCATATCACATCTTAAAGGAGTGCTAAAATGCAACATTTTCAACAGAATGTCCTTCTGCCAAGTCTCCTCCAAGTGTCACAACCAGCTGTCATCCCCCATACATCCACACGGCTCACTAGTGGGATGATTTCATAGCCATAAAATCCCTCCGTGGCAGGCCACAAAAAAAAAACACACACGCACACAAAACTCCTCTGCAACTGTATATTCTCTCCGTTACGCTCACTCAGGCCAAAAGGGGAGGTCTCACTGGCATGTGAAGAAAGACTTAGACATCATCAGAAATGATAGAAATGGAGCAGAGGGTATGGATTAGGTCAGAGTTTCCATTAAACTAAACTCCATTCAGACTCGTTTAAAGACTCCCTCTGCTCAAAAACAACATCAGACCTCCAGGCTTGGCCCAGCAGGAGATGATGGTGCGTGTGTCAGTGCATGTACATTTTGGCTGGCGGTGTGTGTATGTATGTGCATAATGAGGAGCTTTTTTTATTCTTGGACTCCTGTGTGTGTGTGGAATGCCTGGTCTGTGACACAGCTCCAGTAAAACTGTATGGAAATTCAGGAGTAATTTGCTAATCATAACAAAACTAAAGCAGTTTGGCTGGAGGTGAATACAGAGCTGTGATAAAGCAGCTGACAGTGACCGAGTTTAAATCATCGACCAATAGATTGAATCACAGGCCGGGTCACGCTGTACGAGTCAAGTGGCAGAGGAGCGGTTTTCCACAGCGACGACCCTCTTTTAAGTTCAATTTTGTTTGATTTTGGTTGTTTCTCAGCCGGGAAACCACAAAGGATTGTAACTGAATGTAAAGGAAATTCAAATGATGATGATGAACATGGATGAAGGGGTTTCATTTTGATTAGAAACAGTTCAAACGGCATCACCAAACTTTGAGAGATGTTTATCATCTGGATTATATAGTTTGAAATGCACACAGTCAGCACAGTCTACGTTCCTTTCTGCCTTAATTGCAGAGTTCAGTTTAAATAAAGGTTGTGTCGTTTCCCGTTTTAAATACATTTTTACTTTGAATGATGTTCGGAGAGAGAGCAGTCGCACAAGAGTTACTTGTGTTTACGATTTGCAATATCTTGCCCTTGATGATGATGTCACAGTACAATGATTATATGTATAAATATATTAAAAAAAACTCAATGCGTGTTCGCCATAAAGAAAGCAAAATCACCGTAAGAAAAGGTTTCAGTGCAGTATTCTGCCATTAACGTCTGTTCACATTACTGTCTTATCTGTCTTAACTCGAGCTGTAAAGTAGAGATGCAACAATTGGTAATGAAATCTGATTAGGCCCTAATCAGATGAATTTTTTTTAAATTAAAATATCAGTCTAGCATCCCAGTAGTTAGGAAAACTATAGTATAGTTGTGATAAAGCACTGAGATGATGCATTTGGCTTGGAGAAACACTTGCAGCCTTCTTTACAACATGTATGACACCATCTGTTCATAGACGGTCTGATCCAGCGAGAAAAAAAGTGTGTAACAAACATTAACAGAGCAAATAAATGCGTGATGTGATGTGGAACAGTCGGGATTTGTAGTTCAGAAACATGTAGGTCATGGCGATGAATGAATGTGTCGTGATATTTTCCCCGTCACCGCCGGTGTATAAATAGGTGAAAAGTAACCGGAGTTCAAGCATGTCTTTGACCTACGACACGCTGTGATAACTTGAGGTTTTTTCGCCGCCATCATCTGCCACCCTGACCTTTTCCTGTGTAGTCAATTGTCCGGATCTTTTGAGTGCAATTGTGATGACTGTGCAGTAGACAATATAATGACTTGTTTCCACTGGCAGCTCAGGTCTGTAAAAGGGACAGTGTGTCAGTGTGGTTCTGGTGACCATGTGATGTCTGCTGTGTGTGTCCCCCTCCCCTCCTAACCTCTCAGCTACATGTCCACCGTCACGGCAGAACAATGTGATCTTATGATCATTATAACCACTATAATGGGCTAATAGCCATGTTCCATAGTCTGCATGAATGAATGAATGAACGGATGAACACAACAAAGACAGATTAATGAAGCACTTGTTCGTCATTCACTCGTGTCTGCAGGTGCTCAACGAGGCCGTGGGAGCCATGATGTATCACACCATCACTCTGACCAGAGAGGACCTGGAAAAGTTCAAAGCTCTGCGCATCATCATCCGCATCGGCAGCGGCTACGACAACATCGACATCAAGGCAGCTGGAGAGCTGGGTACGAACTCTCCAAACTCATAACGTGCGACACATTATTGCCTCCTGCTCCTCCTCCTCGGAGGTTCACGGAGGAGGTTTTTTTTTGCCAGTGTCTGTTTGTTTGTTTGAGTTATAACAGAATTTGATCACATTTTTTGGGGGGCGTGTAAGTCAGAAAGTGAAGTGGAAAAAAGGGATTTTTCTACATTTGTAACTGCTTAAAATGTGTTTTAGTGTTTCGTTCTGCTCCTTACTAATGAATTTGTTCCTTGTGGCTTAGAATAGATTGAAGTAAGTTTGTCGTATCCCACATTGCATCGATCGCTTCACGGGAGGCAGAATGGATGGATGTTTGATCGTTTGATCATTCGCACGTCTGTTAATTATCTACGACATCTCGGGCTCCGGTATCTGATGGAGTAGGTGAATCTAGAGGTGGGGGGTTGATTCGACTGATTTTGCCAAAAGGCAGGCTGGTTTTGGAACGTTTACCATTCCCTTAGTTTTCCACAGTATGGATTTATAATGGTGAGCTGTAATGTTGACAGAAAGGTGAAAACCACACGGCGAGAGGAGAGTTGAGGCTTCCCTCTGAACTGCCACCCGTGCTTATATCAGCTGGATAGCAGCTCAAACATCATGTTTGACAAAGCCTTGCCATTTCCCTGCCAAGACGAGATACTGTGTCGAACGGCCACCCACTCACCAAAAGGCGCTCTGCCTCGTAACGTAGGAGTCAAAAAGCTATCGTGCCTGGAGAAGACGGCGCTGATATGACGGCAGTTCTCGGGGAGAAGAAGAAGAAAAGGGGCCATTCACTGAACGTACTATTTTTTTATTTTTTTATTTCGCTCTCCAGACAAGAGTGTGTTGTTACTGTGAGATAGAGGGCAAGGATGAGGACATTAGAGGAGAGTGAGGGCAGGCAGGAGTGCTTAAGTGTTGAGTGAAATTAATAAATCAGTAAAACACCGTGTTGTGGAAGATAAGTGAGGTAAAACCACAGGGTCGTGAAGTTTGAATTCCCTGAATGCAACACACTCAGGAGCTACTGGGGGGAAATATGTAAATGTGTAAAGTGTTAAGTGTATGTTAAGTTAAGACAGAATGGGGGTTTGTTCAGGATCACATCTTCTTGTTGTTTTGTTAAACAATGACGTTTTTCTTCCGTGTCTTTATATAGCTCTTCAGGCTCAGATCCAAATCAATTTGATGATGTGCTGATAGATACGAAGAGTAGGACTGGACAATAAACCAAGTGTATACAATTACGCACACACCTAGTTGAGTCATATCGCTATATCTAAATAAATGTCTATAAGCTGACACACTGTGTTCTCTGAAGTAAGACAAACCTCTGTGTCAACACTCCTGTATCTTTAATTGTTTTGTAATTAAACGGGACAAATGAATACTGTCATTTAAATTGATATTTTCTCGCTCCATGCTTCATTTTTTTTAACTCTTTAACTCTCCCTTCTTAGGAATTGCAGTCTGTAACATTCCCTCGGCAGCTGTGGAGGAGACAGCGGACTCCACCCTGTGCCACATCCTCAACCTGTACCGGCGAAACACCTGGCTCTACCAGGCTCTCCGGGAGGGCACACGGGTCCAGAGTGTGGAGCAGATCCGCGAGGTGGCGTCCGGCGCCGCCCGCATCCGCGGTGAAACCCTCGGCCTCATCGGCTTCGGTAAATACGAAGCCGAGTATCTCTCCAGCCTTTAAACTCGAACGCCTTCTTACCTCAGCTCTTATTTTCTTTAATTCCTCCTCCCTCTCCGTTTTCATATCCTCTCCCCACTCCTTGTGCTGTCTGCTTTCCTGTCCTGATAAGGTTATTTTTCTCCCTCTGCCCGCCCCACAGATTATCTCAAGGTTGTCTGTTTCACCTCCCTCCGGGCTGACTTCCTTTCCTCTGCCACACTGTTCTCTCATCCCACTGCTCAAATGCTCGCCATTATACATCCCAGTCGTCTCTCCTCTTCGGATTTTGACTTTTCTTCGTCTACGTCAATGTGATCCCTCGACATCTTGTGTGCATGTCCTTCTGTGTGTGTGTGTGTGTGTGTGTGTGGTTTTACTGCCATTTGTGCGTCACTCTGTCCTGTCTCGACATCACCAGGCTAACAGATACTCTGTCTTCTTAAAAACCTTCCCAGAGTGCCACCTTATCTCTGTGTCCACATACACCACACACACAGGTTTGCGCGGCTTTTCTTCTGAGGACACACAAAACAAACGCAAAACCTCAGCCATAATCAGTTCAATCAAACTACAATTCAAGTCTCAGCTCCAAACTTAACCGTTTCCTCATGAGGAGGTGGTTTTGGTCTCCTTGTGGACTGATTGTCCTGACAGGGTCAGGGTTTATGCCAGAAAAGATCCTAAAGAGGTAACAAATACAAGCACACGCACACATGCGATCTCTTTTCTCCTCATCCAGTCCGCCCCCCCCTCGCCCTGGCCTCTCTGGCTCAGTCTGTCTCCATCCACCACAGTGTCTCCTGCCAGTGGGAGGTTGAGGAGAGCGAATACCTCCTCCTGGTGTTTGTTTGCAGGACTCTTCACAGTCGTACAGACATCTGCACAGCTCTGCAGGCTGCATCCACACATGTGAGAAAACAACAACACATGTCTCGCTCTGTGGCGACAATAGACACGAAAGTAACATCCATGCCAACCTATAAGGCCTCTACACTCATAGAAACACTAAAATATTCTTTTTATAATTCCTTTTTTGATGTATTATGGTTTAATCCATTGTAGTTTTACGTCCTTCAAACAGCACCGTCACATCCTGCAGCTACAGTTGAATTTAAAGACTCTTAAAGACCCAGTTCACTCTCACACACTCATGTCCAGTCTATGTCATATGTGGTATGGATGAGAAACTAATCACAGAGGTAGTTTGGACATCCATGACGTCACTGTCAGCGACCGGCTGGGTTTGGTCGCATCGATCGAGCATTTCATGAATAATTTCACCCCAAAGAGAAGCTTTCTATCTTTGTGTTGTGGCAGCCTGAAATGATTAAAACCAGTTAAAGCAGCTGTGGTCAATAGCATACAATTATATTAACAATGGATCAAATGGCCGCGCAAACACAAACAGGGGTCGTCCATGTGACTGAGCCGCAGATCATTTTCACCTCGGTGACTTTTCCGCTCAATGTTTTCAACCACAGCTTCACTGTGCTGGTTCATTCATTCATTCATTCATTCATTCATTCATTCTTCATTTATAACAACATCTCCAGCAGTGATAGAAGACACTTTTGTCTGCAGGTTTTGGTCATTTTTTTGTTATAGATATTGAGGTTATTATTCTATAATTGTGTAAAATTCATCTGAAAACAGGCCCTGGCAGGTAATACTTTCAGACCTGCCTGAGAGAGAAGGAAGCGTTAATCCCAACAAACTGAGCAGTAAAATTCACTTCTTAAACTTTATGTCGGCACTTCTGTGTCGACAGTCATACGCCAGTGTGCTTGCGGTTGTCTCGCTTTACGAGGGCAGCGTTGTCCTGACATAAAACGAACCACTTGCTGTGTGCAGCGAGGGAATGTTGCTGGGGGACACGAGGTGTAAACGTCCACTGCACTAAGAGACACAGTGAGTCTCATTATTGTGTGACATTGTGTAAACAAGGCCATTAAAGACTTTAAATCAGTAAAGTCAATCAAGTCGAAGTAGTCGTTTGATGATGTCATCACATTGACACAGTGGAGGAACACAACTATACAACAATGAGCAACTTTTATTAAAGTTCTCTGTAACATGCCTTCTCGAAGACATTTATACAAAACACCCGGAGGTGTCTAACCCCGCACCAAAGCTCAGTGTCTGCACCATACCGGCTCCCAGGGTCCTACTCGCCCACTGCCACACTCAGAACCTCTAACCCAAGCGAGATTGCATTTTGTAATCACACGCAGACACGCACACACACCAACAACAACAAAAAAGAACAGGTCAAAAAATAATAGCACTTTTCAGAATGTAGTGCAGCGTAAGTGCATCAGAATTGAGAATATAGAGAGATTTAAAATACCAAAAATATAAATTAATAATGTATATATCAATCTTTAAATCCTCCACACAGGCAGTCTCGTTAAATCAGATCCTACTGTAGCAACAGGAAAACTGCAAATACTCTAGTAAATATAGATTTACGAGTTTAACCTTCACTTAAAACCAGCAGCTGAACACAGCAGCTACATCTTTATGCTCTGTGTGGTGTCAAACTGTATTGTGGGCAATGTAGAGATAAAGTAACTCAAGTCGCTGGCTGAGGGACAGTGTAATGAAAATGTAATGGAAATAATCTCCAATCGCAGCTGTATAATCCATCATGGTTTTAAAAAGGACTAGTTAAGATGACGGCTTTGAGAATGACTGAGTCTTAATGCAGCTGCTGATTCTCCTCAGCCAAAGAGGCAGACATAAAGCTCCATCACTGAAACAGAACCTTCAGACTGTGAAGGACCTTATCGATTCTTTTCACCAGCAACAACTGCCCATAACTCTCACTCTCTCACTCTGCTGCTGCTGCAGGAGCAGAGTGGACATTCACCACCTACACAACAAATGGCTTTGAGAGACAGAAAGTCTCACAGCCTCAACCAGAGACAAGTTACTTCACACTGTTCTGTACCTGCAGAACTTCGGTTAAACTGTTGGGTTTTTGTTTGTTTTTTTAACAGTATTTTGCTCTTTCCTGTTTCATTTGAGATTAATTCACTCCCTGAGATTAACAACAATTTTGTTCTGGTGTGTTTACTGTTTAATCTAGGCCTACAACAGCTATTTTCATTAGTGCTTGATTTGTCAAATTCATTTCTTGATTATTGGTTTGATGTCAGAACAGTGATCCATGGCGTTTCAGAATCTGCTCAAATGTCCCGAACATATTCACTTGTTTTTAGATTTTTTATGAAACAATCAATCGACGATAGTGTAGTAATGATTGAATAATTCAAAATACATTGTTAATTAATCTTTTGGTCAATTTCTGACATTACTGCAGTTATAGTTGTATCAGCAGTCCTCAAAAAAAGTTTTACATGAACAGACAATATCAGCTATAGATATGTAGATAGTATAATATAGATAATATTAGATACATATATAGATAAATAGATGTCAGAATCCATTTCCAATTCTTTTACATCACTCAGAGAACACGTCCAGATAACTTTATTGACTAAACACCTACAAACATACAGTACAAGGAAGCAGCTGTGCTCCTTGTGTCCAACTTGCGTCCATAAATAAGCGCCGTCTACTTCTCCTCAGGTCGCTCGGGCCAGGCCGTGGCGGTGCGAGCCAAGGTGTTCGGCTTCAACGTCATCTTCTATGACCCCTACCTGCAGGACGGCCTGGAGCGCTCGCTGGGCGTCCAGCGCGTCTACACCCTGCAGGACCTGCTCTACCAGAGCGACTGCGTCTCCCTACACTGCAACCTGAACGAACACAACCACCACCTCATCAACGACTTCACCATCAAACAGGTACTAAGACGCCTAAAACAGGGCGGACATGCTGCTGAGCAGCTGTGGCCTGACCTGAGCTTAATGCTGTGCTTTGTAGCAGGTAGACAAGCAGAGCTGCTGGTGTATCATTACTGTGTCAGCCTGAAGGCCGTCGCAAAGACTATTCTGGTCTGTAGAGAGAGAGAGAGAGAGAGAGAGGATACAGCAGCAACAGCCTGCACATTCCCTGCTCTTTATCTTCATCTCCACCAAAGCTGGACACAAATACATTCCTTTGCTCTGTCAAATGCAATTAGCACCAGCTCATGGCTACAGCAAATATATCGACTCGGCTGCACAGCAGGGGGCCGAGAGCGCTGAGAGAGGAAAACTTCTGAGTACATTTCTCCCATGTGGAGGCGCCGCCTGGGGTGACACCTGCAGGGAAGCGGCGGAACTGCACACATGGTCTCTTTACTTTTGAATTTCAAGCTGGTGTGGGTGAAGGGGAACAGCCTAACCTAGTTAAGTCTGGATATTTTTTCCAGAACGTAGGATTCTCCTTTAAAGTGCTGCGGTGAAAACGCAGTTCCTTTCCAAAAAGATTCTTTGTGTGTGTGTACTTGTGTGTATATTTTTTTCAAGGACCAACAAGGCCATAAAAAGGAAGTATAATTTGGCAGGTCTTCACAATTTTCGATGTCTTTTTCAGGGTTCATGGTTAGATTAAGAGTTAGGGTTGTGATGGTTAGGTAAGGGGCTCGGGAATGAGTGTCCTCACTAAGGTATCTGTGCAGGAGTGCGTTTGTTTCTGTGTCAAAAACCGCCAAGGCCAAGTAAAAGCCTGGCTGTCAGCATAAGGCTTTTCATGCCCCTGCATTTCAGCTTTTGTCAAGATTAAGGGATTACTTTCTTCTGAGCATTTTCATTCAATTCTTTTTTTCCTCCCTCCCTCTTAGACTTTTTGTTGTGCCTCCCCCCCGCATAAGCATCGAGGGGTGGTGGCACTGCCTCGTCTTTCAGCTCATCCCTCATTCTTTATTTGGTCTTCTGGTTTTGCCTCAGACTCGTCTCTGTCCCACATCATGTGGCAGCTATTTTTCCACAGCTGCCACATGTCACCTGGGTCTTTGTACGTGTGTGTGTCCATTTGTGTGCAGCGTAATGCGTTTCAAGATCCTGAATTGTAAACATTCAGAGCAGATTGATGTAGCTGTAGATCACACAGATTTATTTGGCTGACAGATGCTTTAAAAAAAAGAAAGAAAAAGCACACATCTGATCTTAATGCAGTGCATAAATGATGGCATGTCTGTTTTCCTGTGTTGACTCCTTTGTGTGTTTCGGTTTTGTGCACGACAGATGCGCCAGGGCGCGTTCCTGGTGAACACTGCGCGAGGAGGTCTGGTGGACGAGAAAGCTTTGGCCCAGGCGTTGAAGGAGGGAAGGATACGTGGAGCCGCTTTAGACGTCCATGAGACTGAGCCCTTCAGGTGACTTTTCATCATCTTTTCCAATAACAAAGTTAGAAGGAGTTGGATGGCTTTGGGAAGCAGTTTGCACGTTTGTCTCAACTGGTTTCCATGTGCGTTTGCGATTTATGGGAAGAGCAACGATTAGTCGTGATCCAGTAGTGACAAATATATAACATTAAATGCAAACAGCAGACAACACACCGGCTAACTATAGGGATTAAATATTTCCTTCCTCACTCTGACATTTGGATGAAACGGACAATTATACAAATACAGATTTTCAGTGTTGTAAACATTTTTGGCTAATGCAAGTACGCTAAACTCAATATTTATTATAAGTCTTGTCCTTTTAAGATGTTTTAACGCAGAAATGCTGTTTATTATTATTATTATTATTATCATCATATCTTCAAAATCAAAGCCAGGCTGACAAGTGAATTCATTCAGAGAGACAGTGACAGACAATGGAATAAATGGATGAGCAGGAAGGAAAAAAAAAGAAAAAAGAAAGCAGCAAATTCCGAGCTGTCAACGGCAGAGAAGCTCAAACAGATGAGGAGAGGAACAGTTGCAGACGTGATGACTTTAAGATGCTCCTTCACAGCCCTGCAGCTGATGGAAATCCCAGTTTGTTCCTGTCTGTTAGTGGACAAGTTCACTGAGCTGAGGTCCAGCAAAAAGTGCTTGTTTTGTTTTTTTTCCTTCCTATTTTAATGCGCCCGAGTTGCCTCGATAGGAAATCAATTTAAATTATTTGTATAGCACCAAATCACAACTTCAGCATTTCGCAGAGTAAGGTCAAGACCCTATGATATGCAAGAGAAGTCTGACAATTTGCCACAATAAGCAAACGTTTAGCCACAGCGGAGAGAAAAAATAAAGTCCTGCGAGATAAAACTGCGAGAAAGCGACAATAGACGCAAACTGTATTTAAAATTATATATATATATATATATATATAAAAACATAGTGTGACCTTTGACTTCATTCAAATTCAGCGATGAACTGAGGAGACTGTAACATCTACAGTACTTCTTATCGTTTTGTCTTTTTTTTTTATCAAAACACAAAGTATTAACACACAATAAACAAATGCCTGTTCCATTCTGACCATTTTCAAACATTCACACAATCAATGCCGTTTCAGCAGAATACAAATAACCACAATAGTCACATTGCTTCTGTCTGACCAAAAGTTAAACTCTGCATCTTTAAGTTACACAAACATTGAGCTTATGAGACCATGTGTCCTACCGCTGCATCCAGATCGAAGCGAGGAATGGAGGTCCTCAAGGTTATAGCTGGCTGTTATATGCCTGGTTTTCTTTCCAGAATTATGTAAAAATCAGACAGAGTTGTCATAAAGTGAGGACACGACTTTGATCTGCAGTGTTTCCCAACCCTGGTCCTCGGGGAACACCGCCCTGCTCCAACACACCTGATTCAAATGATCAGCTCGTCAGTGAGCTCTGCTGAAGCCTGATAACGAGCCGCTCATTTGATTCAGGTGTGCTGTTACCAGGGCAACATCGAAAACATGCCCCTGCATGTTTCCTGATTTAATGTAAAGTTCTCTTTATGAACTAGATGTTATTTCATGAAACCATTTCATTCACTTGATACTTGATATTTTGAACACTTATTTATGCAGTTTGACATTGAGGACAGTTGAAGTTCTACGTATTTAGGTGGACAGTGCTGGTCTTTTAAGAAATCGCAGTGAAATTGTACAAATATATATGAAATTAATGTCATGATTATACACAGGTCTTACTAGTTGAATTTTGAAAGTCCTTTAATAACAATTCATGTCTCTATTTTAATGTAAACTATGACTTTTCCATGTGGGACATTTTTAGACAGAAACATTTCAGTTGAGTGTCTTTTACACTCATAAATATTAATAAATGACAATTACATTTGCACTGCACAAATGTAAACTTTAACCTGTAATGATTGCAGTGCTGTGTATTTATGTAATAATTCATGAGACAAGAGACATTTTGTGCTCATTTTAACCAAATTGTGTCTTGACTATTTTTGCCATTTAGGGAGTGAATGAATTTTAAATGACGCGTGTTAAATTATTTAAAGAACGAGAAATAAAATCCTGAAAGAAAACAGGATTACGTGTAAATGAATTGTCCTCATTTATTATTACTTTAACAAAAATGAAAAAGCCAGTGTTTACTATTATTCCATGTCTCACTTTCACAGCTGGATGTGCCTGCCACTTTTCCACCTCCGCCTAAAAACCATGTTCCTTGTCTCAGGGGGGAAACTGGTGTTGTCGGGGCAGTTAGGCGCTTTAAAGGCTGCATGTTTCTGGCTGACTGGCTGCGTGAGGAGAGACCCAACTCATGCTCCACTGACCCAATATCTCAGCAGGGCAGTGTTTCATAACTCTGGCCCTCGGGCGTGACACAAACTCTGATTGAGGCCGTCGCCGAGGCGTTACACTTCATACACAGGTGCACACGGGCAGTCGCGAATATCTGGACGTCTTCTCCTTATAATGTCATTTTACATACAAAAGAAAACAAATAACTACTGTCAGCAAAAAATGCAGTTAATGAAAGCAGTAGTAATCTAGTTTTCAGAATCTGCCGTTTCACGAGGTCTGTTTTTTTTTACACACACTTGAGGGAGGTGGAAAAGTTAACGAGCGTCGATAAAAGCCAAATGAGGAGCAGTGCAATGGAAACACATTCAGGGAATAAACTTTCATCGTGACTTGTAAATATTTGTACTGAAGATATTCATAATAAACTGAAACTGACATGAAGCTGCAGATATCTATAATGAAGAACAAAAGATGTTAATGTGGCTGAATAAGAGAGCGCTTTGTTTTCACACGACTAATACGAGGTGGTACAAACTTAAAGTTGCACTCCTGTTTAAGATATATGAGAAAAGATCTAGTATTATACATTTGGGCCACTTCCCCCCCACGTTCTACCAAACCTGTAGCAATCTATGACTTGACCACAGGTGTTTATTTACATCATCAAGGTGCGACTACATATCCTTCTTCTCTGGTGACCCGGGCTTTACATTTTTGGACCTCCTACTGCTTTTGTTGGTGAACTTGACTTCCACTATTTCCTTAACCGCAGTGGATTGAAACATTCATACATTTAACGTGGATTTTCCTTTACCGAGTTCTTTCGATCAGGCAACTCCTCAGGGTCTTAGGTCTGCTGCAATGCTTTCATCATGTGAGTAAATTTAAGAACGTAACATCCTCTACATCTAGTTTTCTCTGTGTGTGTGTTACAGTTTTGCTCAGGGGCCGCTGAAAGACGCTCCTAACCTGATCTGCACACCACACACAGCCTGGTACAGCGAGCAGGCATCCCTGGAGATGAGAGAGGCGGCTGCCACCGAGATCCGAAGAGCCATCACCGGTAACGCCGTCACACAAACACATTAAAATGAAATTTCCCTTGCCAGAATCTCACAAACAAAACATTAAATCATCACACAGACATTCCATTCATTTGGACAACCCAAACAAAACATTATCCCTAACCTTAACCATAACCAGCTCGGGCTAAATTAATGCTTCCAACAATTAAAGACATAGCCACAAACATGAGCAGTTCTGCCTCATTAGGACCAGGTTTTGGTCTCCTTTTGGACTACTGGTCCTGACAAGATCAGTACTTACCAAAAAAAAGGAGTTAACAAATACAAGAACACACAAACACGTCTGCTTCATTCCACTTTGTGACCTGTTGCACGTCTCTCTCTCCCAGATGTCCCATTTCCACTCCAATAGGCCCTGTGCAGCCTTTATTAAATCTGGACGTCTTAATAGATGTCATCATTAGCCTCTCGACACAGAGCAGAGCCGAGCCCGAGGGCCGGCCTCTCAGACGACATCCCAATTGTTAAATGAGCTCAATTTGCATGTGTGTGTGTATGCGGGCCGGCTGTGTTTGTCAGTCCAATCTCATCAACACTTTCGTGTGGTCGGTCACTCATCTCCTGTAACAAGTCGTGGCCTTTTCTGGAGCGTTTGATTTGACGGTAATGAGCGTCACTGCTGTCGTGTGTTTGGCTCGTGTGCACAGGTCGTATCCCTGACAGCCTAAGAAACTGCGTCAACAAGGAGTTCTTTGTCACCACGGCACCGTGGGCCGTTATGGATCAACCGGGAGTTCACCCTGAGCTCAACGGCGCCGCCTACAGGTAAGAACTGAACATAGTAACAGCTTGAGCTTCATTTGTATTCTTCTTTTTTAGATGTCAGTGGTTAATGATTTGTTTGTCTGTGTATCATACTTCTGTAGAATGTTTTCATGCTTCTTTCCACGTTAAGAAAAAAATACAAATGTCATGTTAAGGTCCAGTGTGTAAAAATGAGTGACATCGAATGATGAATCAATTTACATTAAAAAAAGTCTGCAGCAAGTCTCATTCTGAAGCCAAACAGTAAATAAGAATAGCCACGACTCAATTTGAATGTAAGTATATGGAAAAATGTGCTTCTTCTTCTCACTTGAATTATAAAGTCACTAAGCATTTTCCTGAGTTTCCTGAATCTTTAGATCTTTAGGATTTATGTGTGGTTCTCTAAAACATCAGTGAGGGGAAAAAATGTTAAAAGAGGACTTTAGGTTAAGGATTAAAGCGTGGTTCTCTGAAACATGAGTGAGGTCAAATTAAATGTTGAAAATGGGCTTTAGGATAAGGATTAAAGTGTGGCGCTCATGAACAGGGTAGTGCGATGAATGCTGACGCGAATGTGGAAAGAGAACAGAGTATAGAGTTAGCGTTGTCCATTCAGAAGACTCAGGAGTGAGGAGACTCTGGTGCAACACTAGACAGAAGTTACACACTGGTGCTTTAAAGCGATTACACTCTTGTATTCTGTTCAATTTCAGCCATTAAATCCTCATAAAGGTTACACACTGGACACTTGACTGTACATTTCCCTGATCTTCTCCTCCATGCTGATGTTCTCTGAGTATATAAGTTAACCTCTGAAGTCACATGTCTGCTGTAGTGTCCCAGCCCCTCTCACTAACTGCCCTCTGTAGTCATAGAGCTGTAACTCTGTCCACTTTGTCCCACTGTGGGACAGCTCTTCCTGATCTCAGCGTGTCCACCTCCATGTGCTTCTTTCACACAGCCAAGTGAACCAAACTCTCCCGGCTGTAACAACCGGCATCCCCCAAGACAAAATTAATGCCTAGATCAGGAGCAGGTAAATACGACCAATCCGGGCCGACAGCCTCTTCCCTGAAGGTCCTGGATCAGACCCCTTTCCCCCCCTGAAGGTCACCTGATGTCTGTCCCCCTCTATAATCCTCAACATAGCACTCACTTGTTTGACTGAACATGGAGTAGATTATGGGTGGAAGCGAATGTTGCGTGTTGAATGTCCCAGGAAGCATGACATTAAGACATTCAAATGCACTTTTATGGATGGAGTCATGCTTTATGGTTCCCCCTCTCATGGGTTGTTTTTTTGTTGGATCAGTTCTGTTGGATTAAAATCTCTGAACTGTGTTACTCTTTTCTCCTTCTCTGGTTGTATGGTGTGTATGGTGTTTTCCCCTCTGAATACTGTAATGTAAAGGCTCTTTTCCCACCAAATAGTACCAGAACTAAGAATTAAGTCTCTTTTTTTTTGTTCAACCATTCAGATTAGACAAGTTTTTTAATTCAAAGAATTGGAAATAGTCTCTTCAATACCTGTAAACGGTTTGTAAACTGTGATATTTCTGCCAAAATCGTTGCTCATAAAACAAGAACAACTGTCGAGATAAGAGAACATCTCCTCTTTAATTTACTGTTATTTCTGATGTCTTATTCTAATGTATTTGTGTTATTTTATAACTTAAACTAAAAACAATATTAAAACACAAAACAGTCAGTTTGTCTGCAAAATAATGAATAGCTCAATTAAGTATAATTAAATATTTGCTTTTACAACAACCAAACGCCTGAAGAATATTGAGTTTACCCTTTAAATAAAAGAGATAATTTTATTCTCCTACCGATTTGATTTATTTATCAATGGCGAGACTAATTTGTTTAGTTTCTCCTGTTTTGTTTTCCTCTCCGAGGCCAATTTACGATTTACTTTATTGTTCCCGGGGGGCGCTCGCTGTGGGGTCAGTGGTGCTGCATGAATCACAATCAATAAATGAAAAAAAACACTCATATCACAGTTAATAATTAAATCAATAATGAAATAGAAAACATAAAACCCATCAACATTACAGTTATCCAGCTGCTGACTTTGCACATGACCACATAGTGCTCTCCAGATAGTGTTGGCAAAATCTTATTTAAAATGCTGAGGGAAAACAGCACAAATTAGTTGTTAAAATTATGTTATTCAGTCATTTTTGGAACACAGATGATAAAAGCTTGTACTCTGGAGTCAAATCATTTACATAAGTGTGTATAAAAGTAGGTGAAGACACAGGACTGTGGTTAAACAAACAGCTACACCGCGTAATGAAACGAAATCAGTGACTACGGAAATTTGAACAGTTTCTAAAAAAGGTTTCTTTAGTGGAAAAGAGCCAGTAGTATGACTAGATGTTTGTCACGGTGTTAGAATGCCTGTGCTGTCTCAACACTGGGAATCACAAACACACTAAGCTCCTTTTCTCCTCCCACCAGATACCCACCAGGTGTGGTAGGAGTGGCTCCAGGCGGCATCCCAGGAGCTTTAGAGGGTATGGTCCCAGGCGGGGTGCCCATCGCCCACACCCTGCCCTCTGGTACACACCCCTCCCAGGCCCCGTCGCCCAACCAGCCCTCCAAACACGGCGAAATCAGAGAGCACCACACTGAGCAATAGCAACACAAGGGGGACGTGCGCGGCCAAACATCTCATCCGACCTGTCGACTCTCCGCACCGACCAATCACAAATCACAAACCGACCAACTGGGACCAAGAGACAGTGAAACACACGCAGCTGCCCGTGCAATCAGTCGGCAACTGGGAACTAAAGTGTTCTGGGGGAATTTGTACTTTTAACATTTTAGTTTTTACTCTCTCTCTGTCTCTTTGGCTTCAGTACCGACTTTACTCTTTGATGATGATGTTTTTTGTTTCGTTTTGATTTTCTTCGGGACATGCCTATGATTGTGGACACCGAGTCCAGTGTTTTTAGTGCTTCGGGAGAAACCCCTGATGAGACTCTGTCCCATCGCCTGCCCAACAACCCACCCACCCACCCCTTCACCTCAGAGCTCATGGGGAAACGTAGGCCCACTTATCAACACACCAACAGGAGAACAAGAGAAAAACAAACAAACAAACTTTGGCATCATGTGCTACTGGACCTTAACCCTTTACCCTCCTCCTCCTCCTCCTCCTCCTCCTCTACTCCGACCCTCCTCATGTAACTAATGTGTGTTGTTTAGGCCCCTCATTACGCCTCAGAAGAGAGCGTTTTTTTTTTCGTTTTTGTTTTTTCTTTCTATCTTTAGTGTGAATGACTAAAAATGGATTATTGAAGTAAATATATTTATCATTAGTCAAACAAAAAGGAAAAGATTGCTCATCACTTATAGTAATCTACAGTGGGTTTTAACCTTTTCCTGGCAATATAACGAGTTGTCACAGCCGCAGTTACAAGTCTCCACCACTCGAGGGCACTTCTACATAGCTTGACGGGTTCCTCTGCGTGTAAGAAGGTGGCTCCAGTGTATTTTGTGATTGTCTCTTTTTTCCTGTGGGTTAACAAGAAAAGAAACCTTCACTGAACACGTTTTCTTTGTCACTGCATTTACAGGTAAGAAGTCATAGGGATTGTACACATTTGATATTTAAAAACAGTGAGTAGGTGTCATGTCAGTGTGACATTTCAAATAATCAGTGAAATAAGGAGGCTGGTGTGCCCACATTCAAACCTCCTGTGCTGATATATGGACATTTCTGATGACAGCTGATGGACAACTGACCTTAACTCATGGCGGCAGTGTGCAGATCCAGACTCCCTCCTTTCTTTGAGCACATTACAACCTTCGAGGACAGGAAAGGGTTAAAGCAAACTTAATTTCTTAATGACTCAGGAAAACACCTTTTTGCAGATATTGTTTATTCCCAGATTTTTGTCTTTGAGGATAAAAAAAAAAAAATATGACTCATCTGGTTAGTCTGGATATTTTCTCTCCTTTCCTCATCTTCTCCATTGTGGTATTTTTATATACAAGGCGCATCCCACGTTTTTTGGTGTTAAAAGAGTTTTGAAGAGTCCTGTTAGATTTGTATTGCCTAGTTAAATGTTCCTATAACCATAGTCCTATGTGATCCGACCTCTCTCTCTCTCTCTCCTCTCCTTATATTTTCTTTGTTCTATTGAAGGCCAGGTTCTTTGGGGCATCCTGTACTCTGTAAGAGCAATAGCAGAAATTCATACTTAGTGTCCCAACAATAGCAGAAGAGGCAGCCAGCAGTATGTTTTTGTTTTTAGTGTGAGTATTTGTATTTGTTTCTTGTACAAGGTGAACATTTAGCATTCAGTGCAGTTCAAATAAAAAGATACAATACTTTATCTGCCGTGTGGTTATCTGTTGTCCTCTGGATGAGAAACCTTTCATTACCGGTCAGCTTGCATTGATTTGTCTCCCTAAGTTTTTTTTATTGCAACACAGGGGGGCGCCAAAGCATCAACACGATGAACATGAAACAAACGAAGCAACAATCGAATAAAACAAGCCAAACTGAAGCTAAAAAGTCAACAAGATGCAGCCTGGTGAGAAGAGGTGACTCAATTAAGTACTTGTGTGATACTAATTCACATTTTTCTCTCGTAACTGTCCCCAAGATGATGGAAAATCTGAGTTCACTCACACATCGTCTAATTTAGTCCAAATCATGGTGAATCCCTCCGAAGTGCGAAGTTAGATTTACAACTGTTTTAATGTTGTGGTTTTGATCCTGAATTTTTAAGTCCAGCACAGAGATTCTAGAATTAAGGCAACTTAAGACAGGACAGTCAAATGTCAGGATGTGGGTCAAATTCTAAGTCCAATACTCACGGCTAATGCTGAAAGACTCAGGTCCTGAGGTCTGTCTGAACAATGGGATAAAGAAGCCTTCAAAGACGTGAGATGGATGGTTCAATTCTTATGTGGCTCAGTAATTAATTGCAGAGCCGTCACACAAATCTGACTACATAGCTCAAGCTGTTACAGCCTTGGAGGTTCTTAGGATGGATGTTTGATCCTGATTGAGGTGCGATGAACGAGAACACTCAAAGACGAGAAGAAAGAATAAGCAAATGTCGGACCAAATGACTCTCAAGGTTAGAGTGCTGCATGGAATGTGAGAAGGTGTGATTCCCACAAAAGGTTTGCTTTTATGACGTCTACTACCCAGTGTGTCCAAGAAAAAGCAAAAAAAAAATGTCTGGACGAAGTGGCTCAGGCTGTAAGAAACCTGTCTGCAAGTTTCCAAATCCAGCTTCTAAAATGATTCAAGAGAAGCTCCCAGTGGATTCATTTGTGGTCCATAAGTGCAGGCCTGGCAAGTTCAGAGAAGTTCAAGAGTGTGATTGGTCTTTAACTGAAACTTGATTGAGCGACTGTTAAACTTTGTCAAACTTGAAACCACTGATTGCAGCTTCCCTTGAAGGAGAAAAACACGGCTTTTCATTCAGCTACGGCAAAAAAAATATATTAAAAAACATCAATACAAGTGACAACAAAGAGGATGCAAGTGAGTCAAATTTAATATTAATGCACTCCATAGAAAGAGGCAGAGTGTTTGGTTTTGTCTTTTCCCCACCAGCATCACCGCCACCCACTCTAACATGAACAGGAGCTACAGAGTCGCACGTAAAAATGTCAGTAAACTTGTACGTCATGTTCCCCCCCTCCCACTCACAGAATGTAGGATTTATCTGTGCAAAATAAAAATACTTCAGACCGAACACAGATAAAACAGGGCAGAACAAGAGGTATCGCCTCCGTGCGCTATCTCTCCTAAACAAATAAATAACTCAAACATCAAAAAAGGGGGTTTGCAGAGGGAATCAGCAATCGGGGAAAAAACGGGTGCTCTTTACACTTTAACACGCACACAAAAGGTTAGCATCCTCTCAGCTTAAAGCAAAATTTCTGTCAGGCAACTCTGTAAATGAAATTCCTCCTCTAGTGCAGCTTCGGGGTTTTCTTAAATACAATATATTTTCCTACATGTGCTAGTATTTCTGTCAAGTTGAGATAATTACTTTGATAACAATTATGGAGAAATCTGAGTCGAGAAGGCAAACTAAGTGGACTTGATGTGCTTTCAAAGGAGCAGTTAATCAGGATTCTGTTTGTTGCTGCTGGTATGTTTTTCTTTTTCCTAACACAGAGCTCACAGAACACATGCATCATTACAAGTTAAAGTTTAACATTTTGAAGAACGGGTGGGGAGAAAAAAAGAAAAGAAACATAGACAATAAGGTTCTCTCCCAGAGCCTAGTGTCCAGTCTCAAGCATTATCTTCTTTACCTTCCCTCACTCACTCATCTTCATCCTCCTCTTCTTCGCCGTCAGAGAGAGACGCACAAGGGCGGATCTGGCGGTATCGGTCTAACCACTTCTCCACCATCTGGGTGACCAGAGGGTGGTAGCGGCGGCGAGAGCTCTTCTGCATGGCCGCCAGCATTCCTCCTTCTGTCACACAGCAGTCCAGCCATTCCCTCAGCAGCTTCTCCTGCTGCTCCTCGTTGCCCATCTGAGTCATATTTAAGACAAGAAACTACTGGTGACCGTGGTCAAACATTAAACGTAAAAGTGCAAAAACAAACAATTTTCCTTTTCCACCTGAAAGTGGGTCTTAAAATATGTAAAATATCAAGTGAGAGCTGTTGTATTTGGTCAACTGTAACAATGTATAAAACGGTCAGATAACAACAAAACTAAAATTGTATGACCTAAATTACCTTTCAAAACCTACCTGCAGTACCCTCATGGCCCAACAGGGGGCTTTGGGAATCACTGCACTAATCAAAGACACTGTTTTTAAGCACACAAAAGTATAAAACATGCCATGCAAGGCCCAGTTTCACCTTGATATTAATATTAAATGTCAACATACACATACACATTTCCATAAAATTAAAACATGAGTTGTTCATCTCAGTATGGGACCCTACCTCCTGTGCAGAGAGGAAGTGAATGTGCAGCAGCTTCCTCTCGCTGTCCACTAGTGGCAAGAAAGTGACAGTGACATCATCGTCCGTATTTAGGTTGGCGCCAGCACCGCGATTGTCATAGCCATCGTTCTCCATGGCCACCAGGGCCGAGAAGTGGCCCCGTGTGTAGCCCAGAGCGATGGGACTCTTCCAGCAGAAACTTTGCTCCCATAACAGAGGCAAGTACACACCTGGTAAAAAACACACACACACACGGAGCAGGTCAGACCAGCTGGGAGATGCCGTACACAACAGTGGCTGTACACTGTGTGTGACTGTCACTCAGGGCCAAGCACCAGCTCAGATCTGACCTGACATCAGAAGTGACTGCGTCTCAGCCGCCTGTAAACAACTGGGACACTGTGAGCAGAGATCAGCTCTGTGCTGCAGCCTGGTGTCCTGTTTCTTCAGGAGGACACTCACTCAACACTTCCTGCTCCAAACAAAACACAGCCAAGCTATCAGCCAAGTAGACAAGTAGAGCAACAGCTCCACACTGGTTTGAATAGACAATATTCTGAGTCATCAGGCTATTTTTACCACACCTTAAAAGGTGCAGTGTGTAACATTTGGTGATTTTTGCCATGGTAACATTATTTGTGTGCTATGTTGGTTCAACTGAAAATAGGCTCAGCCAAGCACTACTATCAGACCTGAATGAGGGAGCGTTTGATGAGATAAATGCTTCATGTCCCTGTCCGCCCATGAGCTGCTGCTGTTTACACACAAACTGCTGAACGACTGGGGTTTTGGAAAAGTAGAATTCAAACTTCTGTGGGTGTTTCTTTGTGTTTTCAGTCACACTCTAACCCTGTCGATTCATCCGTCTTGGCATAAATAGAATCACTTGAAACACAAGATTTAAACACCACTGTACTGGAAAAATACAGAGAGAAACATGTGGAGCTGAAAGGTTTCACTCAGCATTCTGTGAACTCATTTGAAAATGGTTTAAAAGGAACATTTGTTGTACCTTAAATACCTTATCTTGTGTTCTCTTGTAGGGCAGCAACTAATGATTTCTTTCATTATCAATTGATCTGTTGATTATTTTCTCTATTGATAACTTAATTATTTCATCCATCAAATGCAGATAAAGCTGTAATGCGTTCAAAATCTTGACATTCAATGTTTTATTTCAACCACAGACTGGAAATGTTTTATTTCCCATCATAGAGGAGCAAAAAAAAAAACTATCCACATTTAAGAAGCTGAAATAAGAAAACATGACTTTATTTGCCTGATTGTCCTTGAAAGAAACTTAAAGGGTAATTTCATCAAAAAAAACAAAAAACAAAAACAAATTTGTCCAGGTTTGAGTTTGAGTCACCTGCTGTTTTTCCAATACAACATAGTTGTATTTGCAGCATAGAAATATGTATCAGCATGGATTAAAAGAACAACCCCTTAAACAGTCACTTATTTAAATCATTGCCGTCTCACCTTGAAAACGAGTGTATCCTAACGTTTCCCCACGGAAACTTTTGTAGTATTTCACTCCGTAGACTATGATGGGTCTGCGAAGAATGTGTGCGAGAACAAAAATGTGGGTTTGCTCCAGGCTGGCCCCGGGCTAAGTCGAGGGGAAAAGGGAGAGAGAGAGAAAAAACAACAACACATCATACAGTAGTTGTCAACATTAACATCTCCCTCAAATGAACATTTCATATAAATAGTGTTGAGGGCCAAGACTGCCAAGCACTGTGATCGAGTAACAAAACAGAGAATCCTCTGCACTGGGAATCTGCAACACTGCAACTGCACGTCAACATGCCACCATCTTCCTCCCTCCACATCTGTCAATTGTACTGAGAGAGCAAATTACATAAGGGCTTTTAAATACACTACAGCTGCAATTACATCTACACTTACGAAGTGGGCAATATAAGAGCTGACATAATCTTTTAGATGTCATCTCTCCGTCACAGTCAAAGCCTCAGATGAGGTTATCACAGGAGCGCGTTTCTCATATTTGGAAAGTGACTCTCTGCTTGTGCTTGTAATCCCAAGGTCACATGTTGGGGGAGGAGTGCTGCTTCAGCAGACGTGCCAGCTGAGCAGATGAGCTGTCTGTCAATTCAGAATAACAACTCGTGCCCTTGTTGTCATTCACACACTGTTCCTCTACCACGGTGCTTGTCTTACGACTGCGTCTGCCACACGGTTCATTCCAGTTTTTCGAAAGTTGATGAGCCAAACGTTTTCAGCCCCTGTCACTTAAAGTTTTAAGATTATGTGACATTTATCAGCTAATGGGTTTTTTGTACATTTGTAAATGATGATCATACTACTCAAATACACCTACCGCTCCCTCTTTTTTTCCCAAAAGGTGGCTGCTTCAGAGAGCAGTGTTGTGTACATATGGCTGAAACTGGAAATTTGAATGACATTGTATTATGGACACTAAAAGATTGTGGCTTGTGCTAACCACAGTGAAATTACACTCAATTAAAAAGTATGTGTAATAACTGTGTGATTATTTTTTATATATTGATTGTGGCGAGGTACCGCTTCCTTTTTTGTCAGTTTGAGGCAGCTAAACTATTAATCCAGTCTTTTTCAAGATTTGGGATTTAAAGCATTTATTTTCAAATATGCATATATGAAACAAGTTCCCTATACAATGAAATTCTTTATTTGCCTTCCACTATAAACTCCAATGAAAAAGGTCACAGTGTATTGCAGACAATGTAAAAATGTGTGGGGTTTTTTGGTGCCAGTATTTGTAAATGTGGTCTTAGCAGATTTTCCAAAACAAAAGCACCATCAATTTCATTTATTTGCCATAATTTTTTTTAAAATTACATTAGAATCTCCAATGCAACCTTGTAGAGCATACTGTACATCTTCTCATACATTTATTTTTATCACCCCTTTTTTAATACAGAAAAAAACAAAAAAAAAAAACAGACTGACCGACCACACCATAGAGAGCCATTTTATCATTTAGATTCACAGTGAACTAAAGGAGTGTGTCATAATTACCTGACTGGCCAAAGACAGGATGAACGCCCAGTCCTCTTGCCACTGTTCCTCTCTCAGGGAGAAATGCAAACCAAAGCTCTGCGAGTACCACGACTCCCACTCCTTCCAGCGTGTATAAAACCTAAAAAGGTTGTGGCCATTAGTTAATTTTAAGTTTTTCCCAGGAAAGATGCAATAAAGAACAAACATAAATACACAACAACTGTATTTCATATCAAAACCAACTGGATAAAACTTCACATTAAATAGCTTTGATACAAATTGCACTCTCTATTCTCTTTTTAAGTTAAGAAAAAAAAACATAGTTATGCATATTGATCAAAATCGGTCTAGTGCATCATACATTAAAAGAAAATCTGTTATCAGTAACAAAACATCCTGTATTTTAAAAACATGAGGGAAGTTAAATAAATATTAGAAAATACTTGCATTTACTTCTACAGCCTGCAAATCAAACTATCACAACCACATAACTGACAGAACATCCACTAGCAACAAGTTAGAGAAATTAAATTCAAGCACAGAAGTTGTAATACGAGTAGATCTGCTTCATCTTTATTTGTTTGCTGGCAATAGAGATTTTATAGATTCAGTAAGCAACAATTAAAAGAAATAAATGGTCCAAAATAATGGAAGTCAGATCATTCAGATTATATTGGACCAAGTGTCTGTCATTGTAAGTTTAAAAATACCGACTATCAGGACTGTTATTTTTTAGGGGTTTTTTTAAATAAAAAAAGTTGGGCATCTTACCAATGGGAGCAGTCGTGTAGGCTGTCGTGGAGCGTTTTCCGAAGGACAGAGTCCTTGTCATAGATGCCCCAGGTGGCCTGCAGAACAGAGTCCAACAGACAGTCTCCTGCTGTGCGGTTCCATAAGGCATACAGGCGACTGTCCAGACGCGTGCCCAGCTCCAAAGACCAATTGATGACAGGCGATTCCTCTTCCAACTCTATTCATAGTGAGACAAACAAAAACATTAATGTGGGGTTAAAGCATGACAAAAATAACCCAGCTCCCAATCAAAGCCATGTTTGAGCCCATCTGTGTTTGTCAAATTTTGCAGTTACAGATGATATGAGAAGTTTAATATTTTAAAATTAATTGCGTTAAATAGGAATGACAAAAAATCACTTCCAAAGTTGACACTCACACAATAAGCATGGGAACATAGTTGCTGAGTTGACAACATGAGGTATGCAACTGCTGCAGTGAACTGTTTTGACAGTTTGAGACAAACCGAGCGCCACAAAACCAGCTTTTCAGCATGTTTCTTTTCCTCCTGAAATATCATTAAACACACCTTTACAGATTCCTCTGCTGCTGTCAAAGCAAAATCCAAAACAAACAGAAAGGTTCAGCACTGTGTTAAAGTCTTAATCCACCATTAGATTTGCTGTTTTGATTAGCTGTTAATGCTATAATGACCTTACAGTATAATCATTTTAGACCACAACTTCTACAGTTAAAAGCATTTGTTTTTTGAACTGTACATTGAAATATACATCGGCTCTTTTCTGTACTACTTCTGAGCAGGAGAACTACTTTGGCTGCTACTAGAGCGGGTGTTGCCTTCTTCGCCACCCTGGGTGGTGTCTGTGTGTGCGTGTGTGTGTATGCATCGGGGCAGAACTCCGCCATGTGCGATACAGAGAGCAGATGAGAATTGTAAACAATCGATGTTTGATGTAGAGACAGAAATTACATGTACGGTTGTGTGAATGAGATAAATAACACTATATGGGTGTCAATCTACATATGACTATATGAAAGGTAACCTTAAATGATTTCTTTTGTGATCTGGCACTATATAGAAAATAAAATTAAATAAAATTTACTTGACCTTCAAGGGGGGACGGGATGCCCCACTTGCATATAATGGTAGGGGAAACACTGGTATGTAGTGTGACCTCCCCTTACACTTGAATAACAGCATGATTCTGACTCTCTTGAACCTGGAGTGGAACCTTAATTAAAGCTTTTATTAAAACCTGTGTTTATCCTGATATTTCATACTGAGAAGTACCGGCTGTGAAAATTGTCAACTACATCAAGTTTATTCGAGACATGCTTGAGCACTAGACACACAGAAATGAACAGCTGCTGGTTCCGTAAGACTTAAGCACAGTACTGTACCTCACCAAAAATCCAACTTAAATTCCTAAATAGGTCACCAGATTCCTCTAGTATCTTCAGTACAACACAAAAGCCAGCATGCAGGTTCACAAGCATTCACATACAGAATGTCTCACTTATTATTTTTGTGGGAGAGAAATCACTGAACTCCACTGATGAGGGGGGAGGGGGAGCACTAGGGCAGATGTTTTGTTTTTAAGTAAGTCAAAGATGGCAGATCATGAATAACACACTTAAATCATTTGATATTTTTTATATATATATGTTGATTGTGTTTCGTAAGTTTTTGTTTGTCATAAATAACTCTACCTTTCTGCACATCTCGATCCAGGACCTCATCAAACAGCTTCTCTTGGACAGCAGGTGGCAGGTCCTCTATATCTGCAAAGGCACATGGGAAAGATATGTTTTAATGCTCATTATAAGCTAATGATTGGCTGCAGCAAGTGAAAGAAAAATTCTGTAGCAAATGACACACAGAGGGTATGTTCTCGACAGTTACTTTCACAGGCCGATGTTTTGTCAATAACACACTGTAAAGACAAGCTCTGTATAGCATGTTGTGTTTCTGTGTGATTTGAAATGTGAACACACAAAGCCAGAACAGTGTTGGCTATTCTCTCACTCAATAGTGAATGGCACTGGCTTTGTCTGAAAGAGGGAGAGCGCCTTGCAGCTGGCCTCAGGCCAAATACTGTGTGCAAAGACATACTTGCTTCAAAAAAAAAAATCATATCTATCAGTGAAGCCTGCATAATCTTTTAACCCGGTGGCATTGGCGGATCTAAATCACAATAGTGGTGGCAGTTCTGAAAAGCGAAGTGCATGTCATTTGAATGAAGACATGACGCCACAGGGATGAGACACTGAACTGCTGTTTCTCTGAGAAATGCTGCACAACAAGGACGGGCTTCGTTCTTCCTACTCTTCGTTAAAAGGGGTGGGGAGGAGGCGGACAATGAAAGGCTTCATGTTTGAAACTACCAAGAGGAAATTATTTTGAAAAAGGTGTCAAATATAAGGATACAATACCTTGAAATTTAACTTAACAATGAATGTTCAGATATTAATTGTGGCATTTTGTGAGGAGGACAAAAGGGAAAAACCTCTGGCAACACAGGCCAGGTAATGAATATATACAGGAATAAAACAGGAGATGGTGTTAAAATAGACAAATATAAACAAACAGGTACCTGCAGGGAGGGTGAAGGTGACCAGGTCACTGAGGAAGTAACAGGCAAAGTCTCCTTTGCGTTGATGTAGTGATGCAGCAATTTCTCTGCGAATCTGCTCTGTCAGCTCAGGACACACCATGGACGGGATGCACTTGGGTGCCTGCTGGTTCACCTTAAAAACAAATATGCACAACAGATTTATAGAAAGTCAAGAGTGAATACACATCTAGTTTGTGTTCAATTCCCATATGAAAAAGACGGACCATTACAGTTTCCATATACACACAGTTTCCTGTGTCTTCAAGTATATTTAAAATAATAGTTTGATTTTCACATTCCTATTTTATGCAAGAGCCTTCTTTATGGAGGGTGCCATTTTGTGCTGATACGTTTCTCCAGAAGCCAAAATGGAGAAACCAGCTTAAGTAGAAGCTTACCACAAGGTTGAAGAAGAACAACATCCTTTCTGGTATGTCAAGACCACCATGTTCTTTAGACCTCATCAGTGCTTAGTCACTGGAACTTATCATTCTTATTTATTTTTACAGAAGTGCCATGTTGAGTTTCATATTGTACTTGAATATCAAGTATTTAACTCTGCAACACACAGCGATAAGGCCATCTTCCTCTTTCACCCTCGGTGACGTGTTGCAGAGTGCAGCCTTCTGTGACTCTCCTAATGGTTGCCTGGCCTCCCTGCTAACCACATCAGCTCTGTGGCATTGTGTCCATTAGAGACAAGTGACAGGACTGCAGCCAGGCTAATCCTCTACCTAATCCTTAAAGTGCACTACCACTGTAATTATAGGCATTACAGGCATCTGCTATATGTTGCCTCCTCTTGTGCAGAACAAAAGTAGGCACTGAGGTGCTCGACAAAAGGAAGTACAACAAGCACAGAATAGTATTGGAATTACATGAGCATGTCTGATTACTTGTGCAAATAATCTAAATAAAAAGTATTTTTATTTTCCGTTATTTAAATCAGGAAAAAAAAAACTCATCGATATTTAAAACCTCTTTTTCAAGAGCATCATTCAGTGTTTCACAGTAAATATACATATTATCTGTAACATGGCACAGTTGTATAATGATCATGTAGAAATGTATTAACCAAGGGTCAACCTGTTATAAATATAAACTCAGACACACATTTGGAATTGCAAAGAGATCAAAAAACATGTGTACCTCTGTTAGCAGGATGGCCAACATGTCCTGCCTTTGAAAGCGAATAGCCAGATGGACCAGGGTGAAGCCTACGTCAAACGCTGAGCACCGGTTGAGGAGCTGCACCTCGTCAGCGGTGAGTTGCCGGGCGATGTCGCCTCCAGATGACTTGTAGGCTTCTATTGCCGCCAGGTCTCCCTCTACGACGCCTGAAACAGAGGAAGTAGGAAGGAAGATCAGAAAATAGGAGGAAAATGTTGGCAAAGGGAATCTTCATTCAACAAAAGCATATACAGGAATTATTTACTGGTGCAATTGCTTTTCCAGGAATTTGTGCACACCAGTGGAGGTGATGCTCATTTACAGAACACTGTTTTATTTATATATTTATTTATATATGTATATATATATATATATACACATATCATACACACACACACATATATGCACATACATATGTATGTGTATGTATATATATACACATATATATATATATACACACATACACATATATATATATATATATATATATATATACATATATACACATATGTATATATATGACTCTATGACAGAAAAGACTACCATTTCAATTTCAAACACATCTGCAAAGAAAATAAATGAATGTAGAAAGATATGGTAATCCTTTTAAAACAGGCCTTTGCTCTGTAAATGGATTAGTCTGACTCTTGGAGCAGCTCCAACTCCATGGCCTTGCTAGTTCAATGTGACAGACGGCTTGCTACCTCATCACACTGTTCTTAGTCACAACCAATACATGTTTAAATCTGCAGGGAATTTGTGTGGCATGGTCAACTGGAAGAAAGGGAGAGATAAATGTAAAAAGAAGCACTCAAGCAATCCACAGTACAGATGACCCCTGAGATGTAGCCAATAGCTAACCCAGTGTGAGAACAGTTATCACACTGTCAGGCCATAACAGACAGAGTAGTATAATGCAGAGCTATAGAGCACAGAGTGGTGTAAGACAGAGGGCAGTCTGTGCAGATTAGCGTTCTCCCCGTTTTGGACCTTGCAGTCTCAACATCTGTTACAAGTGAAATGTGCGGCGGGTAGGTTGCACAGTAAACACCAAGGCTCTGGCTAACAATCTACATTATGATTGTGGGTGTTCTTATGGACATTCTTTTCAGCAGAGCGGAGGAATTTTGCCTTGAGAGAAACTGGATTTGAACGTGGATGACAAATTTTTAAGACATGCTGGGTGACTTCTTTGCAAACTGGTTCATAAATAGACACAGAAGGATTGTGGGTACATTACAGTTAGCACGCTGCCAGACACTTTGTCATTGTCATGTTGAAAACAAGATAACATCCTGGAGAAGTAAACATGAGGGAGCACCGTTGTGTGTCCTCACAAGTCCTTATGCTTAAATAAACTAGTGATATGACAAGATTCCTTCAGTTACTTAACTGGTATTGTTAATTCCTTTAAGCCTTTGTTATTATGTTGCCCAGTGAACTAGCAACAACACAATTCAAAGTGTGTTACCCGAAATGAGCTGGCACTGAGATACTAAACAGAAATGATAGAAATGACGCCCTGACAGCCTAATCATGGCACATGACAGCAACGTCTGTGGTTCTAATGACCAGAGCTGAATTCAGTACTTCACTTTTCCTCACACTTTGTTTCCTGTCTACCTCACCAGTGTCCAACCTTATCAAAGAAAGGCTGCCACAGTGGTATAATATGAAAAGATAATGCCATGCTTATGTCAAAATAAGCCTGTACATACACTAGTCACACATTTAGCCAGAAATAGAAAACACCATGAATATCATGACATAACAAAAATAAAAAACATGTCAGGATGTTTTGCTTTCTCTCTTCACATTAGAAGACGACAATTTTCCTGACCCCACAATTTTGACTGCTGCCGCTCTTGTCCAGTCACATTTGCACAGCATGCAGGTTGTTTAAGACAACGGAGTGTGATATTTCCCTCAACCAGGTCAAGCAATAGGGGACATTAATAAACTACTTTAATATAATCATATCACCAATCCAAAACATCCCCAATACTATCCATCTTTGAGTTAATATGCGTGATTACACTTTCAACACAAACTGCTATAATTTTCTTCTGACTAATTTAGTAGTTATACAAGTAAAATTAATCCAATCAAATAAAACAATGTCCTATTGCTTGAAAGGAAACAACATACTTTACAAAACATTACCTTGAGCAAAAATGGAACTATAACCGTAATTGTAAAACAAACTAACACTATCTGTAAAGTCAAGGCTCCTAAGTCACAGTGAAACAAAAGAACAATATAAGACAAACACTGTGTGCTTCCTTGTGTAGGGAGATAGTATGAATGGGATCATATGATTTTGGCCCAAATGCAGAGCACTGACAAAACATTAGGGCAGAACAGTAGAGTGAAGCTGTGAGACCTGAGGAAGTGCTTGGCTTTCTGTCATTATGTGCTGCACAGCTCACTTCCTCACAACAGTATGAAGGCTCCAACTGTCACACAAGCTAAGTAACTGAAACAGGTCAGTCAATACAGTGGAGTAGTAAGAACTAAAGCTGAAATCAAAGAGTAGGAAATGTCTGAAGCACATATGTGCTGTGAATTGTGAGTGAATTGTATGCCTGTGACCTAAGAGTGTTGTTTTCTGTTCTTCAAGAACTAGCCGACGAAGGCCATCAGAGCAAAGGTTACTGGGTCCCTGGTCATGTGCTGCTTTCACACTTTTTTGCTTTTTGTGTTGACTGGTGTTCATGTCTTGTTCAGGCTATTTTTGCCTCCTGTGGGCCCCAGCACAGCACATAAGCACCACTGTTTACAGGGTGTGTTGAGTGCGAGCCAGGAGAGCCTCAAGTCGGTGAGCTCCATGCTATTCCTGCGCTGCCCAGACGGCTCATTCATCCTCACCAGCTGGGAAACACTTGCACCCTCTCAGAGACTCTCAGTGGCACAGCAAGGGCAGGAGGGAGGCTAAGTGGTGAGCTGCATAAAATTCTCACTAACCAATCAGTTACCATCAGTTATCTTTATTATTATTATGTCTATTAGTTTCACGATGGCTTCCATAAGTGTCATGTCACTGCAGTGGTACATTTCCACCTGAAAGCAGCACTTGAAATGTAACCTTTCTTGGTCATGTGCTACATTCCAGACATTTGGAATAGAAAAGGCGGGACAGATTTTAACTAAACACCAAGGCCACTTTGGCCTTCACCAGATAAGGCACCATTAAATAGGACAGAACAGGCAGTATTTAAAATATCATTTTGCCTTGGGGACAAAAACAATCGGGTTGCCTCTGACTGGAGCAACTTACTCGGCTGTTACTCAGAATGACATCATGGGAGGATTAAAAAAAGGCTGGTGTGACAATGGATAACAAGGAAAAAGTATATACACTAGAGCCACAGAGGGAAATGAGGGCAAAAGTATTATCACATAATCTGAGCCCTGAAAAACCCTGTGACTATTTATCACTACTACGATAATGTAGAAATTAAAGCTTGATTCATTGGTCTGGTCATTTATATTTTTTGGGATAATTTCACTTAGAAAAGGCCAAGATTAGTGAAAAAGACAGAGACAAAAATAAATAAAAAATACTCATTTGAGTTCACTTGAACCCTTGTTGTGAGAACATAAAACCTCACCTGCACATGCATTGAGGAACAGCCAGTCTGTTTTCCGCATTCTGTTTCTAATTTGCTTTAGCTTCTTGAAGTCGATCTCTTGCTCTTCTTTGCTACTCATGGCTCCGGCTGCAAGTTCTATCCTCTGGAATTCCATTTTAACATTGTCTCCCCTCTTGGGCAATGGAGGTGACCTCCTTTGGCCCTGGCCTCCACTGCAACTGCCCCTCCAACGACCCCTATCCTGCTCATTGATCATAGGTGATGACTGTGCTGATTCTGCCAGCTCTATGGCCTCCTGGTGGTTGGGCTTGGGTTGGTCACACACCACACACTTAGTAGTTTTGGGCCAGTTCTGGTAAGTGCAAGCTGTGCATGTCCAATGCTGCTGGTGGGTGTTGAGTCTGTTTCTGTCATTGTATTCCTCACAGGTATCCACAGGTGAGTGAAGAGCAGGCCGGCAGCCTGCATTGGAGCTTGAAGTCTGGGGGGATTCAGTGGGGCTGCTGGTCCTCGGGCGCTGACACAGACACTGTGTGCAGCGGATTGCCCTGGGCCAGTTCAGGTACGTACACATCTGGCAGGACCATTTATTGGCAAGCTCAGCCACACAGGTTGACCTAACCCTTGGCCTAGCACTGGAGTCAGGGCAGATGAGGAGGCTGCTGCCACTCTCATTTCTGGGAGGGTCCCACTCTCCACTGGTATCCAGATCAGGGCTGTTCTTGTAAGGTTCCTCTGTGATGATGGGGGAAATCAACCTCTGTGCACGGCACATGGTGCACTTGACTGCAGATGGCCAGTTTTCAAAGGTACAGTAGTCACAGGCCCATTTAACCCTCTGTTCAGTCATTGTGGATCACTCCGGCTGGTCCAACTGTAATGATAAGTTTTATTATAAATCATTAATTATGGTTTGGGCCAGTCCTCTTAAGTACATAGATGAGTATGATTAATTAGTGTTTAAGATAATATATGGGTCAGACAACATTATTTCACGAAGTTATTTAAATTCAAATGTTCAAGCTGGGGTTTTTTGTTTTGTAAATACCTCGCATTTATCTGGTGCTTTCAATGACACTATGAACCGGGCATAGTGGAGACTTAAGGAGAAAAACTGCCGGCCAAATGTTTAATATCGAATATAGTATAAGATTAGTCAACAGTCCGACTTTCACTCAAATAAACCAGTCATTTTTACGCATTCCATAGGATAATATTCCAGTATTTAGGGCTGGCTTGCTAGCTGACAACCAGGCTAACCATTAAGCTAGCATACACAGCTCAAGACAATTCCAATAATTAACAACCATTTTTGGCAAAACCCACAGTCGTAAACATTCAATTGCACGGAACATTTGAAGAAACATGCTCGAAACTTACTGTTTATCAGTTGCGTTCGTTGTTCGTAGAGCTGCTGGAAACCACAACAAACCCTTCTTGTCCAGTCCCCCCTCCACCTCCTCCTCCTCCACCTCCTCCTACTCTATGAAACCTTTCCTAAACCGAGTTTTTCGACCCCTCTTGCTCTGTCACATTTTTTACCTGTGTACACACATTAACTCCTCTCTGAAAAAAAACACAGCCTGGTAAATCCTCTGTACTCCCCGAGTCATGGCAAAAATCCTCGACACTCCATGGCTTACATTGCCTGAGTGTTGCCTAATGGCGGCGACAGTCAGACAAATGGGTAGCAGAGCCAAAATAAACGCGAGCCTGCTTTCGTCACCAATCATCTGGTTTATCGCTCACTGTGATTGGCTGACAGACGGTGCCGTGAGGCATTCACGACTATCGGGAAACACTAGCACCTCTCTGGTCATTTAATAACTCGTGGAATCATGGTATTTCTGTATTATGTTATATTGCATCATTAACATCACATTATGGCAACATTATATAGATACTGCAGACTGTATAATAAAGTTATTACTCTAAGGCGGAATATATACGTAGAAAAATAGCCCTTAATAGTGCAAACAAAATAAATATGCATCTCACATTATATAAAATATTTAGAGCCTACTGTTATTGATTAGTTTTAATTAAGGTTAATTAAGGGGTGAATGTTTTTTTACCTCGTTATTCAGCAAATAAAGAGGAAGCATTCAAATTCATCGGCCCTTCCAAAGTTTGTGTTTGTTTGTTTTTAAGTGGTGCATGTTTTCTTTCAAACTATTCAAATATTTTAAATTAAATTAATACTTGAAAGCAGCATTCCACATAAATCCAGGGGAATCCTACATGAGTACATTGAATTGAATACATTCACGATTTGCCAGTATACACATGGAATTCACAAAGATTTATACATTTTTAAATAAAATGGATTATTAATAAACGATTCACTGTGGATACACGACAATTGAGCATTTTTGTTTTATTGTTTATTGTTATTATTATTATTATTACTGTTGTTGTTGTTGTTGTAATGTTGCGACTTGTACTGCAAATGTACTGGAAAAATATTTTTTTATTTTGTCAATAAAATACATAAAAATACATTATAAAGTGCAGGATAAAAGCTATAAGTGATGTTCATGATAACGTATGTGATAGTATACATTTCTATTAAAATACACGGTGTGATAAAGCCATTGCACTGTAATGAGTAAATAAATAAAATAAAAATAAGTGCTGTGTGGTGCTGTGTGGTGGTGTGTGGTGGGTGGGTATTTCGTCTTTAGACACGCCCCCTGTCAAGACGTCACATCCAAACATGGCAGCTTACTTGAGTGGCTTACACCACATTTCCCTTCACGTTTCTAACGTGAACAAAATAGCCAATGACCTTGTGTCCAAGTTCAAGTTTAGCCTGTTCGCCACCAGATTAACGGACAGGTCCCGACAACTGGCCTTCAGAAAAGGAGCCGCCGTGTTCGTCGTGAACGAGAGACCAAACCAAAGCGGCGTGATATTGAATGAAGAGCTGCCGGACATCACACACCGGCATTCACCGGACACGCGCAGGCTCAACGTGCGCAAGTACGAACAGGGAACAGCGAAATGTCTGTACGACATCAGCCCGAGTTACTCTGTGGATACTGTGAGTAACGTGTGCTTCGAGGTGGAGGATGTGGAAAAGTCCTTCAGGGACCTTCGCCATTTGGGTTGTAACTTCCTGGTGCCACCCACCACAGTGGAGGACGAGGCTGGAGCTGTCACCTACTCTGTGGTGCAGTCAGTTGTGGGCAATGTGTGCCACACGCTGATTGACAGGACTAAATATGAGGGTTTATTCCTGCCCGGGTTTGATGTCCTGGAAAAGGACTGCAACCTGGAAGAGGACGAGGACATGTCCTGTCCAATCACACACTTTGACCACATCACTTATGCCTGTCACAGGAAAACCACTCTGCAGGTCATGAGGTGGTATGAGCAGCTCTTTGGTTTTCAAAGGTTTTTCATTGATAGGTGAGAAAAACTCAAGATATTCACAGTTAAGGTTTCCAGAGATTATAAAGTGGGACAATTTTTGGCCAATTATTATATTATAAATACTTCATTAAGTTCTATTGTCCTATTTTGTACTATCTACTTTAACTGGTCTAATTATGTTGGTGCATTTTTGATATTATGAAGTACCTTTGAGTATCTTATATAAATAATGTGTACTAGTGTTATTATTTATGTACATTTGCACTTTTTTGTGTGAATCCTGTTAATTGCACTCAAACTTAATTTATTGTCACATAAATACAGTGCAGACATAAAATGTAGATGATGCATGATACCAATGATATCACGATACAACGATTCTGTTTTAATCAATATATTACAAGACAATCATATAGCGATACATCACGATATCTGTCTCACTGAATGCCTGTGAAAAGTCAAAAGTGAAGGATTTCTCTATTCACAACATACAGAGCAAAGTGTGTAAAGTCTGCTTATTAAACATGGTGGGGCATCTCTTCATGTATAACCTCCCTCTTCTTCATCCAGTTAAATTCTACCCAAGTTTCCCTCATTCATTTAAGCAGCGTAAAATAAAGTACAATTAAATAAAGATATTTGCACCGGTGTATCGATTATTGTATTGTGTGAGGAAGGTCAACAGTATATCACCAAATCAATATTTTGACCCACCCCTGATTGTTAAAGATTTAGAATTTATCAGATGGAGGAAAAAAAGAAAATCATCCCCCAATATTGGCGTCATATATTATAAATATTCTAAAGATCGGCTGAGGCCATAGAAAAACCCGTATCTGTCATCATGTAATTGTCTATTTTGTTCAGACTGATAATTTCACAAAGCTGACGGTTGACTGTTTGTTCTTGAGAGCAGTGAGGAAGATGTGGATGAAGGTTTCGTCATAAACCAGGAGGGCATTGGACTGCGTCTTACTGCCATGGAGTACTGGAAATGCAGCAAAGCTGGCATCATTCTTCCCTCTGTGGACAAAAAAGGGCCTGACTGCAAGTTTGTCATTGCAGAATCACTGCCTGAACAAGGTAACATCCAGCCACCCTATATTTTACTAATAAATTTACCCTCTGCCACCCTGTGTGATCTAAAGACTCCTCTCCTACTGTATGTGTTTTCTTGCTGTCATTTTTAGGCAGGAACCAAGTTGACACCTTCTTGGAGCAGCACCGGGCTCCAGGGATCCAGCATGTTGGACTGTACACTGAAAACATCCTCTCTACTGCACATGCAATGGCTGGAGCTGGAGTGCAGTTCTTCTCCCCCCCTCCTGCCTATTACACTGAGGTTTGACTGACTCCTTTAGACTTGTAATGGCAGGATTACCACAAAACATTTTTGGTCAGGCCAAAAATGCTAATCGCGATATATATTTTCAATTGTGTAGATATTGTGATAAATGTCAATTGATTTTTGCTCCTGGTTGAAAATTGAAGAAACTCTTAGCAGCCAATTTGGCACTGAATGCAGCTACATTTTATGTATTGTGATTATTATCGCCATAGAATGTGTATTTAAACCAGAATTGTCTTCACTATAAGAAAGTACAAATACATCATTGTGTTTCCATCAGAATATATCAGGTTTCTATACAGAGTTTACAATTAATGGTGTTTTTCCAATTAATTTCTCCATATATATCAGTGGCTGTTTTTTTGCATTAAATAATAGTAGTATGTAACACATACAGGTAATATTTTGCAGACATATTATCCTCCACCTGATTCTACACTTACCGATTCTCTATGCTGTGACAGGTGGGAAAACAGCAGGAAATCGAGGAGGCAGGACACAGCCCTCAGATGCTGGCACAGTATGGCATTCTCCTGGACACAGACCTGCACCAGGGTCCACTGAAAACATCCTGTGACAACAGACGGTGAGAGGGAATATAACTAAATAACCCCCGAAAATAGAGAAATCAACCCACAGAGGAGATGATTAATGTAAGACTTGTACTTGTCCTGTTATCGTCATTGTCTAGGTACCTTCTCCAGGTGTTCACCAAGCCCATCTTTGCTGAGGACACCTTCTTCCTCGAGTTGATTGAGAGAAGAGGGGCAATGGGTTTTGGCGAGGGAAACATCAGAGCACTGTGGCGGTCGGTGCAGGCCTACATGGAGAGTGAAAGAGGGGATTCTCAAGAAAATGAAAACTCAAAGACTGTTTACATAAGAGCACACGAAACAAAATAATAATGAAATATTCAAAATGTTATCTATTTCAGTATAAATTAAGTGGAAGGCCTCAAATTGCACTTCACTCTACGCTGTTTATAAATCAAATTATATGTTGTGATAATAGCTATCTCGCACATCTCAAATTTAAGATGCTGCTTCTCATTGTGAACAAACTGGTGTGATAGCAAATTACTCATAAAATGCTTCAAATATGAGAACATAAATAAACACACATACAAACGTTGTACATTGATTAAACAATGGCGTGAAAACTTCATTATTGTAATATCTTGAGTCATCTATGACAGTGGTTTCCATACTTAATTATTTCTATTTAATGTTTTCTTTTTCTCAAATGCATTTGGGAAGTAAATGCTGTACTTACTATAATTTACTTGATATTTCATTCTATACTTAATTTAGTAGTTTGGATTTACTCAAGTAAAATACCTCAACATTCCATCAAAAATTGACTTATTGATAAAATCACATGGAGAGCCTGGAAGACTAATTACATGTTAATGCATCAGCACTAATAATCAAATACAATATGATACATAGTATTTCAACTTTATCATTTAAAAAAAAAAATAGAAACAAAAACCACAGGTAATCAGGTAACTTCACATCTTGAGACTGTCGTTAAATTATGTAATTGTATAGCATTATCCAAATTCACTAGTTATTTAATAGCCATTTAACCACATAAACTATATTATTACTTTTCTGAGCTAAGATGACCTTTCTTCTAAATAACACACTCACTCAGTCACTAATGAACCATCACTGGAAGAACAGCTGCACCTCTTTCAGTTTTTGTGTTGCGCAAACTTTGGCTAAATCGTGGCTCCATCCAGCCTCTTCCTAACTATCCCCTACAGAGTTGTGCCAGTTCAATTAACTTGACTATAATTATTATAGGCGAGGCAGTGAATTGTAGACAGTGTTCCATTAAAACCATATGTTGTTTTGATGTCCTGACGACAGTCCCTGTGTCCCCACTGAGTAACATCGGAGAGTCATTTCAACCACAACCTTTAAAATAACCAGTTTGTAAATACATGTACTTCTGCCTTTTGACAAATGGTGTCAGTGTTTTCTTTTACTCCAGTGTCATTCTCTTGGCAAATCAAAACTTTGGAGTTTAATGTCTTTAGGGTCTGTCTTTTACTAAACTGAACATTTCTGGCACAAAGAGAAACACTACAGAGAGACACAAACAGCTGTACTCTTAACTCAATTTTGGATTGAATTTGTAGCCTGGTTGCATTAGTTTAAGGGAAAGAATACAAACTGTTGAATCTTGCGTCATAAAGGGGGAGTTTTGTTTTGGGATGGAGGGAATTAACTGTTCATTAAAGTTGAGAAGGGATGGCTCCAGTACAGGAGTGCTTCAGCCATCTGTCTGCAGCCAGTGTGAGACACAGATGGCATCCAGCGTTCTGCATGGGGTCTCAGTACTGGGAGTTTGGAAGCTCACCTCTTATTTACTGTTCACCACATGGTAACAAGTGTTACATTAATAACCGTCAAAAAAATGTACTCGAGAACCTAGGGTCACTTCAGTTTAATCCTGGGGCCTTTTTGTGGCACTGTGATTGGTGGATACTGCCCCCTATGGTTTTGACAATCACAGCACACACTATTCTGTCAAAGTTGGTAAGTTGCAAAAACTCCCACTCATGCGTGTTTGACAGAGCGCTTCCTACAGACTCATCTGTGCCTTTTAGGACGACAACACATGCAAAGTTTGATGTGTCATATATTGTGCATTTGTTTTGGAAAGCATTTCTTTGCCAGTCTGCTGAAACAGTTAGGGTAAAAAAAAACAACAACGTGTGACTCCCACACTGTAGCCTACACAGTCAAGGGGACAAATCCACAGTGGCCTTTAACACAAAAGGCAGACAGTCTAAAACCGAGGAGGACAGTACAGCAGTCTGACAGTCTGGGAGAGATTAGTGGCACACAGCAGATGTTACTCCTTGATTAACAACAGTGTCTGCCAGGGGTGAGACTCAGCTCCCCACCCTTCTGGGCCCCACTGTCTTAACTTCAGCCCCCACAAAATAAATCAGCTCAGCATACATGGAGTTATGGGACAAGAAGTAGTTCATCTGTTTTTCAAATATACAGGTATGACTTCAATAACTGCAATTTGCTCGTATCATGCCTTTGCTTTAGTGTCGTAAATATGCATCAACGATGTGAGATCCCAAATACAAGCACTGCAACTTTGCTGTTGTTGGCTCACAACGTGCGAACAGTATCTAAACACCCAAAAAGCCAAGTAAACACACTGTTATATACTGTACATAAGCTGCGTTATATGAAGATGCATGAATGAAAGTGGTCCCTGACTTTAGAGAATAGAGAGCTCACAAGAAGAGCTTTTTTAGAATGAGAATTGGCTTCAATTCAAGTATGTGTGCATATATTTGACTCTGTGTACTAACAAATAAAAAAGACCTAGATGATACAACACAACTGAACAAATAACAAATAAATGATACACACTGGTCTACATATCAGACTTTGTCACCTCTCAAAACTCACCTTTTCAAAATAGCATACAATATTTAATCACTCAGGTTGTTAGAGTAATGATATGTATGAGTGTATGTTTGCACACACACACACACACACACACTGGTTTTGCTTTATTTGTATGGACACTCTTAGACATAATGCATTCCCTATCACCAATGCCTAACCCTAACCTAAACCTTCTTCTAACCCTAACTCTAAAACCAGGTCTCAATCCTCAAAAAGCCTGTAAAAGTTGTGTGGACCATCCAAAATGTCCTCACAAGGTCAAAATGTCCTCACAAAAAGATGTTTGTTTGACAATTGGTCCACACAGTCCATTTAAGACATGTTCACACACATACACACACATTTGTGCATCTACTCTTCTTGGAACACTGCATTAAAATCTTTTTTTTATTTGAACAACCAAATCTTATCCCTAACCTAATCCTTATGTACAGTAAGTATGAAGTATAGCTCATTTATTTCTAGTGTTGCTGTAGATAATGAATGTTGATAACACGATAATGTTGACTGAGAAGGACCTTGAGTGTCATGAAAGGCAAATGTGTTTATTATGAATGATTATCACTATTATCGTTACTGTTGGGAATAATAAAAATACATTCTCTATAGTAAACCATTATTACCACATGTATTCATACATACACACACACACACTAAAGCCTAAAAGGCTATATAATTATATCACTATTATCGTTACTGTTGGGAATAATAAAAATACATTCTCTATAGTAAACCATTATTACCACATGTATTCATACATACACACACACACACTAAAGCCTAAAAGGCTATATAATTATACTGGGTGCTGATGTTGGGTATGATAAAGCCAGAGTTTACTTCCTGGAAGAACAATACATTTGTAATGAATGTATTTATTTGGGATCATTGCTTATTATAGTAGAACTCACATAGTGGGGGTGAAACAGCTCTGCACACATAACACACACCTTTCGTTCTCCGTCATCTGGCTCTCTAAATCACACACAGTTGCCAGGTTATCATGTTACATCGCTGTATGTCGTGAAAGTGCCCTGTCTATACGCACAGCTCAAAACTCTGATTACTTTTCATTACTGCATGGTGGCTCAGACCACTAGTTACACGCGCGGGGGTGGTACGTGCTAAAAGAAAAGTAATACCAAGAGTTCTATTTCACGTTCTACCACTATAAACTTCGTTTGACTGGTATGTGGAGCTGTAATAAGACAAATTATGTATGTAATTCGAGTCAAACGGTTATCATTTAGTTGCGCGAACAAGTCAGCGGACACCGTCCACCCCTGTGACAAGTGGTGCTGCTCGTGTATGTTGTCACAGGCTCATTAGCGTGCAATTTTGGACAGTAGTGCGCTGGGGCAATGTTGTAGTTTGCAGAAGCTGCTTGTAGTAGGACGTGTAGTGAGGAACTCGCATCTCTTCCTGCCTGACTCCTTGTTGTGTCTGTCTGATAAAACTAAACTCAACATGGTCCAGCAAACTTAAACAGCCGCGGGGTGCTGTTGGAGAGCCGGGGCGCACACCGTGAGGCTTGTAAGTCGTAGTTTTTGGTCAAATAACTGTCTGTGCTGGCTAACTAAAAGAGGCTGTATCTAGTTTATAAGTTGTTATGCTCTTTTGTGTTTTAAAAGTGGGTGTCTCGCATGAATAGTTATTTTCTTACATTGACATGTACTTTCACAATTGTCTAGTATCAGTAAACTTCTGAAAGTGTACTAAACTAAACTTAGTTAGCTTAGCAACCTTTCCTCATGTGTACAGACTGTTCCTTTTGTCTTGTTTGGGTTAAAACTTACATAAATGCAGCGTGAAGTGATTATTATCTGCTCCTTTACCATGTATTACGTCTGCGTTACAATTGAATAGAATAGTATGGAGTTAAATGTCGTTGGGAAGGTTAATATAACAAGTGTCAGTAAGCTTGAACATGTCCATACATATTCAGAGTCTTGTAAACCATCCATGGTAATTACTACAGTTCATGTCAGTATCATCCCTTCGTCTCCTTTGCTACAATAGAAACTATGCATGACCTGTCTGCCATCGCATAATGTGTGTGTTAACTCTATCAGATTAGCTGACATGCAAAGAGATAAAACCACCCTTGGGTCAAAAAGTTTTTATGTGACATTGAAGTGCAAACTGGGTTTTCACTCATGCATGGAACTCAGGACAAGATAGGGAAGTGTAATTAGGGGGCAAACATGTATGACTTTTTTTTTTTTCTTCAACATGTTCAGGGTGCAAGCTTTTGTACTTGATGCCCCATTATTTGGTGGCCATGTTATTTGGGGCTTAGACCATTTTTTTCTTTTATGGCACATTTTGTGCCAGTTGCAGTGGAATGTGATGTCTTATCTTTATCTAGCCAACCTTCCCCTCAGGTATGAGGATGGGGCTGGCTGACACACAATGTAACTGATTCTGCAATTTAAGTCCTCAGTAGGATCATAAACACAAGAGCTTGTTAAACCTGAACTCCTCAGTGTGCCACAACCATGGTTATGGCTGCTTAAGTTCTGAAGTGGATTGAACATGTGTACATTGTAAGTTAAGTAGAGAGAATTTTTTTGACTGTAAATACAAATATCTTTTTTCCTTTTTGAGCACACACATTTCATATTTTAACCTTAGTGGCTTGTGGCCTTTCTCTCCAGCTCAAAATCCTGTTTGCTCTGTAGCCTGTGTGTAACATTCTGTGAGCTCCCGTCACACCAATTTCTTTGCCAAACTCATTTCCCTTTCATGAGGGATTTTGGAAAAAGGGGTTTAAGGGGCTGTTTGTGCTAGTTACTTGGACAAGCTCAGTTTTCAGATCCCTCTCTGAAACTGAGAGGAATCCACCTGGAAGGCTGGCAAACTCATCTGAAAAAGTGGTGAGAGGTTTTAGTCTTAATGTAAGGAGGCTAAACAGAGCCTGCAGACAATTCCTCTTTCCTTGACCACATCACCGATATATTTAGACACATTCTGAGGTAATCTTAGATCTTGCTAGGACAATGCTCAAAACATTTATGTGGGCAAATTTTTGTTCCATGTTTTCTCTGGTGTCATTTATATGTGATCGGTGAGAGGCTTGAGAAATTCCTGCATCTAAATGAAGAGCACCTTTCCTCTCCATTCTGAATTTTGGTTGGAATCTTATTTTTATTTTGGCCTATTGACACGCAAGGTTATTCTGCCGTGGAAGTAGACAGATGTTGTGTCTTCAGTCCTTTGTAATTAAGAGACTTTTGTCAGATTTAGCATTCAAGTGGACAACTTTTCTCCCCAACTTGGACAGGTTTGTTGAAAGCCTCGATTACAGAGCTCCAAAAGGCTCTTGTTCTGGACTAATGTATACAGTGCAAGTGATTATGTATGAGATAATTAAACAGCAGGCCTGCTTTAAAACGTAGGCCTCCTTGGCTGCCATGCATAGCCATGCTGAGCCTTTGTGTTTATGGTAAGTGGGCAGCTGCATGCTTGTGAGACATTGGCTGTACCCCAGGCCCTTAACTGAGCCTGATAACTACGATTGAAGCCTCCCAGCCATGCTCATTTCTGACTATTCACTCACTGCTTTAGATGTAGTGTGTGCCTCCTGTTTGACATCGCCTAATTTCTGTGAGCATGGGGACAGCTGCGGGCTAGCCTGCACTCTACAATGAGGTTTCATAAATTTATTTTCAGTCAGTCAGCCATAGCGAAACTTGGTGGCACCTGCCCTTTGTGGCAGCTAATTAAAGGCACTAACAATGAAAAATCTAGATTTTATTATTATTGTTGTTGTCGATGCACATTACTGTTGAAAAAACAGAAATGGTCGGACAGTTTGACATTCAGTTATTCCCTCATCATGGTCCCTAGAAGTCTGTCTGCCTTTTATGACATGTTCTGTCAACACAACCACTATTGTGTCCAAATATGGATTATGCACAAGCCATGCAACTCAAAGAATTAAGCCTTAGTTAGTGTGAACACGTCAGGCTTTTTAGGAACATTCATAATCTTTCTTAAGGAATCTTTTTGTGCAATGGGAAGGCAAACCCTTTCACAGCATTCCACTGACAAGCAGTATGTTGATGAAGAGCAGCAAAAAATCTCTCTGTTCGGTTTCAAGTCAGGCCATCTCAGTTGCTCAGCAGATGCTTGGATTACTGAGACGGCCACAATCCTGGGATTGTTGAGAGCAGGATGTAGTTCCAACTGCTTTGTTGTAGGAATGTCAAAGGAGCATACCTGGAAATTCAACTAACATTAAGTTTTTTTTAATGTAGCAATTTACACCCACATGTTTTTGTATTGTGATAAATGTCACGTTTAAGAAACCTCTTATATGTGGTTGTAAACTTCTTTATGGACAAAAAAAAACATAGTCTGAGGGGAAACATGCACAGTTGTTATGTTACTTCAAAGTGTGTTTGCTACTAGTCTTAAAACTAGTTTAAATCCAATAGCATTTTCAGTAGCCTAACAAGGTGCAACAATATCACACCAGCTGTCCCCCTAGTGCCAAAGAATAGATTAGTATTAACACTAATTGTCGAGTCAGACACAAAGCTGCCAAATCCTTTTGTAATGTTGGCCTAACCTGTGGGATTACAGTCAGAACAATGCATAGAAGGTCACCCATGCAGTTTTCATGAGTGACCACAGCTCAGCTGCCAATTAAAACGCTATGCTGACTGTAGACTTTTTGGACTGCACCATAATTTATGAGTCTTCAAATGTGTCATTTACGACTGCAGTGTTTGATCTTGTATAGAAAACACAGCTGGCCTCCACTTTATACTTGAACTCTTTATTCTTGTCCTATCTAGAACTCATTTAGGCCACGCGATAGCTCGCTTATTCTCACACCCCAAGTAGCAAAGGTTGAAAAACATTTGGTAACCACAAAGGAAGTGTGCAGTCCCATCAGCTCGTCCAAGACAACATTCTTGTTGTCTTTTAGGAAGGCATCTTGTCAGTACACTGCCAGTGTCAACTTGGCCGCAGTCAGTCAGAAGCCATTTTGCATGTGATGGAAACGTCGTCCAACATTCTTTCACTTCGAAGAGATTAGACTTCTCAGTTGTCAAGGTGGCTGCTGCTCCAACCCAGATAAAGAGCTATCAGGCTGCAGAAGAGTAGAGACTCCTTTTGATTCTTGATAGTAGCTGCATCGTCATGGAGGTGAATCCAGTTTGGTGTGAGAAGAGGAGTGGCACGTAGTATCGGGTGCATCCTTTAAGCTCTGGAGACCATGTCTTGGAATGCCTCTTGCGTTTAGTTTAAAGTTGTGTCCATGTTCCAAAAAAAGTAAACTGCATTTTGCCGCTGCTCTGCAAGATGTTTCCTATTCACAAACTCTCAAAGGTTTGAATGCTTTTCAAAGGCTGTGGGGCAAGGTTAGGCTCTTCTAATTGTGTGTACAACTTATGTCATGAAGTTGAGGAATGTTTATAATTATGTTATAAACCTCACCCATTTAAAGTGCTCGGCTCAGATTTATGCGATTAAAAAAAAACATAATGCCTAAGCATGAGAAGGATGATAAACTGTTACAGTTCTCTGTAACTGAATATAATAGATGATGTTTACAGTTTAAGGTTCAGATTGTCAGGCTAGAGTTTTCTCCATTTTTCCAGGGGAAGAAATTTAGTGTCCTTTGGGGTAAAACTTGTGTTAAAGAGCTTTTTTTGTCTCTCCCAATTTTATTTCTATGGGCGAGGTTTTTTTTCTTTCTGTGCCAAGTGCCAATGCCATCTGAGTCCATCACAGAGCCATTAAAGGCAAGATATAAACAACTGTTTCCTCTACCTCAGCACATCCTGAGTTATCTCTTCTGTGGACCACAGATTTGTGTGGTTAATGGTCATGCACAGTATAAGCTCCTGTCCTTTACTATTCTCAGAGGCCATACATTAAAGCTGCCAGAAGTCCTTGAACCACATTTTGTCTCTGCATAGAACTCAGTTAAAAACATGCTTGTGTTTAAGCTGTTTTCCTGATGTGATAAGTGTTGGTAATGAAAATCATATGCTGAATGCAAACAGCACCTCCACTATGTCAGCTCCCTCTTGTCTTGTGATCCGATCCATCCCCCCCAACCCACCCCCCAGCTGCACATACACTCACACACCACGCCACCACCCGCAACTCTGATATCGTCTCTTTTGTTTCCCACAGTGTCTCATCTTCTGCACAGAGCATTCTTTTGTTTCATCACTTTCTGTTCACCTCTTTATGTGCTTGCAGTTGTTCTGTCATTCAAGCAAGACACTCTAACCTTGCGGCCATTATACGTTGTGTCAACTGCACTTTGTTGCAATCACCTTATGGCAATGCAAGCATTTGTGGAATGTCCTATCATACTAATAGATATGTCAATGCTTGTATTTACAATCATGTGTCCTCCTCAGCTCCCTTGCTGTATGGGGTTGGTCCTTGAACCACACCACTCCTCTTTGTACAAAATATACCTCCTCTGGCTCATGAAGTCACAATTATAAGGATCTATTTCTCTGCTTAACCTAATAAACTCAAGTCTTCCACCCAAACCTTAGTGAAACTGAAGTTTTTTATTCTACTCCTCTCAAGTTCATCAGTTTATCACACATTTTTTCTCAACTATCAAATATTATGCTGAGAATCTTGCCATTATCTGTTGTGCTCCTCATCAAGTCATGTGTTCTTCAGCGATGAACTATGACTAAAATCAGATGTATTCATCTTTTATGGATCTTGAACTATTAACATTCTTCCTGTAGATTATTTCAGTATCCCCATATGTGCCTCGATCACGCTGCTCCAAATCATTTACTGTTTGTTCAAAATGAAGCTGCCAGGCTACTAAATAAAACAAGCCGCCGGCCTCACATTATCCCCGTTCTTGGATCGCTCTGTTGGCTTCCTGTAAAAATTTGAATAAACCACAAGATCCTGTAGGTCCATGACCTTGCCCACAGTTGCATTTCTGATACTTTTCCTAGTACAACTTCTCAATCCTCTGATTCTCATAGCCTTTTAACCATGCAACCCTGCTCTGAATGCAAAAGTAAAGGTGGTCATACCTTTGCTGTTTTAGTCCCAACCCTCTTAAGTCAGCACCAGTTAAAGTAGCTTCTTAAAGTCATCTTTAGAGAAAAGTCTTGTTTAGTTTGGGCTGTCTTTTTTGCTGTGTTTTGTATTATAATTTACAACTTTCTTTGAAAAAGTGCTATATAAATAAAAGTATTAGTTAAACTGATCTGGTGACAGTAAAAAATCTCCCGTGATGGGTGTACAGATTTACATCTGTGGTTAATCAGCTGTTTTACTGTAATTGTGGAGCAGCATTAATGCAAAGAGGGTTGTTTTGATAACCGCAAGGTCAGCTATTCCCAGCCAGCCCCTGAGGATTCACTTACACAACTTTGACTTTGCTCTATTCCTCTCTGTGTGCTCCAGTGTGCAACACTTAAGAGGAAATTCATTCTCTCAGATGACTGATAATCCTCCACTTGAATAGGCGAGAGCCAAACAAGGGATAAAGTTCCACTTTTGGTGACACTGTAGAGACCATGTGGAAGTGAAAATGCAGTGTAATTTCTGCTCACAGACTCCCACATGGTGACATAGGCAAAGCTTTGTGCTAGGCATGTTCGTTCGCTTACTTGATAATTTAAGTAAGTTGTCAAACCACCAGCCTCGCTTTACATTCTCCCACCTATCTTTCACTTTTATGGATGTCGAGCAGGTTGTTCCTGTGGCGCATGGCAGGAAATTTACAATGGATTGTGTTTGGAAGCTTAGGTTTTTCTTTCCCCGCGCCAATTGGCATTAAAGGTAGTACTGAAAAGTTTGGAGCTTATTGAATTGTAATGGTATCTGAAGAGTTGTAACCAGCGTGGATCCAGCTACCTCCTTCCACGAAGCAGAACTGCTGACATAATGTTACTGAGTTCTAATTCCGTGCTCATCTGTGTGTGTCTTGCTCAGGAAACACATTCCCAGAGAAGCTGAGGTGCCGTCTTAAACATATGAGAAAACATCCAGTTCACACCACGCTGACCAAGATGGCTCTCACTTCTTCTTTCCCTCACTGGAACGACTGCAGTCAAGGATGTGTGTTGCCATGGTAATCATTTACAAGAAAACACTGGAAAAGAAGAGCGCCGACGATGTAACATCCAAAAGGAAAGACTTGGGCTTGGTGAGAGGTTATTTTCTACTTGCATAAGTTTTTTTTCCCCCGTTTGAAATGTGTCATTTGTTGTTTACATGAAGCGCCGCCAACGGGCCTCAGCACCTGACAAAGATGACAAGGTGCTGCTCTAAAGTGGGATTATTTTTCAACTTTAATCAGAGTTTAAATCTGACTGTTAACTTCCCTTGAGTCAAATCTGTTTGACAAGTGTTGCCTTAAAGCATATCAGGAAGCATGTCTTCAGATTCATGTATCTGCCAATGAGTGATGTATTTTGTTGCATTTATGGATAATTGCATCATAATTGCCGCCAACTGCTATCACCAGGGTGTTTGTCATCTGGTCGCGGACCCTCCCTGCTCCATTTATTTCAATCAAAACAACAATGGAGTATTTTAGCTCGACTTAGCTGAGCAGTGCTGACTCATTTTCTCATCAGCATTCATGCAACAGATTCTTCTTTCTGCCTGGACAGAGTGAGAAAATTCCCCCCACGAATATGGGCTGAGTTTGCCCTCGAAGCCACGTGAAATGAAGTCATCATGCTCTGGGGCTGAGTGTCAATCAGAGGCATTTCTGCTGGAACTCCCTCTTTGGTTATGAGCAGCATTTGGACTTAATCACTCAGCAGCAGAAAACCTGTGCTCCAACATACATGCAGTCCTGGGGCCAGCACTTATGTTGTCGATTTTCAAATTTGATTTGTTTTTTAATTTTTTTTTGTGAGATGACAGTGATACCTTTTTAAAAAAAAAATGTTTTTTCACAGTTTCAGGCACAGACCATGAGCCAGGGGACTGCACTTTTCTCTTGTGGACTCATGGGTAAGTGTTGTCATCTTTTACTACATCCATACAAAATCACACATCCAAGCACATCATAGACAATTCTAGTATATATTGTATATATATATATATATATATATATGTATATATATATATATATATATATATATATATATATATATATATATATATATATATATATACATATATATATATATATATATATATGTATATACATATATATATATATATATATATATACATATATACATATATATATATACATATATATGTATATATAGTATAATTCTAGTGTAAATCAGAAAAATAGTAGTTTAATATTTATAAATATTGTAAAGCAATATATTTTTTATCAAAGGACAAGTGGTAAAAATAATGGATATATGGACTTCCCAAGTCCACTTTTACTTTTTATTTTTAACATTTGAACGTAACAACTTGAAGAGGCCAGAAATACTCCGGTGACACACACACATACACACACACAGCAGGGTGTGTGTGTATTATATGATGTCAGAAAACACATCAGTTCCTGTTAAATCTGGATGATGGTCACACACGTTATTGTGAGACAGGCCTGACAGGTGTTTTTGCCAAAGTGTGTTAATGATTATGTGTCATTAGTTTATCTTTGGCAGAGATCTTACAGCACACCTGCATGCTTCAATGCTGTGGACGTGACAAACTGCAGTTGAAAATTGGGTTATGGGTACAGAGCCCTGTATTCTCCATTTCCCTTACTGTAGGAGCAACAGCCTTTGCAGTCACTGTATTGTAAGACTGTATAATCTCTTTACACTAAGCTGATGTTTCTGTCTGGCAGAGAACACGGCAGTAACCAGTAGGTGTTGTTAACAATGCCCTTTGTTTCTTGCCTCCTTGTTCTGTCGATGGTATTTTTGGAGTTTTATCGCCAGCCGAGAAAAATAGACATTTTGCATACCAGGACTGGGCAGAGGCCTTGATGTGTGTTATTCAACTCAAAGTTGACTGACCAGTTCATTTGGCTGATCTGTTAATTCAATTGAATTTCTGTTGAAGCAAAAACAGGTGCTTTCCTCACAGAACTCTTACAGAGTCTCTGTGTGCTATCCGGTCATTTAGACTTTCAGCTTCGCTCCCTGTCCCCGTCAGCTTTATAGTGAAGCAGAATCTGAGGGACAAGGTTTATTTTTAGTTCCATTTACACAATACAGTGAGTGAAACCAACACAAAGTAAACATGCTGGGACATGACTTGACTGTGGTTCACGTCAAGGTCTGCAAACGTGACCTCTCATGGTTAAGGAATAAAAAGATTAAATTGAACTAAATCAATTTTAAAAAGTTTTTTCAGAGGTTCATGCCTTAAATAACTGCCCCAAACACCAGTGTCACTGTGTTACTGACATTACTATCAATGGCTCTAGGAAATAAAAGGGTGATTTTCCTCCTGGTAAAAAAAAACAAATCTGGTCTTTTGTTGCAGAGACAAGTCGGTGGCATGAGGTGGGCCATAGCTGTGCCATACAGCAGAGGCCGGTAGGAACCAGCCTGGAGAGCCTGTGGGATGTCCTGCCTGAGGTGCACAAAAGTTCAGCCCACTGGGATTGGGATGTTGGTTCCAGATCAAGCACAATCACCAGCTTGTTGCAGGACCTTAGCTTGACCGAGGCTGCAACGTCCCACGCGACTGCGCCTCCCAGCAAGCGGCAGTGCCGGTCCCTGTCGTGCTCAGACGAGCTTGGCGGTTGCCGCTCCACCTGGCGTCCACAGGGCTCTCGCGTGTGGACAACGGTGGAGAAGAGGAGGTGCCACAGTGGAGGCAGTGTCCAGCGCAGCGTTGTAGGGAATGCGCAGCTGGGTTTCCCAGCCATGCAGCGCAGCTCCAGTTTCAGCCTGCCGGCCCGCTCCAACATTCTGGAGCTGCCCTGTTTCACCCAGCGTCTACCCTGCCCCTCAGCTTTCGCTGGTCTGACACCCTCCTCCGAACCCCCGGTGCAGCCCCTATACCTCTCTCACGAACAGATCTGCCTCACCGAGGCTCGTGAACCCTCTCCACCCAGCTCCTCAGATTCCACTCCAGAGCTGGAGCGTCGTGGTGGACAGGGGGGTCTCGCCCGCAGTCGCTCACAGCCTTGTGTCCTAAATGATAAGAAGATTGGCGTGAAGCGTAGGAGACCGGATGACACGCATAAACAGAGGCCTTCTTTGGATCTGGCAAAGATGACCCAGGTTAGTCCTTCAAGTGTCACAAGACTGATTTATATTGTATTCAATCAAGCCAAGATACACTGAATAAATATTGTTATAAAATATACACATGAAGGTTATGTTGTGCCTGATCATGTCTAATGTCTGTTTAATAAGGCATTTGCTGGAACTTGCCACAGCCCTCTTCTGTGCTCCAAAAGATTCTGGGCTTCAGAGACAAGACTCTGGAGAAATGGTCATGCCTGCTGGAAGCTCTGTTAGGTCCATCAGTCTCTTACATTAGCCGGCTACACTCTGTTGTTAGGCCAATGTGTTCCTTCCATGTTAGATAAACTTCCAACTAAGGTCATGCCATAGTGTCTGTGTTTCTGTAGGCACTGTCATTAAATGCCATTGTTCATTCACGGAGGGCTGGCTTGGGTCACATTCCATGAAGTGGATGTGTGTCTTCACATGTAGAGCATGTAGCAAAGTATGGATTACAGAATTAACAAGTTTAAAGTAGAACCTGATCAAACAATGAGTGCTTTTGGATGGATCCACTCCTGAAGTCGACTGTTACAACAGACAACCGCGTGTTTTATCTGCACATCCCGGCGGTCGTTTGTCCTTTTGCCCCACTAGCACACAGACACACATGGTAAAGTTTCACACGAACTCTGGCTGCATCATAAACACTGAGCTGGACTTGGCCCCTCTGAGAAAGTCACACAGAGTTCAGCAGTAACTTAACAACAGTGCTGCTGTGACACGACAAGACGACACCACACGCAGTGAGGTCGATGTAGAGAAATGAGCGTTAGGTGAGACAAACAACAATGTTTATACAGAGCGACGTCAGGGTGCCTCTCAGATTGTTAGCTTTGGGGTTTCCCTGCTGTTTGTTGATTGTTTTTTTTTATTAAGAAGGGACTGCTGTGAGTTTACTTTCACACGTCAGGTCAAATAAATAACTTTATTTTACCGGAGATATCAACTTACTGGATTTAAAATCAGTTTTCATTTATCTCAGGGGATTAGTTTAGAAAATAAAATGACATTCAGACACTTTTGGCCTAGTTAAACAACTAAATAATCCATTTTCATGCTGATGTTTCATGAAAGATGTGCAGCTCTAGGGCTTTATCGTTCCCTCTTGCTATTCAAAGTCACCTTACTATTCAAGAGCAGTCACAGTGCTGCAGAATGCGTCTGCAAAGTGTCCGGTCATCCACACACCACGGTGGTGTAGTTTTCCCAGGGAGGAACTGCTACCCTCTGCGTGGCTCACTGCGGCTCCGTGAATGTCAGGAAGCAGAGCAGCTGTGGCAGAGGTTATAGATCGTAGCGCAGAAGAGATGCGTGCTGGGTAAAGAGATATTGATTTCTGTAAATTCAGCTCAGTGGGTGGATCGGTGCCACAACCACGCCTCGTGAGCTATTGATCAGCTTATATTGACGGAGAGTCCAAGGTCAGTATGAATGAGGAGACTTTCTGCTCCTCTCTCCCACCGGAGTTGCAGTAGCAGGAAAATACTCCAGCAGCAATTACTCGTGACCCTTATTGTGATGTGGTGCAGAAAAACTGTGTGAGGACACGGTGTCACCTCAGGGCCCCCCCGCAGAACAACTTGGTGTCATTTCAATGCCATTTGTTTTTTTGCGATATTGCAGACTGTACTCACAGTCTTATCAGCTCGGTCCCATGGTCTGGGCCAGAAATCGTGACTGTTGAGAGTCAAGTTCAAAATGCACAAGGCTGCAGTGTGACACTAGCCTGTTGCTGACAAATGTACCAGCTTGACCAGAGCCATGAATAAACAGCACGGCCTCTTGTGATGTATTGCTGCCTGGTGCAGACCTTTCAGACAGATTTCCGCTGAAAAATTGTCAACTCCCTCCTCCTTGGACCTTTCTCATGGTTCTAATACAAATATTATTGTAGCTGTAACAGAGCTGAAATGACAAATAATGAATTTGACCTTTTAAGTATTTATATCAAATAATAAAATAAACAGTCGAGTGCACACACGTTTCTGATCATCTCTACAACTATTAGATGGACATTTTGGCTCAGAGATTCGTTAAAACCGTTGCTAAAAAACATGCTGAATACCAGTACTGACCATTGTCAGCATGTTTATACATTAATTAGCAGCACAGAGTTGATGACTGCTGTAGAAACATGGCAGTGTAAAACAAGGTACATACAATACAATACGTATAAAAGACGTTTGTACACTTACACAAACCTCCTAAATGTTACACACCGGGCATCCAGGAACTTTTGGAACTTGAGATGGGGGCATTTCCGCTTCGCTCTTAATGTGAATCATGAAAAAGTGTATAGATTCGTCTTTCATCTATCAATTAGCTTGAGCCGTATAAACTTGGCCGTGAGCTGCGCGGCCAACAGCCTCCTGCCTGTTAAGTATTACATAAGCGCACAAGTGACAGGAGGTTTCACAGAGACCCCATTCTCCTGTGTCCTTCTGGCCTAACAGTGCAGTGGTCAGGCATGAGGCAGCTGTCCCGCTTTCTCCACATTAGCTGTATAGATTGGATAAGCCTGTCATAAAGCATCCTACTCCAGCACACACAGCTGTCACAGAGCTCGCCTGCAGCAGTGCTGGCACATGTGGCTTCTGCCTATGGAGGCTTCTGGGTTTCCCAGATGTATGTGCTCTTTGTACCAGCACAGTCTAAAAGGCTGACATTAGTGATGATGTCTGCCCTCTGGGTATTTGGGCACTTGTTGGCTGTTGGACCCTGGGTGGTAGAGCTTTACTCGTCCAACCACCAGTTGCTGCAGTGTTAATGCCGGGCTAAATTTATACCTTTTTTTTATATTATAGTGGTTGTTGCCCAGTGTCAGAGTCCCAGCTCTGACCTCTGTGGTTTTCATAAAATGCTTGTATGAATCCAGTTTTGTTTGTCCGCTTGTTCGGACATGAATCATAGTTGAGGATAAAGAAAATCTTTTTGCATTTCCTCACCAAATATGCCTATGGACTCATACCAGACCGAAGGTTTAGCATTTTTTATTTAAGTGTATCTTTGAAAACATCAATTTTCTCCTTCTAAAAAAACCCACAACCTCTCTGTCCCTTCCACAGAAACTTCGGAATTTCCACAGCCTTAGCTGCCCTGGAATCACAGGAGAGGACAGCTGTGAGTCCAGCCAGACTGACTCCGCTCATGTGAGCAGCGCTCAGAGCGACACCAGCGGCTCGCGTGCAAACGACGCGGAGGACGTTCAGCCTCACACCAAAGAGGGCGAGGTCGTCGGGAATGCGCGGACTGACCCCACAACTGAGGAAGGGGACTGGAGCGCCACGGACGGCGGCGATGTGACACCAGAGGTGACAATTGGGAAGAGTAATGAGCCCTTGTGGGCGGGGCTGTGTAGCATGAGGAAGGACATGTATCAGCTCGGAGGCGAACTTGACATTGAGCAAATTGAGAGGAACTGAGCCGGGCTGCCTTTCTCTCAGAGGGAAGCTGATTTTGAGGACTGAAAGCTTATCACCAGATGGTACAGTGAACAGTACTGATAGTCTTAAGGACAAAACAAGTGGAAAATAATGCAAATGCAGCACATGTCTTTTTCTTCTCAAGGAGAGATCTTAGCAGGTGCCTTTAAGGGGACGTTTTGTCTTAAGACGCTACTCGCCCACTGTGCAGTGTCTCAACTGTGTCTCAGGGGAACAAAAAAAGGCCGGATGAATATAAGAGCGATGCATTAATGTTGGCTAAGAGACTATTTCCTCTGTCACCATGATTACCTGACACTGTATTAGGTTTGGAGAGAATTCACAGCAAGTTTGAATGAACTCTCTGCTCAGAAAACGTCCGTTCCTCTTCCGTTGTACAAGGGTACGCGATGGACAGAAATGGACATGACTTCAAGAGCTACTGTTTGTAAAAATGCCCCTTTTCACGCTGACTGAGCAACAAGCTGCACACACACACTCACACACACAACTTATACAGTCTATTGAAGAGCCTAACACTTCACACCATAACCCCTGGGCTCTTCTGCGAGATCTCTGCTCCTGGTTTGTTTTGAGAGAATCTCTGCAATGCTAATAGCGTTAATATTCTTTCTTTTTACAATTTGTAACTACAAAATGATGTAAAACATGAGCATATTTCTTTACAAATAAACACAAGTTTTAAATGTGTCATCTTTGAATTGCTTTGTTTTTGTCGTTCAGACTGAGACACCTTTGTGTCTTACAGATGAAAAAAAAGTGGTCAAATATCCCACTGGAAAATGTGTTTCTAATCACCCTGCTAAATTTAAATGATGAAAACAGTCGCTGAGTGTTTACAAATTAGGTTTCAGATCAAGAAAAATCCAGCATTTTCTGCTCTGAATTGCTGGCAGCGTGGCCAGCGCATTAATCAAGCCATATTTTTATCCCGAGCAGAAGACTGCAGAGAAACTGTCCATGCTCCATACTTATGTTTTCATATCTCTCGGCCACAATTCTCTAACATATATATATGTATAACGTGTGAAGAGGGGCAACTCAGGGCTGATTATGACGAGACTGAAGATGCAAGTGGGTGTGAATAGATTGCAGATTTGCTCCAGGCGGAGAATCTTAGTTTATTTTAAATAATGTACAGCTCTGTGTTTCGTCTGGAAGCACTGGAGATTTACTGGATACTTCCAGGAACTATGTTATGTGAAGAATGTAATTGCTAATTATTATAATTGTAATGTAATACACTTATTGCTTTACTATCTTTGTGGCCCACATGTGGAAATAGATTAATTACTACATGTGGTTTTGCATTTGGGTTCATGTTTATTTTTTGTCAGATAATCCACTGCAGTCTCCAAATGTGGAACTATACCTTGTAACAAGCAGTAGCCTGGTCATTCACCCATTCACCAACACTGATAACCTGCTTTTATAAAGTTATAGAGCTACATTCAAAAACTTAACAGTAACTTTTTTAATGTAATTAGTTGCTTTTCCCTTTCATCAAAATCAGGATGATGAGAGAGCAAATGATCTTATTGGGAATAAATCTGCCTCTTCTGAAAAGTCTGTAGCTGACTTTGCTCAACCTATTTACACCACTGTATTTTAACGTACAGTAGGTGATAATTGTGTTACTTCAAGAGCTCAATATTTTCTCAGTTGGTATATAAAAAAAAAAGACGACACGACAGAATCAAGAACTCCAGAGAAGGTACTATCATATTTCTGTCCTTGATCCATCACTGGGAAACACAAGGTCACACAAAACCCACAGTTAACAGTGAAGAGAAAGCCCTGGGAACGCGTCTCACTCTGCGGAGCCACAACCAAGAGGAACAGTTTTAGTTTCGCTGAAGTGGACGATGACTCAGAGACGCTTGCTGTCCCCGAAGAGCCTGTAGAAAAAGCTCTGCGTACATGTTCGACGTCTTGTGATGTTATTGAAAGATTCAATAGTGATCTTTAGACTTTGCAAACTGATGATGAAGGATGACTTCCAACCCCTGAATCTGAATATCACTGGGCTGACATTGTGGTTAAACTTACATATACTATATATATAAGCATGTGACAAAGTGACACAGCCATGTGACCTGTATTTAACCTCCTCCACTTCCCAGGTGCACATCAGCACCTGCAGCTGCTGGCAGGTGGTAGAAGTCCTATATGCAAAGATTATATAGGGCAGCACCGTGGCTCGGTTGGAACTAGTGGGAACCAGTTTTGGCCTGGGTTTACCTAACCCCACCCCCCCAACCCTCACCCCTCACCCACCTACCCACCCCAGTCCTCAGGTTTCATCCCAATACAATGAAAATGGTAAATTAAGAGTTTGGAGAGAATGTATTTTAAACAGGATCTAAAAAAGGCAGGTGAATAGTCACGGCATGGCAGGAAGGTTGAATCGCATAGATCAAACAAGATTATTCTATTCTATTCTATTCATGCATTCACTCATTCATTGTCTACCACATCAGTGTCTCATGGAGCTGAAGCTGACTGAGAAGACAGGGTACGTGCTGGACAGGTCGTCCATTACAGGACAATTTTAGAGTGTCCAACTAAACTCTGCATGTTTTTGAACGGTGAGAGGAAACCAGAGTACCCAGAGAACCCCCCACTTAACCCACACAGAAAAGCCCTCTGTGGGACCATAGGGTGCAGATTTCCTTTAAATTACAGCAGTTTATTTTTTTATTATCTATAATAATACATCCCCTGCTTTATGTTGTAAATATAACACACACTAATTACATTTGTGTTAGTACTCACTAAAAATAGTCTCCATGCTGAATATCACTCCATCTATATTATTTCAAATGAAACTTAATTACTCAGTCATCGTGTATCAGAGTCAATGATCTACATTCATGTGCTGTAAATCCTCACGGGGTTATATTTGGAACCAGGGACCGGAACTTAAATCATCCACTCATAGGTCAATAACACGGCCATCACTGGAGCAGGAACATTGGTTCAGCTTCAGCTTTTTTTTTATCTCTAAAGTAAACACGAGGAGTGTCAGAGATGTTACAGAACAGGTCACGATTGGTATTTAACTGCTTTTCTCTCTCAGCAGCAAACGTGCACTTTTACAGGTTTGGATGGAGAAACAAAATGCATTATGACATCGAGCTGCTTTTCCACCTGCTGGAGTCTTTTTTTTCCACTTCAATATAAACCTACACGATGATTAAGACGTAGCATTGATTTCTGTTTAGTTCAAAACCACACGTGCACTTTCTGGGTCCCAAAATTAGAATTCATCACAGCAGTTTTGGGGGGGAGGGAAAGGAACTAAAGCACTCTACACTTTGTGGGGTTTTCAGAATTACACACGTTTAAAGTTTGTTAGATAAGTATTTGTACTTACACTATCTAAAAAATCTACTCCAAACAGTTTAAGTCAATTTGCAGGAGGTATTTCTCCACTTTTGCACCAATGTTAAGAGGCTGAAGAGAGGAAAATCTTCTGCTGCTGCTGGTGTAAGGGGAGCAGAGCACATGGTCATCAACAGGTCATTGTTGGGAGACGCATTTAATGCCACAATATAGACTGATCCAATTAAGTAGCAGGAAAAGACACAATCACAAGCGTAGTAATGGCAGTACTGATGAGCCTGTGTTTGTGTGCTGAAGCGGGGAGTGAGTAGGGAGGACGCCAGGCAGGGGTGGGAAGTCCGGTCCCTTTCTTTTTTCTTTGTGTGTGTGTGTGTGTTTTGATGGCGGGTGGAGTGGTGGAGCTGAGCGGCGGTTTACCCCAGAGACCTTCCTCCCTCCCCTGCACTGGGAAACAAAAGGGGCTTTTTCTCTAAGGAGCACAGTGACGTGGGAGGCGGCTGTGAATGTGGGCCATGTGTCAGGGCTGCTGCTGCTGCTGCTGCTGCTGCTGCTGCTGCTGCTTCCCCCTGCTCACTTGTGATGCCTGTAAAAACCTGTGAAGTTGCACTGTTCTTATTGCTCGACTGTAAATGACCTCTGCGTGTTTGCATTGAAGCTTGTCATTCTTTGAAAGCATGAGACAGCACCAAAGGGATGTAAATTACCTTGTAAGTATTAAAAAACATTAAAAAATAGCTGCTGAGTCATTTGAAGATTGCTCAAGATGACATAGAAGCTGTAATATCAGTCACAGAATAACTGTGGATTTAAACTCGCCTACAAACCCAGTGCATATTCTCATAATGGATTGGATTACGACGCTAGCTGCACGAGAATCCGTATGCTTGCACAGTGAGGTCATATTTACACTGTGGTACACTCACGTCGCCTCATCTCAGTTAAGCCCTTTTTCACATAATGAGTGGAGACACAAATGCCTAAACAGAGACCTTGTAAATGTGCTGTGCGGCAGACGGACACATGAAGGGGGCCCGGCCTTTAATCAGCGGAGTGACACGAGTGAAAGGAGGCTGTGTTCTGAGAGGAAAAGCGCACGCTACTCTGGATCCACACAACCCCCACCGGCACTGACGCAACGTGACGGTGGGTCACTCTCCAACTGTCACTGAAGGTTAGGGACGCTGTCATCCCCTCCAAAGATGAGTCGCATGGCGCGTCAGTCGGTCTTGAGGCACCAGATGTGCCACAGGAGACGCAGATGTTTGAAAGCAACACTAAAGCCCCAGTTTGCTTCAGTACTGCGCGTTATGCTTCGAAAGTTTGTGAAAGGTACCCAAAAAGTTGCCTAGCATAGCAGACTGGGATGTAAAGGGCAGAGCGGAACAGAATTGCCATTTTTGACAAGAGGAATGGTATGAAAGGATCACAAAATGCATATTGCGAGCTGAACCGCTTGGTCGAAACGCTGCTCATGTGACTTTTCCCTGGATGTGCTGTAGCTGTAGCAAACACATAACCATGAAAGCAGAGTTTTAATGACTTCTACGTCTTTGCAGGCCACATCAGTTCAACATTACGTTTGAGTATCAGTTTGAGTCACTGACTACCATGACGTTGCACGCGTCTCTTGGTGTTCCTACCCACTCGCCACCACTCAGTGTTTTCAGGGTCCACATGTTTACAGTTAAAAAGCTATATTCAGTCCTATAATCTAATGAATTTAATGCCAATATCCTGATAGAGACAACTCACATGGGGTATTAATATAAATGTATTTACTAACCGGGGATAACCGGTTTTAACGGCATCACTTTCACCAATAAGGGATAACAGGTACGAAACTAATCTTCTTTAGTATTGACACTGTTGTAGTTCTTGGTTAAAATGTGAGTCAGTTCATTGGAGCTAATGTCAAGCCATCATGCGGGTAGGCCTACTGTGAAAAGTTTGAGCAGCTGTTGACCTGTAATAGGTCACAGGTCAACAGATGAGCAAGGTAACCAATCCCCAGTGCTCCACATTGATTGGGACACTCTAAATCAGCCGTGTCAAACACGCTTTAGTGGGCAGGAGCAGTAAAATAATAGCAAAATAACCTATAAACAACAAGTATCTTCTTCCAAAACACATTATGAACAACCTTAAATTACTTGCTCCTAAGTTCATCACAACAGTGGATCTACAAAGGCATAACACTTTTAGTCACAGGTGTCTGGAACTGAAAAATATAGTATTAATAGTATCAAATTCATCCTGCGGCCCAGATTTTTGACACCGCCGCTCTAAATTGACCTCAGCCACAAGTGAAGGTCCAAAGCCCAGTGTGTGGATCACTGAAAAAGCAGGTAACCGAAAGGAAAATACTGCAAAAGGTTTGCAAGTGATTTTCCATTTCAGAAAAAAAAAAAAGAAAAAGAAGTGTCCTTCCTCCAAAAACATCGCATACGGGGTTGAACTTTTCATATAAACAAAACAGTATGTAATACGAAACTAAATGTTGGCGCTGTCTCTGCTTGGCAGCTCAAATGTGGTCAGGGTGAAAAAGCAATTTAGCAGTACCACCCGCCCACAGAAAACATTTCCAGTCGAGCAAGTGCAACGCGCAGACGTGGGGGGAGCGCAGACTCTTTTTTTTTTACCGTGAGCTTGAAATGAACCTTCACATTCTGTTTTTCGTTTCTGTTCGTTCGCTCTGACATTGCATTTGCAGGTAGTCGCTGTGTTGTGTGTGTGTGTGTGTGTGTCACCCCTACACACACACACGCATTCTTTTTGTTCTATTCATGCAAGACCAAACCGCAAAACTGTGTGTGAGGTGCGACTGGCATTTTAAAGTGAAGTCAGCGTTATGTCTGGAGTCTCTGCATACACATGACAAGGAAGCATCGAGGTCAAACTAAACTGCGCATGTTAAAAGAGCTTTAAAAAAATACTTTAAAAGAGCAAAAACGTTCATTCCAGGAGGCAGGAGCTTATCAGTGAGTAGGATCTGTGAACACTCCAACCTTAATGTTGGACTTACACTATGTATGCATTGCTTTAATGCTTGGCAGCTGGAGGGCCTGATGTTACATTACATTACATGTCATTTAGCAGACGCTTTTATCCAAAGCGACTTACAAAAGTGGTTAAAGGAATACTTCACCAATTAGCATTTAGCTTTGTATTATTAGAATAGGGGTAGTATTGTTGAAAAATTGTGCTTCCCAACCTTAGTTTCCCCTGAAATATCTTCATTATTTTCTTTGTTACGTGCCCACAACTGACACTTGGTCTTGTTAGCGTAACTGTTCGCAAAGATGGCGGACACTGTTTACGTTCTGGTAATGAGGTCCTGTCCCCCAACGAATGGGTTTAAACAGGGCGGAATTAGCGTTGCAGTTTCAAGCCTTGGACGAAGTGTCACTGGTGGACATGTAACAAAAAAAAGGGGGAAACTGAGGTTGGGAAGCACAATTTTTCAAAAATACTTCCTCTATTCTAGTAATACAAAGCTAAATGCTAATCAGTGAAGTATTCCTACGATGCTAAAGTGAGCAAGTGTGGACCTGAAAGATGGTGAACTATGTCTGAGCAAAGCCAGAGGAAAGTTCTAACGTGCAGAACGGTTGTTTGAGCTGGGCAGGATGGCGGTACCGGTTAGCCACCAGGGGGCAACTCCACTGGCGACAGAAAGAACTTTTAACCTTTTAACGTCGAGCGTATCGCAGACAACGTGTTTGCGCAAGAGCACCTTGCATTACCGCGATTACGCGGCGGTTTGTGCTATGGGAAATATTCCAGTGGTTTCTGAATGCTGAGAAGTTGCACGTCAAATGTTATTATGGTAATTACATTCGCGCTGTTGCAGGAAGCAAAGGCAAATCAGGTTTTATTACAGTTCAAATTTCAAATTTAACACGCAAAACCTGGTGAAAAAACTACAGTGTTTTTTTCTAAATAAAACTTTTTCTTTTTCTTCATTTTAAATTGTTAATACACTATTTTGAGATATTGATGTTATTCTGGAAAAATGGGCAAACACAAGACATTTTCTTCCCCTTTCATGGTTAAAATAAGGAAAAAAATGTCCAGACGGACATTTTGAGGCTTATGTGTAAAAGGGTTAAATGGAGATCTATAGGAAAATGAGCTTACTTAATAGTCTGAAACACTGATTTCACGTCTTTATAACAGCATATGATGTCAATTTTGTAAAGGAGCATATATGAGTGGACACCAGCGTGTTTGACTGTGAATTTCCGGTTTCCGGTCAAACTGGGTGAGTGGTCGGTCACCTTTCACAGAAGAAATCCAGAGCGAAGCAAAGACAGCTTTACAGCTCGGATGCTCTGTGCTCGCTCAGACCTTTCGCAGACAAGAGGCAGTTCGTTTACACTGCATGGTGACATACCACCACCCTTTCACCAGGACTGTACACACGCACACGCCTGGGTGTATGACATCACTGAGTCGTGCTTTGTGTCTGGGGAGCGCAGCCTCCGAGGCTTCAGTGGACAGTTGAGCAGGGGTCAAGTCCCTCGGGGGGCCAGTGACGGCTGTGACCATGTCAGCGCAGCACAGACTCCTCTGTGTCAGGACTGAGACACTATCTCAGATTGCATTTCAAGATTTCAAATAAGACGAGGGGCCTACAAAGCCATTCCGAGTTTTTAGAGTCCTCACATATGCCACCAAGAGCTGTCGGCTCTGCTGCCCACATGTGAAGGAGCGTGATGAAACGTGGTGGAAACCATGTGCTTTAGTGAGTAAGTGAGTGTGAGGCCTACACACACACACACACACACACATAACCGACCGCTGTCAAAACAAGCGCATGTTTCCACATATAATGGCACATTCAGAGCTGCAGGTGTGCGGCGTTGTCTGGTCAGCTGACCCGCCGTTTCCTGTCAAACAGGAAGAGCCAAATGAGCGGAGATGAAAGTTCAAGGTAACGCACACAGCTGGCAGTTGTTAAGGTGGGTTAATGCAGGTGTGCGACAAGAGCTGCAGTGTGCACGCCTCACGAGAGGAGCCGAACCCAAACAGATGACATAAATACGTACGTGAATGTTTGCTCAGAGACACACTCCAGCAGTGTGTGTGTGTGTGTGTGAGAAGGGCCAGGATTTTACTTGATAATCAGAACAACAAATAAAGTAAATTCCTTTCTTGTGTAAACAAGAGTCAACGCAGCTGCTTCTGTTATACATTTAAAAAAAAAAAAAAAAAAAGTTTGAATTTAGATCCAAACGATGGCTAGGAAAATCAGGCGGGACAAGCTTAGGACACAAAGAGCCACATTCTCCTCTTCCTCCTGACCGACACATGCTGCAGAGCGTCACGTCCCGGAGGTGTCAGTCAATACAAGATGAAAATGACATCATCGGCTTAATGACTTGAAGTTGTAAGACTGTCCGTGTGCGTGTGTGTGTGTGTAATTGTGTGGAGAAAAAAGCCAAGATTGTCTTTGAAATCTATGGACTTGTACTTCGAGATGAGCTGATTGTAATTTATTGTTTGGTTTAAAAATGTCAGATAAAATGTTTCAGATGTTTCTTTTCTTTTTTTTTCTCCCCCTGAAAGTGTGTCATCTTCCAAACACATCTGAAAAACAGAAAACCCCAAAGCGATTCCGTTCAAAAATGATGTGAAACAGAGAAAAGCTGTGAGGGTTTTTGTTTGCCAAAGCACAGCTACACTGAGCACTTTGTAGCTGTTGAAAGACTGGTCGTTCTTGAACCCGAAGATATTTGGCATTTCAGAACTGATTTAAGTTGTTCTGCGTACATTTCCCTGCTGACTGACTGAAGTGATTAAGAGGTAAATTGCTTGAGTGTTTACTTGAGAGGGTAGAGTGGACGCATGTCAACACTGAGATTAACCCGTGGACAAATACTACATGATGTCAAAACACGAAAAGTATAAAGGTGACACTTAAAAACCTCCGAGTGGAAATTCACAACAACAGCAGCTCGAGTCAGTCGAGGGTTTGACAGTGTATTAAGTCAGTCGATAAAATCCTGTGGCAGTGAGGTCATACATGCCCAGACATGTCTCCTGAAAAGAGGTCATCTCTATTATGTGAAAGATAATCTTGTTTCGCAGTCGCGAGGGTGGTCACAGTGAGAAAATCAATGTTGCTGCGCTCCACGAGGAATAGATCAGTGTTTACCGATCAGAGGGGCGGCCGTGTCTGCGCAGGGAACACTGCTGATAATTTGTAACTTGTGTGAAAAGGGTGGATGACCTCGGCTTGGCCTGAGAGGTGTGGTTAACAACCAACTACTTCTAAGGTGTGTGTGTGTGTGTGTGTGTGAAAAACAACAACAACCTTGTGGAAGCCAATTGAATTCATATGGGAGTTGTCAAATGAATGTTTAATAGCTCCACACAAGGCCAATAGGTGATGTTTAAAAAAAAGTCAAACAATGTCAGCTGTTCAAAAACCAGCTGCTTATGCTTTGTTGTGTTCTGCATATTAAAGCTGCAGTGTGTAATTTTGGGGGATTTTTTTATTCTCGTTATTCTGCGTCTGGTTGGTCATTGTGAACCATAAATTATGTAAAAATAAAATAAAATGGAGTCATCTAAAAACAGGCTCTGGCAAGAGATAACACCTGACCCGACTAAGGGACGCAACGCAGGGATGGTTGAAGGCAAGAAACTGCTGAGCGACCAGGTTTTTTGAGCACAAGAATTCACTACTGAAACTTTGTGGATTTCTGTTTTCAGTCATACTCATACACTGGACGGCTCTGCTTCCGAACAGCTGCACAGCTTGAGTTTTCTTGCAGTACTTTTATAGGGCACTGTATATGTTATATAAACGGAGCAGTATTTCTATCGACCGTATAAACAGTAGCACGCTGGGTTTGCAGGAATTCTTTCTTTCTTATGATGCGTTAAAGTGAAATACGATGTGGTGTCAACACGGGATGTTTTATTCTGAAAAGTAAACCGGATGTTTTATTTTCCTACTTTTACTACACAACCAGTGTATTTTGGGGGGCGTAATGTCTCTGTTAAAACAAATCACTTTCTACGTGAATCGCGTGAATGTCACACTGGAGAGTTGTGGAGATGACACACAATGATTTTGAAGTTCAGACTTGTTCAGATCTATTCATAAGTCACTCACTGCCATTTTAACACACATTTCCAAATAAGAAAGAGGAATTTGGTACACTCGGGCTGTTTCATAATACTTCATAGCATTTCATTACCTTTAATTACCCAATAACATTCAAGCTTGTGTCAGCTAATGGTGAAGTGAACCAGAAAGGCCTCAATGAATCACATGGCGATGGGCTTTTGTTCTTGATGAATCCATTTGGTACACTGAAACCTCAGGGGCAGTGATGGAGAATCATTTGTTTTACGCCCCACTTCCAGAGGCCTCAATAATCCAGCTGGCACACACACACAAACCCAATAACCAATTTTTTTTTTTTAAAGTCCAATAATTTTATCTAACTACAGTGTAGCCACTGAGGTGAACACGCTCCATCTAATTAGCGGGAATCAACAGTGTGACTGTGACGGGACGATCCCCCATCGCAGGCAGCACGTACAGTCAAGTAAATAAAGATAAGCCGTGTGTATGTGTGATCCTTCACTGCGGAGATGGAGAGCTTGTTTCATTTTGCTTACGGGAGGAACATGAGCTTGAGCACCAGCGTAATTCATCACACTCTGCTAAGTTCTGCATTTCTCATCTCTGAGACCAGCTCACTTCCCATTTTCAGCGATTTGTTTTCATAAAACAAAAGCTGCTCCAACACTGTGTCCAGTTTCAACCGGAGCCAAGGCTAAATCTCCCCCAAAGCTTTGAGACCTTGAATCTTGAAAAAAATAAAAAAAAGTCTGTGACAATGGCTGAGCCAAACTGGTGAATGCAGGAAGACAAATGTTTTCAACAGCTCACAGGCAAGTAAAATAGCTTTATTTATATTAGTCACATTGCTGACAACTCCCTGCTACTCTATTAGGACGGTGCATGTGGAGTGAGTGTCAACAGCCTTCCCTACATTCAACAGGCTGCTGGATACAATAATCACTGCGTGTTAAAAATGGAAAACAACTTCATTTCACGGTATCTATGCGTGCAGTCGCTCCGACATAATCTCGCAGAGCTGCATTGGCAAAGTCTCAACGACGGCGCACAGCTTTACTTTCCCTTCTAACCGTCAGTCGGCAGCTGGTTACAGACGCGTCCATGTCAGCTCGTGGTATCTTATCTATGCCAGTCGTGTACCAACAAATGCACAGTGCAGCCACACAGGGTTCGACACTATCCCTCTGGGTTATACTTGTGCAAATGTCACTGGAGTACTAAAATGTCACGACGCAGTACACCGTCACGGTAAAACATACAAACCATGAGAACACACTACCAGTCACAAGCCCGTATCACGCACGGCCACAGTAAGTGGAACATTTTCTGGCGTCCCCCGCCTTGTCCTCAGTGCCCCCTCTGAGCGAGGATCATGTCCACAGCCTGGGCCAGAGTGTCCACAGTGCCGTCAGCCGTCACCGTTGGGTGCCTCTCGTCACTGGGCCTGAGGGAGGAAACGCAAAAAAGACGGGCCCACACTTAAGGACACGCATGGCAGGAAGAAACAGGAACAAACAGACTCTATACAGAAGGGTCAGTAAACACAAAGGGCCAGCAGTGTGATGCTATCGGCCGCGGTCACAATACTGACCGTCTTCACTGGAATAGAAGAGGACGTGATGGTCTAAGGAGATTCAGGAAAGGCGAAGTATACACAGAAGAGAAGTACACTAGTTAAAGGGAGGGACTGTAATGATAAATAGCCCCTCTATCCTCTCAGAACTATTACTACTAACTATTGTATTAAAACTCACCTACGATCAACAGAAATGTACTAAAAACTTTCCCCAGTGAATTATTTGCTGAGATGTTATCGACACACTTCAGTGCAGCTGCTTAACAAACGCCCCTGCAGTGTTTTCTCTCCCCATCTACACTGAACACACACACTGTATTTTGGAGACAATTATATGAGGACTTTAATGAGAACTGTTAGTTGTGAAAACATGATCATTTGGTGACAAAGGTCGGTGGTTTCTGATACGGCGACAAGGAGTCATTTGAAAGATAAGCAATGCAGGAGAGAGGAACTATCACACTCAACAATTGGATGTATAATTCTATAATTCATTCAAATGTTATGTATCTATTCCCATGGATTCTTTGAGGGTCTTCACCCTGTCACAGGGCCAACATACAGTAACAACCAACCATTCACACACACACTATTAAACCACCACAGCACCACTCCAGGATATATAATAACGGACCATTTACAGGCTATGAAACTATGAACAAGATAAAGAAAATCAGAGTTTTAACTTTAACTCATGACTCACAGCCAAACTGATAACAGGCAGCCAGAAAACACTACTTCACTTTCAAGTTAATTTTTTATTATTAGTGGGAATCGGTTTATTAATTAACTTTAAATAGACACATTATGTAAATGTATTTTAGGGCTGAACAGTTCTGACATACATTGTATTTTATTTCAAGGATGAAAATTTAAAGATACAAACATGTATGAGTTTCATTTTCAAGAGAGTTAAACTGCGTCTTTTGAGTTTTTCTAATTGCGTCCATTTCAGTGGTGAGTTTGATTTGTTCAGCCCAAACTGTGGATTCACACATATGTGATGTGTTCAACCCAACTATAGCGCAAGAGTTACTAATATCGGTAAAATGAAGTCCGCCTTGTCTGCAACTGTTGGATGCACTGTCAGACAACAAAAAGAGAACAATACTTATGCGGAGTAAGCTGTGAAGTGTTTAAGCTACGCGCTTGAACGCGATTTGATTGGCTGCTGCTCGTGCCGCTGCATGGAAAGTTGAACAAAGTCTCAGCTTCTGCCACACAGAATGCAAGAAACGCTGCCTACATGTGAAATGTATTCATATCTTCAAAAACCCAAATAAAGGAACATTACCAAAGATCACAGACCAAAACTACTACGAGGAACCACTAACCAAATCCCAAAATATGTTAAATAGTGGAAAGTGTGTTGGAGGTACTGTCCAGTCCTGACCAACCCTCTCTTGCTGTTGCTATTGTTTGGCTTTGAGCCCAATGATGGATACAGATATGGCTGTTTAATCAGCTGGTAAGGGAAACGTGATCTATTTGGTGTGGCACCAGGCCCAGGCCAACATGCAGGACCCTTTTCCTCCCCATTAGATCAAAAGAAGGAGACGCCCCCTTCATTCATCTGCAGGACTGCACAGGACTTCTTTTCCTGCTCATTTATGAAGTGGTGCCTATAGATCCTCCCTCTGTGGGCTGCCTTGACCAGGCTCTGTGTGCTGCCTCTGTTCCCCAAGTCACGGGTTGGAGCTCCAGATGGGGAGGCTTTGTCTGGCTCAGGGTGCGCGGCACACACCACCATTAATCCTGCCCTCTGAGAGCTCGCAGAGAGGACCGTGGCAAATATTTGTGAGCCGCCCAAGTGTAGCGACAGAAAGAAGAGGCCTGTGGGCAGGGAGGGGCGGTGGAGGAGAGAGGTGCTGAATACTGAAGCTGCACTGAATACAGGCAAAGCAGTGCCATATGTTTACGCATGTCTGTCAGCCGCCAGTGCTTGGGTTACATGAGCTGGTCTGCTAATGGTTGAGGTGTTATGTCTCCTGTGCTGGATTACTCCCGCACCCTTTTCTGCCTGAGGACTGATAGAGTTCACACGAGCTCACGCAGACACGGAGCGCACACAAGCGAGTTAGTCGCAGGGCTCTTGGGTTTCAAACAGCGAAGCAAGTGGCCATCGAACCTCACCGTCCCTCCGACCCGATGCACCTGTAAATCTTCCCCTGCCTCAGCACTTTGGATGCGGCGGCGTATTCATTTAGCCGCTTTCCTCCCGTTCCCCATGAATAATGTACGAGTCACCAGGTCAATGTGACCATGCAAAATTCAGCACATCGCAGCTCCGGTTACTGATGAGGTAATGGGCCGCTCGCTGCCTCGATGTCCTTCAGGTCAACACAATATCAATACACGTGAAGAGATACCGTAGGTTTGGTCTGCGCGCCTCATGGACACTACACCGCCCTCAGACACAGGGATGAGGTCACTTATGAGGTAGAATGTCGGCGGGAGCCAAAAACTTTACTTCAGAACAGCTGCCACCATGTTGAAAGACCTTCAAAAAAAGGCACCAGGAAAGTTGGTAAATGATCAGAAGGCTTACGAGTGGGCAGAGAACTTAAAGAACTTCAGAGGCAGCGGAGAACTCTGGATGGATTTACAGTTACCATAGTAAAGATGTCACCGCGGGAAATCTGGCAACTGTCAATATGCATTTTTAGGTTTTTCCAGGTTATAAAAGCTCGACATTTATTACCTCCCCTGTGGGAGGTTATGTTTTCAGCTGAGTTTGTTTGTTTCTCTGTGAGCAGCATTGTCAAAAGGATGACATTTTTTGGGGGGGGGATGTAGGTCACAGCCAAGGAGGAAATGATTCGATTTTATTGGTAATATGAGATTATAGTGGCGTAGGCCGTCACATATTTAACTATAAAACATGGTGAGGCCACACAGTGGGATAGCGGTGAGCGCAGTTGCCATGTGTGCGTGGGTTTTCTCCGGGTACTCTGGTTTCCGCCCACAGTCCAAAAAACAGGCAGGGGTTCATTGGACAGTCTAAACTGCCATGTGTTGGCCCTTTGATGGACTGACTACCTGTCCCTGTCACGCTATGCCGGCTGGGATTGGCGACGGCGCCCCCCCATGCAGGATAAAGTGGTAGACAAAGAAAGAATGAAAACACGGTGACAGACTTTTATAAGGGACTTGGCTCCTCTGCGTGAAAGTGAACACGAGTGACTCATGCAGTGAGTGAGTGAGAACATCAGCTGGGCATAAAAGAGAAAAGAGCGATGAGGGACGATACAGACGTGAGGCAAAATAAGTCTTTGTTGTACTGCTGACCTCACGGTAAAAAGGCAGGACAACCTTCCCGTCAGTTAATGCTTAACACTGAGCACATAGAGGCGCACACACACACACACACGCACAGCAGGACACCAAACTGTCACATACACCTACATTGAGGTTTAAACACCTGTGTCTTCACCGCTTCACTTTTGCCGAGTGTGCAGTTTGCCTTACACGACATGCAGGCAAAGCAGCACACATGATGGCAGAGAAGATAAGTCCAGCCTGAGCCAACAGGAGAACAATGTTTGAACGCAGTGACAGAGTGTGAAGGACAGGGAATTTTTTGGGGGAAATGTGGCTGGAAAACTGTTTCCCAGCAGCTGAATTTCAACACACAGACACATCTTGTGTTTGCTTTTTTGGAAACTCTGATGCTTTGAAATAACTCTGCATTCCTGTTGTTGACACTGTTGATCATTGTATGGGTGTAGCCAAAATACTGCAAAATTCATCCTGGAAAAATGATTTAAACCCTGAGGTAATTTGAAATGGCTCACTTTTTAGTCAACACAACAGCAGGTCGGACAATCTGGGTTCATTTCAAGGGACATTTAACAGGTTCACCATTTTATTTGTGGCCTAAATTGCAAGTCAGTGCCTTGTGTTAAAGCAGATGTGCCGAGAGTCTCCATGACACATGAAAAAGGGGACATGGAGGACGTGAGAAATGAGCAATGAGACTGAGAAGAGTGTTTCAATATGCGACATCATCTTTAAACCGGCAGTGCGTAACTTTGGGGGATTTTAGTTGATGATATTATTTCACCTCTCTTTGGACTTTGTGAACAGAAACGATGCAACATCATTTGTTTACTGTGTCAATCTGACACAGATCGGGGGCAGGTGAGGACAATAAGCACTTATCTCATTAAACTGCTGAATCACCTGGAATTTTGGAGCGTTAGAGAATGTATAACTGAAACCGTTCGTGGGAGCTTCTTTCTCTTCTCAGTCATACTCCAACCTATTTGGCTATTACTATTATCATCATTAGCAGTTGTAGTATTCTCATTATTATTATGCTATGATTAAAACTAAAATCAGTATAATTTCTGGTCAACAATCTACACTAGTACATGTATAAATGACACTGTAGTACTATAAGCATGTCAGAACTGATTCTGAAGTGTCCTGTCTAAATCTATAACTTCAAAGAATACTTCATCGAAACTGAGGTTGGGAAACACAATTTTTCAACTTTTTACTCTAGTAATACAAAGCTGAAGTATTCCTTTAATGCAACGGTTGCTCCTGGTCTCCCTCATTACCTTTCTGTCCCCCAGCTCTCCTGTGTCCCCCATTTCTCATTTCAGCCCAACCAGTTGAGGCAGATGTCTGCACATCTTTGAGTCTGGTTCCATCAAAGATTTTTTTTGCTGTTTTTTTGTCTCTCCACTCACGCCGAGTGCTTGCTCACTGTGTGAACTGTTCGGTATTTCCTCTCTGAGATAATGAATGCTGTAGTTTAGAATACAAATAAAATAAAAATTGAATCTCACTTTACAAGCGTAATGTTGCACTTGCCTTCATCTGTCTTGACATAAAACAAATCACTTCCCGCGTGCAGCGTGGGAATGTTGTTGGGCAACATGAGTGCTAAACACCACAGTGCTGAGAAACACAGAGAGAGAGACGTGTGGAGCTGAGAGGCTTTATCGGCACTGTGAGAACTCATTTGACAATGTTTTGAGTGATTTGTTAAGTGATCTAAAAGCTGCACGCTTGACTTTTAAAGCCCTTCTCTCCTGCATGAGTAAAACGGCAACGTTCACCGGGCTTTAACAGTTGGGCAAAGATATTTACAAGAGCTGCAGCAACGCCGAGAGGAGACCAGTCAGTCTGCCAGTGAGAGACGGAAAAACACTCAGCCCCACTTCATTGTGTGGAAGTGCGTTTTTCATACCGCACTGGGGAAGGCACCATCAGCTAAAACACTAGCTTTCTTTTTTTCTTTTTTTTTCCTAACTAAAGCAGACTATACACCATGTCCTGGAGGAGAACACAGCCCAAATACAACCACAGCCTTTATGTTCAGCCATGCCTTGTGGGTGACATAAGATACTAACACAAGACAAGGCTTTCTACCCCTCACCAGTGGAGGAGGAGAAGAAGGTGCGAACCGCATGTGTTTTTTTACTGCTCCGTGATGTTGCAGGAGTTTTGGCCTTGAGGGTGAGAATGTGATCACAGCTCTGGCTCTAAAGGTCACGGGAGAGATTGATGGCGTATCAGGCTCCGTGAAAAGGAGAGCAAAAATGAAAAAGTAGACAACTCAAGCCAGCTGTGATGTTCCAGTCTGGTTTTATCATCATCATCATCATCCTCCTGCTCATCTTCCTCTTCAGCTTCTCCCGCACACATACAGTAACGCGGTGACACAACAGCAGCTGTAGCCGCTTCTTTAAAAAAAGAAAACAGTCTAACTGAACAGGGGAAACCACCATGTCACATGTGTGCTATGGCAACAGAAAGGACAGATGCTGAGCTGGAGCCTTCACATCCTCTGCTGTGCTCGAGGCCACGAATCAGCCGTTATCATTTTACCATGCAAACGAGGCTGGCTACTGATGAGTCATGGTGATCAGCAAACAGCTGCAGTCTACGGTTGTTTGCGCACAACATGATTCTTTCCAATGCAGCAGGACACAAAAGGGGATTCCCTGGTCGTAGCACCGAGAGACACTTGCTTTTTCCGTCCCGTTGCTCTTCGACAGCCTCCTGTCGAGAGCAATGCGAGACGCACAGAAAGAGCGTGCGCCCCAACTGTTGAAAACACCCACTGGAAAATTGAACGTGAGCCACGAACCTCCTTTGTAAAGTGTTTTACATCTAAATGGTGCCGACAGAGCAGCTCTCATTTCACATATTGTATTAGACATAATTGCTCTGCCGGTTCAAGCAGCCATTCATTTCTGTTCCTCATGCGAAAGTCAGTTACCTGACTTCCCAATGAGGGCTTCAACAATTAATTATTCTAAGTATTTATCATCTATTTTGTTTTAAATAGACATAACCCGGTCTCTTGATTTCTCCTTCACAAATGTGAATACTTTCTGGAGTGCTCTTCTATGACGGTGTTTCACTATTATCTGGACCGGATCAAGAAAGTAAATGACAGAATAATTATTAAGGAAAATAATCATTCGTAAATTAGATGCCATTTCACACTATAACATTTACGTAATTACATTACGCAAATGTGACATTGCTTTGTTCATTGACCACCAGTACTTAATGCTGTTTTAGCCACTGATTCATTGCCTATCATTCATTTCAACCATTTATCCACTCATTAGGTCCGTTAATTTAAAGCTTATTCCAGGGAAACTAATGCTAGTTTAAAAAAATAAATAAATAATAATAATCCTACATTTACACAAGTTTCTATGGAGTAAAAAGTGATATCTCTGCTTGTCAACTCTTTTTATCAGTCCCACAGTTATACCGAGAGTTATACCGAGAGTTATCCTGGCATATTCTATATCTATTAAATACTGCTTTCTTGGACAAAGCTAAAAGAGTTGTATGACACTCTGGTAGTTAAGAAAATTAAAGGGTAATATTTCACAACTGAAAAGCCATTTCAGTGCTTTAACTGTTTTGACGTGATAAGACTATTTATTTGGAAATGTGGTTGTTTCACAGCTGTTTCACAAGTGTTGTGCTCAATCCACAGAGCTTCACATGTCCTTGATCTAACCACACCCCTCTCTTCTTCAGCATGTCATCATTAGTCGTGCCAGTGATGGCTTGCTGAGCATTCATTTGGCTGCGTGTGATTGTTGCTGAGTCACCTGCTTCTAATACTGACAATTCAAACATTCTTGTGCAACTACATACAAACTCTTGGAGAAATAAATATGGCTCAGGAAGAAATCAGGCAAAGCCCCAAGTACCCCCAGCCAAGGAGCCTAATTGCAAGACGGATTGGATCCCTATTCAAACAGCTAACGACCTGTGTTCATGTATTTAAGAGGCAGTGCTATGTTTCAGTCTGCCATCTGTGAGCTTAAGCTCTCTCACAAATTCTCTCCCACTCTCTGTCCTTTTCTTTCCCGTCTCGTGGGAGGAAAAGCACCGTTGAGGGCCTCAGTGGCCGAGGCCCGGCCGGCCCCTTTGTATCGCTGTGGGAGTATAGTCTCACTGAGGGGTGAAAAAAACAACCGCTTTGGTTAATTATTAATATCTCATTGACTTATAACGCACGGCGGGCTTTAGAAGAACCTGCAGGCAGGGGAAGCTGTCACCCCAGGGTGGTGAGGGATGCCAGGTCAGGCTCAGGCACCCAGTAGAGTCTCATCAAGCTCTTTAACCTCTTCGTGCAGCTAGTGACACAGTCATTCAGAGTCTGCCCTCAGTCTTTGGTGCCCTGCTATGGTATTATCTTGGATATAATGGCACTTTGCCACTATACAGTTGTAGCTTGTTTTTTCATGAGTGATACCTGGTGCCTTTTTAGTACCTGCCCTGGCGAGGCACCAAGCGAGCTGAGATGATACTAAAATGTGACGTCGGCCACTGATTGGTCTGGAAGAGTCACAAGCATGACGTCCAACACAGGAATGAACAATGCCGAACCGCAGAGCAGTTAAAAAGACGTACGAATCCCGAAAACATGCGTTAATCTCCAACATTTAGCAAGGAAATGTATAAAATGTCACTATTTAACAGAGGAGTCTGGTGTATTTAGCAACAGCACTGCCAAAAGCCGGCGATCGCGAGCCGAATCACAACCAGTTCAGCCGTAGTTTAATTACTTTTAATTAACTGATTCTAATGATTCAGTTACACCGAAATCAACTGCTATGACCGTCACAAGGTTGCGTTTGCGTTGCTAGAAGTACTGTGATATTGTTATAGCAGACATGATTTAAGTGGATGACATCATCAAAAGGCGACCAAAATGAAATGATCCATTACCTTCAATCGCATAGAAGGATTTCTACAGATTTAAACAACACTACTCAACAAAGCATATTATAACAATCTTGTCAGTTCTAGATATTTTAATGCACAAATGTCTTTTCAAACATTTTTTTTGTCACCATTGTAACCTACTGCAATTACAATATAATTTTGATCACAGCTGTTGTCCTCCGAGAGTAAAAGGAAACAGCTGAGCCTTGTGTTTAGAATAGTCTATTAAAAGCACCGACGTATGAAGGTAATACAAGGAAAATTAAGACCTAAGCAGGGAAGAAAAGGCAAAGGAGTGTTTGGTCTCGTGCCAACAGCACAAAAGTGCAGGCTGGACGAGGAACTCATTCCCAGAATTGATTGTGTTTACATTCCCGACTAAGCTGTCATTTCCAATCCATGGGAATTGGATGGAAACATAGATTAGACACTAAGTTAATTAGCTGGACTGTTTTGTCATGTCACTGTAAATGCTGCCCCTGACGAATAATCTAACCAATAAAACAAGACTTTCATATGTTTCCTATTGTACCATGTAAATCTTTAAAGGGTGGTGAATTTCCTTCATACCTTTAAAGCCATTTCACTTGATTTTGTCATTATGTACAAATATGGTCATTCATTCTTTTTCTTGATTAAAGCGTTTTGCTACGAAACAAGCAAACCCAAACAGGACACACTGCTCTTTGATTTCAGTTCCTCTGACGATCCAGAGGACTTGGACACAAAAGTGGGTCCCTGTGGATTGTGCTTCGGCTCAAAGGCCATGTTGTGCACATAGTATGATCCACTGGACTGGTGTGAATGGAGTCTGTGAAGGCACACAGGCAAACAGACCTCAGCGACACATTTAGAACCGTTCAGAGCCTACAGCCTCGGCAAAGAGGAGGGGATGAAATAACCTCATAACCTCAACCTCGTTTCCTTCCAACACGCAAACAAAACAAAAAAAGCATGTGAACAGTAACTGACAAGACAGGACAGGGTGTGACACTGTTCTGTTGTAGCAGACGCTCTAAAATGCTTATACATTTGTCAAGTGTGGTTCACAAAGGTCAAAACAGAGCAGACGTGCAGATGCAACTCAAGCATAACCTGCTCTGGCACAATGACTCCAGTTCGACAAAGGAGAGTTCCAAAAATAGAAATTAGAGATTCTCCAAGAGATTACCTTATAGTTTGGGAAATACACAAACAAGGCCTTGATATATAGTTATACGTGTAAACACTCCAGGTCTGACAGGCGCATACCTGAAACCTTACATTACCAAAGCTAGTGAGGCTATAGGACACCAGTGCAAGGCTGAAAGATACACTGGACTGAAACAGAGTACGGACCTGAAAGCTAAGGTGCCACCACAGCTGCGCACAGAGGACACGGCTGCCCTGCGTCATAGTTTTGCACAGAACAAAGCCCAACCATAAATCTAACACTGCTGTGTCGCGTTTATGAAAACTGACATCAGAGAGGTCGGTCGTGTCCGTGCAGAGGGAAACGTGATCTTTCTGCAGAGACAAAAAAAAATTGATTTTGTAATCATGTTGATTCAGTGTGGACTGAATTTACACAAACAAAATCATACATCTTACGTGATGCACACAAGATAAGAAAGCCTAAAACAAAAGAGGCATCAAAATGGCAATTAAATATCACTTGGTATGACATGTTTCATTGATTTAAACACAGAATATCCGTGGAACAGTCCAGACAGCGATGGAAGTCAGTTAGATTTTATAGCTCGGTTACTTTCAGAGAGTTGTTCAAAAAATAGCTCATGGTTATTTTGTTGTTGTTTTCCTATTTGGACAGACCAAAAACAGCAGGGGTGGCCGTGTAACAGGAAATGTGTGTCCCTGAATAACTGAAGCATCCACTTCACTTCAAGTTCAGGTGGTTCGCCGTCATGGTCATGGATCAAGAAACAGAGCAATCTTGTGAATTTATTCCTGCATGAATTCAGATCCACTAAATATGAATTAGTCATAAATTCTTTTGACAGTGGGATCTGTAGCTCACTCAGATTCTTCCCTGTTCACTCAGATACCTGGGCCACAAGCTTTCCTAGTGAATCCATCCTTCCATCTTTTCACAACTTTATAAGTGGGACTAGACACGTGTTAAAGATTGATTCCTCTGGACCAAACTCGAATTGGATCAGATGGGAATGATTTTAAGTGTTATTAAAGCCATGTGATGCTAAGAATCTTCTTTCATATATGAGCTGTAGCATTCAACACAAGTGTCTGATGTCTGTGAAAAAAGAAGAGGACTTCCCTCGTACATCAAGCCAAATACTTCTCACACACGCTCTACATCCGCCTCAGACCTTCTGATAACTCTGATTATAAGAGCAACAGTTGCAGCGATAGTTGTACATATTTGCATAGGGCCCATCTGCTGAGAACAGTGTGTTCTAACTGGTGTTATTGAGTACACAAAACAACATCAGTGCATTACAATATCAGCTTTGATAATAAGCTGTGTGTGTGTGCGCAGTAAAAGTGCTCACATGGTGGACAAATGCACTGTAATGCCGGAGTGTAATTTCCTTTCTATATTATCAGAGCTTTCTAATATGAAAAATGAAGTTGTAAAAATAAGCATCCTACCATGCCAAAGCCAAATTAATGTCATAATATTTAGACTGTCATTTACAAGCACCAAAGTGGGGGTAGGAAAAAACCAGAGGTAAACAGGTGTGACTGATAATTCAATCACCATTACATCCATTACTTCCACAAATACAGTTGATTAGGCGAATGAAAAAGGATCAACTGTTTGCTTGTCTCTGCTTTCACTGCGTAACGAGATATGAAACAACTAATTAACGCTTGCAACCCAAGATATTTCTGTAAAAACACTCAAAAAGTGTAATGGATTATGAAAGGTCTCTGCATTGTTTCCATTCAGCATGGCTTGAATGCAGCATTAAAATAATGTTCTTGAACAACGTGCGAGCGTGGAACTATGAACCCACTCATATCGTGCGTGGTGGGGGAGAAAAACACTGAAGGAAAACTAATCTGTACAGTAATCACATGGCCGCTGAACCCCTGCAATGCTCACTTCCTGTTGTGTCCCTCTGTGCCGGCTGCAGACACACAACCAGGGTGCGGTTTCTCTAAAGTGGTTCACAGTTTTTATCATCGGGGGCTAATTCTGTCTGGAGAGGTTCAGTCTGGCTCAGTGTGCTCGGAAAACAGCTTCCCAACACTCACATTAGCAGCGGAGCGTTTGGCCACAGGGAGAAGTTTACACTGTAAACCATTTTTAAGATGATGGCTGCTGTGTGAACATGTTTGTTGTGACGTCTCTGCCAGATTCCAAAGGGCTTCCTTTAACTCCCTGGCCCTCGTTCAAAACGACTTTATCAATACTGTGTTGGTATGCGATACATCACACCTGTTTCCTTCTCAGCAGAATTATACACGTGAAAAGGAAGGCGATAGAAAAACTACCTTGATTATCACAGGCTGAGAGGTAAAGGCAGCATGCCAAGATTAAAAGCTTCAGAAACATTCTGTCAGCTCGGAGAAAGCAATTAAAGTGAGTACAAATGGAAGGAACAGCATGATGGGAACCTGCCTTCAGGAGCCTTCTACGATACACAGCGCTGCGACAGTTCCTTGATGATAAGAGAACAGAAACAAAGAACACAGGACGAGTGGAGGCCACAAACCACAGGGGTGAACTGTGCAGGACAAGGACAACATACAGGAGAGACAGCACCGGGACAACAGGGACAACATAGTCATCATCTGACTAAACTGTTCGTGTCGGTCACTGGTAATGTAGCTCATACTTAGCTAAAGGTGATATTTGTTAAATATGCCCAACAGTAAGCGATTAAAATGATTACAGCATTCAAAACATTGCTCAAGTGTGGTTATTTTTTTTCCCGAAAAATACACACAACTGTTGTACCGTCTGTTTTATTTTTTATAAACATTAAACCAATTTGGTTGAGTGCGTCAGTGAACGTGTGTGTTTTCGAGCAGCGCACAGTCAAAGGCACATGAACTCATGAACAGACGACATTGATTACATAAAGTGTTGTGGGATATTTCACTGACTGCAGCGTTTACAGTACAGTATGTAAGCGTTAGTGACGTCTAATGGTGAAACGGCAGATTGCACCAAACAAAGTGTCCAAGCGTGTCAGGGAACTAAGGATGTGATTCTCCTTTGTTTGCATAGTAAGATTCCTTCACAATTTGCAAAACACACTCTGTGGTTAGTTGTTGTTGTTGTAAATTTGGGCTCCTGCATAAACATTGTGGCACACGATGACAGTAGAGTAAGGCCCTTGCTATAGTACATATTAATTCTAATTCTAGGGTTACAAAAACCAATACACCAATAACCTTAACCAAATGTACCCAAGGCTATGAAATTCAGTTTCTGCTCATACAATCTCTAAATGTCACACACTGGACGTTTAAGCAAACAAGACATTAGAACCCTCACACAACCTGGTGTTGATCTCTCTACATGCAGTAGCCACTGACACTATTATAATACACAATTCTACATTAAAGTGTTTGACATGCAGCTGTACGGTTGTGACGACACTCAACACTACAGAGCCGACAGGAGTTGGAGCAGACTGGTGCAGTGTCAGCAGATTATTCTCATGCAGATGACTAACATCAGCAGTTGGGTTTCTCCACTCAGTCTAATTTCCAACCACTTTTTGGTGGTGGTAGGCCCCTCTTTGTAAACCTGTTCTACATTAAAGAATAAAGGGTTTTCTGGCTCCCCCGAGACAAGTCTGCTAACTTACGCTTGTGATTTAAAAACTAGAAAAGTTTTACTGCTAGCAGAACACCACCCTGTTTAAATGACCTCTATATTATACCTATAATCTTTACAGCAGTGAGTTGCAGGCTCTGTAATGGCACTTTGTTCAGCCAGTGGTCTTGGACACGGTAACATAGTAAGCACTGTTTTATACCATTTTTTTAAAAAGTAGAGAGAGCACTAACACCTCAAATCCACTAACATGATTATAGCATGTGCCCACACTGCCCACACTGTGACAACCTCACTATGATAGAAATAAAACAGTACATTTTCCAACTCTTGGTTGCCATACGTTGTCACTTCACTGATAATTTGCGATGTAGAACAGCAGGTAATGAACGACATGCAAAAATAAGAAGGACTCTGTGACTCATGTGTCATACAAATGTACACACAAGGTAAAGAATCCCAGGCCGTCTTCCTCGCTGAGAGAACAGCAGTCAAAGGCTTTTCAAAGTAAGATGATATGATTAGATTTGTCCATGATTTATGTCTTTTCCCCTTCCTTCCTTGTCACCGGGCCTGAGGTATTTGAAGAAGTCTCTTTTCCAGGCGTGATGGGAACTGGAGGCCTGCGCAGCATCTGGTTGACTTGGAAACAGCTGTGTTTTCATAGATCTGACTGTGGGTTTATAGCTACTCCCAGCAAGCCTGGGTTCACTGGGCCCTGTTTGGCTAAACAATGCTAAATCTCACGTCTCCCCCCCAACTCCCACAGTCCCCACAGAAACACTGCTATAATGTCACGTTTTTTTGTTTTTTGTTTTGCCTTTTTCGCTCTCACAGAATGTGCACACTGCAAGTCTGGTGAAGGATCTTGGACATTACGAGGTGTCTGTGTTTATCAAGAAAATGACAGAGCCACAACTTCTAATTTGACACACTTCTGTGTACTTTCACTTCCTGTAACTGGCTGATGATTAGAGGAATAAATCTATTCACACAAAATGTCTTCCTTTACTGCTCACACACACAAACATGATGCAATAACAAATGAATTTGACACTATAAATAAATAACCCCTGCTTTATTATCATGTGTTTTCACAATTCAAACCCCATGCACGTCACAGTCCATAAATCTAGACCACCACAGCACAAACACAGCACGCCATGTAACTTAACACTGATTCCAAATGTGCTCTTCTGTGGCCCACTACTCTCACCAATTCACTCTCATTCAAACAAACAAATCAGTGACATCTTTTTATCTAATTTATCCAGCGTTCAGGTCAGTGTGTCAGCACACTGGAGGCAGAAGTGAACTGCTGGGAAAGGAAGTCACATAAACCCCACGGATTCAGCAACAAATTCACAAATAACACTCAGCCGTCTATGCAAACAATGGCTCATGAGCGTGCATGGACATGACAGTAACACACAAAAACACTGGTGAGAAAGCAAACGCACACATGTTCATTCAAACAGGTTGTACAGTGTGTGACTGTGCTCTTAGCACAGGATTAAAGCTAACTGATGCTCAAGCAGATTACTCAGCGTTCTCGCGTCACATGACTAAAAACCTGCATGCCAATGCGCAGCAGTGGAGCAGGTCAGCAAGTACGAGACTCTGCAGACTAATCAAAGTTCTAAGGCCAAAATGACCCGACAGTGATAGTCGGACACAATCAATCGAGTCTCTGTCTTAATATTGCTCTTAGAAGTCATTACACTTCTGAATGGAAAATGGAAAATGACAAAAAGCAGCTATTTTGATCTATTAAGCACCATTAAAAAAAGAATATGAACTTAAACGGTAGTATATTCAATGTATACAACTTCATTTATACTTCTTATCAGTTGTGTATTTGTAACACATAGAACATCATAAAATGTGATTTGATGCACTACATTATGTGAGCTAAAATCACAAAACAGCACTAGTTTAGCAGTTTACAATTGACTGTGCACCACTGCAAACAAAAATGTCATTAAAACATGATTGTGGTGGTATTGAAACCATTAAGTTAACTCTTTAACACCTAAGCCTCAAAATGTCAACTTTTTTTGCTTATCTTAACCATAAAAGGGTTATTTACAATTTACTGCATGTTAACAATGAAGAAAACCAAAAGGTTTTATTTATTAACACTGTAGTTGCACAAGAACACCAGATTTTGTGTTAAACTTGAACAATGTTAAACTGAAATAACATTTGTTCAAGGTTTTGTCTCAATGTCCAAAAACAGGCCATAAAGTGGAACTTTTGTACAGGCATTTTTCCAACTCTCTCCTCTCTGATGACAAAGAAGCTGCTTTGCCGACTTCCTGCAACAGTGCGAGTGAAACTACAGTAATAACCACATGTTGGCTTTGACATGCAACTTCTCAGCTTTCAGAAACCGTTGGAATTTTTAGAAGCACAAACCGTTGCGTAATGTATAGTTCACTGACGCTCGGTGTTAAAGGGTTAAGTTTATTGGTAATGTTGCAGCCTCACCTCACCCTTCCCTTCCAAGAGCATTGAAAGAACCTATGTAGCCTTCACCTATGTCGCCCCCCACCCCAGTTTTGATTTAGCATCAAAACTGATAAAATGTTTTGTTTGTCCATTATGGGCTATTGTAAAATATGGTGATCCAAAATGGCGGCTCATTCTGAGGTAATGAAAATGAACAATTCATAAAATCAGGTGATTTTACACACATAAAAAATGAGAAAATGTATTTTATCTTCAATTTCTGCCAAATAAATATCATTTAGGTAATGATTCTTTAAGTAAAGAGTCTTAATCGTTGCTCTACTACTGCTTCACATTAAGGGGTGATGTGTTTAAAATGTAAACTACAAACAGGCTTCAGTTTTCCACTCTAGTTTCTTTAAATATTACACATAAGTGCACATATTAAACTAAGGGTGGGGTCACATTCCACAAGGAAAAAAAACACCTTTTAAACTACGACTCTGAACATACATGAAAAGATGATGTAATGTGCTGCTCTGTTACAGCGTCCCCCCTCCTACTTCCCGTCATGTTTCTGTTTTTGCCATGCCATAACTACTACATACATACAGTCCATCTTCTAAAATGATCAGCCATATGTTTTTGTAATTACAGTTACAGCATAAGGAAGGCGCCACAGTTAATCTCTACATTTGGAATCATAAATCCGTTGGTGACAAAAGAAGTTGTGAGCATTGGACATGTGGAGTGAATAAAGACATTTTTGACATATTCTCAATCAAATAAACAAATCTGGAGGACAAGAATGAGGTGGTTGGTTCACAGGATGCCTCATGTTACAGAGGAAGGTTTATCTTACAGCGCTGGTGTAAGGGCGCCCTCTTGTGACAATAAGATGAACAGATTTATTTTGCTGAACATGATTACACCAGCCTCATTCAACACTATATTCCAAAAATGGGGCACTGTAAAACTAATTTAAAACTATTCCTTTTTTGGTTGCTTCACAGGTACTACAAATTCAAATTTGAATTGATGCATTTCTTTATTTTAGTGCATAAATCATGAAGCTGTCTTTTCACAAGTGAACAAGTGAATCTAGAAAACAATTTAAAGGCCAGTTTGAATGACCAGCAATAGAAACACCAGCAGCAGCCAATAAAGAGTCATGTTTAGGTTTAGACTGCGTCAAGGAAACTTAAGTTATGTCACTCCATCACTGACCTGTATTTGCCAGTCCGGACTTGTACACCTTTCATACGACAGTGCTGGGCTCCACCGACATCGTTCACCAAATCGTCCCCAATCATTAAAGTCTGCAGGAGTTAAAAAACAGTAACATGAGCACTGAATTAAGCCTAATTGTACACTTATGTGAGCATAGTTTATATATAACAGGAAAGCAGACAAAAACAATAGCCACCTGCAAAATACTTAAAAAACATGAACAGAACACATGACAAACGCGACCTCCATAACGGTTACAAATTATTTAAGCTGAATGTCTCATTTCAGCCTTCTGCCTCAATAAAACTCTCCCCATCTCGGTCTATGTTTTTTACAAAGTTTAGTACAATTGTCAAATGAATTGAGTCCGTCTACGAGAATTTCCCAGTATCACTGTCAGGAAACCTGATTGAAATGCAGATTACTCAAACATCATTCATCAGATAAAACAATAACCTATCTTGATCTTGAACATCTCTTCTGTCAGGAATATCATTTTATATATTATATTATATCTTGTGAAAAAGTTGTGAAAATATATGCAATGTTGATGTATAAATTAATGGCCCAGTGCGTTGTCAAAAGTACATATAAAAGGCTTCTATCAAGGCTACGAAACTAATTATACACTTATATAAACATATTTATTCAATTTCTGCCAATAAAAACTTGTAAATGTTACACTTGTGTGCACGGTATTATACAAGATGTTGGGATGGAAAATTAATTTGACATTTGTGATTCCTGCAATGTTTAAAACCCCCTGAAAACGCCCTTTTTTTTTTGCCTTTAGTGCCATTAGCGATGCCCTCTTCTTAGTTAGTCGTGCTCTTCTCCTGAGGTTCATCAGCACCCGACAGATAAGATTTCAGTGTGCCATAACGTTGTACTCAAGTTTCTTTTTTTCAAACTGCTCAGCCATTCTCCCCTCTCACCAGGTTTTCTTTTTCCACTGTCGTGAATGATCCACAGGTCAGTATGCAAACAAGAAGGGGAGTAGGGTTCAGGAGAAAGTCTGAGTTCCAACAAGCTCCTACAAGCTCCTGATTCAAAAGAGGAGTGTCGTCAATAAACTGAGTTTTCTAACGAGAGCCTAGTTGTTTGCTCTGTGATAGGAATCTGACTTCTGATGTGAGGAGAGAGGCTGATGCATCAATAGATTTGTACCTACTTCCCCTGTTCTTTCACATACTTTTACTGTGTAATATCTCATAGGTGCAATTCACACTTTTAAATGTTCTCGTTTATATTTTTTCTTTTGTTAATATGTAACATTTATCCATATTTTTTTAATATGTTGTGGTGTTTATATTGCATGCAGATTATTTACCTACACTTTTACTCACTTCACTGTGTTGCTGTTCCACTGCCCGTCGAAGGGCTTAAGTGGCAGTGTATAACTTCTGTCACCAAAAAACTGTTACATACTCACCACTTTACGCTACAAAACTGAAGTAAGAGCGTTCATTGGTGCTTGACAAAACTGTCTCAGAAACATATCCTTCCTATTAAAGTGGAGGCCCATGGGCCACATTCGGACCACAGCCATCTTCATAGTGGCCCAGCCTGTGGTTCCACCAGAAATACTGAGAAAAAACTAGAGAAACACTTTTCACTGTCCCTCAAATATTCTCACTTACATACAACCTACAGTAGTCAGCCAGGTTTGATAGCACTGATAGTTTTCTGTTGTCTAGTTTTTGTATTCTGTTAAAGGTACTGTGAGATGTTTGTGGGTCATATATGACATCTTTTGACCTTATTTCAAAGAGAAACAAATGTTGTACTATTGTGCACCTTTTTTATTTCATGCAATTTGCGATGTACCTTAACAAACGTGTTTATTTTTTTAATTAAAATAGTTACAACTAATACTGTGCACTTTTCTGTGCACTTTGGGGTGTGCAAAGGACAGGTATGACCAAAAATAATTGTATTGCTAGTTCTTTTATTATATTTTTAATGTACTTTTTAAAAACGTGTCCTCACCTGCTGCAGGAAATGTGTGGGTCTGAAATTGAGGCCCAACTGAGTTTGTAACTGAATAGTCCTGATGTATATACATCAACGGCTTCTTCCACATACCTCGCAAGGCTGAAGGCCCATGTCACTGAGAACACTCTGGAAGAACATGGGGGAAGGCTTTCCAATGACTTCAGCCTCTAAATCACAGGCATACTGGAGAGGATGAAAAGATATCTTGGATTAGGCAGCGTTCTTCACAAGTACAGAAACAACTGCTGTTATTTCTTCTTATTGAACATGTAAATGCACAATATGCACCTACAGCACTGTACCTCCAGAGCCTTCATGTAAACCCCAACATCTAGTTTTAAACCATCTGTCTCCTTGTAGTATCTCCTACGAAGGTATGAAAACAGCACAGATAATTTGACCAGTTATAGGACACTGTACAGTTAAAGGGACACAATGTAGGATTTAAACCTTAAAATAAATGTCTCCAAAATTATTACTACGCAACTTCTGGTTTCAGGTCCGTGTCACAAAAAAAACTATACGACATTCTATTTTATGGCATGTCACCCCCAAAGTTAACCAGGTGGAACCATTCATTTAATCAAAGTAATGGCAGTGGCAGGAAAAAAAACCCGAAGAGTGAGCAGGTCCTGTTACTGTTGGACAAGTAAGTGTCAATTATTTGCTTGTCATCTATATCTAGTGCGTTTTACTTTGCTGTGTGTCTGGCCGTGTTCTTGGAGTCATCTTGTCCATCAGTAAAGTGATTTAAACAATGTACATACGATGAACAATGGGTTATATAAGTGACACATTATTGGAGATGCCGAGAGCAAATCCTACATTGTATTACTTGGAATATGTGATATACCAAGGACAAATATTTCTTTACCCTCTGCCCAGAGAGAACAGCACTGGCTTCTCCAGGCCCATTAGGACCCTGAATGCCTCATTCAAGTTCTGGTAGGAGAAGTTTTCAGCTGCATCTCCGATGAGCACACAGTTTGGGTTGGTCTGGTCAACACTGTCAAACTCAGGGAGAACTCCTGCAGAGTGAACACACAGAAGGTGGACAAGTTGAACAGGTTGAAGGAGTTTCACAGGTTTGAGCAATCCATCCTACCTGTCATGTAGGTGTGATTTTGTCATTTATATGCTCATCTGGACATAGAAAAACAATTCCAACATCCAGTTTCACAGTGAAGTCAGAGAAGGTCTCTGTAGAAGTATTGTCAACCTTTTCCTTTTACATACATTATATACATTACACGTACATTTCTGTGTCATGTCTTATATATATAAATTGCTATGGAACAAATGTGATGCTACAGTGTTTGCAGTGAATGAAATGTGTAAATTCTTATTTATTTTACATATAATTCAGGTTTATTTACATTATTTCCCATTTTAATAATGTAATAAGTTAGATTTATCTTTAACATTATGCCATACTGTTTCATTTGTATGATTATGGTTCTGTATAAAGACCATTTCAAATTAATAAGTTGAGAAATACAGTCAAGTCAGTAAGGCAAAATGTTAAAACAAAGAATGTGTATCTGTGTGAATGTGTTCTATTTGTTGTAACATAAACCTGTTATTGGACCATTTTCTCAGTATTTCCAATATAGTGAAAGAAATAATAATGACATAATCACATCTGCCCTGAAATCCAGCTGTGTATGTTTACACCCACTGAGGTGCAGGCTAAAAACCCTGAGGTACTGTCTTAATAGTGTCGTGAATTTTGACGAATGAGACAATCCTTACCATCATAAACCAGCAGGTGAGGCCGCAAACCTCTCTGCTTAAGCACAGCTACTGCTGCAGGAGAAGGAGAGAATACCTCAGACACAGAAATGTCAAAGCCCAGCCTCTGCAGCTTGGCCACAAACTTCTCTCTGGTGGCCTGGGTCTCGTTGGTGCAGAAGCGAAGCTGCAGATCGGACGTCTTGAGCCTTTATGAGAAGAGAGAATAGATCACAGCTTATGGCAGCACAGAGAAACTGACATATAACTGTTATGAAAACTGATATTTGTCAAAGAATCATTTGATATGATAGATATACATTTTGTGATATACTGTAATTAAGGGGTGGCATTGAATAATTAACATATATATTTATTGTAATTTTCTTCTAAATGAATATAATAAAGTTTTTAATATACTTATCAATATCATTTTGAGACATAACGCATCATTAATTTGAATGATAATATGAATGAATAGTTGTTTGTTGTAAATATGTTTTGGAATCTGTAACTATATCACATTTTTTAAAGATAATTATCGATTTATTTAAAAATGTTTAATCTTGAACGCGTTGTTTATGTTCATATCGCCCCGCCCTAACGGAAATACTAGAGTGGAAGGAGGGTGGCGGAGCCTACTGCCAACTAGCGGTCGGAGGCCTAAATACAGCACAAAGTCACTGTGAGCAAACCACTGCCAAGAATATTTCCGTATCTTCAAATATCACTATTATCAAACTTTTAATATAAAGAGTTTTTTTTTTTTTTTTCCAACATGTAAAAAAAGACGCTTCAGGAGTGAATAACCAAGTGAACGTACTTTGCTCCACACACCCACGGGGTCCAACATGCAACCTGTTAAAATGCTCCAACAACGTTTATTCACTCACCTTTGCACGGCTTCAATGGAGCCGGGTATAGCTACGCCGTCGCCCTCCCCGCTGTCATATAAAACGCCGCACAAGTCCAGCACAACACCTTTCAAACTCTTCGCACAGTCTGGCCAGCCTCTGTCAGCCATGGCGACGTGAAACTCAGAGCGCATGCGCGTGACGTAACAAAAACACAGCTGTCAAAATTGTACGGCCACATTCTGCACACTGAGGAAAAAAACTAGAGAAACACTTTCCCCTGTCTCTCAAAGATTTTTCTGAATTTTCTGTTGTCTAGTTTTTGTATTCTGTTTAAGGCACTGTGAGATGTTAGATGACTAACACATATATTCTAGAGGTTGACTAAACCCAATGAACAAAGCTGATTCATAAATGTCATTTTTATTTTATGATTAGCACATTTTCTCTTTTACCCTCCATCTGGTATAAACATAATGAACTAATAACATAAGATGCTCTAAAATTCCAGCACACCGAAGTTATAATGGGTCATTTTCTGTGTTTTTTTTTTTATTTATTTATTTTGAGAATCATTTTGCATCCTGACTGTAAACAAACACTTTTATTTTGGCATTTTATGAAATATGGTCACCAATAACATTATTGCGATACGTTTATGGAATATTGTGATATAATTCTACTATAATATAATACCACCCATCCTGACTAAACAGTTGCTTTTCTTCAATTTTTTTTTAAAAATGTGTCACTTGCAAAACGAAGTAACGCCAGAGGCAGGTCTAAAATAAACCAATAGTTAAATAATACTTATAAATCACTAAAACTAACGATAACAAGTAAGAATAATAAATAACCAGAAGCAAAATAAAATGAAATATGAAAACATAGAACAAGAAATGAGAAAATGTATAAAAACAATTCAATTGTTGGAAATAAACCATATCTATCATCATCTAGTCTAGTAAAATACTGATGTTTGCTGTCTACGGTGATGCGTATGCAACAGTGGACAAAATTGCACCATCACCCGGAGAGGGGTTTGTCCACGGGCAGGGGCGGCGCTGGTGACGCAGGCTCTGACGTCATACAACCGCTACACGCTTACAGCGCAGCTAGATAATCCGCACCGAACCTTCGGACATCACTAAGGGGAGCCGTCACCGGGATAATAGCGTCGCTTCACGTCTGTCTGGTACGGTGTCATATTTTCATGTCTCCTGTGTGTTGTACTTTAAAATAAATAAATACATTAACCAATAAAAATCTCTCAGCATGGATGTGCTAGTGTTAGCGTGCTAGTCGTTATAGGAAGCGCTCTCGTCTTGTGTGGCCAGAATGCTCTTTAAGGCGTTTACACTCTTTGGCGAAGAAGGGAAACTGTATATATTTTAACACTGGTTGTATCTTATGTATAAGGCTCGTCGCGCACTGACAACCAGAGCACGCTGGTAGTATACGTTGGAGCCGTGTAATACAGTTAGATTTGAACGAGCCCCTCTCATATTTATCATCATCCAGCAGCAACTAGCACGAGAGGTCTTAAATTAGCTCCTGGCTGTAAAGTTCGTGGGTGTGAATGGAGGCAGCTCCTCACCAACCTATCATGTCAAGAGCAGGTTAAATCGTCAGCAATACCAAATCAGTCACGCAGGTCTCATGTCCTTGATGTCATTCAGTCCACGTCCTGTCAGTTTGCTTTTGTGTATTTATTCACCACACAAGGTTATTGATTAGTGCAGCTGGATACCTGGTGGGTACACTTGGCCTTTTTCACTATTTCAAAAAAGCCTCTTGGGAAGGATATATCAACATCTGATGCACTTTTCTTTAAATGTTCCCAAAACTCAGACAAATACATCTATGTATGTATGTATGTGTATATATATATATACATATATACACATATAGACATATATAGAGAGAAAGAAAATCTTCATATAATTCAACATTTTGAAAGCAGAAAGAGGAGCAGTGAATGTGACAGTGATAGACAATTAATAATGAAAGAGGTGGAAAAAGAGAGTCAGGAACGTCACGGCCACATGGCCTCACAGGCGTGGTATTATCTTTTGTTGATCCACACAAAGCATGTCTGTGGGTGCTTTATTGTGTTGAATGTGGTAAAAGAATGGTTGTGTAGCAGAACTGCCAAGCTCTGTGAAATTCCAGAGAGCTGGTATGAACATTAACCTGATATGTGTGTGTGTGTGTGTTTGACTGAATGCATTTCTGTAATACACACATCCCTTTTACCCTCAAGGCAAATGTGGGATGTTAGGAACAGGATTTATGAGTGTATTGACATAATGAAGACATAATTAATTCACATGTAAATGTGTCAAGTAGACTATTGAGTAATACTCGAGATACAACTAAAATACTGGCTTTGAAGAAATATCTTCAAAGCCATTGTTCCTGCAAAATCCCTGTAAATATTTACATTTTAAAATACAATTTGTGTTGTGCTCACAGTAAGTGAAGTAATGTTTTGGTCCTTGGTTTTATTGTCAGCTGAATTCAACCATGAATGGAATGATTATCAAGCTCAGCCGCAACCTGAGCCAGGCCGCACCAGCTCTCAGCCGCAGTGTCCACTCGGGTAGGTGTCTCGCCTCTGGAGCTACCTCCAAACTGAGGACTAAAGGCCCGCTCACCTCAGAGGAAATCTTCGTTCGTGAGGACAAGTATGGAGCACACAACTACCATCCCCTACCTGTGGCCTTAGAGAGTGGCAAGGGTGAGTTCACTGTTGTGTGAAGTTATTGTTATGTATAATATATATTGTTATATTGTAATGTGTGAAACAACAGTGAAAAAAAAAACATGTCCAAATATGGGGCCATGTTATTTATATACAACATTATCATATCAAAGTTTTACACAAAATCTGTTTTCTGACTCTAGAAGAGGGCAGTGATGCAATAGCATGGATGCAAGCTGCCGTTAAATCCCATGAAAGAAGAAGAAATCACCAGACAGTAGATCAAAAGCACGTCAAAAAAGCAATCCTAAATTTGCAGTCAGAATAACGGTGCAAAATGTAGTAACAATTAATAGAAAGTGGGGTTTGTTTTAAAACGTTGAAATGTGTATTCTGAAGAAAGAGGTTGATGTGTGTGTGTGTGTGTGTAATTTCACTTCACGTTTCCTTTTTATCAACCTCAGGCATCTACGTGTGGGATGTGGAGGGCAATCGGTATTATGATTTCCTGAGTGCTTACAGCGCCGTGAACCAAGGACACTGCCACCCAAAGATCATAGCTGCACTCACTGCCCAGGCCTCCAGACTCACCCTGACCTCCCGAGCATTCTACAACAACGTGCTCGGAGCCTATGAGGAGTACATCACAAGCATGTTCGGCTACGATAAAGTTTTACCCATGAACACGGGTAAGAAGTGTAGAATGTAGAAGCCTTTTTTTTTTTTTTTAAACAAATCAGTATCCAGAAGGCCTCATGACCTTTGTTTTCTTGTGCATAAACAATTCTAAATCAGGTGTTGAAGCTGGCGAGACTGCCTGCAAGCTCGCCCGCAAGTGGGCTTACAATGTAAAAGGGGTTCCCAAAAACAAGGCCAAAATCATTTTTGCAGGTAAGCGGACATCTTTCATAACTTTCTGTACGTCACAGAGCTTTGTCCCATTTGTCACACATTAAGCATCCTTGTTGTGTCATTCTGTCTGATGCATTTCAATACTGTGCCGCCTTTGTGTAGTCAGGAAGTTAGCAAATTTCCTTCCTAGAATAGGGACGCACAGTAATCCCCTCAGCTGTTACAGGGTGGGTTGACCACTGAGTCGACATCCAAAAAAAAGTCACCCGATCAACAAATCACCGTTTGGAAAAATTGAATGAAGAACAATGTAATAAATACTTTCTTTTCACTCTTGTTGATCAGATGGAAATTTCTGGGGGCGCACCATGGCAGCCATCTCCAGCTCCACTGATCCCAGCAGTTATGAAGGTTTTGGTCCCTACATGCCAGGATTTGAGCTTGTCCCATACAATGACATTCCTGCACTGGAGGTACAGGTTTTGATGTGATTTCCAACACATCCAGTAAATACAGTGCATCACTGTATCGCCAGTTTTGAGTTCTTTAATTTACTGTCATGATGTATAATGCACGGAAATTGCATGTTGTGACTCCATTTGCAAAACACAAGTGCATGGTTTAGTACAGTATGATGTAAAATACAGGTTTCCTCATACCTACATTCCATGGTTATGGTATGTGCAACCTGCAGAACCTCAGGCTGCTGAGTGGTCGGAAATCCTCATTTTGTCCCCAAAACGAGTCAAACCTGGAAGACAGACATAAAAATAAAATGAGGCCAGTCAGTTGTAAGTTTTGGTAGTGAAGAAGAATTTGCACTTTCCTGCCTTGAATTCAGGACGATGAACTACTTGGTTCAAAAACCATGTTATTTTTTAAAAGATTCCCCTGAAATTGCTGACTTGATGTGTTCATTATCAGTGTAAACAAATCGGGCCAAATGACTGACTGACGTTTTCACTGCTTTTCTTTCGAAACACAAGAATTGAATGGTTAACTAATGTGCCACATGTTCATTGACAAGGTTTTCTTGGATTCAATAATAATGGCTGACTGTTCCTTGTTTTCCCCCAGAAAGCCCTCCAAGACCCAAATGTGGCAGCTTTCATGGTGGAGCCCATCCAGGGCGAAGCTGGGGTGGTGGTGCCCGATCAGGGCTACCTGACCAAAGTCAGAGAACTTTGTACCAAACACAATGTAAGTTCAGTTTTCTTAAAACATTAAAAGCATGTGATTCACCAGTTGATAAATGTTGACTGAAATGTTACAAGGGATTTATTAGTAAAGCATGTTGTGGCTTTGGGCCATATTACAGGCTCTTTTTCTTAACAAAATACACAGAGTTTGTCTCACTTCATCCTGTCTATTTGACCACCTAGGCCTGAGGCAATGCTGTGTGTTGTAAATAATGACGCTGCATCAAACAGCCAGCAGGCATCCATGCTGGGAAAAAAGGGGTGCTAAAGCTTTAGTACTTTTATTGTTAGGGTGGAGAAAAGGGGGGTGGAGTGCAATTGTGCTGAAACAAAATTGCCACAGCTTGACACAACACTGCTTAAGAACTGCGAAAAATCCAAGGGGTTTTCTAGTATTTTTTTCTATATTCATCGACTGTTCCTGCCTCCATAGTCTCACTTGTCAAGTGAGCAAATCAGATATAACGTGTTTTAGGAATAAATAATGGACTATAGCTTTAACAGTGCAAAAAACGACATTACACACAAACACGTCAGCCAACTCTTACAGAGTCTCTTTCTGTAAGACAGACTAATTAAGGGAAAATCATTCATTTTCTATTTTCTTATCTGGTGTAAAGAGTAGAAAAGCACCGTAAAAGACCAGTGCTTCACATGGACATCAAGGTTCAGTCAGTTTAGTAGAAATAAAAATATCCACCCTTAGTACACAGATGGGTCTTTTCTGCACTACTAATATTGGCGCATCATTGATTTTAGTCCCACCTGCCAGCAGTTTGGAGAAAGGAGTATATATGAATTTAGAGATCTGATAAAGTATGTTTTTTTCTCTTTTCTGTGAGAGATAAAAGTGAGGCAAATCGGGTAAATAGGTTTTTAAATTACAATGACAGTTGTAAAGACTAATTAGGTCCTCTGTGCTCGGTGCAGGTGTTGTGGATTGCAGATGAGGTGCAGACAGGCCTGGCACGCACCGGTCGACGGCTGGCTGTGGACCATGAGGAAGTCCGTCCGGATGTGGTACTGCTGGGAAAAGCACTTTCTGGAGGAGTTTACCCTGTAAGTGTTTTTGTTACTCTGACGTCAAGCTCCATATCACGTTATAGATTTGCTTTTGCTGTTGTGTTCTTTGACACAACCTTGTGGACTTTGGGTTTCAGATTTTTTGGGACAGGGGTATCGATTTTAGTCGTGAAGATGTAGCTTATCTCTGCGTTTAATGATCCGTTTCTCAGGTATCGGCTGTGCTGTGTGACGATGAAATCATGCTGACCATCAAACCCGGGGAGCACGGCTCCACGTATGGAGGCAACCCTGTGGCCTGTCAGGTTGCTATTGCAGCACTTGAGGTCAGAGTTTCGATGCTTTTTTATCTTGTTGACTTTAATTTATGCTGGTTTTTTTGCCCTTTTTTGAAAACCAATGTGGCTTTTAAGTGTAATATCAAATCATGTGAAGATTAACGACGCATCTGCGCTTTCTCATCACTGTACAGTAAAGCTAAAATATCTTTTTGGGAAAGAAAAATGACAGACCTGGTCTTGGATAGATCATGTTAAGTACAAGTCTAAACACTCCCAGGATGAGCTCTCTGATTGAATCACAGAAACCACATTTAGAGGTGGTTTGGTATTTTTATTGCTTGGGTGGAGAAAAGGAGGGTGGAGGGCAATTGTGCTGAAACAAAATTGCCACAGCTTAACACAACAGACCGCTGCTTTAAAATCATCAAGGGGTTTTCTAGTAAATGGGGGCACAGCACCCAGTTGTTGAGATTTCCAAGTATTCTCCTTGTATTCACCGATTGCCTTCCAGCCTCCATGGTCTCAAAATTCAACTTGTCAAGTGGGCAAATCAGATAATTAGTGTTTTAGAAATAAATAGTGAACCACACAAGTCTATATAAATTACAAAATGTAACTTTTACATCCAAGAGGAATCAAATACAAGCCCGTATGGGGACATATGTGGCCACATTCTAATATGGATTAGAACCTGATGTTGCCTGATGGCAGTTTCAGGTTTTTAACATTCATACGTCAATTTATTTGCAACCACTGATTGACATATAGGTTTCTTTTTAAGTTTAAATCCTGTTTGTTTGTTTTTTTAAATGTACTCTTCTTCTTTGCAGGTAATGGAGGAGGAAAAACTGTCTGAAAACGCTGAAATAATGGGAGAGCTGCTACGGACTGAGTTGCGAAAACTCCCAAAAGACATTGTGACAGTAGTCAGAGGAAAAGGCCTCCTCAATGCAGTTGTCATCAAAGAGACCAGAGGTACTCTAAACTTTTCTAAAAGTGATGAAATAAAATATCCCCTGAACTTAAGTACTAAGCACTAAGTGAAGAAAGGCTTAACCTGCATTGTGTGCTGTGACTTAACCAACACTACCTCCCCTCCTCTCCCCCTGCAGACTACGACGCATGGAAGGTGTGCTTACGCCTGCGTGACAGTGGACTGTTGGCCAAGCCCACCCATGGTGACATCATCCGCTTTGCCCCTCCCCTCACCATCAAGGAGCACGAGCTGCGCGAATGCATTGACATCATCCAGAGGACCATCTTGTCTTTCTAAACAACCCTGGGATTTCAGCTACTCCTTCATTCACACACATCCTTCAAACTGATGAGCGACATCAGAACCCATGACTCATCGCAAGGTCACTCTAAACCAAGTGGTTGTTTTTATTTCTGTGTTTTTGTTGCAGGATTTTAAATAGCATTGCTTCACTTAAGTAGAGACGAAACTGCTGTTAAGAACTAAGTGTACAAATGACTTGTTACAATCAAAACATTTTTTGGAGCTGGTTTCTTCAGGCGTTTGCTAGTAAAGAGTGATGTAAATGGTTTCAAAAAGTTACTTACTAAGTTATTTTACTTCAACTCTCTCAAATGAGCCACAATTAGATCTCAGCAACTCATGTGTGTAAAGGTAAAAGTACAAGTTAAAAATATACAGAAGGAAATACAACTTGCTCACATAACTCATCTAAAGGACTGTATCTTCCTATACACGACAGCAGAGATGATTTCACAGATTAGTTACCATCTACTGAGCTGTTCCTGTCAGATGATGTGAAGCACAAGCAGGGTTTTGCACACATTCATCTCAATGATGATGTTTTCATATTCCAAGACTTTTCAGATTTCATGAAAAAGAACAAAAAAACAAAATGCTATAAAACTCAAAATTACAAAAAAAGGACGTATTTTTAAAACAAACACAAACTTTTTAAAGATTTTAATTTAACCTAAGTTATAACTATTATTGTGAACATAATGCTGTCTGAGACTCAGAATCCCTACAGTGGAACCTTTGGTATGTTAAATCAAATTAATTTGATATAATTTGGTTTCTGCAATTTCTACAATGAATGTATGAGGACAGAGAGCGTTATGGAGACGCATGCAGCAAGCGGAGACAGTTTCAGTTGACTTTTCTTTCCCCCCTCATTGTAGTATGTGTACACTGAGTCAACATTTCTGATGAGTGTTGTAACTGCTGTTATTGCAAATGTCACATTTGAATTGTTACATAACTGGTTGTTTCCTGATGAATAAATATTTGGTGTACTGTCTTGCATCTCGTCCCACTGTTACTTTGTGTCTTTAAACCGCCCATCAATCCCCAGCTGACTGGTGCAAAAGCAGGGTACATCCTGGAGTGGTCGCTAGTCCATCACAGGTCTGACATCTAATACTTTCCAATTTCACACCTCTAGAGCAGAGGTGTCAAACTTGTGGCCCCCCAGTGGATTACATGTAGCCCATGTTATAATGAAAACATGTGCCTGTGACCCCCTCTTCCCACAGCACACATATTTGCTAGCAATATTTTTATCATAGTAAAAATAAGACAGTTGTAATTATTGTTTTGTTAAATGTATCACATACAATATTAAATTATATATACTGTGCATGTACAGTATGTACGTATATATGTATATATATATATATAGACACTGAGGTGGAAAGTACTGTAATTCATTTGTTTTTTTGTGTATTTTTTTAGTCATGTTATTTTACTTTAACTTCATGTTTATGTTGGCCTGAATTTAAAATGAACTAATAATACTAATAAAACCAACGGACTGCAAACTTTGCCAGTGACTAACTAACGAGGACGTTATCTGTTTACATATTTTATTTGGTTTGCCTTCAATTTAAAAACAATTCATGTGAGATTTGTGTCCCCTTGTCCTTTTTGCACGACACAAGAAAGAAACCCAACTTGTTAAAAAAAAGTAACAAATCTTTACTTAGTTACTACTTTTTTACTTAAACTTGAGTAAATTTTTAGACCAGTATTTTTTACTTTTACTTAAGTCAAATGTTCTCAAAATAGTGGTACTTTTACTAGAATAGAGTATAATATTTCAGTACTCTTTCCACCTCTGTATCAAAACAAGCACTTTTACTTTGAAATTCTGTGAAATATCATCATGATGATCTTTATTGTGATATCAACATAAGGTCACCTGCTGGTTAGTGAACATTTGTCCCCCCCACACACTTTTCTTTCTTAATCCCGATAAGTGATAATATCGTATGTTATCCCATCAGTACAGTATAAATGTATTTATTTATTAACTTATTTTTGCAGTGACACATATCTAACACTAGATGGTGCTGTGCCCTCACTGAATTATGAACTTGGTCTCGTTTATGAACCCTGAGCACATAGTATATAAACACTAAGTGTTATGCAGGTGTTGAATGTATATAAGTTTAAGTAAAAGGTACAAATGTGTGGATACAATACTACAGCTGCACTATAGATACACTTTAAGTCTCTCCACTGTATTAGGATGCAAAAGTGAATGAACCGTCTTTCTGACATGAAGACACTGACAGAGATTTGATATATTTGACACTTGTCGGACCCGAGAGACAAATTGGTTCTTGCCACAGACTGTATCGACATTTAATGTCTCTGACAACATCATCAATATGAGCAGCAGTAGCTGCATCACTAATGACGCGGTACAGGTCTGAAACACGCTGACAAATGTGTTAATCACGTGACTTACATATGTATAATTTAATCAATACATCTGGAGTGAATGTTGAAAGGCGAACGCTGTTGCCAAACCACTGTAATTAACAAAGCACAGACACATTTGTTTTTTTCTACTCATTTAAAACCCACAGAAAGTTATTTAGAAAAAGCAGTAGTGACATATCTCATGCTGTTAGGGATCAATGAAATCCACTCTAATTAGTTTAGTGCTTTGCACCTTTAAAAAAGCCTCTTCCAGGGCCAACTCCTCTTTATGAGACTTTGTATTAAGTGCATTTTGACACTTTTATTTATCCAGGAGTGGATTTTAATATTTCTCAATAATACATTAGTCTGTCTGTCCATTTTTTTTTAATGGAAATTATCCAGTGCTCCCACAAACTGGGGATGGAATTAATTGGATTATTTATTTTGACTGGCTAAAATAACGTTGTTTTTTTATTTCTTGCCTCAAATGCAGTGTTGTAATATAACAAAGTACAAATACTTAGCTACTGTACTTAAGTACAAAATTCATGTATTTGTACTTTACTTGGTTATGTTTCTAACCACTTTTACTCCACTACATTTCCTCTAACTATCTTTGTTACTAGTTACTACCAAATACAATCAGAAGAAGAAGAAGAGTTGGTATTATGGTCTGTATTTATACAAACTGTAATTTATTTATATAGTGCACACCACTCTCACACCTATGATCAATTTACCTAATCCCCATATTGCATGTTTTTGGACTGTGGGAGGAAACCACTCAACCTGGAGAAAACCTGAATAAAACTGAATAAATCAACTTTTTAATGCTGTTTAGAGTCTCTAATTCTGTAACTGACAAATACACCAAAACCAAAACAAAACAAAAACACACATTCTGAAATATTTGCCTCCGGTTGCAAGCTCTAATTGTCTCTAACCTTAAGGTCACTGCCTAATGAGCTGCTTTTTCCTTCAACCTCCATGCTGTCAAAGCAGGGCCTGTGGTTCAGGAAGAAAGCACACAGAATACAATGTAGGACAGGTCATTATTTCATATGAAGTGGAGCAGAGAGATGAGCGTGGCCCCGGAGTTTGCTTGTAAAATATGAGTGGAATCTGGCCTGGCGAAAAAAAAAACACCCAAGGGTTATCTCAGGGTGACACCAAGGAATGTGCTTGTGTGTCCTGTGTAGGCTTTGATCCTATGCTGTGTGGAGACCTGCATTGCGCTCGGCCATGATAGGAAAGCATAATGTATTCCACAAATGAGCTCCAGTTTTGGCAAAGGAGTGACAGGCCACAGACTCTGGGCACAGTGAGGTCCAGGGCTTTCCCCACTGCAAACACACGCACACACATTTGCATGACATTCATAGACATAATGCATTCCCTTGCACAACCCTCGTGCCTAACCCTAACCTTTATCCTAACTTAAACCTAATTCCAACCCTAAAACCAGCTCTTAACCCTTAAAAAGCCATTTTTAGGGGTGTCAGAATGTGAAGACCAACCAAAATGTCCCCACATCATTAGGTATATAAGTTTTTTGGTCCTCTCAAAGATACCCATACAAGAACACACACACACGCACACCTGACACTTTATGGTAGAAAGGCCCTTAAGTGGTAACAAAAAGACACACACGCATTCTCACATTTCTATCGATTTTAAGTGTTGCATCAAATGTTAGCCCTAAACTCAAGCACTACCTCAGAGATGAGGTTCTACCATATGAGGACCAGGTTTGGATCTCTATGAGGATTAGTTTTAGTGTTTATGCCAGGAAAACGTCCAAGAACACGCACTCTTACAGTAGTGAGGGTACTCACAGACATACTGTCCCTATCCCCTTAACCATAATAACCTTCACTTAATATTTAGCCAAACCCTAACCTACACTTAATTCTAGGCCTAACTGTAAAACCAGGTCTCAACCCTCCAAAAGCCCTTTACAGCTGTGAGGACCAGTCAAAATGTCCTCACAAAGACACACACACACACAGTCTAGTCTATTCTAGCATGTGGTACAAGGCTGGCTTCAAAGACTGGTGTGTGTCTACAAACAATCCTGAAAAGAAGGTCAAGAGAGACCTGGGCAGACTGGATGGCTTTTCTCATCCCCACTTTCAGCCTTTTTTATTCCTCACCTGCTCTGTCTTTTTTTTCTCCTTCTGTGCCTCTCACTCACTCACACACACTCTTTCTTTTTTTAATTTTGTTATCTAAGTCCCGTCTCTCTCTTCCAGCCCCTTTTGTCAGTCTCTCTCTCCACCAGCACGTCTCTTATATTCACCTCACTCTTACCCAACAGGGAAATCAGAGTGTGGTCGTTCACACAAAGATGTAATGCCTCGACTTTAATTCATGCAAAGCTGCAGTTAAGGTGAGCGTAAATTGTAAGGCTCTGTATCCATTAAAAGCAGAGAGAATAAGGTGCCGGCTTGAGAATTATGACTGATATCGTGGTGGATAGCATAAGCTATTCATTTCTTTCCCTGTAACAGCGCAGATAAATCAGAGAAAACGTCCGGCTCGCCTGCCAGTGCTCACATTAACTGGCCTTTTGCATTAGGTTTATAACATTTGAGTGCACAGATAAAATACATGTGCAACATAAAGGGCAAACGACACATAATCCTTAAGGAGTTGTGTGCGCTGACCATCATTCTCTTCCTTCTCGGTTAACATCGGAGGGAACATTATATATTGATCAAGCGTGGCAAGGTCTTCAGAAGGACGTGTTCCTCCCTGGAGGTCTCGCGGTGTTCATGTTAGACATCGCAGCCTCACCTCAGCTTCATTTCTGGGTTGCAAACTCGTGGATACTCCTTACAAACTAGACGGTGGTCGTGTTTGTAAAAGTCTCGCAACGCGCCCGATGTTCACAATCTTTATGGTGACAATAAAATGCGGATCTCATTATATTGACAATAAGTACAGTATGTGATTCACCCAATGATGATTCAAATAAAAAAGATGAAATATAATTAACATGTAATAGATTTGATTAAAGGTTCAGTCCGTTTTAAACAAGTGTATAATCACTTTAAAATAATAAAAAAACACTTGTATTTTTTAATATGGATACCTTAAACAAAGGCCACTGTGATTTACAGATGCACTGGGGGAGAGGGACACAATCGGTGTCACCATTTCTTACACACTGGACCTTAAATTCAAGTATTCTATCGAGCTGTTTCAGCCTGTTTTTATTTTCTTTTAGCTGCAACAAGTGAAGCTACATTAAAAACAAGTAAAACATTCTACTTACATACAGACTAATGTGATTGTTTAATCACAGCACAGTGGTTATGCAGGGAATGAGTGTGACGCTTATCGAACGCATTATTTAGAACCTGTAGTCTACGCAGGAAGAAAGGGACTCATCCGTTCTGTGGACATCCTCACTACAAATGTGTTTGCCTGGATCGTTTGACAGGGAGGACACAATTAGACTCAGTGGACGACCGCTGGCTTGAGCTTTGCCGCAGTATAATGAAAGCGAAAAAGGTTCAGAGGTAAGTGATAGTTAAAACCAAGGCCCTGGACAGAGAGAACCGCTTCCAGATTACAAAAACATCCCTCTGTTTTCATATTCAAGGTGGGCTACAACCAACCTGCTTTTTTTTCATTCAGTTGGATTTATTTCAGTATTTCTAATGGATTTCAGTTGTTCTGCACTGTGGGATATTTATTTTACTTCCTGTTTTTTTTCTAACCTTGTGTGTCTTCACAATCTGAATTGTCCCCTCATGCGTGTCCCACCTCACTGATTACCTGCTCTGCCCTTGTGTTTCATTTATCTAATGCCAAACAGTATCACTTCAGTGCATTTTGGCACAAGTTCCAGAAGAGAAGACAGAAGTAAAGGGCATTTAGTTTCACCATCAACTTTCGGAAACTCCCTATGGATGAGAACCGCTTGCAGCGATAGTTTCACACAATTGCAAGTACAATCTTGCAAACTGACCTATCTGCAGAAATAGAAATAATTCATAAACTGAATATAGCAAACATTGTAGGGACGGTGTTCAATGCAAAATGCTAGATGAAGCCACATCCATCCATCTTCTACCGCATTATCCTCCACATGAGGGGTCAGGGGAGGAGGAGCTGATATGGGTACACCCCCTGGACAGGTCGCCAGTCCATCACAGGGACACAGAGACAAACAAACATCCACTCTCACTCAATTTAGAGTGTCCAATTTACTCAATTCCCATATTGCATGCTTTTGGACCGTGGGAGGAAGCCGGTGAAAACCTACACACACGGGGAGAACATGCAACACTCCATGCAGAAAGGCCCTTATCGCAAACCCGGGTCTTCTTGCTACAAAAACAAGAGTGCTAACCACTACACCAATGTAATCTAATGTTTTGAAGCGATGCTTCTGCCCCTTAGTGGTCAAAAAAGGGAACCAAAAATTGGCAACTGGCACCTTTAAATCTGATGTAATTACATTGAACAAATTGTAATATAAGTACCATAAGTACCAGTGCCAACCTGAAATGTCTGCTGAATTCCGTCAGTTTCGTGTGTGGCTGTTACTCCAGTAGAAGGATCAAGGCTCACATGTGGCAGCCACAACACGTAGACCACACTAAAACGAGCACATGCCACCACTTGTGGCCCTAAAATACGCCTTTGGGTATTTGAAGGATACACAAGCCGCAGACGGCAGCAGTCACCACGACTTAGCCTTTTAGCCGCCCTCTTCTCTTCTCTTCTCTTCTCTTCTCAGGTCAACTGAAGTGGCAGGCGACTCACTCGGTTGTGGCCGTGCACAAACTGATGCTCCACAAGGACATGGCCTCACGCCACAGATTCACCACCACGACAGCTGCAGACAAAGCATTTGTGTTGACAGAGTTCATGGCTGAGGCGAGGGAAGAGGAGGCGGCAGCAGGAAGGAGATGGAAGAGGGCATTGGGGTAAGATGTCGGTCTCAGCTTTCGCTGCTGGGAGGGTGAAAGAAAATAACCAGGGACCATTATTGTGCCCACAGGAATTTACATCGCAGCCTTAAAAGCATGTAGTAGTCACCGTGCACAAACAAAGAGAGGATTCAGATGCACTTTAAAAAACAACGGTGAAACTGGGTATACGGGAGGTAGGAAATGGAGGTGGGCAGAGGTGAAGGATAAATTGGTTGTGCACATATGGTGCTTGTTCCCTTAACAATAGGTTGGGATGTGCTCACACTCAAAGAGGCTAATCGTAAGAAAAATGTTCTGAGGAATTCTGAGGAAGCAGAGAACGGAGGAGTGTTCCGAGGACGATGGGCAACCTTAAGTATCACACTTGGGTTGGGCAATCTGCCACAGAAGCTCTCAGTGTCGTAAAAGATAAATCATGGCACTGAGCGCTGGCTGCAGTTGCACACACTCCGCTCCAAGCAGCGCGACTTTCGGAGCTTGGCAAACACGACAAGACGCTTTTAAACTTCAAAAGTTCAGCTGAAGTCTTCTGCGGTCGAGACCATCCAACGTTCATTAAAAGGATCTGCCCGCTGCTCAAGGGCAAAGAGGGCTTTCCCCTCATCATCAGCTGAGGTACAATGACTCAGCAATAATTCTCCTGTGTGATGTCCGAGCTAATTTCTTACTAATGAAGTTCATTTTATAAAAGCAGCCATGTCAGTGTGGTGGAACGGCATCTACACTACAGTGCACAGTTTGTGGCCACCATTCCTTACAAAAGCGTTGCTCCTGCACCAGTCAAATATACTATTATTGGTGATATCCTCTATCTAATTAGCTGCAGTAATGTTGAAATGTACCAGCACAGAATATTTCTAAGGGTTTTCTGGCTGCGTGGGACATAAAATGAGCAGTGACACCTGCAGGAAACGGAGGCACAATCAGAGAGCGACACTTTAATTAAAAGCTACATGTCGAGTTTTAAAAACCGAATCCCTCCTGGCACAGAGTGATGAATACAAGAGCCGCTAACATGCAAATGACGACGCAAGGCGGTCGAAACGTACATGACGAAACATGTGACATTCCTTATACATGTGAGTAAATGTATGGGACCTTACTTGAAGACTGTTGCCACAGAGGATCTTGCCTTATTCTCTTTGGCTAGTATATTCACATCTTCTTTCTATTGACGGCTTCTTCCCAGTATTAAAAAACCTAATCCCTTGGGAAGATTATTAAACCGACTTCATTTAAAATATGCACAAAAGCAACCTTTAGGATTGAAAACAGTTACTGCAATCCCAAATCAAATAATTGTAGAGTATGCGACAGTAAACACCGTGTTTCAAAAGCACTGGCGATCAGACGATTGAAAGCGAGTCTGCTCTGGAGCAGCAGAAAGCTGTCACATAATAATGAGAGACAACAGACTGTGAAGACGTTTCTGAGGTGAATTATTCACCAACAGCGTGCGTGTATGAGACAGAGACAGAGAGAGAGCAATAGCTAATGTCATGAAAATGATTCATATCGACATGTGTCTTCAGCTTCCTCTCTGCATGCAGTCGTCTATATTTCAGCACTTCTCCACTGAAGGTCGCTGTTCTCTTCTCCTCTGGTTGAGACGTTTTTGAAGGGGGTAACTTTCAAAAAACTTTCAGACTTTATTTCATTGCATTTTCAACCCTTGGTGAAATCGATCAATCAGTCAGTCAGTAAGAGTATATTTAATTTCCACCAGGGGGCAACTAAAGAAGTCTGTCTATTGGTAAATTGGCCTGGGAAAAAAATTGGTATCAATCTTTAGTTTCAGGTCTGCTTCAATAAAACATGATGTCAGCATTTGCAAAGCACGAAGTGAGTTTGTGGCCCCAGTATTTCAGCGTAATATGTTGATAACATATCACAGTCATTTTAAATTTCACATTCAGCTGCAGTCCATGTTAAGATGTTTTTGCAGAGCTTTGAACCTTAAGTGTCCCCCACAGTCCTGCTGATGCTGCACATGCACACGTCTGTTAGGAGCCCACTAACTCTCCACTGGGAGAAGGTTTTTCCTCGCACCTCTCCCTCGCTCCATGCCTGCAGGCTGTCAGCAGCCCAGCACTACATGAGGGGATGGTAGAAGGACAACAACACAATATCTTCCTGTCTTTGCAGCCTGAGGAGGCAATACTCGCTGTATTCAGTACACGCTGACTCTTTTTTTTTTGTTTTTTTTCAAAACACAACAGAAGAACATTTGAACTTATCCAAATAAATAAATAAAAAAGCCACATAAAAGGCATTAAATCCCTTTGTTTAAATGTGCAGCAGATCCTATTCACAAACAGCATTCCACTGCTCTTGGTTAATGTTTATTTGCCGACTTTCAAAAAAATTTTTTCACCCCCACCTCAAATTCCACTCTTCTCTCCCTCGCAGACTCTCTTAATACGGCTGCACTGGAACATGTCTTGCTCGAAATCACTGACCTTTTTGTTAACTGCAATGTAATGGGATGATGAGGTCTACTTTGCTCTATTTTCAAAGTATACATCCATCCTCCTAAAAATGTTGACATAGCAATAACCCCTCACTTTCAGCAGGCTCCTCATAATGCCTGCTTGCTTACCTGCAAAACACCAAACAAGCACACACATTTTTTAACACACCATTTTATGAAATCCATAAATTCTGGGTATTTATGATTGGGCTGCCTGACCTGACACTCATAATGAGAGCTAGGAAGGTTTTGCCTGGCAACAGTGTGACCGGCTGAGCAAAGGAAAACTTAAAGTGAGTTTGAATGATGTCACACGGAGATTTGGACCGAGATCTTTTCCGTGAGCGTTGGCCTTACATAATTTCAATGGAAATGTCGCCGCAAACATAAAACCTCGACAGTACAAGGACAGATCTGTCCCTGTTTGTTTTTAGTAGCATTCCTAAAGCAGCCGCGGCCAGCGATGGCGGCACTGGCAGACTGCCCCCACCAGAAAAATGACAGCTCTGTCCATTTTTCAAACACTTACAGCTCCATCAATCAATAGTTTCTATATTAAAAATCGATTGGATGTCTTCTCTGCAGTCCCACCAAGCAAAGCCTTTTAATCTCTCTTTAACTCAATGACTCTGGTCAGGTAAAAAAAGCAACTTCCAATATTGGGTTTATGTAGGATGAAATGTTGTCTATCTCGCTGACATACAGTCCTAGTGATTTATTTTGAGACGACATTTTTCCAGTCACTTTTAGAGTGGGCATCTTAGTGCCATTTTAGTTTAGTTTGATGCATATTTTGTCAGGTTATTGGAATAACCACAATTATCTTTGCTCAGGACGAAGATGACATGCATATGGAAGGGTATTAGAGCCACATGCAAAACAAATGATTCTGATCAAAATTCTGACCTTTTTCCTCATAATTCTGACTTTATTCTCAGAATTCATGCAGTTTTATTGCATTTTTTTTTTTAACATGTGGCCCTAGATTTAATACTGTACATGTACGACTCTGCACACACAATAGCTACAGCTAATGTCTGTTTATAAAGGCAAGAACAAATTTCACCTGAGGCGAGACAAGGTACCTTAAGTTATTTGCAGTCAAGACAACTAAACGACAGGATCGTACATGTTGCAGATTGGCTAATCACCTTTCTAACACCAAGTTCAGCAGTTGGTCCGGTCAGACGCGGACAGCTCTGTAATGTTTCATAATCAAGCTGATCCAGCCGAGCGTGGAGAGCAGCTGGACTGAGCTGATATTAGTATGCCCCTGGTGTGGCTCGGTGACAGACGCTGCAGCCCGCTCTCCCTGCCTCTCTCCCTCTCATTGCACGGTGTCAGATGGAGAATTTTATGTGACAGAGGGTGGAATGAAATGTACCGGCACTCTCCGGCAAACTGATTGGCTCTGTAGCTTTTTACTGTTGTGAGATAACTGATGGTCAAAGCACACATCGGTCAAAGCCGGGGGGGAATACTCGCTGACAGCTTTGAGATCTAACTTGCAGGAAGGCCAACACAAATTTGCAGCACAGTGTGACATCAAGAGATGGGCAGAGATTTCAAATACAAAACGTGTGCAGTTGCTGTTAGGATGGTAAATCCGGTCTCTGACAGTGAGTTTGGAAAAGCAGGTGGCTGCTGGTGCGAAGAACTCGCTGTAATCTGACAGATTGTGATATAATCAGGGTTGGCATTTGGAGTGCTGTACCTGGCGCAGCTGTCTCTCCCCTCAACTGTGACAGATGCTGCAATTAGTGATTGCAACGACTGCCAACTGCTGACAAGGCTTTGTGTCGCCCACCCATCGCTATCGTGTTTGTGTCTTTTTTTGTGGAGGGATTCATTAGCTTATCTCGATATCAAGTTTCCGGGAGAGAAACAGCCAATCACGGAAGCTGCTGGGACTAAGACAGGTGTTCTCACCTTGTGGGAGACAGCTTGACGCTTATCAATTTTTTTTAGACTTGGACATTCCATCCTGAAGCTCATACAAATGCAGACTGTACCTCCACCATGGAATATACTGACAATAATCCATCCATCCATCCATCTTCTACCACTTTATCCTCCCCAGGAGGGTCATGGGGGGAGCTGTGCCAATCACAGCTGACATAGGGCCACAGGTCGCCAGTCCATCACAGGGACACATAGAGACAAACAACCATCCACTCTCACACCTATGGTCAATTGAGAGTGTCCAATTTACCCAATCCCCATATTGCATGTTTTTGGTCTGTGGGAGGAAACGGCACACATGGGGAGAACAACAAACTCCATGCAGAAAGGCTACTGACAATAATACAGAATAAAAGTAACATTCAACTACATCCCAAGCAGAATGGTTTACCCAGCTTTAGTCTATCATGTTTATTGACGAAGATTGACGGTGAACCTGGTTGATAATAAATTCTCTGTTCACTAGTATCGTATGCCAAATAATATACAAACGTATAGTCTCAAAGATTACGAACATTGTGTGTGTTGTTTGCCTGTAATTTATCTTTTCATTTAATTTCTTTGTGGTTCAGTAGTAGCTGTTATGTAATAACAACGAGTAGGGTGGTCATGCGTACGGACACTGAGTTGTCCTCCTTTTTGGAGTTGCACTAGAACGCAGCAAATTAATCTGCTGGAAACCCATCATCTGTGAAATCAATCAGTAAGTGAGACTATATTTAATTGCCACCAGGGGGCAACTGAAGAAGTCTGTCTATGCGTAAGTTATAGTCTCTATCGTTAGTTTCAGAACGATGTTCAATCATAACACAAATGTGCCAACACAGGCACGAGCCAATCACACTAATGCATTTAGCTTCAACAGTAAACCGCTCAAAAGCAGCTCTAGACAAGTTTGTTTTTCCCGTTACTGACTGTTATTTTTTTTGTTGGACAAGTTGACCCAACAAGTGTTAAGTGTTGAATCAGATACCACTCTCCACCTGATGCCAGCGAGTTAGCATCTAAAGCAGAAAGAAAAGTAAAGCAAAGAGAAAATCGACGACCTGAACACTTAGTAGAGAAGCACTGCTTTCCCAAAATGGACTCTGGATGAATTTGAATGTAAATCTGGTGCCAGAAACGATCAAGCAAAGGATATCACAACTGCAGGAGCAACGTGCCGGCTGTTTCAAACACTTCAGGATCATTAAGTTCAAGATTAATCGTTAATTTAAGCTTTTTTTAAATACTCAAAGGAGGGCCATAAATACATTCAACACAGGTCAATTAAATAAATAAGAAATGAACAGAGTAAAGCACAGGATTCATTGAAAGTGAAGAAGAATTAAAGAGGATGTCTTTGAAGGAAATGTTTGCATTTTTAACACCATGTCAAAAAGGATGTCCATCAGGATTTGCTGCAGCATTTTTTCCCCCGGAGACGCAGTGAACACGTCTTCACTCACAAATTCCGATGATAAAATATCAAATCACACAGCGGCGTGCAGAACCGACAGAGACCCTTTCACAGCACGGTGTCACGGGATGCAACAGTGCTTTCTTGTTGTGAATATTATGGTAAAAGCGCAGGGAAATCCAATAGTGTGCATTGGAGGACAAACTTACTATTGTGTCTCACAAAGCTCACTTTCAAGCTCAGTATGAGCACATTCCAAAAGCTCAAGGAAAAACACACAGGCCCCCACACTGGATATCTTTTTTTCGCCATCGCTCTTCTTGTCCATCCATTAATGGTGAATTCATCAGTTGCCAAGTCTGGGACTGAACTCCAGATAGATAACATGCTGTGTTATCCACCCTGACATTTCCTCGGCTAAATGTAATCTCTGGAATTCAGGATACATTTCTCCAGACACACAGACTTTCTTTCATATATCGATCGAGCGAACGCGAGTGAGTGAAATTGGGGGAGGGAGGCGCGTTCACAGAGGCACCGCTTTCCCAAACATGACTCCACCATGTTAGAGCAGGAATTCTGGTGACAGAAAATAAATTGGCTGTGGCCCTTCCAGTGGATTTCCTCCCAACCACACAAACAGGATATGTTTGTGTTGTTGTGTTATTGATAGAGAGACTGAATGATAGCAAAAGCACAAGGACACAAGGACAGCGGTTGCTGTGATTGTCATTGTCTGCCATCACGAGAGTTTTAAGATGGAAAAATAAGAGGGGCATCTTTCACGAGGGAAGTGTATCCGTCAAAGGAAATGTCAGCATTTGTGTTCCCTTCCGCAAAGGTGCTATTGAACCGATGCTTATCTCTTCTTTCTTAAAACGAAACAGAAGAAATTTAATTTCAAAACAAAGTCCTTGGAAGAAATTAGTGTAAAAAAAGCTGCCAAGCCTTGCGTGGGTAGCTTTAACGCAACATCCTTCTCTGGTTAGGGAGCTGGAGGGAGGACGAGCTCTGCTCCTCGGTAAGATGTGAAAGACGGATGCTCGGAGCAGGAGCCGTGCAACTGCTGGCTCAACACGGCCTGTAGGTATTTGTATTATCTGCCACTTGGAAGACAAGATGTGATAAAGTGGAAAAGGACAATGGGTTGAATCGGTTTTGGTGCCCTTTTAAAATCAAAGTTTTCACAGTGACCATAAGTCTCTGCAGCACAACGGACACACCACAGGCCTCTTCGACCTGATGTCCTTTAGTAACCCATGGATGACACCTGCAAACCATGTAATCCACAGTAATTGCTAATGTTTTTACATTGAAGCCAAAGCCACCCAGGAATTAGAGGTGGGATTATAATGTGTTGCCTCAGCAGAGATGAAAAGCTCAAACTGTGGCTAAGGAAGGAACAAAGAAATGAAGATTTGGCTCAACTTTAACAAGCGTGAGGCTCGTTTTACTTGACTTGGTAATTATAGAGCGACACACTGAATCTGCATTTTGCTTCACAAGTGTCTTTTCTTCTTAATTGACTTTTAAAAATAAAGTGGAACTTGACTTTAGACTGCACCTTCAAATAAAGTAGATTATGTCATGAACAGTCTAACAGATGAATTGAAGCAAGAGTAGAATCATAAATCAGTTTAAAAGAATATGGTGGAAATGGTCGTGTTTAAAGTCAGACATATTCTTTGTGTTGTACTGAGAACCTTAAGAACATTGTATAACACTGTAAATAAGTTATTATACTTCTGTAGGGCTGCAACTATTAATCGATTGTTAATCAATGACTAAATTAATCGTCAACTATTTTGATTTTATTCCTTTTTAGAGGATTTTTTTAAATAATTAATACAAGCTTTCTCATTTTTCAGTTTCTTAAATGTGAATATTTTCTGGTTTCTTTGCACCATTTGACAAAAAAAAAAAAAAATTAAAAATGAACAGACATTTAAGAACATCAGATGCACTTCATGTGCTGATAAAACCAAAAGGATACATATAATGCAGCACATAAACGTAGAGGCAGTCAGCTGTGGAATATGGCAGCCATTAAAGTGGAAGGTTGTTGTTTTTTTTATTGGACAAAGCCGGATGACCGCTGAGGAAAGGGTGCGGCAGTTTTGTTTTAAGCGCATGATAAAATGTGAAAAGCTGTTTATATTATATATGAGAGAGTAAACGTATAACAAAGGCAGTGGGGATCAATTGCTCGGATATCTTGTATTGCAATGCGAAAATGAAAGTACAGTAATTGAATTAGTGAAACGAAACGGCATGGCAATATGCAGCATATTGATTTGTATGCCTGTGTACTCAGCCCGAATGGCTGTTGGTTTCAAATAAAAAACAACAAAACAACAAACAATACTGAGAACAGAGACGGTGCCACCACAGCGCACAAAGACAGAGGTGATTTGTTGTCTTTGTAATTCTGCTTCGTCATCTGTGAGCGCTGTTTGATTACAGCTGCAGGCAAACAGATAGTTTGTCTGATTGATCTTAAGGCTGCTGGATATGGCTGAGTCACATGCAGTGTGAACTCATTCCTTAAAAATGTCATTTACTCATTAATCCAAGGACACGAATCCGAAGCGTGGAGAAAGACTGTGAAGAGTTCTTTTTGAGTGATTCATAACACTTCACACTTAAGGCCTTTTACTAACTGGATTGGACACCAACAGCGCTGTCTTCTGTGTTATTTAACAGGAGAACACAGTGAAAAGAGTTACGTCTGAAAGTGTTCTGCACATCTCAGCCATTTGCGTTTTCGTGCCACTGATTCTCATCGGCCTTGATGTGTAGAGGCCTTTACTTGTTACTGGGGAAACTAATATTACTGAGACATGAAGGCGTTTAGTCAAAGTGCAACTCTTAGGCTCAACGTGTTGCCTTCCAGACGCCTCGGGTCATGAATACTGCATTTATCTCAACCCCGGAGCCTGACATTATTTATAAAGGCAATCATCTTCAGCCTTGAAGTGAACCCTGTCTGACTGCGCCGAGCAGCTGACCCCCAACACTCTCCTCCTCCATAAAACAGGGGCTTGTTGTGGGTTAGTGCAGCACAGATCCAAGACATTAGTATTTACGTTTAAAATCCAGTTACAGTGTCAGTTTGGGTGATTGCACCTCCCGGGGTGTTTGACGAGCTGCGAAATATAAACATTTACTCATCATGCACAGCTGTGTTATCGCGTTTCTCTTCCTGCGCGCTGTCGCTCACCTCAGCGATGTGGTGAATATTTCAGCTCTTCCTTCCAGACCGTGCCTGGATTTTTCATGTGGCGTTGATGAAGCTGTCAGAGGAGCAGCATGTCGCCAGTATGATGGGATGAGACGAGGACAATGATTGACAGTCGGTCAGTCGCACCTGCAACCACAGATAAAGTCGGAATAGATGTGTGAAAACTGCTAAAACTGCAGGTACCCTTTGTCTGAATCCTCATAACTCCTTTTGGAGAACAATTAAAGTTTTTAAACTACATAATTCAAATAATACACCGTCAGTTATGGCTACAATATTTGGACGCTTATATGTATATGTGTGTTGGATGTGATAAAAATCCTGGTACAAGGTCAACTGTCAGCAGAGGTACTGAAGGTGATTCCATACATAACAGAAAAAGTGCATACCCCACACTATCTATAATTATAATGATAGTGATGATGATGATGATAGTAATAGGAAGCAAACAATATTTTAGAGAACTTTGGAATTCACAAGTGCTCAATAAATAAATAAAATGTACCTGTTTAAACATTTACAGAATAAGGGATGAGCTTGCATTTAAATCTTATCCACGTGAGCTGATAATGACATTTTTAAACCCCTTTTAAATTCAAAAAAAGTTAATTGAATCAATTCAATTTCAACACTGATATTAGCCTAACAATCAAGGGGCTACAATACTATTTAAGATACAATTAAATCCGCAAGAATCAGTTTGTCGTGGTGCCATTGTTTTATTTCATATCTCATGTGCAGGCATTCAAAGCCAAACACAATGGAACATGTGACTGTTCAAATTGATATGGCCTGTAAGTGCAGAGCAGGTCAGGAAAAAAAATGACAAAGTGGAGCGGAGGACGTTGGTCGGTGTGAAACGATGAATAGAAGAGAGAATTCAACACAGTGAGACTCATTACGAGTGGTGAGGTGGAAAGCAAACTGCCTTCCTGTGTCAATAATGAAGGAGGGAATCTGTGAAGAGGGGGAGCCGTCACGAAGCGAGCGACGAATTATCAAGTCACAGCAGCTCACGAATGAAACCTAAAGCGAAGGCTCTCCCCTTCACAGAGGTGGGAGTGATGAGCTCGAAGGTTACGATGAATTCCAGTTAATTTCCACATCTTGGAGGCAACACACACACACACACACACTCGCAGACACACAAAAGCATCTGCCTGAACCTTCCGTATTGACTTTAGGCGGTTAAAGTGCCACACTCGCTTTCGCTGGAAATAGCCCAGCAGGGTCCAATGCCTTTTCCTAATGAGCTTCTGCACCACTGTCAGCGCCACAGTGCATGTTTGATGGCAAACATTGTAATGCATTATTCTGTTCAAGTGGGAAACAACAAACAATATGCAGAAGGGGGGGCAAAAAAAACAAAAACGGTGGAGGGCACACAATCAGGGGCTGGCAAATCCAAAGCATGAATAAAACATTAACGGAGAAGCAGGGAGGCGTTTCTCTGTGGACATTTAGAAACTCTGGCTGCCACGAGGTGATAATGCACAATGGGAGACTTTATAGACAGTTTATTTTTCCTCTGCAGGTATATTCTGTTATACATGCCGACTCGGCACGTGAGTTCGGAGAGCCTAAATATAGAATATTACAGATTTTATGTCTAAGCTTCACAGCCTACTGTGTGTGCTCTTCATTTTTCTCCAGGCCCCAGAGAACCAATTTCCTCTGCCAGCTTTTTACTGTGGGATCCCACGTACATGAAACCGCCACGTGCTGCCAAAGTTACAACAGTTTAGGTTACGTCACATGAGAGATTTCTATATTTATCTGTTTCATCTGTGCTTTTCTCGCTGCTTTGGAGAGAGAGAGAGAATCAATCTCCTGAAAAATGACACTGTAACTCATGGAGAAACGCATCAGATGTAGAACCACGTTTCGTTATCCGACTTTGCACGTGCATAAAATATAAATAATGTGCTCGCATGATGTTATTACGTTAGAGAATTAGGGCCATATGTGAAAAAAAAATTGAAAGAAAGAAAAAAACAACAGCATGAATTCTGAGATTAAAGTCAGAATTCAGATTTGTTCGTCCAAATTATGTCATAATTTTAATCTCAATGTTGACTTTAATCTCAGAATTATGACTTTAATTTCAATTCTGATTTTAATCTCAGAATTCTGACTTTCATCTTGAATTCTGATTAAAGATCATGACTTTAATCTCAAATTATTATGACTTTTTTCTCGGAATTATGACTTTATACTGAATTTTGAGATTAGAATCCTTTTTGTGGCCCTAATACTCTTCTGACTTTATTCGCCTGTAACTCTGCGTGTTATTGTATTGTTTGTTTGGGCAAAATGGCTACATAGCGTCCACACTGTGGAATCTCAGCAACCCTCATCCAAAAATAAACAGAATGAGAATTTTGCGTATTTCTGTGCGGTATAACCTGTATCAGATTATAGGAATCCACAACATCCTGATATAACATATGACAGTGTGTAAGCACAGCCTGTGGGGATTTTCCTGACTGTAAAGGTGCCACTGTGAAATCACTGAAGAAGTTTTCTCTTCCACTCAGCTCGCCTGCACCGCGGTGACAGGGCTAACCAGAGTTTACATGCATGAGGGGGCCACAGGTTTTCATATTACAGCATCAGAAATTCCTGTGGGCCTGTTGCACAGAGCTCTGACTGTTCAAAGCCCATGCCAAGTCCATAGTAACAGACAAGCCTATATTTAGTAGTGTTTATGGGCTGTTGGAAAGTGCTTAAAATAGTTGGGAGGGAAACATTTCAGAAATTCTGCCACATGGGGGTCCATCGGGTTTAGGAATATCAAACTGCGAAAACACAGCTCTGATTGTTCCAAGGCTGAATTTCAGCATGTGAACGCGGATATTGGGAACATGTTTTTTGTAGCTGTTGTGAAAATCAAAAAGCCTGTGAATTCCGATTGAATCTAGTCCCTAAAGGTTGTCCAACTGTGGATACAGAAGCTTTTTAGCCCGCGGCCATGGGCTCCTCTTCAGTCAGGAATTTGATTCATTTTACTGAAGTGCAAGCTACTGTGCAGCTCTGTTATATGAGCAAATACAAGCATCAGATAGGTACTAAGGTTCGCCAGATATTCAACAGTAAAAGGATTGGTTTGAGGGGCCAAAAAAGCTAATCTGTGACTCTTACGTGTGATTGTGTGAGCTGGAATCAGAGCCTTACGTCCTGCCAGATGGAAGCAGTTCCCAGAGTGAAGCCAGAGCCTCTGATTGTCTCTCTCCATACGCCCTCTTGGACCCGAATCGCTGTTCCCGTGACGCACCGAGATGCTGATTATGCTGAGCAACGATTACCCTGATGTGCCTTTTCATGTTTGCACATCGGCTGGTGTCCCAGGTGCGCACTGCAGCGTGCACGTCCAGCACCGGTGACATGAGAGGTGACTTTCTGTGAAGGAGAAACGATGGGGGGCATAATTATGACTGTCACATGGGAACGCCATGAATATGAATGAAGGCAGAGTAAAATTCAGGGTAATGGGATTTAGCCAATGATTGTTACTCTTCTCTCAAGTCAAAATAATCATGACGGACGTTGTTATAACTCCCCTACTCTTTCAAATATTGTCTAATTTATGAAACCGTTTCAGGGCAGCAACTATTCATTGTAGTCATTACAGATTAATGCCTTGATTGTTCATTTTATTTATTTTTTGACATTTTGATTAATTGCTTCAAGATCTTCCGTGGTCTGAGCTGACATTTTCAGGTGGCTTGTTCAATCAATGATTTTCTATGACACTATTTAAAAAAATGAAAAGCAGCATTTCATTTAAAAGAAGGGCACACAGTATTTAAGTTGCACGACTTTCAGGAGACACATTAAAATGACTAACCTCTGTACGCCAGACCTACTGCACATTAGATACGCTGCCATTTATAAATTAAACAAGAGTCAGATAAAGCAAACACCCTAGGTCTCGAGAGTAACTAATGACAAGTTGTTATAGTAATGGAGCCTAATGTAAGTTCAGCGATGTCTTTTTATGGTCACACACTCCTTAAAATAGTATCCAATAAAATATGACGACCACAACCATGGCATCTAACACTAAGCAGCCCAGATAAATATTTGGGAGTCATCCAGGCTCTGCATACAGCATAATAAGCACAGCACCACGGTGTTTATAGCACGGCTCATTCTCTCTTGGGTCTGGAGCAGCATCTCAAAGGTTCAGTGTGAAAGAATTAGTGACACATAGGTGAGACAGCAAAGTGCAACTGGTGGAGGAGGATGCCACCGCCTTTTCCCAAGCACATTAGGGAACTATGGTGGCCTTTGCATGCCAAAAACACTCTTTCCACAGTCTCTTCATATCAGTGGGGCTGTTTTTCATTTACATCAAAACAGCTCATGGCTGAGAGGAAGGGAATTAGGCTTGTAACCAGAGGGTTGCCCATTCAAATCCCGGGACAGGTCAAGGACTGAGGTGGCCCCGAGCTAGGTATCTAATCACCATTGCTCCCCAGGCGCAGACAAGTCCTGCCCACTGCTGCACCTGGTTTGTGTGTGTGTGTGTGTTCATACTGGTGTGTGAAAAGGTTGGGTTAAATTCAGAGGTCAAATTCATGAATCAATAATTAAACTAATTCTAAATCTTCCACGTGTCCAAGCTGCTGTAGAAACACAGCTCGAGATGGCTGCCTCCATAAAGCGAGGCCCTTAAAAAGGTTTACAAACATATTGATAGGTAATATATTACATTTCTGTCAGTAAATAAAGTTCTGTGCACGATAATGTATCAAAAATTGTAAATGAATATAATCCTGCTGCGAGTTCACACCTCCCGTCCTTTCCATTCTGGGGTCAATAAGCATCGGCCCAACGTGAGCTTCTGCAAATGGACTGCAGAGTTGACGTGAGTGGCAGCAATAAATATATGATCTGGCGTCGGCGCTGTAGCGGCACTCTGACCTTTGAGGTCCTATGTGCTTTTAATAGTCTCACTGGCGCTGAGCTGACGCTGCTCCTCACACTTCTCAAAACACCGGATGAAAAAGGGGAGGAAAAATATGCCAAGGCAAGCAAACAGCACCATTTAAATTCAGAATTTCAAAAGCAGCATTTATTTATTTATCTATGTGTGTTGGAGCTGAATGCTAAGCAGTGAGGGAATTTTATTCCAATTTGTGCATTAAATCATGGCATCATCTTCAGAATAACGGCTTCATCTAATAAATATATGAAATTACGAGTGACATCTGAATGGGGATGTGTACGTTAGGATGACGGGAAAAGATGGTTTGTCTCACATTTATCTGTGCTTAAGTCATCTAATACAATAAGATGAGTCTGATTTACAAAATGCATTTGTGTGTAGTGGCTGGGGGAATTATACTGTCATTGATTGAAACTGCAGCTCCAGCACAGTATATGTTTGAAAGGAGTTTAGAAAAAAAGGTCTCATATCTCATATATATATATATATTATCTCTGCAGGCTGTTCATCTAAAAAAGACAAACATTTATTATTGCCTCCATGAGGCGCAGCCTCAATCAGATATTTTAGGTGTCGAGTAGGTGAAGCGTTGCAGGATTAACTCTGCGTTTGAAACAAAGTGATTTGCTTCTGGGCTTGTTTGGGAAAAAATATTGGTTGGAGAAGGCAACAGCCAAGGTCTTGTTTTGCAGGAAGCGCACTACAACTCAGGGCATTGTGGGAAAACACAACCAAAACATACGCCCATTGTTGACGTAAAGCGATAGGGTTTGATGTGGCGGAAACAGAAGTTGTCCTGCATGAGTTTTCTTGTTCATTGTTTGTCTTCTCCTTTAGTAGTTCTTGACGCAGCGCCGCCTCAGGCGAGGAGGGGAATACATTATTCAAACGGTTTTGTTCTTTATCATGTAAGTGTGAAAGCAAACTCGGACTGGCTGAATGTTGCAACCCCCCAACTGAACCGAGTCCCTGATCATACCGAGTCTAGTGGACTATTAGGTGTGAAGACTCTTCCAAAACAAAAAAGCACAAAAACTATAATAATGTGGATGAAATAACTACTTTTAAAGCAGATACTACGGTATGTAGTGTCCAACTGATTGAATCACACAACTGAAGCTTCCGCTGCTTTTATTCAGTCTTATTATTTGGGGCTTTGTGGTGCGTGACAGTGAGCGGCACAGAGATACACTGAGAATATGAACAAATGTTCCCACAAGCCTTTGGTGAGTGTTTTAACTTTATTTTTATGTGGCAGTTTTTGTGAAACGTCCCTCCAGATTTCTGAGACTGGAACAGAAAAACATGCAGAGTTTACCTGTGCAGTTTTATTTCATTTTAGACAAAGAACCACTGTATTTTAGATGAATAGAATGGACACCTCTCAAACAAGTTTCTGAATACATCTATAATATCAGTCTGTTCCTGTGTGAGTTTACCAATAGCTCTTCATCATCTGTATATTTCTATGCAGCGACACATTCACACATTGCATATATCTCTGAGTTGTTTTTACAGCTTTTGATTTAATTGTACTGACCTGGTTCTTGTTTTTTCATACTTTTAATGCGACTCGGGCTGCAACTAACGATTATTTGCATAAACAATTAATCGGTTGTTTATTTCCTGGAGTATTTGTTTGGTCCGTAAAATGTCAGAAAATGTTGAAAAAAGTTGATCGGTGTTCTGTTCTGTTCTGTTCTACCAAATCCGCAAATGAAATGAAAGGAATCAGCCTGTTTTTACCCTTTAACACCGAGAGTATTGCCGGCGACACGTTTGGGCCAGCGTTCTTTATATTACCGAAATTATGCGACAGTTTGTGCCATCAGAAGAATTCCAACGGTTTCTGAAAGCTAAGAAGTTAAACTTCAAAGCCAAAATGTGGCTATTACTGTAGATTCACTGACACTGATGCAGGAAGGCGGCAAATCAGCACCTTTGTGCCCCCCTCTCCACACGGCAGAGCATTTGATTCAAAAATGCCTTGAAGACGGTCCTTTCGGGTGATAAAACCACCACTGGGGTTTTTCATTATTGAAAAAACACTCAAACCGATTAATCGATTATCCAAATGACTTGTAAATAATCAATTGATCATTGCAGCCCTCCATGTGACTATCAGTGACCAAAACCTATCAACTACTGTAATATGGTGTCTGAAGAAGACTATGGAGCTGAAACTATCCCTGGTGTGTCTCATTAAAACTGTAATAAATGGAGCTACAGTGTGTGAAACTCTTATTTTCTCCCTCTTGTAACAGCACCTATTTTTGTTTCACGGGATGATCTACCGCTACATCGACTGCACTTAACTATTTATTTCTCTGAATTGATCACTGCCTGTTACCGCCTGTTTTTGCTGGAGCTTCATTGAGAAGTGTGCAATTTTACTCTTCTCGTGGTGATCAAAATGTCAAATAAAACACCGGGAAAGTGTGAAATGTGGGACATTTAAACATGAACAGCAACATCTGAGGAATGTGAAACAAGGCAGAGTCGGAGCTCATGGCGAAGCCGCTCCACTGCTTCAAGCGGGTAATAAACAAAACAAAACAATCCTATGTTTTAATTTAGGTTACAGCATTAATCAATTGGTTTGATTTAACATTTCAGTTTAGGAGTGCGAGGGTGATTGGTGATTGATGATTTTTTTAATGGTCAAAGAAGAGAAATCCCATGTGTAGCATTTAACTGTAAATGGAATACACAAGTACAAGTAATGAGCCACAATGAAGGCAAAAGCTCATGAATATTCATGAGCAGAGGTTGCCAGTGGAAGAGAGTCTTGCTATTTATCGGCTCTGTGCAGATACTTACCTGGGGCTTTGTAAGGACTTCAGAAGTCTCTCTTGATCCTCTGCAGTATCTCCTCATTAATCTTTACTCAGTGAATCCTGTGGCAGATTAGTGAGTCCCTTTTGTACAGTAAACAAACTTGGGACCAGACTTACTTAAGTATATACTCCTAAACACAATCCTCCCTTTCCCCAAGAGTGACAGGGAACAATGGTGGCCTTTGTACGGAGGCCAGGTCAAACGTGCAACCAAAATACTAATTTGTGGAATATGTAAAACATATGAATGAATTACTAATTTGTGGCCACAAGATAGGTCAAACGTGTGCACAAATACTAATTACTTCTCATGAAATAGGTAAAAGGTGCAAACAAACTACTAATTTGTGGCCACAAAATAGGTCAAACGTATGCATGAAATACTAAGTAGTTCCCACCAAATAGCTACATTGTGCGCTAATTAATAATATTAATAACATTCTCATGAATTTACCTGGAGAGCTGCACAAGTAAAGAGAGTGAAGAGGACTGAAGTTTCGGGATGGACAGAGATAGTGATTGACTTTTATTTTAGGTTGGGAATGAGTTACAAAGATATTCTTAAGAGGCTGACATTGCAAGTGTCGTGCCATGGTAGTTATCCCCGACAGGACTTCCCTGCTGCGGAATCAAAATCCAAAACTCATGCTCTGGCTGCTTTGTCCGTTCAGGCTGCTGTGGAAACATGGTGGTGCCTCTGCTTATTCTAAGGCTGTTTTCACACTGGTATGTGGGTGCGGTGTGTTCCAGCTGCAGCGCACATACAGTTTGTAAACTAATGAGATGAGATGGTGGATCTCCCATGAGTGAGTCACATTGATCTTTTTTGGGAACAGACCTCTTGCCTGTTTTTCACGCGAGCAACTCACCGCATAAATATACAGTGAAAATAATCTTCCACCACAGTTTCAGCCTCTATAGCTGTCTCATATGTCACAAACGCAGCACGTCCTTTTCCTGCTTCAAAGTACAAACATTCTACCATCTCAGTTCACTGATTCCATTCATTTTTTTCCCCCACAGCAAAGTTTTATTATTAAATATGTGCAGCGCTGGCATTTATACAGAGTACAGAGGAGTATTTAAAAGGTTGTATTATGATTTCCACAGGCGAACCTCTATGTAGAGCATTATAGAAGCTGCACAGAAGCTCTGCAGCAGGTGAGCAGGTGACTCGCTTACACCCGGTGTGAATGACAGACGCGTAACAGGATGCTGCATATCAGCACTGCTGCCTTCGCGAACCGCACGTGCATCCAGCGTGAAACCAGCCTCAGGCAATTACACACTTTTGCAAACATACGTATGGGCAGTATATTGAACTCCACACAGTGTCTAAATTTCAATCACTCTGTTTTTCAACAGGAAGCTGGGTCAAACACGCCAACATATTCTATAAAACAAGCAAGTCTGCCCAGCCTGACATTTGCCTCCTCTTCAAAGTACTTCCTCTGTCACATCCCACAACTTTATTTTTTCAGAAATGGACATGCGGGGGAGTTGCCGTTAAAGCTGCATCACACACCGTTGACCTTTTGTACGGACGAAATGGCCGGAAACTCCGCGTAGATGTTTGGAGACACTCTGTACCGACTGCTCAAAAAGTGCTGACCAGAAAGCAGTTTCCAGAGCAATGTGGCCTTCATACTTTCCACATTAAAGAAACACGAGCATAATGAATGTTCAGATCCACACACACAGACATAATCGCACTGACAGGCAGAGAGAGAAAGCCAGTCATAGGTTTAACATACACTCCCATAATGGGCCAATGCAGTGCAGTTGATCGATCCCTGATGTAGAGAACTGTGATGGAGCGATCATAATGTTTGTAATTACGTTCTTTTTAACTTGAGGTTAACTGGAGGTTAGCTGAATCAGACAACTTAATTTGTCCCAAAGGACAATTCACCCACAACAGTCCCCAAGACCATACATGCGTCCAGCTAACGTTAGCCTATAAACTCAGGTCGGAGGATTTCCAATAACTCCACTTCTGTAGCCGTCAAGTATAGGTTGGGTTTGAAGCACAAGCCCAGAATAGCTGTCAGGTTAAAGTAATACATCACTATTATTACTAGAACAAGGGTAGTATTTTTTGAAAAATTATGCTTTTCAACCTCAGTTTCGCCTTTTAATTCCGCACTTTTTAGACACACTTGTAGGGGACTCCCAGAATGTAAACAGTGTCCGCCATCTTTGCTAGCAGTTACGCTAACAGGACCAAGTGTCACTGGTGGGCACGTGACAAAGAAAATAATGAAGATATTTCTCAACTCGGGGGAAATTGGGGTTTGGAAGCACAATTGTTCTAGTACTATTACTATTCTAGTAATACAAAGCTAAAAGCAAATCGGTGAAGTATTCCTTTAATGGTCGTCACGGTTGGTTTCTCTCACAAAAATGTTTGAAACACGAGGAACTGAACAAAAATATGATGATGATGATCCACTGTATTATATCAGGTAGTTGTTGAAACAGCCTCTGGATGCAATCAGTCTTTTTTAATTTCTTTCCACTGGGTCTTTTTTCCTGCAAGCTGCCGTAGCTCTCTGAGTTTCTTTGTTCTTGAGGTCTGTCCTCAGGACACTTAATAGATTTGTACAATGTCTTCCTTTCCTGGCCTTGTATTTGTTTTATCCCACTTTGGCGAACTCTAGTGCCTTTTGTGCTGGTGTGTCTTTGGGCATGTGGAGGCTGTGCATGTCATGCAACATCTTAGGTGGTTAACTTTTGTTGACAGTGGGGTAGTGTTGTACATCTTATACAGTGCTTTGTTAGAAACCTTGTGCGGCCACTGGTACCCTGTGATTTTGTGCAGGTGGTTCCGATGATATGTATCAAGTTTGTCCATGGCTGCCTTTGGCACTGCCCAGCTGTTGCAGTTGTATAGCATTATGGAGACACAAGTTGCATTGTATATTTGTAGCGTGCCTCTATGTCTGAGCAGCTGCATAGTAGCGATCCCAGGATCTTACTCTTCCTCCAATTCTCCACTCCTTGGAGAGGTTCGTCATTCTCTCCTCTTTCCTGTGTTTCAGCCAGGTAGATGTGTGTGAATTCTGTATTGCCCTCGTTGACAAACAGTTTTGACTCTTTCAGGTTTTTGGCAGCTTTTGGAAGGAGTAATATGTCAATATGTAACGTGTCCTTTTCTTCATCAACAAAGTCCACGTCATCCGCATATTCCATTTCTAGCATGCCTAGATCTGAAATCGGAGAGTCTGGTCTTGATGAACTCCTCCGTATAGATGACAGTGCAGAGGCAAGGTAGCAGGTGAACAACACCGGGGATAGGCTATCTTCCTTGTGGGGAGCCAATAGTTGTTTCAAAGTCTGCTGAGTAGGTGGTTTGACTCTGACTTTCAGCTTGGTTCCTGCCTGTAGTAGTCTAACCAATCGGAGTTTGTCATCGTTGCACCCTGCCTGTCAAAGGCTCGGGACATGTCTATCCCCATCTTGTAGAAGTCCCAGTGCTTGATCATTACCACAGAAACTAGCATACATTGGGCCCACACAATATCTGCACAACTGCGTCCCCTCTTGAACCCACTTTGATAGGGCCCTGTGAATTTGTCTATTTTGTCCCTGATGCAATGGAGAGCAACAGTAGACAGAATTTTCCGTATGCTGTTGAGGACAATGGGGCGAAGGTTCACAGGAGGACCAGGTGTTTTTTTGGGTTTGGGCAGAGCGATCAAAGTGCCTTGACCATAGGTTTGATTGGATGATGATGTTCAAAGGCATAGTTTATGATGGGGGCAATGATTGGTGATATGACATCACTCCCATACTTAAATAGTTCATTATTAATTCCATCCAGCCCTGCTGAACGTCCATTGTTAAGGGTCTTTATGGCATTTCTCACTTCGGTCTCTGTGATCGGTGCTAGATCATAGAAATATGATGACGAAGAAAACAAGCAACTGGTGAGCTGACCAGGAAAACCTCTTAACTCAGATAAATAAACTTTAAATACATTAACTACAACAATCATGAATTGACAAGGAAACAATTAGTGCATTAAACATACCTACAAAAACACTGAAAATACTACCCATATGTGGACTACTGGCTCAGTAGCCAATACAAATGAAAAATCCATGACCAAGAAAACCCTATAAAACAGATGCTTTTGTAACGCCCGTCTCAATGATCGGAATACAGGTTTTAATCTTTAATTTAATACTAGGCCAATCACTGATGTTCAACTACTAGAGCAAGGTGGATGACTAATGACACACACTCAAAAGGTTTGGTTGAACATATATATATTTGGATTACCACAAGTGCAGCACAACCCTTCACTTTCAACCTGGTAAATCGCATATATTTAATAAATGAACATAGATGACATTATATACAAAATACAATGGGCCCAAAACCCTATTAAAGCGTGCAACAGGGTTACCCCTTGGATGATATACATCCAAATACAACACATCCAAAGTGTTAGTGCCGCATTTACTCTCATGTTTGGAACCACAAGGGCTAATGTTGGAACCTTGACCTCCCCTCCTACAAAGTTCCTCCTACAAAGTTCCACATACCCAAAATATGGAACCTCAGAGACAACGATGGTTAGACTTTACTGTGACTTTTCCTTTTAACATCATCACTGGACTGCAAGCATAATACCGATACCATACAGTTGTACAATATCTCTGTGCAAGTTTTACGACGTTTCTGAAAGGTTTTATAATGTTAGTAGCCTGGTATAAGAGCAGTGAGTTAATGAAGTGGGTCGTTTCCTTCTCAGCAGTGTACTTTGCTTTATGAGCTTGGGCAGTTCTAAAATCACAACAGAGAGAGGCTGCTTCTGGGTTTGTTAAAATCACACTTTTATCTGCACTGATCCTAAACATAGGCCTCTCTGGTATCGAGCTGACTGAATCCTATTGTAGCAACAACACACTTTAATCCCTGCACATTTTTTTTCCCCCAGTGGAAGCTACACACCAGGATAAGAAATGCAGGAAGATCAACTGCTAAGCATACTGTGAAATTGAAAACTAACACAGGAGGTGATAAACGGTAAACAAAGAGGGATGTGTGACACATCGTGTTGCAATTTGTCAGATTATAGTATAGTAGACGTATTATCAGGAGCAGAATGATCACTCCACTTAAACCCACTAAACCCTGACAAACCGGCTTTAAAGCAACACTATGCAACTGGTGGGCTCTGAGTCTGAGTGGTTAAGCTGTTTTCATGTACAGAAACCAAAGCCTTCCAATCACTTGACTAGAGGTCTGACCACCTCCAGTCCCACTCCTCATGATCGCCACCTTCCACAAACCACCGGTGCCGTCACTAGAACAAACACACCAAACTCCACCAGGAAGTCTTTGCATTTTAACCCTTTAACACCTAAGCTGCAAAATGTTTCTGCTTATTTTAAGAAAACACTATAGTTGTTCATGAACACTAGATTTTATGTGCTAAATTTGTAATTTTAAGTAACATTTGTTTGAGTCTTTGTGTCGATGTCCACAAACTATGTTGAGGCGTTTTTCCAACGCTCTTCTCTCTGGCGACAACGATGCTGATTCACCGTCGAAATTACTGTAATAACCACATTTCGGCTTTGACTTGTAACTTCTCAGCTTTCAGAAACCGTTGCTTGCGCAAACGGGTCATCTGTGATACGTTCACTGTTAAAGTGTTAAAGGTTTTCTCACTGGATATCAGAGACAAACACCATTTCTTCTTTTCATCTGATCCAGTGCTATAGGCCTAATTCCTGCACATTCAGCTCTAAACCTCTCTGGGGTGATTTTACCCCCTCTCTAAAGCAACATAGTACATAAACAGGTGGATAGTGGGCACAGAGTGAGAATGAAAGAAGTCACTATACCATCAAAATGATTTTGAAGCTGTTATTTCAAAAATAAAAATGTTCCATGGTGTTGATTTAATGTGCATGTAAACTCAGTCACTCCTGCAGGCAAAAAGTGAGTCAGTTGAGCGCGCTGAATCGGTGTTGTGGGACACAGAGCTGAGCCCGCTTTGAACTTTATGTCCCAGTTTCTCACAGCCAAACACAGCAGGCATCTCCCCAATGTTCCCTCATGAAAGCGGCTTGGACCAGCCATTATCCACCAATAAGGCCTTTGGCTACGCTGTGTGGTGGCCAAAGCTCTGGGGAATGAGATAAGACATGAGGGTGAATTTGGCTCTCAAAGCTGTGAATCTTTTCTACATGCCCTCCTCTTGGCTTATGTTGGAGACTGTCGCCGTCTGCGCTAATTGGATGAAAGGACTCACTATGAAAAGGAAATGAGTGGCAGAATCCAATTGCCGTTGCCTGCACACGCAAGACTCCAGAAAATGACAAAGTGAAAACGGATGACCAGAAAAATAGATCGCAACATTAAGGCAATGGTTCAGCATTGTGGGAAATAGGGTTGTTAAATTTCCTGCTTAGAAATAAACTGAAACAACACATATTTTTTTTAACTGTTCATAATGTAAGCCCGCAGGCACATTTGTGCAAATAAAGTGAGGTTAAAGTGTGGCCTTGGTTTAATCTGAACATAATCTGAACGTAATATTTCACCTGCTGACTGAAATTGGTGACATTTGACTATGTAGTGATCCGTTCACCAGAGTTCTTATGAATAAATTGTTTTATACAAAACATAAAGGCACAAGAAGAAAAAAAGTGCTTTCAAATTTCAAGCTTTGTTAGAAATATTACCAAAAGTATTGAAGTCATTTTGAAACAATGCAGTTTAAAGGCATATTTCAGGTGTTTTTTAACTGTTCTGTGACATCCAGTCGTCACCAACAGGACTTGGCATGACTATTTCTCATTACCGTAACTCCTAGACCGTTTCTCATATCTAGAAAATTCAAAAACTATGGACTGGTGATTTGTCCAGGGTGTGACCCTGCCTTTCACCCAATGTCAGCTGAGATTGGCACAGCACCCCGCACAGCCCTCATGTGGAGGATAAAGCGGTAGCAGACAGATGGATGGATACAGGAAAGCAGTGCAATAGAGCTTTGTACCCATTTACTTGTCATTACGGTAGCCCTCAGGACTTCCACGGAATAACCATCCAATCATAGACAAGGTTCACCAGCTCGTCACACGTTTGTGACGTCAGCTTCTCAGTACTGTAATTCCTAAACAGTTGGATAACTGCCACATATCGAAAGTGAAAGTTATCTTAGAGATCTTAGCGCAGAAGCACTCACTCAGTGAATATTTTTCAACAATACTACAGCCATAAAATCTAAATAAATCCCCGGCAACCTCATTATCTTGATGGACATAAGAGGGTTAAGTATGATACTGATAGATATTAAGCAGCGACTTTGCATGCATGCAGAAAACATGAAATCATGGCTGCCAATGGGGACACATGGAATAACAGATTTTAACCACCGGAAAAAGGAAGTTGTCTACACGTTCATTAGAGTTGCGAAGTTTAGTGTCGGTTGTGGGAGATTTTCAGAAATATGAAGTATGGGAAAGGCTGACAGAGGACCAGCGTTACCATGTAATGTCAAGGGAGCTGCTGGTAACCACTCATTTGCTAAATGTATGTTTCTTAGCTAAATCCGAAACCAATGATTTAAAACACCAAAGTCACAAAAACACATTTTGTTAGTGGTGGAGGCAGCAGTGGATCTAAAACTGTGTGTGCTGTGATGTAGATTTTCTCTGTGGAGTTTGGTGCAGGGGAGTAAGTGGTTTACAAAGTGACACATTTTCCAGGTGGAAATAAGTGAGATCAAGTGGCAAACAAAGACTTAAGCAGATGCATAATTTAAGTGACCTGTTTGTTGGGCCACACGGTTGGCGACCCAGTCAGTACAAGGACCTTTCTGCTCTCCGGGTTCAGCTTCCTGCCACAGTCCAAAGAGGTAAATTGGACACAGGTCTTGTCCAGGGTGTGCGGCAGAAGATTGATGGATGGATGGACCTTTTGTTTTGTGGTTCAAATCTGTTTTTCCTTCTGTGCCTAGGGCTGAAGTTGTGGCAGCAAGCTGGCTGCACACACAGATAAGTCAACACTGACCACACAAAACAGAACTATCCCTTTTAACTGGGCGTTATTTCGAAAAATAAAACACACAAATCAAGTGTGCAAGAACCTGTGTTTGGAAAACAGTGGCTCGGAAGGGAATAATGACTTTGGACATGTGCCCAAGTCTGTCTGTGTCAGCAGGCTGCTGCTGTTGCTGCTGCTGCGAGCGCTACGGCTACAACACCTGAATGAGTGTGAAACAACAAGCTATCATAAAGATGCTCAAGAGAGTCAAGGTGTGTGTGTTAGCAGAGGATGGGGAGCATTCATTTGAAGGTTACAGGCTGTAACCTTCAAACTTACAGCACAGTCCAGAGTATTTGTGGGTCTCACCTCTCCATTGCCCAACCTTAATTCAAAATTAGCAAACATGTCACAATGAATCAAGACCAGGGGTTTTGGATGACGAGAAACTGATGCACCCCGCTGTGGCACTTCCTAATTTGAGCTGTTTTTAATTATCACACCCGGGGGAGTCACATCTGTCCGAGTGGTCGGTGTCTCACACTTGAGCTCAGCCGTAAAAAACCCAAAAAACACGGAACTGATTGGACATTCAGGATTAATCATTCAGAAGACAAAACAAACTGAAAACGTTAAACCTGGGGGTAGACAACATCTTTATATATTCACAGTTAATCAATAATGGATGAGATGGAGAGATTGTTCCGCATCATCTGTCCCAGATTAAGTGTTTGTGTCTGTCCATGCTCATGTAGTGGGCTGGGCTCAGGACTGAGAGACGAGAGCCCAACATATTAGTATTCAACAGCCTGGGGATGAGACTTAATTGTTTCTAGTGATCCTACCTACTGTAGCTATAATATTTTTTTTAATTAAGAAAATATTACATTTTCTTTTCCTGACATTGGGAATTGAAAGCTTTAGTGTGCAACCTATATATTGAATTTGATTTGTGTCAATATTTTCAAACAACACTTTTTAAGAAGCAGACAACACTTTATGAATTGAGCAAACAAAAAATAACCACAAAATCAAAATATCTAAATAATATCTAATAAAAAATGCTTTATTGAGCCGATTCGCTGTCCGTCTGGATCTCGCTCCCCAAGTTTTCCCCGTCGACATCCGACAATATAATGTTAAGTATCTCACGTTTATAAGCTGACAAATGTTAGATACTTACAATGCGACTCCAAGCCTGTGACTACTTCTAGGTCACTGAGCTGTGGCTCCAAAACTCAGTAGCCAATCAGCTGTCCCTTTCCTAAGGCCGGCCCATGGTCAGAATCATAAACAAAAAACCACAGCAAAGAACAAGTGAGGGAGTGCAAACGTTGGAGCAAACAAAATTCCGATCGTTGCAAACAAAAAGTGTATTTTAACAAATAAAACACAATATTTTTACGATAATAACGATAACGATTAAATAGACATTTAATTTGCTTGCTAAATTCATAGTGTTTCTTGAAAATATTGACACAAATCTAATTCCATACTTTTATATGTAAAGTCTACTACATTCAACCCATTGTCAAATGAGTTCATACAATGATGTTTAAGGCTATCAGCGTGTGTTTCTCAGTATAGTGGTGTTTAGATTTCCTGTCGCCCGGTGACTATAGAAACAGCAACATTGCTCTAGTAAACAGTCTGAAAAGTGCCGACCAAGAGTGAATTCTACTGCTCAAAAAAGCCTCCTGTGCTGCCGCTGTATACACACAAATGCTCCCACAGTCAGGTCTGATCTTACTGCTCGACAGAGCCCGTCTTCAGGCAAAGAACGCAGCACACAAATAATGCTTCTGTTCACAAAGGCCAACCGTTGACAGAATCACAAAAACAACATAAATCAAAAGTTATGGACTGCCTCTTTAATTTCTTTGGATGAACAATAGTAAAAAAACAACCTTGACGGGATTTTTGTGCTCCTTGAAAAATCATGAATGGCAAACTTATCAAAAGATGAAGCCGCTCAATCTTTCCTCAGTCAGAAGTGTCCTGAGACTGTGTGACCAGCATTTTCCATTTTACAGGTGAAAGGGAGCACAATATGTTCTGCCTTTTTATTTTTGTCTACTTTCCATTGCCTTCTCTCTCTCTCTCTCTCTATTTTCTTAACTCTTGCATGATCCTCCGTGCCATTCCTCCAGCTCGATTATATTCTTTCGCTCGTGAATGAATGGAGCCTCAGTGTTAACGGAGGATGTGAAGTCACCCGCTTGGCGCAGTGGCACAGGTTGGCACCTGGATGGAGCAGCTGTCTCACCGCCTGTGACTGACAGATTGCAGCTTGTGAAACCTGGACAAACAGCCACACAGTCGTGCAGACAGGGGTGCTGGAGACGGGCCATTTAATTAATCTCAAACACCATCGAGCCTCAAAAACCACTTTGACTGGACCACCTCTCCTGTGCAGGTTTACTCACCTGTGCTCCAAACCCAGAGCAGCGGAGTAGAACCCAGCTACAACCAAGGAGACAAACGGACGCACGTCCAAATGATTTCAACAATTTAGTTTACACATAGCTGCGTGTCTCATTAATATAGCAGATGAATATCTGACAGGCCACATAAGAGAAGTCCAGCAGGAAATATGTGTCTTCTGTAACGTGATCAAATAATCTGTTGCACAGAGGTTGATTTTGGATCTTTCATGCAAAGTATTGGCTGAATTTTCACGAGCTCCTAACCTTTTCCTTGGAGTCTGAACTTTCAAGATTTCAATCTGCTGTCCCAGGTCGTTTTTTATCCGTCTCGATTCAAATACTTTACTTGGATGATGACGGGGGTTTAGTTTTCGCCAAAGATTATACAGAACTGAAATAAATTATTCAGACGCTGATAAAGAAATTTATTTTGTGGTTTAAGAAATGTATTAGTGCAAATTTAAATTCTATACACAATACACAATCCTATACACACACACACACACACGTATATGTATATATATATATATATATATATATATATATATATATATATATATATATATATGTATACACACACACACACACACACACACATATATACACAGTATGTATTTCTTATGTCATTATTGTAAACTGAATGTTTGGGTTTTGAAATATTAGATAAAATAAGAAATTTAGTTAACATTTAATTAACATTTATTACATTTTTCAGTAAATATATTGATTTTAGATATTATATGGACAAAAAAAAACATGGTAACAAAAAGTGAACGCTATGGTGATACCATGTTGTCTGAGTTGTGAGGTAAAAATATGTAAATAACAAGCCACAGGTTGTGCGGACAAAACATGAAGCTTTGCCGTTTATTTTATTTTATTAACTCCTGCAATATAAATGATTGGATATAGAGGATTTAGTCCTGCTGAACCACTGGGAAAAAAGAAAGTAATGCTTTTTAAAAAACATTTCCAAAGTGCGGCACAGTGCATAAAACAAACAATAAAATGCAACAATTCACAGATCACATTAGACAAATTCAAATGAACAGAAATGTAATTCATGTTAAACTAGGAGGTGAAAATGGTTTCTGAGAAAGTTTTTTGGAGAAATAAATTGACTGTGGAGAGTGGAGGAGAGGCCGTTCCAAAGTGACGGTGTGCTGACTCGTAAAAAAGTCACCTTTGGTTTTAGGAAGGTAGAGGGGCGAGACGTGGCTTTGCATGTTTTAGTTAGTTAATTAGTAAGCTAGTGTTTTAAAGGCAAATGTGAATTCTGTGACAGGATATCACAGTGGGTTAGGTGCCTTGCACTAGGAGTGGCAATCACAGGGTACCTCACAAGACTAAGGGTGTCATGATTGGATTCCATTTTTCTCTTAGCACAAATGGGTCTGCCATTTTCTAGTTAGTTTAGTCTAGGATCATTGGTTTGTCATATGTCATAATAACTCATTAATCCCATTGTCTACATGGTGTCATGACTGATCTAATGTTCATCATTTTACATTTACATTTGCAATGTACCACACTAAAGCCTTATTGGCAAATTTAAATCATTTATTAATAAGAACCAGTCAAAAACTAACTGTAAAAGAAGAGAAGTCATGGAGCGTCATGTCGCTCTGTGTTGCTCTTAAGGTCCAGTACATGAACCTTTAGTACATGAATGAATTGTTTAAGGGTTTTCCACCATAGAATAAGGTCTAATGTCTGATGCTATAGAACTAGCACCTATAGCACTTTAGCACGAGTTGAATTTTGACAAAACACACGAGGAATGCAAAATATTTCCACACCGGTGACTTCACAGAAGTGGGAGTGGATTCAAGTCTGCTCAACATGCCGCCAAAATCAGCAGTTGCCATGGTGACTATTAGTTAGCAGCAGCTTCAGGTTAGCAGGAGGAGGTAACATGTAGTTAGAAAGTTAGAAGTGCAGGATTTATATATTCAGTCTGCGTATTGAACGTGGATGGGGCATCGCTTAACGTAAGCTTTCTCCGCCATTACCCCACATTTAACTCCAGGTAACTTCTATCCCAAATCTCCCGCCGCGAGGAGACGTCAAGTACAGTAGTGAAGTCCAGCAAGTGAAAATCACAGGGACTGTTCACTTTACAGTGCCTCCATTTATTAATTAAAATATCAATATTTGCCATGCTGAATCAGTTGCCATATTCCATAATATACCATATTCTGACCTACCACTAGCCTGCACTGTACGTTAATCCACCAGAACAATGTTCATTTCTCCATGGTCAAATCATGCCGTTAATGCATGATGCAAATCCTCCATGTTAAACCAATTATCTCTGTTAAATGTATGAACAGTACACCGGAGAGGTCAGGTGTCTGTGAAATCAGCTTTTAATCACACTGACTTGCACGGAAATTGATATTGACTGAAAAAAAGCCACTGAAAACATTCCTCAGTGAGGTCTTGCTCAGTGCCCTCGGTGAAATCAGCAATCACAGGATGAAAATGTGGTTCTGAAGCTCAAGCTAGATCCTGCATACGTGCATGAAACCCACCAGCAGGATGAAGGCATGCAAAGGTGGGGATATCAAAAAGCGGATGCACCATCAAACCGTCTCACTTGAAGCAGAAGAAATGTGATTCCCATGGAGCACACTTTGAAATACTCAGCTTAAAGTGAGCCAAATGAAAAATAACACGTGCAACAGCGCTGTCGTGCAGAATTCAAAACTTGGCATCATTTCAAAAGCCTCTATGTATTCTCCATCTCTCCCCCCCACCCCAATAAAAAAACAACTCGACTGAGGAAGCGACATATTGAAGCAATGGCAGAAAATTACACAGGTTTGACTGATGGGTTTTCATTACTCTCATAATTACTTCATCACAACCCTCTTAGAATCTACTGTTTATTTACATGCCAGTGCCATTCAAAAATCTCATTAAAACCCAGCCAATGGTATGGACTTCTAATAACCTCCAACCATTCATGTTTGCATCTCGATCGCTATTTGAATTCCTAAGTCGGCTCATTAGTCTTCATTTCCACACACACTAGGTTTGTCCCTGGCATTTGGCATGTTTAGAATTTCACAGACACCGGGGGCACTGGTGTGTCTGTGTGTGTGTGTGTGTGTGTGGGGGTATCTTATCCTCTTAATAGTTTTTATTCCTAATTATAGAGAAATGTCTACATTTCCTCCCACAGGAAGCTCCAGCACTAGCCTGCAGAAATGATATTGGCAATAATACCATCACTGTTTAAGAAGAGCTCTGTTGCTGATTATTATGGGATAATATATATACACATACATACATATATATATATACATATATACACATGGACTGGACTTCAGAAACCCCTTTGGATTCTTTCATTGGGAAAAACACTGTAAAAATGGAGTTCATGAGCTCAAGGTTAAGACGGAGAGCCTTTAAAACACATCAGTCTGCATGGACACGTGAATAATGGGACCTTTAATAATATTTCTCTAAAGTGAAGGAACACATTCAGAGAGAAGATATTTTGGCTCTGTGATATATCTGAAGAGCTGAAGGATGTGTGTGGGTTGTGTAGGGGACATTAAAAACAGATGAGGTGCCTAAGAGTCCCGCAGGATTAGAACTTTCCTTTGTGATTAACCAAGCCAATCAGAAACCTGTCTTTAATTATTTAGTTTATCAATATTTCATAACATGGCACAGGTCCCAGAGCCCAAAACCACTTCTTTGTATTTCTTGTTGTTTGTTCTGTCTGATCAAACACAATATGGAAATCCATCCATCCGTCCGTCTATCTACCTATGTATCCAAACCCACCAGATCATGTAACACAACACTGAAATAAACTGATAGTGTTGAGATTAAAATGTTTATGTTGTTCACCCTGTGTGTGTGTGTGTTGTTATCAGGAAAAGGGTGTTGACCCAGTCTGGTGAGCTGATGCATGGCGTCCTGTCCAACACAACAGGATTGGACTCAATTCTCGCTCATTTTCCACCCCCCACACAAGACATGAGCAGCCTCGCATAAATCAAACATGTATTTAATGGAGAAAGTTGTTTTTGCTTTCCCTCCAGTGACTCTTGGAGCTCCGCTTAGTTGACACGTGCCGTGATTAACTGATTCCGTCGAGTACCACGACACAGACGCATTTTAATTTTCCATTTCAGCCACTGAGCTGCGAGAAGAGCGGCCTCCGAAGCACAGAGGTATGACAGAGACGATGGACTGTGGCAGCTTCGATCGAAAGTCCCGCTTTGCTAAAGCGCTGAGGCAGCACTATTCTCCGTGGAGGCAGGTGCTGCCATCTACATCTGATTGTTGAATCCAATAATTTACGACAGATTATGCTGGAATAACACACCCCATAATGTTTTCCCTTTTGATCTGGCCCTGGGATGCCATCCTGGTATTAATAGTTACTGCTGCCTTCGATGGACCAACTTTGCAGATTGCATCATGGATGTAATTTAGATTTTTTTAATGAATGTCTGCTAATATACAACCAAGGACAAATTTCCATCCATCCATTTTTCTACCACTTTATCCTCCGCATGAGGGTCACGGGGGGAGCTGTGCTAATCTCAGCTGACATAGGGTGATCGGTAGGGTACTCCAGTCCATCACATGACCACTTATAGAGACATGTGATGGAACACTATCACGCCTATGGTCAATTGAGAGCGTCCAATTAACCTAATCCCCATAAGCAAAAAAGAAGCAAGAGCGAGATTTAAGTAAGTGCTTCAAGTAAGCCAAACTGTAAAGTGCTAGTCATAAATGGCGATGTATGTACAAGTACGTTTTTTTTAGTCGTTGTTGTCTTGGGCAGCCCGTGGCCAAGTGGAAAGGGAACTTGGCTTGTAACCGGAAGGTTCGAGTCCCCACCAGGTCAAAAGGGCCAAATAGATTTTTTCATTTTGTATTCAATTGATCTTAGTCTACATTGAAAAAGTTGTAATTGTACCTAAATTCTCCACCATGTCTGAGGATTAAGTTGTCAACAAACAAAAACCTCCAAAAAAGGGAGGCTCAAAGCATTTTCAATGCAGACAATTTACCTATATTTTTCTTAGCATAGCAAATGACACCAGAAAACACTATACATAACTCATTCTACATAACTACTATTCCAATAATTACATTTATATACTATAGTTTTTTGAGGGGAATAACTGCCTCAACAGCACCTGCTATTCAAGCCATGCAGAATGGATGTCGTGCCATTTAATGTGCATGACTGAGTTCAGACAACACAATACTTTGTCCAATACTTTGACGCTTGAGCGTCCTATAAAAACTAAAAAAGTTTTCTTTTTTTTTTATTATCGCTTCATCTGCAACTACATCAGCAACAATGCAACCTGGAGACGGGCCGTTAGGTAACAGATTTGTGTGTATAATGCGAAGAGCAGCTATTGAATCCTCAAACCACAAGCATCGAGCAGGTCTCTAGTAAGCTCATTTGTAGCTAAATCTACATCTCCAGATTTATTTCCCCAATATTAGCAATATGAGCTATACAAGAGTGCAAATGGTGGAGAAGCAATATTCTATAAAATGATTCAACCTGGGCATGATTTAATGAGGTTTGGTCCAAGCGGTACAGTGTATCTGTGTGTGCTTGAGAGACGGAGAGAGAACCACAAGAATAGATGATATTTCATATTTCTACTGTCAGGTACCAATGCCAGCTTTGTCATTTCACTGAGCGGTCAATAGAAATTCACTTTCACAGATAAGGATAACATTATATGGGAAACTTTTTTCAATTCTGCTTCAGAAAGATACCTTTTTTTCCAGACTTGTATAAAGTATACCTAAAATGCATACTTGAGTTAAAAGTACAAACAATGACTTTGGTAGAAGTTGAAGTCACTTTTTTATAATATTACTTAAGTAAAATTCTTAAAGTATACGACATTTACTGTACTTACGGATCAAAAGTTATTTTCTGATAAAAATGTACTAAAGTTGGTACTTGAATGGGTATGAAAGATGTGTGACTGGCAAAACTAAAGTGTAAAGCAGCTCATCAAGACTAGAGACGCTCTATATAAATACAGACCATAATACCAACTCTTCTTCTTCTGATTTTATTTGGTAGTAACAAGTAACAAAGATAGTTAGAGGAAATGTAGTGGAGTAAAAGTGAAAGTTGCTAGAAATACAAATATAAAGTATGTGAATTTTGTACTTAAGTAACAAAGTATGTGTACTTTGTTACATTACAACACTGCTTTTTGCCAAACTGTTTTTTTCATAATTCAAAGAGTGGCAATGACATCAAGGCTACAAGGCGAGTATAAACCATGCTTTATCTTTTTAATGCCAAGTAGACTTAACATAAAGACATATATACTGTTGACAGGCTGAATATTAAAGTTTGTATTGAATTGTTGAGATGAAAATGAACAAAAACATTCTGATAGTCTCCATGCATCTTGATACACCAAGCCTTCTCCTACATCTTTATTTCTCAAGACAGATCTAGTTAGTATTGATCTCGAGACAGAGTTTTATTTCAATGTTATAAGGAAAATGAAGCAATGTTTCCCCACTAGAAATGTATTCCATGGTCTTTGTTTAGCCCTCATACCAGCACTGAGGAGTTTCTACAAATATCATTAAGGTCAGACTGTAATCACCGTTCAGCCTTGACACACACAACATGGAATGAAAGAGATGAGTAATGCCCAGGCTGCAAAGAACCACAGAGCAGCAGCTGCTTTAGCTCCTGCGAGTTCAAACCGGCCCTAACAACAAACACATTTGCACAAAAGACAAAATAGAGACATGTTCACCTCATTTCAATGGAAACAGTGAATCATTATGAGGTCAGTGTTCATTCTTTCCTTAGACGTCCACAGCATGATTTTATCGGACACCTAACCCAACCCCCACTCTCTCACTGACATCTGTAAAAGTTATTAATTCTCATTCGACTGACCCTCCTGTGTTTCTTGAAACTTTGTTTTTATCTTCTCTTATTATGCAGGAAACAGAAAAACTCACAGAAGCTGTGGTAAAAATTCAGACTGGTGCTCAGTTCATAAAAACCCTGTCTAACAAAGCCAACTGTGGGGTTCTGTCTTGGCCAGACATAAATTGGGATGGATACATTTTTCTCCCCGACAATCCAGGGAAGGTGGGAAATAAAATATCACAAAACACAGAAATGAAGTTAGCTACAACTACAAAATAAAAGTCTTTTTAATTTCAAGGGCATATGTAGCTGTGAACTACTTCAAAATCCAGTAGTTTGGTGGAAAACAGCCAAACTATTAAGATTTCTTGGCTGCCACCACTGTGCATTAACGGCACACTGACATGACACTGCCAATTGTTAAGGAATGCCACCTTTAAACAAAAGCACGAGTGGAGTGTGTGTGACTAAACAAGCAATCATCAGACACGGCCAAGCTGAATTACACAGGGTTTGGCTCCAAATATTGCGTAATTTACTTCTCTGGAACTGGAAAACACTTAATCACAAGGGTCCGGGGAACAAGCACACACATGCCGACATGTATTTCCCCCTATCGCCTACCTCATGTGTGATGAAATGCAATTTCTGCGCTCAGAACACAAAAAAGATGAAACAATCACAACCAGTTTTTGCTTCCTCTTCAGTAATTTCCACTGGGCTTTAATGGAGACAGAGGCTAAGACAGGCTGTTGTTGGGAGGCATGTCTGACTGCAGATATGGGGCTGCCTGCAGGCACAGTGACTCACAACTGAATGACTTGCTGAAGAGACAAACAGCCATTACACGATCACTTCATCACCAGTGCTGTTGCCATCAGAGGTAAATGCTCTTACACACACACACACACACACACACACACACACACACACACACAAAAACATTGCTATCATCTCCGAATGACAGACGGGGAGCAGCTGAAAACAAAAATCACACTGTGTGCGAGAATGAAACTCCTGAAATCTATAATCTCCGCCGGGTGAGTTACTGCGGTAAATGAAATGAGATAAACTGACAACAATAGATAATGGGAGGGTTTTTAAACCAGCATCTGGGAAAGAGAAAAGCAGAATTTTAATGAGAGCCACTCAGAAGCTTGTGGCAATTATGATGACGGTAGCGGGGATGACAAAGACCAACTCTGCTGCAGCAATGACCAACACATACTGTAGCACCATTAGTGAAACCATGATACCCCCTGCCCCCGCCTCAGTCTTGCTGATGGAACTGCGTCAGCATGTGGTGCCACCACGGTCAAGCTTTGATACATTTTAGCTGCTGAATGGTTGTAATGTATCAGGGTGAATCATTTGTGGTCCACATGCAGCTCCCAGCTGGCCTTCATTAAGCAAGAGACTGAAACACCAACAGTTGAATTCACACATTCTCAAATCGATGGGAGATTATTGACCTTTACTCACTTCCCCCTGGTAATTGGTACGGGTTCTGTTATAAACAACTGATCTAGAATCTCTCATTTAGACCTCTGGCAGTTACTGTTTATTTATTTCACAGCAAAACAAAGAAAACCTTACAAACATATAGACATAATATGGCCGTCTGTAAATCTTTCTTTGCTTGGTGTGAATTAAGCAGCAGCTGTCTGGCTTCCCTCTCTCTCCCCTCCCCCGACATTCACCCCCTTTAACCAAGCACCACAATAATCCACTGATGGTCCAATAGAGACTTGGGGTAATGGTGTTCTTGTATTAATTTTTTTTTTCTTCCTGCAGAGATCTATATCCGTTTTAGTGCACCAGGTTTAATATGAGATCAGTCAATGCAGAGCCTTAAGGGTCAGTTCACCTAAATCACACAACAGTGTTTTCTCATACACCTCCATGTCGCCATGCACATAGCTTTAGCTGATGTTTTACAGTTTTCCGACTCATGGGATTTCTGTCCTCAGCGGACATGAATAAAACATTTGTGCTCCTCATTGCTTTGGAACATTTCTCCTACTATGCCATGCCAAATGACTGTCCATTTCTCAAGGTCAACTGAAAACACCAAGACCAAAAGTGCATGTTCGTCTCTCTCTTCCTTCAGTCTTGAATTGCTGTGGAGAAAATAATTGACAATGCAGACAGACGTGAAGTATTTACAGCCTAAGCGAGGCAAAGCTTTATTTACAATGTCCGCACGGGACTAATATTGTCGCGGTGACATTTTTACTTTACAAATTACGGACATATGGACGATTCACACGGGACTGTGCTGATTTCTTGTGTGGTTTCACAAGAAGACGGTTTCTTCTCTGCAGACGTTTCCACAAGAGAGAGTGCAACAATGCCTTGGATGATGGTGAGAAGAAATGCGACAAATCGCACTCGGTGTGATCACAGATATACTTAAGTCAAACACAAGTCTTCATTTGCGTTGATTTATTTACAGTTTATGTGTCACATAGCAGTGGAGCAACAGTCAAATAGCGTCTCTTAATCTAAAATGTGAGCACTCTTTTACACACCGACGCACACGTTCGTCAATGATGGTGGAATTCCTCCTTATTCGTGGAAAACATGTTGCATAACTGTTCCCTGGCTACAAAACCTTGTGATAAAAAACTAAACTAAAAAAACCACCAAGTTGGGTCATCCAAAAGTCTTGGACAACAGCTCAGTTCACCTTCAACCTGTTAGCCAATAATATGATTTATAGTAAGAATGCTCATTAGAACCAAACACATCGGAGGCACATCTGGAAGATTCCAGTCCCCAAACTCTCAAATTAGATATTTCACCAAATTGTTCAGCAGTCGTTGCAAGAGGACACAAAAAGTCACAAATATCTGCTCTGCCAAGCTTTCATTTCAGGGTTTTGTCACAAGAGTCTCATAAAAAACAGCCACGGTTTGATGAATTGCAAAAAACCTGTCATGATATCAAACAGCAGGGGAATACGAGTAATATGAGAAGCCGCTTGGCAAATCGTCACCCAGAAAAGATTTGCGAGGATGCGAGGAAAATAATCTAGCAAATCCAAAAGACCCTAGGAGCCGCTCACATGCCGTGTCTTTTGCACAAGAGAGAGTGACGTTGTAGGACGTGGCGATGTGCCTGTTTTTTTGACACCAAGATGAAAATATCTCAACTTTTTGGTATGTAGCAAGTACTTTAATACTTTTCATATTTAGACAAAAAGAAAGAAGTGAAACTGGTCCTTCTCCACTCTAAAATAGGTTTTGATTTGCCATCATCCAGATGAAGCTCTACACAAACATCCAAAATGTTGTGTTTTTTTCCCCCCACAAACAACCCACATTGAATTCATTGATTCATTTAGTGAAGCTGCAGCAACTACAGTCAACTCAGCAGCTCCCAGGTTTTGATGCAGGGTAACAACGGGATGTTAAAGACGCCCGACCCCACAAGCGCTTCTGTTAAAAACACTTGACCACTTGCCACACATTTCTCAAGCAAGTAGACGAACACCATTCCAAACTAAAAGAAGGTCAAAAGCACTTGTCAGATTGTTTAGGTAAATAAATATACTACCAAATGGTGAAGATATGATGTCAAGGTTTGAGGTTCCCAGGGCCGATAGACTCAACGGCAGGGGAATTGCTGGACACACTACACATGCCGACCAGGTATCCCACTCTTCACTCTGCCTCAAAGGGTGGAGGGGGCCACCTGGCTGGTTCCAATGTGTCTACGTACCACACAAAATGAGTCTCATAATTTTCTGGGTTTTGGTCTTTTGGCTGCCCTTAGCGTGGTCTTTATGCCGGTATACGAGGACCAAATTAACGCTGCACTCAAAAGGCTTTCGAAACCTTCCAAGGCAGAGCCTCCAATCTTCTTTGAAAGAGGCAGAGAAAAGTCTCAAAGGAAACAAAAATGTGATCCCTTCATATCACAATAATCTAATATTATCACAGTGGAATTGTTTTCTTTAGAAATTATGGACACAAGTCTTCCTTTGCGCTTGTTTGTTGTATAAATATTGCAATAAATAAAAATCCAAATGGACTTCTCTTACCGAGATAATGTTGTTTTGAGATGATGATTTTTGCTATAGGGTTTCATTCTGATCCACAAATTAAATTCCACTGGACTGATACATTATATCTCAAAATCTGAAGTAGAGGATTGAGTTATTATTATTATTATTATTATTATTATTATTATTAGAGTGAACTGGCCCTTTAAAGGTGTTTATTACCACTTAATTAGGGGGCATCATGGCTGTATATAAATAGCCTGTAGGCTCATATAGACAGACATCCTCACCCTCAACATTAGCGTCCAGAGAGAGAGGGGGGGGGAGAGAGAGAGAGTGTCTGACTCCCACTCGTCACATCGGGAGCTTGGGAGAGAGAAGCAGACGCTGTAACAGCTCCGAGTGCACAACTTAAACACATGTAAATCGGCAGCGGAGGAGAATCCAGAAGAAATCGTACTTACAACAGTGATAAATACACGGATTTACAAATGGCCACTGATCAGTGAGCGGCGACGGGGATGGAAACACGGTGAGAAGTTGCCGGATGCGGGTGGTCGTGCGAGCGCAGCCGGCACCGACAGTGAAAACTCGTGGTAGGTTTTTTTTTTTTAATTCTTGTATTTCCACGCGTTCCGTGTGTGATTTATCTCCACTGAAATATACACAATGTAATTTCTGAGCGTGCTTTATCATCATTATTATCATTATTTTTTTCATACTTCTCTTTATGGACAATCTCATAGTGACTGAGTGTCTGTCTGTGTCGCTGAAGTTCGTGCCCTCGGTGTGTGAAGCGAGTGGGCACAGAAATGGAAAAGTTTTTGTGTGATTTGACTGTGTGTGTGTGTGTGTGTGTGTGTGCGCGCGCGCGCTCTGGCTGTATAAAAGCGCAGACGCCGCCAACATAACGGACTCCTTTGAGCGGAGCTGCTGCCGCTGCCCGTGCACAGGATGAATGGCTCACTCTCTCATCCACAGCCCACGAGTTGACTCAGTTTTCCTCGCATGTAAGCGCGAGATGCGCTGTGTGCGCGTTTATAACAACGCACCGCTTGTGACGCCCCGCATCAAACACCACGTCCGTTATTATCGCAAATCTAAAGGATTGCATTTATTCTGAACGGTAACCAGATTATATGCGGGGTTGTTGGTTTTTTTTCCTTTGTGACTGCGCGTGGATGTCTGGCTTCCTCTCCTCCATGACATGAGCTGCGGTTGTTGGGGTTCTTGAACCGTGAGAGTCAAAACAAAAGGATCTCCTGCTGGCCAATAGGAGCAGGGGAAGCCTCGGAAGGGATGGAGTGGTCTTCTCTTCTCTTTGTCCTCTACCTGAGACACCACACATGACCCTGCTCGGACTGCCAGGGAAAAAAATAATCGGATTTATTTAGTATATTCTACAACACAGTATTAGGGCCAAATTAAAGAATTTAAAAATATTTTGAGAATAAAGTCATATTATGAGAATAAAGTCATATTATGAGAATAAAGTCACAATCTTTCGAGAATAAAGTCGTGCTATTATGAGAATAAAGTCGTAATCTTTCGAGAGAGAATAAAGTCGTACTATTGAGTCATAATCTTTCGAGAGAGAATAAAGTTGCAATCTTTCGAGAATAAAGTTGTAATTTTTCAAGAATAAAGTCATATTATGAGAATAAAGTCGCAATCTTTCGAGAATGTCGTAATCCTTCGAGAATAACGTCGTAATATTATGAGAATTAAGTCATAATCTTTCGAGAATAATGTTGTACCATTATGAGAATAAAGTTGTAATCTTTCGAGAATAAAGTCGTACTATTATGAGTCGTAATATTTGAGAGAGAATAAAGTGGTAATCTTTGGAGAATAAAGTTGTAATTTTTCAAGAAAAAAGTCATAATCTTTGGAGAGTAAAGACGTAATCTTTTGAAAATAAAGTCAAGCAAAAGGTCAGATGATCAGCTGCAAACCTGGGTCAAAATGAAGAAGCATGGAGCATTTTGTGAAGTTACATTATGATTTGGGCTCCACAAATAAAGGAAAACTTTATAATAATATTTTTGGCTTATGAGCACCACATTATCTTGAGCATCAGGACTTGATTGTGCAAGAAACTGAATCAAAAAGACTTGTGTCTGTGAACTGGGGGAGGAAACAGCTGGTTGTGGTCAAACATTACAAATTTATTCTAAATATTAAATATTTTTGGCCCTAATAATGTGTCGTAATATTCACATTTGATTCAAATTGCTTAGTGAAAGTGTGAACAAGGAGGGGAAACAAATGAGATTTGAAGGTGATTAAAATGGGATTCAAATGACATTTTCACATGCATCGAGCTGCTACATTGGATTTAAAAAACACCCCCAAAAAACTCACTTTTCAGTCGATACACAACAACATCAAAACTGGCCAGTTGTCACTCATGTTGCAGAGAAGTGTGATAACTACAGCACATCAGAAAAAGTAAAATCTTCTGAGTTGCTGAGTTTTCCTCGAGAGATGGATAGGTTTTACACTGAGAATTGACAAGGCGGGTGTTTGGAGGCTTTTCATCCGTCTGTGCTTGACAGCTGAGCCACAAATGTGTGAACGTTTACCTTGTTGCCAACGCAACGTATGCAGGTGGGTTGGTTATGATTTACTGTAGTTGCACGGGCTGCTTCTATGATGCCAATCGATGATGACCGTGCCCATAAAGGCGAAAAGCTATGACCGTTCTCAGAAACATCACATTTATCTAGATTGGCACTACATCTACAACCTCATACTAAAGTGACATGAAAATTATTTATAAATCAGAATTGGTGATTGGATTTTTTGTGGCCACACGAAAAAAAAATCAGATCTGAGTCAAATCTGATTACTTCTGTCTTGTAATCTGAACATAGCTAATTAGATATTGGTTTGTTCAGTAGCTGTGACTCCTAAAGTCCCTGCAGCTCACACATACTACATCCCTATTCACGTCCTAAACACTTTACATTAGAAACATTCCACAATACAGACTCTGCTGCATCCCAACACGTAAACATCTGCAGCTGCTGAAACAAGGACCTGGGCTGACAGGTTTGGGATAATCGCTGAGACGTGGCCATCGGGGTGAAATCACTCTAACCTCCCAGTCCTATCTCCTCTTCACATTCAACTTGAATAAGTCAATGTGTCAACAGAGCAATACGATGCCTTTTAATTACATGTACCCGAGTTTTCAAAGCTGAAGCAGGGATGGCTCTGAGCTTAATATAATAGATCTTAATATCACAACAATGAGCATCCACCAATGCCAATATTAGCCTTTGTGCTGATGCATTTACCACCTGCGTGGCACACATGTTACATGACATGACATTACATGCTTTTATCCAAAGCGACTTACAATAAGTTCAACATTTGGGTACAAACAAGAGCTAGAAGTAAGTAAGTGCTTCAAGTAAGCCAAACTATAAAGTGCTGGTCATAAGTGCGATGTACAAGTAAGCGCTTGCTTTTTGTTTTTGTCGTGAATTTAATTGTTTTTATGCATTTTTATCATTACAAAAAATACAATAATATATAATTACATTAACCCTTCTGTGCCGACAGGAAATGACATGTGTACTTCTCATTACTGTAACTCCTGGACTGTTTGTGATATCTCAAAAATTCAAAAACTGGCGATCTGTCCAGGGTGTGACCTCGCCTTTTGCTCCATGTCAGCTGTGATTGGAGGATAAAGTAATAGAAGATGGATGGATGGATGGATACCAGAAAGCAGAGAAATAGAGCCTTGCGGCCATATACGTACTCGTCATTACAGTAGAACCTCAAGACTTCTGCAGCAGGACCGTCCAATCACATTCACAAGATTCACCAGCGCGCCACGCGTTTGTGACGTCAGTTTCTCAGTACCGTGATTCTTTAACGGTTGAATAACTGCCCGATATCTAAAGTGAAAGTAATCTTGGAAAAAGGGGCAGAAGAACTCACTCATTTATGAGGATTTATGACAATTCTACAGCCATAAATTCAGGCAGCCTGATTATCATGATGGTCATAAGAGGGTTAATCAAACCATTAAAATAACATCTGAACCTGCACCTAACCAACCTAACCCTGCACTGTGTCTCTGTCGCTCTGTATGAACCTGGCCTGTACCACCACACTGGCCGTCTTGGAAGGATCTGCCTCCCTCCTTTGTTTACATAATGGTATGATCCTTGTTGGGATGTTGGAGCGGAGCGGCAGAAGATTCGGCTTCTCGTTCACTACAAAGCTCGCTCACGAACGACACATCACCATCGGACTGAGAGCGAGTATCAGATCGGATTATCCCAGTAGTGAAGCGGTGGTGGGGCTTTTGTCAGGAGTTAAATTAAATCAGTGGGAAATTATTCACAATATATTTAACTATTTGAAAAGAAAATTACAGCTGGGAAAAAAAAAGAAAAAAAGATTATCTGCGGCTGTTTAAGAGCACAAAATGATTTATATGGTTCTGCATGCACACACTGTGTCTGTGTGCTGGCTTAGTGTAGCTGTTTGCTTGCAAGTTGACAGAGAGCGTGTGTGGGAAGCTGAGATGTAGGTGTCATTTAAGTGGCGGGGATCCTCTTTCTCACTGCGATATATTATTATGCAGCGAGTGGGACGGATGATTAGAATGATTTAAATGCCACAACTGGGTGTAGTGTACACAGCCCCTCTCGCACACATGCCGCCGCGTTTGAGCTCACATCATCTCCCCCCATCGTAGCGACTGAGGCACTTTGATGGATCACTCCGTCGTAGATAGGTGGAGCTGTAATATTTCCGGCTGATTGTGCTTGATTTAGATGCAGCATTAACTCGGTTCTTTACAGACGCCTGATTAAGCATTAATTTAAAGGAACTTAAAGTGCATCAACAATGAATCACGCTGACACACATCGTTGAATCTGCACACAAACACAAGAGTGCATGCAGAAAGAGGCTGAACTCTGAAGGATTTTTCAAGCAGAGACTGATTGCGTGTAAGTGTTCGCTGTTCGCAGGAAGTGCCGCTTTTTCATCATTGGTTTTTATGTGCGATTCCACTGATAAGGTCTCAGTTTGTCAAGCAGCTGCAGATTCTCAGTTGTTGCAACACAGGCAAAGGAGATAATGGCTATGTTGAAATCTTTGTTGGAAATTTCTCCAGGGAAGGCTTTTCACTTTAAACGCTATTTTCTCTCCTACTTTATCACGAAGACTGGGGAGAACTTTTGGCAGCGAGCAAACACAGGCCTGTTGGCCTTTTCAGATTCATGGATTTAAGTTCATTAAACACCACCAGTGACAAAAAAACACATTCCCATGTTTGGGCAACTGTTGAACCACAGACTGGATTAGTGCCAGTTCAAATGAAACAAGATTGGCTGTGTTTATTTTCAGGGGAGGAAGGCTTCTGAGAATCAGCTGGTATTATTTGACCATCTTTGTTCCCGTGTTAGATCAGTGTAATTTGCAAGCGCATGCACAGTGCTCATTGTGCGTGAGAGTGGAAGATTAGGACTTTCGTTTGAATTGTTCTTGCCATCATGTACTTAATGTCACGGATCTCACCACAGTATTTATTTCCAGAAAAGGAGTTCAGCATCTTTTATTAATCTCCGTAAATCTTAAGAAAACATACTGATTTGCATCGAGAATTTATTTTCCTGAATTATAATTGGTCAGAATTAACTAAAAATACACAAGCGGTGATAAACATTGTGCAACTCGACCTGACTCTCTGCCAGCTGTCCCAGACATGTCTGTCTGGGACATTCTGCACCAAACAGAGCAACTGACTCTCCCATATCCCCGGCGTCTCACCCCCACAACAAAACTCTTGACCAGTTATTTAGACAACCCGCGTTCCTTCCTCCCAGTGACTTACAGACTCTGGCTCTGCTCTGATAACTCTGACACATTTTTTCTCCTTCTTTGGGATTCATCTCCGTCTTCAGCCCCGAGAGCCTGAAGCAGCAGTCTGTGTTTCTCAAATGAAGCATGTGACCTCTCTGTCAGGGGTCTTTTATTTTAGTCACTGCAGCAGGAAGCACAGTGTCGAGTGTGCATCGGGGGCCACTGCGTGTGCAGCCTGCCGGGGCTCCTCTGGGCCACAGGGCTCACAGGCCGTCCATATGGACCCTCGACACAGCACAGGCAACATTTGCACAAGACAAGGTCAGGTCACATTCCAAAAAGCATGTCCCCCTTTTGTATCTTGAGAGTCCATTGAGAAGAGACTACTACCTACTACATGTTGATGCTATAACAAACAATAAATTCTGTTGTAAATGGGAATAATTGTCAGATAGAAGAACTATTCCTTGGCTGCAATGTGCAACGTTTGTTGCCGGTTGTGTTTATATTCTCAAGAAGTGTTTATCCCTTCAAATAAGGGTTTGGGTTGTTTTTTTTCAAGAAGTTGAATTCACATGTGAAACTTTTCATGGGTTCTTCTTTGTGCTTTCAGTCATACTCCGACCTATTTGAAGCCATCTCGCAAGAGTCACGTGCAGCCGTTAGGTTTAATCGGCAATGTGTGAACTCGGTTGACAATGGTTTGAATTCAACAGACCTTCGTTTCGATTTAAAAGTCACACGCTACACAGTTAGTCAAATAGAAAACCCAGCTTTGAAAGCGTGCCGTTTAATTTGCTGTTTTTCTCCAGTAAACTGCACACTTTACGTCTCTCATCGTAATGTTTCCGATTGTTTTTTGCGTCCATATAAACAAACCAGCCGGTCAGCTGCCATTTTGTCCTGCATCTCTATTCAAAAAGTCTGAGGCTATTCAGCAGCCTACGAAAGCATGGCAGCCCTGGAAGATGCCATCTTTTAGCTTCGCGCCTGTCATCACTCACCCCAATCATTTTAATATTTCATAGACACATTGCCGTTTCTTTTGTTTTTTTTGCGCAGCTCACATCTGAACGACAGCACACTCCACGTTTGAAGTGAGTGATCTATAGAGAGGACGGTATATGTCTGCTTCACTGCGACGCAGGAGTGTGGGGAAACTCCACTGCAGGACTTTGAAAATAACAGGGAGACCAGTGATAGATGGATCCTCCAATGAAGTTATGGTATATATTCCTGATAGGAGTGGTGGATCACCGCGTAGGATTTATGTGGTTGTGGAGGAGCAAGCACTCCTGCAGATGCCGTCTGTCTGAGGCAGTGGTCTGAGGCTATTTATCCCCGAGATTAATGACCGTCTCTTGATAAAGTCTACATGGCAACAGACATTAATCTGCTTTATCTTGTGAATGACTTGCAAAGTTTCCTTCTCTCTATTGTTATTGCCTCTTGTAAACAAAAGGGAGTCATTTTAGCAGCATGCTGTAATGGAGACGTTTTGTAAAATTACAATTCAATATGCAACTGTCCCACGCGGCTACAGTGAGAAGCCATCACACAGGGGAAAAACAACAGATTCACACATAGACATTTTAGGGTCTTTGTTGAAAGAACAAAAGGTTTTTCATGAGCATGTGAGATTTTTTTGCCAGTAACACGAGAGCCTGTGTGTGTGTGTGTGTGTGTGTGTAATGTGCACATCATGCTGGGACTTTGAGGTGATGAGTAAGAAGGTAAATCTGGCATCACAGAGTTGCTGTGTGCCGCTGCCGCTGCCAAGTTGAGGGTCATTGCTTGTATTAATGACATGCGGCGTGCAAACTGGCTTTTATTTCCCTCACCATCTGCACCCAGTTGTGGCAAATAGATGGTGAACGAGAACAACCTCCTCATGCAGCGCACTCATTTAATCATTTATGGCAATTTATGGTGTGGCGGTGCGGGTTTCAGTTTATTTTTTAAGCAGAGAGCACTGCACGTGTACAATGACGTGCATAACCCTTGTGAATCTCTTGATGATGTTGTTGAAATTAAGTGAAACTGTAAGGTTTATTTTTGCACTTCGCTGAATTTCCCTAACATTTACTTACAGAGCTGATTGGTTAAAGCAGAGATTTTCAGACTATGTGGTATGCATGCCCAGGGGGGCTGTGGCAGATATGAAGGGGGGGGGTGTGAGGTGAAAGGCAATTAAGATCCTTTAAACCATTAACCCTCTCGTTCCACAATGTGTGTCAACATTCATACTCCTCCAGAGTCATGCCTCAGTGGCGCTGATGCTTTCTGAACGCATACCTCTTGTTTTTTCAATAACATATAATGTCCACTGACAGACTTTTAGAGAGTAAAAAAAAAAAAAGTGTTCTCACAGCAGTTGTTGCTCGCACAACAAACTCTTTATTACCACCATCAGTGTAATCCAGTGATAGTTGACTGCACATCCATGGGTACGCTGGGATTTAAAGCTGCTACAGTTAATGCTGTAAGAGGCAGGATCACTGGGAAAAACTGTTGACTGTTGCGTTTTATCTCCAGTTCTTAAATACTAATGTGTTTGATTGAGGCTCTCTGTTCCGAGCTCCTCTCGCCAAATAAACACGGACAGACGCACACGCTTCACATGCAACAGATGAACTGAGGCAACGTCTCCATCTCTGGAAACACACCCTATGATACTGATAGATACACATTTTATTGTATTCTTGTTGCTATTTTCTTTTCTTTTTTTTGTAGGTAGCATAGTCAGCTGTTGCTAATGCTAAGTACAACAGCCAATAGGAGCACTGTCTCTCTCTGAACTATCCTGTGATTGGTCAAAGTCTCTCACCACAAACCAGATTTCCCAAAGTAGGGAAACAAAGCCCACAAACGACACAAATATGTTGGCTACCAGAGCTTTTGTTAGAGTCTTGTTTCCCATAAGGATTCTCTAACCAACCAAGTTGTAGTAAATCAATATGATTTTATCAATTCATTTCATTGTACGTAAATAAGAGGCCGTTTTGCTTAAAAATTTTTCCAAAAAGGAAGATGGAACAAAGGTAATTGTGTGCCCGTAAAGATTCAGACAACAGAAACAACTCTTTTTCACATGAATTTGCAGAGAAACCTCTCAAAACAAATAAAGACAGAGAGCAAACCGTATCACATGGTTTAGAAACGTTTACAAATACAAAGTGTTGTGTTATTGTGTATTACTGGAAAATAATCAGAATTCTGTATGTGAGCACTTAAACTTAAAATCTATATTTACACTGTGCGATGGACGCTTTCATGTGCTGCGTTGGAGTCCTTTAGCTATTATTTTAGGTTAGGTTCACAGAAAGACCCAGTATTAGTGGTTGTGTGCAACTCTAGTATCTGCCTTCCAGATGTCACTCTGGTGGTGCCTCGGCGTGGACCCGAGAGGGTCCACAATTACTCCTCTTACAGGAGCAACTTGCAGTGTCACTATTCTGGATGCCCAACAAACCACTGAGGAGCGACTGATGTTTCACACAGTTTTGCATCTCATCGCGGAACCGCAGACAATTTCTGTTACGCTGTCTTCTGAATAATTTAAGTGCATGCGTGGTTAAGGTTGCGATTGAAGTGCAAGCAGCAGAAGTGGCAGCAGCAGCAGCCCCGAGGATCATTCAACCCGAACAACAACTCCAGTAACAACTCGCATGCATTCGCCACTTAGCCGTACGTCTATTCCAGTTCAAAGGTCAACATCGAGTTCCGTTTATCTGTCAGCCTTGAAATCTCCAACCAGTGCATTAGACCCATCTACAGGGCTGCTTATATTGTTCAGGCCTTTTGGCAGTAAAGAGAGACACTCCAACCTGCATGGCCAAGTCTTCAATGAAACTTGTAGAGATGTTATTTTTGCCACGTCACATTTTGTGGGTTAATCCCCGAGAAGTTAATTTGGAGCTGGAGTTTGGTAAATCTGCGCAGACAGCCGCTGCCACGGTGAACCTTCTGGTGAACTAGGGACATTTTCCACAAGACAAGATAGATGTGTTGTTTTAGTTCGAAACACCTCAGCATTTCCCTCCGTTTATCAAGAAGTGGTCAAGCAAGTCGAATTGTGATTAAACCTTTTTTTTTTTGCAAAGCATCTTAAACAAGACAGGTATATTATTGTAATTTCTGCCAAACATGTCACTCTAATTATGGTGAAGTAATCCCTTGCGACATATTGGCAGTCTTAAAAATTAAGATACCGTGCATTTAATCCTCCGTATTAAGGGGAGACTTCTTTATCCTGAGTCTTATTTGGGGGACATTAACCTGTCTGCCTGTGTGTGTGTGTGTGTGTGTGTGTGTTAAGCCTGGACAGTTTGTCCAAGCCTTCATTATTGTGGAGTCACATGTAAAATATAGCAAGGGAGAAGACAAAGCACAACATCTTATACATAAAAAATCCAGAGGCCAGGTTAATATTATGGATCCTCTGGGTCTGTGTCCATCAGGCTCACTCTCAAGTGGTAAGCACTAAGCCGACCGACTTGCCGGTCATCTGTGTGGGTCAGTTCACACATTTTCACAGCAGTCACAGGCTCACATTCAATCCACGTGGTTCAGCACAGTCACAGATAAAACTCCCGACTGTTAACTAGGTGTGAAAGACCTCTGCACAGGATTACTGCACATCTCCTGCAGAACAGTACGGAGGCAAAGCTGTTCTGGAAACATCAAAGCCTCCAGAGCCTCAACTCATTATCTCACCTACAGAAGTCGCAGGTGGGAAAGCGTCGCCTTTAATAACTTTGCTTACTTCGTTTTTCGGCTCACTAAGTGGAGACGGCGCTTTCCTGGGTGCCAACCGTCTCATGAGAAAACATATCTGACTTTGCCAAGTCATTCCAGGAATTCTCACAACTGCGGGGGTTTGTGTACTTTGTTCAGACCAGAAACTTCACTTTCTTATGCCGATTTCTTTTAAAACACTCGCAGAGGTTGATTTTTTTGCAGCTCCTAACTGGAGCTACTTGCGAAAAGCGTTTAAAATGGAGCCGACACTTTGCTCCATCTTTCGTTGGCTGATGACTAACACGTTTATTTGATTGAAAGAACGTTTAATTCAGGCTTCATTAAACAAATGAGTGCCTCACAGTCTCCTTACTTGATGGTCCAATGAATCTGAGGGGATTGCAGCTTCGAGTCGGCATCACCCTCTTCGCCTGTCCAGCGAGACAACTACGGGGATATAAATAAAATTCCTCTTTGGTGAGAACAATGCTCCATGACAAATCCCAAGGCTCCTATTCTTCAGTAGTGATAAATGAAGCACTTTAAATCACTTTACACATCTCAGATCTCGCACACAATCTTTGTGGCGAGCCAAGTCGCGGTGACGCGTAGTATCTAATTTTATATAGTCACACAGTTGGCTGCTAACAAGCTGAAATGTGTTTGCTAATTGAGCTTAAGTGTGACAGATGGTAAACAACAAAGTTATGATTTAATTAAAGCTGCCAAACTGGAGCCACGGAATACTCAGTCACAATTACAGATTTATTTAACTACAGTGCTGTGAGGTGAATTCCTAACTTTCATTTCATCACTCGATAATGTTTTCTCCTGTGTGTTTTTTTTTACCCTTACTTTATACAGGTTAGATAAGTTGCATGGGTCCCTGGGAAATTCATTGGGTCCCCATACAGTGTCGCTCCTGTTTGAGATTTATATTTATGTACGGATGTTTTGTTGTGGTCGGGGAAGAATTGAAAAGATTTTGGTCATTTAAGTCCAAATTTGGCAACATCATAGTATATTCTCATCTTAAACAGTCCAATTAGTTTATAGTGACATTTTAAAGATGAAGAATTAGGTCCCTGGGACGCATGGACAGTGAGATAGATGTGTACCACCCACATCCCCGCTGATATGACGGTCAGGATATCAGAGAGGTAGAGATGGGCCAGTGTTATACCAACTGTCAACTCTGACTCAGCAGTTGCTCCCAAAATGTGGAACATATTGTGATGTGTCATGACAATAAATACCAAGAAAGAAATTTAACAAGAGGGTGAGGCAACAATCAACTGGAGAGATGACATTTTTTCAATGCCAAAACCAACATTTTCAGTTCCTTCTTACCATGAATATCTGTAACATTGCTTTGCAATTTCCTTGAATAATAATTTTTGTTTCATCTCAGCTCGAGTCACTCAGCCATTTAAGAAGCTGAAAAATCAAAGAAAGTAGAACAAATTCACATTTAAGAAGCTGAAAAAAATCAAAGAAAGTAGAAAAAAAATCCCATTTAAGTTGAAAAATCAAAGAAAGTAGAAAATATTCACATTGAATATGCTGAAGAAAGTAGAATTTGGAAGCCTTGCCACACAGATGCAAGATATATTATTAACAGTAGTTTGGCAAATGATAGCCAATAAATGCCTTGCAGTTGACTATATTTTTATACTGTCCAAACACACGATACATAATTGCTTTAAATGTTTTACTTCAAACCTTCAAAAGGTTTGTTTTATGCTCATAAAGAAGATTAACAGCACAATTAATAGCTTACTTCACACTCATTAATGAATTATCTCGCATTAATTGTGATAATTATTGACAGACTGTGTTGACTATTTTTACAGCAGCAACATTTTTGTCCGTCACACATTAACTTTTGTTTTTTTTGGAAGGGAACAAACATTCTGAGCTTCTCGTCTTTATTGGCTCTCATTATAGTCCCATCGAGTGTTTTGCAAAAATATCCAGTGTATTTATACGTCGCACAGATGTGCCATCGAGTGAGACTTTAGTCGCGGTTTACCGACTTAAAATGCAGAGCGATTCCAGAAGACGGAGAACGGGGTTTGTTTACAAACATGTCCCACAAATCTCCACAGCAGTGGGAAACAGTGTCGATGGAAAAGTACATGTATGCTGCAATAGTGTCTTAAATAAGGGATAAATATAGTAAGTATACGAGTGGGGGTCACAAATACACTCTAATTGCAAATGTCATGGTTTTTTCCCCCATGAGCTCACAGGCATTCCACTGCATGCATCCGTTTACATTCCCGTTGGATTAATTACAACTGCCTCCCCCTGTGGGGGACACATTGGTCTGCTTTTTATCCAAAAGATCACTTGTAGAGAGACTGCCTGTCAGATTTTGTTAAGAGAGAGGAGTTGAGCAGGAGCAGGTGTCGGTTTGTGGGGCAAACGAAAAAGGCCTTTGTCCAAAGGAAGACGAAGTTTAACTAAAAGCAGGGGGGGTGTACATTCCTGTATTGCATTTTGATGTGTATCTAGTAGGGATGTAACGATTACCGGTATGACGATAAAACGCGGTAAGTACTACCGTTTCAAATTTTAATTATCGTTAAAATCGTGATTGATTACTGCAACTGATTACCGAATAACTCAGTGATACTGCTCGTTTCCTGGAGAAGCAGCAGCGCCTGAACGGCACTTGCTCAGAAGCACACGCGCAGTTTCCACTGTCTGTCCTGTGACAACGCGGCTAAAGCTACCTGCACCCCAGTAAAAAAACAAGATCAGAAGTCTGGGCATATTTTGTATTTTTAAAGGATGTTGACAGTAAAATAATTGAAGACAATCAACCCTTGTGCAATGCAAAAAAACTCCGCGCTTCCAATTAGATGAGCCATCAAAGACGACGTGGAGATGCAAAAATGGACGTGACGTGATCACTGTTGGAAAGAAACCGAGCAGCAGGAAAAGCACACTCAAAGATGTCTCCAGAATCATTTGAAGTAATTGGGGGTATTAAGTTAGATAACAAGTAACAGACACATCCCATTAAAGTTCACACTGATAAATTATTCATTCACACAAGTCGTCCTTGATTTTGTTAAGTTTCAGCTCTTCAAATAAAATTGCCATGGCTTAATTTGATGTAAAACGCTTGCATGGGCTCTTGTGTGAGAGAATGGGCTCATATCCCAGTTTAACTTTATTCTGCGATCTCTGTTCGCAATACTGCCTCTTCTACAGTCAACTGTTTAATAGGCGTCCATTTCCTCCCTACACTTTTAAATTACACCCTTACGTGAGCTTGTCAGGGGGGTTTCAGAGTGCTTGCTCTTCTCGCTCTGTTGCTACAAACAGAAAGTTTTAGGGAGCAACATTTCAATCTGCATACAGTGTGCATCGTATTTATTCTTAACTGATAAAAGCTCTGGTAATAAGCAGATCTTTTTTTTTTGAAGATATAAAATGGTTACAGTCTTAAAGGTGACATAGAATGCTTGTATCACACATATATGTTAGTTATGGAGGTCTACTTACATATATGAACTTGTTTTCATGGTTAAAAAACTCCTAATCGCTGCAAACGAGCCGATCAAAATATCTCCTCACTGACGCTCTCGTCAGCCGCACTGTTTCAGACCAAAACCACACCCCCAGAACGTGGACTGTGTTGTGATTGGCCAGCCAACGAGAGCTTTCCCACTGTCCTGTGATTGGCCAGGTACCTGGAAGTGACGTAATAGATAGGCCAGCTCTCAGATACACAGCTCCCCCTCTGGCACGGTGGATGCTCTGCTACAACGAGAGTAGTTCTTCTTCTTCTGCGGTTGAACGTAAGCAACCGGATGTGCCCGGACTAGTGACGCACCAGGAGGCGCTACGGTGGTGAGAGGAGTAGTGAGGATTTCTGATGACGACATAAAATTAAGGAAGTGCCGATCCGCTTCGCAGAGCCCAAGAAAACAATACAACACTATTTTCTCAGCAGTGGCTGAACTGTTTGTTCTGAAACTTTAGGGTTTCATAAACGAGGTAATGACGCAGATACACACACACAAAGCGTTAATTGGAGCTTCCGGTCTATGTGGCCTTTAAGCTCCGACCTCAGTTGCGAGCGAAAATTAAAGTAATGAATAAAAGATAAGAAGGAAGAAAGTGCTGCTCTGGGACTGAGGCTGAGATCCCAGCTCAGCAACGGTTATGAACGCAGGTCAGAGGCCATGCATCGAGTGTCTCTAGGCTGTGTTGATAATTTGACCCGGCAGCACCTCGTTAAGGTCACGGTCAGGTCCTGAGATGAGATCCTGATCCTGACGGGGGGTGTGTGTGTGTGTGTGTGATGCGAGGGAATGTGATGAAGGAGCTCTCTCTCTGAGTAATATGATCCATGAATCCAGTAACTACTGATCCTCTCTCTTTCTTGCATGTGTTGTGATTTAGGCTCGGGGGTATATGGAATTAGATTGGATGTGGCTGATATGACAGGAAGTGATATCACAGGTCATTTTGATTCGGCTTACTTTAACATCAGAGGGCTCTGTGGTAAACTCTAGACATGCAGCACAATGCAATCCTGTTTCCAGATGTTTCTCTTGTACTCCTTTGCTAGGATTAGAATTAGTTCATGACATTATTTGAAGGTTAAAATCCTTTCCTCTTGTCGCTTCAATGTAAACAGCAGTTGTCACTATTTTCCTGCACTGTGAAACAAATGATCAAATGACGATTTTGAAACAATTTATAAATCACCGTCTCTTCGGATGAATTCAAATTACACTTTAACAAACTAAAGAAACTGCTGCTTCACATTATCCTTAATATGCAGAGGCAAGTTTTCTTAGTGTTCTCATGAGCATGTGATTTTCTTTTATTTCATGAAAAGGATCAAATAGAACGAGGCGGACTGAACACAGTCCTTTCAGTGGGCTCTGGTATGCGCAGCTTGAAATCAGATCACTCTTGTTTTTGACTGACTTCTTCATTAAAAATGGTTTCAGCTGTGCTCTAAACTGAAACGCCTGCTGCAGTAGTTGCTTGTAACGCACGTACCGTTCTGTCAAACCGCATCTCCACATCAATATTTGTCATTTACAAAGACAAACAACTTCAATTATTGAAATATGAATGAGCGTCATATCCACATGGAAGATGCCCTGGTAAATTAAAATAGCCTTCAAAGTGAGGCGGCAGTGTCCGTGTCATCAGCTCTACATATCACCAGCCCTCTTCAGCCAATCATAAGGCTGCCACAGTGTCACATGTCAGGCTGATTTCATGGCTGCAGCTCCCCGGCAGTGGCCCCATGATGAACTTTAATTACTGTGAGTGGCTTGGTGGGAAAACATTTTTCTCCGGCTGACACAGCAGTGACACCCCCTTTGTTTTTCTCCCTCTCTCCCTCTCTCTCTCTCGCTCTCTCTGACGGCTTCTGTCATGCTCCTCTTGCCCTGAGAGAACTTCCTGTGTTGTTTCTGGACGTCAACCACAATCCACTTCCTGGCTTTTGGCGACATTAAGAGGTCACTGACTGAAGGGAGGACGAGCAGATGGTTTCTCAGAAGTAAACATACAGCACAGACATTGCATGTTTACAGCCCTTTGGCTTGTTTTGGCTTTTACAGTCAGCTCATTAGCCGTTTGTGGAAAATAAGCCATGATGGGAAACTGCTCGAGTCGGCAGGCAGTACTGATATTCTGCTTACACTGAGTCATTAGCAGTTTGCTCTATTTTTCATGCATTTGCTTATTTGCTTTAGAGGATCCATAAATGGTCCTAAAGGAGAAATGCTCTTAGAACACTCAGTGGATGGGCTTGTTTCTGAATGACAAACGGCACCTTCAGAATGACAGTGAGTGGCTGAAATCAAGTCTTTGAGAGTCGGCTGAGAACACTCCTGGGCAGCTGCACACAAAAGCTCTGAGGATAGAATGTACGGCTTCATTCTCAAGGTCTCTCAAGTCTCTTCATCCCGTGGTTTTTCAGTCCACCCTGTCATTTTGTGCTCATCTTTTATATTCTCCTCCTGTCTCTGACTGAAGCAAAAGTACCAAGCTTGCTTTTGTCTCTTTTCACCAACAAGGCAGGCTAAAGCAGCAGATTATGCTTTGCGTCTTCCACATCGCACATGCTAATCTGTTTTATTTATTTACCACAGTCACTGATTAAAAAAAACACAAACATATTTGCAGGAAAAAATCTAAAATGTTTCTGGCAATATCAGGAGGCAACAGTATTATATTAGTTTATACACCTGCACAATAAATCAGGGATAATCCCTTGTTTACCTTTGATTATGTTGTTTATCAGTAGTATTAAGGCACTTTTCCACTACACAGTTACAGCATGACTCGGCTCTGCGTGGCTCAACACTACTCCTTTTATAGTACCTCGTACTTTTTAAGTACCTGCTCTGGCGAGGCTCCAAGCTGATACGAAATGTGACGTCGTCAGGCTGCATCTTTTCATCTTTTTTTGGGTCCAAGGAACACAGACCGTTTATAAGACGACCCCCAAACACTGAATTCAAGCCACAGTAGACTCTGAAGACAGAGGAGCTTGGTGGTGCAAGCATCATGATATGAGGATGTTTCTCTTACTATAGTGTTGGGCCTATTTATCGCATACCAGGGAACATGGATCAGTTTGCATTATATCAAAATACTTGAAGGGGTCATGTTGCCTTATGCTGAAGAGGAGATGGGTTTCTCAACAAGACATGGACCCCAAACACACCAGTAAGCGAGCAGCATCTTGGTTCCAGACCAACAAAATTAAAGTTATGGAGCGACCAGCCCAATCCCCGCAAAAAATTTTATGATTTAGAATATAATGTGCAGTGTTTTCAATGCATGGAAATAAAAACTATTTTTAAAGATAGTTATATAGGATTTTGTGCTTTTAGCTGCTACTATTTTGAACACAACTGTACATGTGTTACTAGAGGCTTTACATGTTTCTTGAAATGACGCATGATTGCTGAGCAACAATTAATGTTCGAGCCAGGGAAATACATGTGAGCAATATCCATCTACAGTGAGGAGAAATGTTAAATCCACACTTTCTATTCACCGTTAAAGCTTTGAAGGTTTATCAGCTAAAAAGGTGGATGACGCAATCCTGTGTCCTCTTTGTCCAATGCCCCGCAGCCATATTTCTCCTCCAGTAATGCCATTTCATCATGTTTGATGGACAGGAGCAACGTATTTGCTTTATGAACACAGTAGGAGTGTCAAGCTGCCAGTCACCCACTGCTATGGTTAGCCGATTGATTTAGTTGCCAGGTCCCTTGTGACGTTCCTCGTCAATGACACAAACCAGTTCTGCTCATCTCAATCTGGGCTAGTCTCTTTTTTTTGAAACCACTTCTCCATCCTTCCATCTTTAAATCGCATGCCCTCTTCTTCCTTCCCTCTATCTTAAATAGCCTTGAGCACAGGCAAGCACCCCAATGACAGCCTTGGTCAAGGACACAGACAGTCGATAAGTGCTAATGGCATGACGACTGCAGATGAGAGCAAACACTGGGCTTGTTACCAGAGTACGGCCCTGAAAATGTCAGTTTTAGTCCTTTGATTAGACAGTGCAGTGGCTCTGTGATGGAGAAGGACGTCAGATCTGCTGAGACTACTGTTAAAAGCAGTGTCATTTTAATGTCTCGCTTTTATTCTATGCATTTCTTAATGTATTTATGTGTAAAGCACTGAGTTGCCCTGTGTATAAATAGTGCTATACAAATGCACTCACCTTGCCTTACTGGCTAAAAGTGAAAACATAATATCTGACTGGGGTCTCAGCTTTCGTCATGAATCCTTTATATTCTCTTTAGCACTCTCATTTTCTCTGTCTGAAGTTGCAGCCAGACAAGCATCTTCAGGATTCAAAACTGGTGTTTTAGAACAAATCAGTGGCTGGGCTTAATGGGGCTGTAGCTGTGGTGTGATGCTGACGGCCCAGCTGGAAGAAAATGACACTGCTCGAGCTGAGCAGCTCTTCAGCTGACTCTTATCAGCTCTGCCAATACACAGTTGTCCAGTGTTTGTGTGCAATGGGTGGTGGGGCACAGACAAAATCAGTTGGTCTGAGGTGGAACATAAAGGCCATCTGAAGTCATTTCAGGTCACTTTTCCTATAGAACAGGTCTGGACCGTGTTCTTTTAAATAAATAATGATGTTATTGATCTAATTTAAGCCAGGATATTACATTTCATTGTCGCATCTGCGCATAAACCAGTTTTACATATGAAAGCCCCTTGTTTCATGACATTGTACAGAAAGTATAGAAAGAAGTCACCGTGCTACCGTGCTCCAAACACAAAGAGTAGCCCACCTCAAGGATAAACCCAGACGTCACCGCTGCTGGAGCATTATCATTTAAGGTCCCCAATTCTTCACCCTTTAGACACTGGCCTCTCTTTTATCTGCAGGCAGTGTGCGACTTCAGAGTGAGAAATACCATTTTCTGATAATATAATCCCTTCTTCGGTCTGAACCAGGTATCTCTCATGTTTGTGTCTCTCCCCAGGAGAGTCTGACATGCAGCCTCGTAGTTACTAGGCTGAATGCATCCCTCATCCTTATCACTCCCTCCATATTGTGACTCTGGCGAGCAGGGAGGATGGAAGATGGACTGTGAGGTTGGGGAGGGCGTTGCCGTCCTGTCTCATTAAAAAGAACAAGTAATTTAACCTTGCTGCATAATATGATTATTTTTTTGTCACATTAAAAACTGAATCAGCAGAGACTGTGGAAATAGTGACGTATGAAAGCATGTCGTCATTTCCAGGACAAGACGTTACTTGAGCTCATCTATATTCAGAGCGGCCACTGTTTTTCTCTTGCTATCAATTTATATTTGTTCAGCCTAAGGTTACATTGCAACAACTGCATAAACAGAGCCGTATAATGGTTGAACAGTTCGATAAAGGAGCATTACTATGTCATTAGAGACAATGTGGAGACATGCTCTGTAGGTGGAGGATTTACACTCAAAATGAAAAGAACAGCTCAGGCCTTGGTGACAAACTACTTCCCAAATGACACACATGCAAATGCAAGTCAGCATCTGAACAGGATGTGACTATGAAGCAGTCTTCTTCTTTCTCACAGCATTGCATAAAATCTAAGAATTGTGAGTCTTTTTTTTTTTTTTTGAAAGGTGGTTTGTCTTTCTTACCAGGAATGTGTGACAACCCATCATGTGGCATCACCGTGGCTGCCCCCTGCTCCATAACGTGTCCCTCTGAGCTGTGACACTTGGGGCTGACAGACTGCTGCCACAATGACACAGATGGACTACAAATACAGCCTGCTGGGCTCGGCCGTGGACGACTACCGCAAGCGGCCCCTGCTCCTGCAGGTGGAGGACGCGCCCATGAACCCGTTTGCGGTCATGGAGGTGAAACGGGATCTGCTGAGGAGCTGGACGACCCAAAGCTACTTCAGCAAGATCCGGCTTTACAGCTTCATCGTCGGACTTGTCGTCACATTCCTCATCATGACTTCATACCTTCTGACAGGAGACAAGAAGGGACTCTTCCTCACCCCGTCACCTTACCACTACAGCAGCCTGGTCAGCCCCGGCCCTTTTGCCTTTAACCTCTCCTCAGTCAAGGACTACGCACACATCAAGCTAGTGGTCAAGTCCATCACATCCAAGTTGGACTTTCACAGGAGTCGACAGATCCCAGATGTTAAGGCACTGGTTAACAGTGAGCCACATGTGAGTAGCCAAGAAACGCTGCATATGCATCTTAATTCTCATTTAATGTACTTAAGGACATCTTGCTGATGCCAATATTCAAGAGCTGCAACTAACCATTATTTTCTTGATTAATCTTTGGTCCATAAAATATCACAAAACCTGAAAAAATGTTGATCGGTGTTTCTCAAACCTGGAAATGATGATGTCCTATAATGTCTTTTATAATATCTCTATAATTTTTTTGTTATCCAGAGCATCGGAAATTTTGTTTTAATCATGAAAAAAGCTTCAAACCGATTAATCGATAATCAAAACAATTGTCGATTAATTTAGTAATCCATTAATCATTTCAGCTCTACAATATTTCAAAAATGTAATGTCTTATCAGATGAATTAAGTCATGACTACTTCAGTGTTTAAGTGAACTTTATCTCCATTTCTTATCATACAGCAGCATGATAATAGCTCTCTCTTAACTGACAATCACAGACATGTCGTATGCTGTAAATGAATGTGCAGTGAACAGGGGATTCAAATCTGTATTCCCGTCTATACACACCGTCTACATATGGTTCAATACGGCCCAGACTGCAGCTTCTAATTTAATTTATAAAATGATAAAGCTGCTCTGAAAGACCATTTCATAGACGGCTGTATTTTCTTTACGGTTAAAGTCATTGTCTTTCTTCAAAGACAGACGCACACACACACACCTTGTGGGTTTCTCTCAGTGACTGTCCCACATCAAAGTCTGGTTCAATTAACTGTTAACCCAAGTGTGAATGGCTTGTGCCAGAGACCAATTTCTTATTGAACCAGCTAATGAACAGAAGAGTGTGACCACATATCTGTGTGTGGGTTTAACACCGTTCGTCTTAAGCTGTGTCGTACAGTGAGATAGAAAGTCATAGTCACATGGTACTTTGTGGTCTTTTAGCATTAAAAAACCCCAACAGTAATATGCCTCAGAAATATTTAACTTTGGGTTTGACACTCAGGTAACACATAAAACGTGTATATCATCTTGTGGTAATTAAAGCACAGCAAATTAAGTCCTTAGAACACTGGAGAAGTTTGGAAACACAATTTTAAAACATTCAGTTATCGTTTTAATATTTTTATGAATGTGGGTTTTGTTTTCTTGGCATTGACAGACTTTTTTCATCACCATCGGTTGACCTCTAATTTTGAGCATGTGCACTTATTAACCAATTTAGTCTACTCCTGTAGAGACGTTTGCGCCCTTGTACACACTTGACATGAACTTCAAAGTCACACCAATGGTTCACTGCACCTGCAAAACCTCTCGCTGTAAAGTATCATTGCAATGACAAGACGTCACCTTGGATTTTAATTTAATTTGTTAGTTTTATGGTTTTTCGTTTGACGCAGCTGTCTTTGTTTGCCCACACAGATGTTTTCCGTCATCCCCCACAAATTCCTTCCTGGTGTCAAGAACCCTTGTTGGTATGAGGAATACACGGAGAATATCACTTTGGACCCATACAGGGCTAACTTGTACGGACGCTACACGAGGCGCTTCCGGGCCGAGTTTCTGCAATTGAGAATCACTTTCAGAGAGCACTTGTTGCACCGCAATGGGAAACTCTACCGCATGCGGTGCCTTCCTTACTTCTATATCATTGGCCAACCAAAGTGTGGCACAACAGACCTGTACGCCAGACTGAGTCTGCACCCGGATATTTTTACCACATTTAAAGAGCCGCACTGGTGGACCCGCAAGAGGTTTGGTGAGTAGAGACGACTATAATTTACTGTGGTAAAAGACCTCTAGGCTGGTATACAATAATGAGAGCCCAAGGGTATTGAAAGTGTGAGATGTGACCTTCGACAGCATGTCATTTTGGCAGAGCCATACCTCAGTGAGCTTCAGGATAAGCACTAAGCGACACACATCGGAGAGGGTGTCGTCCTCAAAAGCCGGCCTCGTCTCTTTTCCAAGCATAATTAAATCTCCTGTATTTTTTACCCTTTTATCATTTGTATCAATTGTAGTGTTAAATTGGGTGAAAGGTCCTGAAGGTACTGACTAACAAGATTTTCGACATAAAAGGACAAGAAGCTGTAACCACACTACAGCTGCATATGTGGGACAGATAAAGTCACACTGATATTTAATCTCCCAACGCAATTAATGGAGACATTAATATTCAGGAGCCACCTTGAGCTCAAGCTTACAAACAGTGTTCCTACGCGAGAGTTTTTACCCTACATTTATCACTCTAATGTTTATCTCTGTGGTTATCATCACTTGGAAAGAACATGCGATACAGCCTCTTCACACGCTTGTAACCCACATGTGTGGGTGTGCCGTTTCCTACTTGCTTACTAAACATTAATGTTGCACAGGTTCCTTATGACACGTCCACAAAAGACAAATTGCCCCTGTCAGATTGTACTTTTTTTGCATTTTATACAGCTTTCTTTTTCACTCTTTGCAAACATTTAAAAAATAAAAGGAACTGAGATTTGGTCAAGACAGGAAAATTATTTTATGTTGCATATTTCATAAATTGTCGGAGCTACAGTATATTTCCATTTCTCCACCCCAAATTTGCCACTTTTGACATTAGCATTATCAACAACCACTTCATCTCAGTGTAGATTTTCTTAAGAAAACAAAAAAAAACAATTTGCAATTACAATCTACTTTTACAATGCTGGCTTGTACCTGTTGGCTTTTGCTGTGATTCTTTGAACAGGTGGCACTATGCAATTTCCCCACACAAAGGAATAAACCCTTGAGAAGTAGAAGCTGCCTGACATCTGGTTCTATGATGGTCCTGTCATTAAAAAGTCTGAATGCCATTGTGCATTTCCGTTCACCATGTGTATCTGTGGCGTTAAAAGAACGACCACATCACTCCAGATGGGACTGAAAACCATGTGAAATCTGGAAGCGAGCCTGAATTTGCCCAGAATGAACTCAAAAAGGCGTACTATACACGCTTGAGCCTTACTTAACTTGCAAGACTGCCGTCAGAAAAAACCACAATGCAATTTGAGTCTATTAATATGTCAAAGATTATTTAAATCAATAGTAGCTGAATGACATTTTCATAAATAGAAAACCATCCCTAAAACTGAAATACTGTTACTGAAACAGCCACTGAGGCTCATGAATAATCGAGAATGTTCAGCAGCTGAAGAGGCGGGGATAGAAAGCGTGAGACAGTGTGTGTGTGTGTGTGTGTATCATTATTGTGTGTCTGAATTTGTGAAGAGGTTATGGTAAAAAAAACAAACAAAAAAAAAACTTAAAGAGTGGCAGTTAAAGTAAAGAGCACCAATCTGCCTCGCCCTGACGTTTCTGTTTCAAGTCACCCAAGCGTCTGGAATCAAAAAGCAGATTAGATGATAATGACTGTAGTGATCTGTACGATGTTTTCATCAAGTGTGCAGATAAAATCATAATTTTCCAAAGCATCACTTTTGTGTAGAATGGAGACTCGGTTTCCATGCTGATGTCTCACTATGGACGAGTGCTGTTCTTATACACAGCAGCGACTCACACATTTAATTTTGCTGGTTGCAACCAAAGTTATAGCTCTGAAGTTCATCCAGCTGCTGACTAACTAATCCCACCGGAACTCACACACCTACTTGGTGGACAGACTGCATGCAAAGCCCATTTTAACGTGCAGTGTTTGGTTTGCGTTGATAATTTTTTTTGCACATCATAACACTGTGGCGTGTGGAGGATTTGTTTTTGGTTTTAATTTGTCCGCCACGGCACTCGCACTTAGAATATTCTGCAGTCGTGTGACGTCGCAAACCTGCACATGCATGCATCTCATGGACATGGGTCCCTCTCTGTTATTGCTCGCTGCAATTCCCCATGCTTTCAGCTTTGCCGTCACTTTCTTGCGTTCCCCTCAGGGCTGTACACTGGTGGTAATCAGCACTTTTTTTCTTAAGACATCCTTTGAGAACACTCTAAATTCCAACAGTCTTGTTTTGTACTTGTTGATTTCATTCCCCTGGAGTTTCCACCCCGACGATGTTGTGAAAAGGTAATTTGATGCTATCCGCGCTCCAACTTTCTTAGAGAAGAGTTTGAATCTCAAGCAGATGTTATAACCTACCCATCAAGAGACATTTCAAAACTGTGTGACACTTCATTCATATCAAAGGGATGATGCTGCAGGCTGGCTGTTTGGGGATTTCACCAGAGCTTTTAAAATCATAAATTCCTGCTCAACAGAGAAGGGTTTACTATTGCAACACCATCAAAGCATCACTGAATGATACAGATGCCCGAGTCTCCTCATTATCCTTATGCTGCATAGATCCTCCAAAGTCCTCCTACACTGAATCTCCACAACTGCCAAGTAAATTGTAATTATACTGTCAACTACATCAGCTTAGATGGGAAACACATTTTGTATTCTTAGATTTAAAGAATGAACTTGACATTGTCTCTTAATTGGAAACACTGGAAACTGAACAGATCCATTGTTGCCCTGCTGAACTGAACTTGGATTTTATTAGGTCATAAGGACGATGCAGAAACCCCTGACCGGAGTTGCAAGCCTGTGAATATTAAGGAGAGAGGTGGGCATGTAGGTATGCGTGACATTAGAAAATAACTAATAACCAATTATAGTATTACTTTGTCTAAAATCTGACTTTCAAAATAAATAATAAATAAATAAATTTGTAAACATGTTAGACTGACTGACGTTCTCAAACTAACACACCTAGATAATGTGATTGGGAGTCGAGCCGGCCTGGGTGCCCTGTGTATGCGCCACAGTTCACAATATTGTGACAATGGCTGCAAATTCAATTATGACCATTAATTGGTGTCATAATGTTGCGATACTATATCAGCTAAGGGGGCAGCCGCTGAATATCCTGTGGAAAGATTCTGCAAATATGGCTCAGGAATGTGACCACATGTGCCCTCAAACCACCGACGGTTTCCATGATTTATGATATACACATATACATATATATATATATATATATATATATATACACATATATATATATATATATATATACATATATATATATATATATATATATATATATATATACATATATATATATATATATATATATATATATATATATACATACATACATACATACATACATACATACATATATATATGTATATGTGTGTATATATATATATATATATATACATACATACATATATATATGCATATACATACATATATACATACATATATACATATATATATACACATATATATATATGTATGAAAAAATGTGATGACAATCCAAGGAAAAAAAATTCACATCTAAGTGTAGCCTACTGAGTGTGTCTATTATCTGTGTTCTTCCACCAACCAGGCATCACCCTTTCGAACGAGCGCTTCCGTGATCAATACCCAGTGGAGAGCTACCTGGACTTGTTCGATAAAGTTGCTGACCAAATCCAGGGCAAACCCATGGCAAACGCCAGTGGAAGGCCCAGCCATCCCAACATCATCACAGGTAGGCGTCATTACAGACTCAGTGGTAAACATTCTATGGTGACATTTGATAATAATTTGATTTAAATAGTGAAAAATTGGTGCCTTAGATTTCATCTGTCATTTCAATATGCCATATACAGTATATATTCAAACATTACATAATGGCAGATCCTAGTATAGAATGTCTCAGTATAAGCTTAAAGGGATGCCAATGAATGAACAGATCACAGCATGACTTAAAGAAATAGACCTTCCACAACCTCCCTCGTTGTCTTCAAGAGTAAGGTCAGACTTGAAGCATGAAAAGCAAAAGAAAGTTTTATCAAGCTCAGTCAGTCGCGCCAAGAAGGAAAGCGGCTGATGCGAAAGCGAGATTAGAGTGTTGCTTTAGTTAGCTCATCAGTGTGCATCTTGTCCATGAATAAAATATCACAGTCTCCTCTGTCATTGTTTTGGCCAAAGCCCAGAATGCTCTCTTGCATTTGCCACGAGTCCCTGCAGGCATGAGCATAGTGATGAGGCTGCAGTTTTGTAACAACCACACATGTCCTTAGGAAGACGTGCATATAGAACTAATGTTTAGCCCCTTGAAGAGAAACCTGATCATGGACCTGGACTTTGGAACAAAAAACAAGGCTCCAGTTTTTCCTACAGATCACCCACTTTCATTCACTGACCATCTCTATACAATATGTCCATTAGCCTCTTCTTTTTTTTATACAAAATTTCAATCAAAACACAGCTTTTCACTTAGCAGAACATAGGAGTGGCAGACATGTTAGTGGAAAGCTTAGCACAAAATGATGTTTGAGATGGCATGTAAAACACCATCCACCATCACGTCATTAGAAATCTCTTGGCAGATTTAGTTGCACATACATTTCCCCGTTCAGTGCAAACGATATTAATTACTCAGGCCATGCAACGGCGCTGTGATCAGGGTGCAGAACCCTGAGGCCTCATCAGGCTGCAGCCAATAGCGTCTGGTTCTACTGAGCCAACATTTACCGGGAACTTCACTTGTAATCTCGGCTCCAATATTACAAAGCTGCGAGTAAAGCAGCAGATAGCGAGGCTGAAGCAGAGTGCTGCTCGAGAGTGGCGGTGATTTATTTATTTTTTGAAAGAGCTGCCCTACAGAGAGATCTAACAGCTTAATAATACGGGACTTCCTTCTGCTTCACTTATCCACATGACTGAAGGGCCATAGAAAAGAATCATTGTTTTTGTGTGCCAGGACAGCAGTAATGTCCACAGTGGGTTGGAGAAGTTTTACAAACCTCCTTCCTCTATCTGCATATCCTGCTTCCAGTCCCTCTGCTTTCATCCATCTCTGTCTTTTCCCCGCTCATCCAAATGTGATCTGAAAGGACTGCTCAGCTGCAAAGAAGAACTGATTTAATTTCAACAATAGCCTTTTCACACTGGACTGAGTTGGTGCATTGAGTGCAGCTTAGCATGCTGCCCCGTTTTGTCTCCCTCTTAAAATAAATAATCCTTGTAAGGAGTGTGCCAAAGTCCCGCTCAGTATTCACACCATGCCCTTGGAGAGCCCAGCAAGGCCTGTGGCCAGAATCGTGGGCTTCTGTCTCTCTGAAACCACCAGCCAAGACCGAACTGCTGTAAAACACCAGAGGCATCGTCATCCTGGCTCCTCTATTTGTTTGCCCTATTACAGCCTCTCCCCATGGAGCCAAATAAGCTATTTTAATGGACATAGTGTGGAGACCTTTCAGTAGACTTGATCACAGTGTGTATCAATTAGGCAGAAAGGAACTAGCAGTCACCTGATCTCACATTTAACATGGTCATCACAGGAAATGGGTCCTGGCTATCATATACAACACAGGTTCACTTCACAGTTAAGATGATAACGAAAGCTCAGCTCAGCCTGAATCAAGTTTCTGCTGTCAAACCGTTGGAGAAAAGATTGTCCGACTATGAACACTTGTATTGTCACTGTGTAGGTTGCATTCATTCCACATTTTTGAGCACAGCTGGACACATAATTATTTTGTTTTTGTCCTACTGGCTGAGTGTTAGTCACACACTCAAATGAGGAGAATTATGGACACTTAAAACTAAATGTCATACACTTACGGCTTATTGCAGTACCCCCTTGTTTTTAGTTCTTTTTAATAAAGAAAGCCTGATGAGACAATCAATATGAAACACGGGGTAAATTAGATCTAACAAATAACTTTTGCTGTGAACATGCACCACCGTTTATAAACTATTTGTTTTCTTGCATGTGCTCAAGGTGTTTGGGGCATAATTGGCTAAATAAATGCATTTTCTTCCCACTTTACTTTTGAAAATCACAAGTGAATCATGTATATGGCCAAAATGGAATTATATTTCTTAAGCAGTTAAAAAAAAAAAATGGTTTAAAATTAAATAAATGACTATGCTTACTAACTCTCAAGCTGTATCTTGCAGGAGAAGCCAGTGCATCCACCATGTGGGATAACAGAGCCTGTAATCATTACTATGACAACACCACAGAGCCTCCCTTCCTTATCCAGGACTTCATTCACGCCCTGCAGCCCGATGCCCGCTTCATCGTTATGCTCAGGGACCCAGTGGAAAGGTGGGAGCAAAAACTTTCTGTGCCTTCTAATACAAACCTGCTTTAAAATTGTTTATCGGCAACAAAAGAGCTGTTGCCTTTTACACAGTCTGGTTGTCACATAAGTTTCATGATGACACCTTTATCAGATGCACAGAGCGCCTGAGGCGTTCCATCTAAACTGGGGTTTCACTTGATGCTGTTAATGTTGATTTTTACTTAAGAGAATGTCTGAACATGTGCTCTATAATTGCCTTTGTCTGTCAAATCACAGTCTGTTCAACCATTCCCTAAAGCTTTTGAGAGGAAATTAATTTTTATAATGCATGACTTGTTTACAACTTTGGCATCTCCTCAGATACAGATGCCATATATTGTCATACTGAATTGTAGCAGCAATTATATGGTTCATGCGTCTCCTGTATTACTCTTTCCATATAAGCCAATAATAATAATAAGCTAATGCTTGCAAATAGGTTGGCCTTTGTTTTATTAGAGACATATGAATCATAAGCAGTCAGTCAACTTTACTGCCAATACAAATTGTCCATAAATTAATAGCTTTTTTTATGCCAATGAAAGGGCATAAAAAAGTACAGTAGTTTGTAGTTAGTATTTTGATGGCATATCATTTGATAACACAGCAAATACTGATCTGAAGCTTGACTTTAAGCAATTTTATATCACAATAGGTATCAGAAAAATCACAATTTAATCCTTTTAATCCCCCAAATCAGCCCTATTGTTAACCCTACTGCCTCAGTTGCATATTGTTTTCTATGCATTAGTGTAATATTGTTGACGCAAAAATATTTTAGAGCCAGAAACACAATCAGCAGCCTCAGTCTGTGTGCAGATCAAATGTAAATTATCATTGTCCAACTAACAATCAACTTTGTTTACTGACATGTTTGTGTTGTCTTGCAGGTTATACTCTGACTACCTTTATTTTGGTAATGCCAATAAGTCCGCAGAGGATTTCCATGTGAAGGTGTCCGAATCACTGCAGATATTTGAGCGGTGCCTTACAGAGAACACAATGCACTTGTGTGTGTACAACTATACTGTCTTCAATGCAATGCCAGTGAGTGTACCCTCCCTTCTACTTTTTGTTTGGCATTTAGCAACTGGCCCGTTAGCTGGTGGATAGAAAGACAGTGAAAAGGAGTGATAAAGACAAATGGAGTGAAATTCACACCTCATTAAAGCATTTTACAGCCTGCAGGGCCTATTGTTTGAAACGGATTGGTAGGACTATTGAGCCACTGAGGAGTGCAGCATCAATAGCCTCTCTTTGTGCTTAAAAAACCTGGTTTACCAGTGAACCAGCCAGTGCAGGGCCCTAGTGTAGGGACCCTGGCCAGCGTTTCCCACAGTGCCTTGAGGAGAGGGGGAGTGTGGACCGTCCTCTTTTGGCCTCCCCCTCCAGACTGCCTTCTATTAAAAAGTCCTCTTCTCCAAATGCCACTGATGAGCTTTATGGCCCTGTGGGAGCATGCTTACTCTCTGCTGCTGGCCTAATTGCCCATACACTAATTTCTCCTCAGAGTTATTCCAGCTGCCCTCGATAAAGAAAGTTTAGAGCTCAGATTAGAGAATAAAAACATATCCATTGGCTGTTATACCAAATTGAATTAAGAAGGCAAGAGTTACTCGAGTTGTAATCCTCTATTCTGAAGGGCCTTTCAGATTTACTAAAGAGGGGAAAAGGACATGGAGGTAATGCCATTCCCTGTAACAAGCATTTATGCCAAGAAACTGCTCTGCCGTCATCAGTCACAGGAGAATTCAACAACCTATTTTAACAAGAGTGACATAACAAATGCTTTAGTAAAGTCCTAGAAATAGATCAGTGGCCAATGTATGCAACAAAAGATTATTTTTCACAAACTGAGGTCATTGTTTAAATCGAGAAAATGTCAAATGTTCTTGGAACGCAGGCCTTCAAATAGTTTTATTTATTCATTTTGAAAATGCATCCTCTAATCTATCAAAGTAGAACTAGAGAATGTTTGTCAATTTTGCTTTACAAAGGTTGTTATTAATGAGACACAGTAGAGGTGATAAAGCCATGTGGGGGAAATGTTAGGTTTATATCTGGTACATTGTTTATGTTGTGAATCTTCTGTATCGTTCTCTGTTTGACCTTAGCACATGTTCACACCAACAGAGCCTGATTACCTCCCACTGATTGTTTTTGCTTGTGTGCTCAGGTCAGATTGACCATTGGCCTGTACATAGTGTACTTAATGGACTGGCTGACTGTCTTCAGCAAGAAGCAGATTCTGGTTCTGAGGTTGGAAGACCATTCATCCAATATGAAATACACAATGCAAAAAGTCTTTGATTTTCTTAACCTAGGTGAGTGACCAACACATCCTGACATGTGACCAGTTACTTTCCTGTCCTCCTATTTAAAAAAAAATGATCACTGTAGACAATATAAATGAAGCACTTAGTAAAGTTTAATCAGCATATGGTTTACTGCACTGTTTACTGTACACAGACTAGGGCTGCACGATTCTGGAAAAAAATGTGAATCACGTTTTTTTTTGCTTAGAATTGAGATCACGATCCTCTGGCACATTTTTTTCACAAATGGAAATATTTATTGCACTCATGAACAAAAGGATTATTGTAGTAGCTTAAGTGACACATGGCGTGTTCTCACTAGCTCGACTTGTGACTTCATAACCAGGGAAAATGCGTGACATCGTCAGCGTGCCGTCACAGGAAGAGGCAAAAGAACAATGCCAAACTGTAGATGAGTTAAAAAGACTTAACAATCCTGAAAATGTAGGTTAGTCTCCAACATTTAGCAAAGGAAATTGCTAAAATCTCAAATTTTAACAGGAGTCTGGCGCATTTAGCGACAGCACTGCTGCCTGATTACACCTCCTCACTACACACTTTACACCTGGGTTTTCATCGCCATCCTTAGCACACACTTTCTCCTATGTTCTGTGCCGCACTCACTTGGCACCGCTGCGTTTGATGTGAGAAACTCAGAGAGGAAAATAGGATGGTTTATTTACGCTGCAGCTCATGAAATAAAAGGCAGAAAAATCGTTGTCATTTAGAAGATGACGTGTAGTTGTGAATCGAGATTGCAATTTTTTTTAACAATTTATCGTGCAGCCCTAACAGAGACAGACGTGAAAAGTTAACTGTTTTGTAATATTTATTTTTTTGTTTACATTCTTGAACATTTAAAAAGGGTATTTTGTTATTTCTTGAGTACCATTGTATTGTAGAACCTCTGTTTTTTCCTTGTTTGTTTAAGTTATATACAGTGTTTTAGAAAATAACTATTTTCAGGATCAGTGGTGGTATTTTCATCAGATTGCCGTTATAGTAACAGGCCGATATATGTGTCAGTCAAACCCAGTTGTGCTCTGTAATCTTACTCTTGAAGCCCTGTTAATTATATCATACTAGGTCATTCCACAGTACAGTTTTCCAAAAGCCCAGGCGTGATCATCACAGACACTGTCAGTTAGGTCAGATTACGGCTGAGTTACATTGAAAGAGTCCTTAACTACTGTATACTCTTTATGCTGTGGAAAAATCTGAAGTGTCTAAGAAAGCAGGCATGTGAAGTATGTGTTGTTGTTTTTTCTGTGTTTTACAGGGCCAGTGACAAAAGAAAAAGAATCAGAAATCACATGGAGTCCAGCGTCAAACACCAGGAAGCAGGCTGACAAAGACCTGGGTCCCATGCTGCCCATCACTAGAGAGATCCTGCAAGACTTTCACATGCCGTTCAATGAGAAATTAGCCCAAGTGCTACAGAATGACTCCTTCCTCTGGGAGGACAGACTCTGAAAAAGCCACCTTCCTTCACTTAAAAAGGGGGAGGGGGGGAGAACTCATGTGTCCGCCATGTTTTTGAATGTGCCCATGAAAAATCAATGTTTTCTATTAAAATAATTTTTAAGTTACAAATGCGGAGATGACTCAAACAGCACAAGAGAGAATGGCCATTTTTCGGTGAGTGAGGTTTCTTGTCTGTGACTAGGTGTAAAGAATTCAATAGTGGATTCATACATACTGTACATACAAAACTGAGTTGTCTACATTGAAGCTTGGCATAATCGCTTTAAAAATAGAATTGAAAAGACGACAACGAATAGTTCATTGTCACTCTTTTTATCCAATACAGCAGGAATCCAAGCAGAGACTTTCGCTGCCCTCACCATAATCCATTTACTATCCACTACTGCCCTCTACTGGCAAATACATGTCATTGGCTGATAATCAGCTGTGTGTCTGATCACATCTTCACAATGTTTATACTCTGTAAAACAATCATCAACAACACTGAGTAATCAGCAACAACCTTTAATCTTGAACCTAAATCTTTAACGGTCTGATGTTTTATCACAATAATTAACATCAAATGATTTGCAACTTTGTTATTGTGATATTGTGATGACATTTTATCCATATTGCTCAGCTCTAATTAGAAATGACAGTGATTGCGATTGCAAGGCCACTACATCTGTTAAATTAATTAAAAGTTAATTGAAGAAATTAAACTGACTTCACTTTAGGATGAAATATAACCTGGAACAACTCCAGAACAATTTTAGAAAACCAGGATTGCACAATATTTCCGGGAATGTCAGCATTGTTATGGTGAAATTAGCACAATGGTAGTATTGCAACATCACAGTTGAGACACTGTGACATCAGCAAGTGAGTGAGAGTCCTCTAGTGGTGATTCTGAGCACCTTACAGCATGGCCATGTTCCATAAGTCGGTATCTTTGTAGGCTAAAAATGAACCAATCATTTGAATAGTCACTTAAAAGTGGCATTTAGCCTGAAAAGATGACATATTAGTTTAATTAATCCCTCATCCTCCCTGTATGTCCAAGTAAACAATATAGAGTAAAAAAAAAATAAACAAGTGATGACCACTAGTTGTCTAAATGAATGATGAATTGGATAAAACTGCATTGTCCTTTTTGCCAATACTGTGCAGCAGTATTGAAAACACGTTAAATGCTGCCAAGTAATTAAATAAGACGCAGACTGAAACATAGTATAAACTGCTATTGGAACATACTGGACCTATTTTCTACACCAGAGGGCAGACAACACTTAAGAATATATTTGTAATTTGGACTGATGGCATTCACTAAGTTACACCAACAGGGGTATAAGGACATCTCTCCAGCTTCAACAAGGTTCAGATGATCTGGTGAGTTGCCTAAACGCCTGATTTCAATCAAGAAAAATCTGGTGAGAAACAAAATTCCATACACACATGCCTCCGTTTTCTGGCATTCCCCGTCGGCCTTCTTCCAAAACATGCACATCCAGACAAACTGCCCTAAATATGAGTGGAAAAACCTCATTTATAATTCGAGGAAACCTGCAATCATTTTTTTAAACGACTCGAGACTCATTGTTTTCGCTGCAGTTTTCAAAAGTGAATGCAGCTCTTTCACTGTCTCAAATGCCAGCAGCCTTGGATGCATCCTCCTCACTGAAATCAAGACAATCTGACTGAGTGACTGCAAATCATTTGCATATTTACTCTGGAGTCTATCTGGCGGGCTGAAGAGGTTATGCTTCAATGAGAGCCTCCGACCAACTTCAATTTCCTCGGAATCCATAAATATTATCTAAGCTTCTTTCAACGCAGTCTGTGCTGAATCAGAGTACAGTAACTGACAGGAAACTGGACCAGTGCTGCTGCTGCTGCTGCTGCTGCTGTGAAAACTTACATCAAAGATCCCACTTTTTCACATTTATGTGCACTGCCTTCATGTTTTACTTTGGTCACAGTGGCTTATACCAAAAAGACAAGTTACTGTTATGGGATATGTTTGTTTTCACAGAGATACAAAATATATTTAAAACACATTTTAAAAGACAATACAGTTGATATTTGGCATGTATGGTCGCTTAACTCGTCATTTTCACAATACACACCATGAACTGAGCACAAAAGAGACTGAAGAGTAAAGATGATGACACAACTACACTTCCTCTCGAGGCTAGAGTTAAGTCAGGACAATTAACAGGGCCGATATTTGTCAGTTTTTAAGTAATCGCCATAAACAAATTCACCCAAGGGGAATTTGCAGATTATTGCAGATTACACATAAACATTAATTAAAATACATAATTGCACTGCAATCAAAATGCAGGTTGTAGAGACGGTAGCTTTCAATTATTTATTTCAAATTTGAGCAATATCTGTGTCGTTGTAAAACAACATATTCTATCACATGGAGAAAAAACACAAAAATTAACCAGACACATCAGCTAAAATATATCGGCATCACATAACAGCACTGGTTTCTTAATCTCTGCAAAGGCCATACTGTATATTAATATTGTGGTGGAGGTGGACAACATGTGACATCAGCAGCACCGATTAACCTACCTCACATAAAACAGCAGCTGACATTTCATTTGGACATAAATATTTTTTACTATATTGTGATTTTAACCTCTTGTGTTGAGTTGAGGATTTCTCTGATGTATGGAAAACGTGACTTATAAAAAGCCATGCCAAGTGTCCCATACAACTAATATTGAAGGGTAATAATAACTACATACATGGACAATAGAAGACGGTCTCTGTTAACATCACCACAAAACATTACTCATTACTGCAGTCGACCAACAGAAAACAGCCAAACCAATGTGGTGAATATGTGACAAATCCAACTCCTGACAGGCATTACTGATAACATTAATGATGGCCACGTTCAATTCATGTGTCAAACCAGCATTCACTAGTTAAAACCGAAGAAGCTAATAGGAATGCAGCCATAATTCATCCTATTCTTATTTATTTTTTTCCTGAGCTTATTTTCTTATATTTCTTCACTGTGTTGGATGCATAAAAACAGCCGAGCAAATCCCTTGTGTCTTAAAAGTGATTCTGATAATGCAATTACAACATGACAATGAAAATGATACACATAAATATGGCAGCAACATAATATATACACCTAAATCAATCAATAAATAAACAGGAAGTGTAAGCGCAGCAGAGAAATGTGAGCATTGAGGCAACTTAGTTTGACTATACCATGTTTGTAAACACCACCCAGACACATACAGTGATATATATTAACTGTCAACAAAACATTACCTTCATGAAAAGAAGCAGCGCTTGTCAGCATCTCAGCATCAGTAAATCCTTCCAAAAAGCCGCCAAACTGAAGTGGCGTTTCAGTGGCGTCAGAGCCAACATGGCGCTGATGTTTGACCCAACAACGTCAGGGAGCGACAGGAGCTAATGACTCAAATCAGGCCCGGAGACAACGTGTTTGCATTGTTATTAGTTTAGCATGCCCATGTGTTTAATTAATTATGAATTTACGTTTTAATCAGAGTGAGTAACCGCGGCGCTCGGAAAGCCCCACTGAACAACCACAAGACCTGCAACAACACCTGCAGCATCCCGTTTAATTAGACCGCCTCATTATCACAGGTGCGTTTGTTTGACGCTGCCGGAAGTAGCTACAGTATATAGTCACGTGAGTGGAGCTGCAGCCCTCTTACTCACAATGTTTGTGTATATATATATATACATATATACATATATATATACATATATATATATATACATATGTATATATATATATATATATATATATATATATATATATATATATATATATATATACATATATATACATATGTACATATATATGTGTATGTATATATATAAATATACATATACTGTACATATATAGTGGTTTAGTACATCTAAAAAAGAGGACTGCTGTCATGTATGATAAAATAATTCGCTGAATGTAATTAATATAAAACGTCAAAAATAACAATTAATTAAACTCAGTAAAATGTCAACATTACTGCATTGTATTCAATAATGATGAGTACTTGTTCTAATGGAATAAGTGTTTTACAGCTACTGACATTTATGTCTTTGTGCTTCTTCAGAATAAGAAACCGTCAGGAGCGACCCAAAGGAACTGCCACCTCGTCTCTGTACAAGACAAGTCAGCAGAGTCTTCTCTATGTTTAACAAAGGCAAGACCTATAGATTCCGGCAGCAGCATAGTGATTGACTCTCTAAACCTAAAGTCAGTGTGCGTTAAGTCACATTTAAGGGGTTCACACCAGGATGTTGGATGTAATTGAGAGAGAGTTCCTCCTTGGGTCAATTTCTCCTCTGTCAGTTTGGATAAGCTTTGATGCAAGGGCTTTCCCACCACTTCTCCTTCCTCTTCATCAAGTCTGTCTGAACGCCTCTGCTCCTTCCTCTCATATGTCTCCTGTGTCAAACTAACCCTGCTGTTAAAAAGAGAGACGTTTGTGTCCTAAGTCCTAAGTTTAAGACCTTTGACCATCACAGTGAGGATAAAATATTGCCTCCAGACCACCGACAGTGACAAGTGGTTTCTGTGGCTCATAACTCTCTTGTGATCCTTTCAAATGAGCCGACTCTAAATGAAAGATCCCTTATTTGAATCATAACCCTGCCGCGCAATGATTTATGAAGAATTTCTTCAATTAACAAGACAGAAAAATCTGGATACGTAGGTTTATTCAACAGACATTTGTAGTCCATCATGCTGTTAGAGCGCTCTGATAGTGTGCCAGTTATATTTGAAGGGTCTGTGTGAGGCCCAGTCATGCTCACTGATGATGGAGCGAGCAAGGAATGCAGGAAACAAACAGAGCTTTAGAGAAACTGCAGTCTCAAGTGGGTGAGATTTGTCACTGTAGTAATATAATGAGTATTCACAAGAAATTAAACAGAAACGTCTTAAGAGTTCTGTGTGATGGTTAGCATTCTGACCAAAACATCTGTTTGTGATATGCAGTGCTATGCAGATTTATCTCTTTTGGACTCATATTATCGAAATAGAAATGGTCCATGGCCAAGCTTGTGATTACTGATTCTGTTAACTTTTCAATCTTTCATGCAAAGTCATAGTTATGATGGCATCGTCAAAGTGCATGCAGTTGTTTTGATGTTTTGGGTGTGCGAGCATTCCCAGGCTCTTGTAAAGTTGTCGTCCAGCCTCTTTAAAAACTTGTTTTTGTTTTGGTGTGTGTGTTTACACTGCTGAGCCCAGGGGCAGACATGTCTTAAATCTCATTTGCATGCCTGTTTGCATCCTAATTATTTGTATTAATGGTTCTGTTTAGTCCTCCAACACTGTAGATGTACTAAACCAGATGTTTCTCTTTTTGTGTTTTCTCCAAACCCTGCAGGCCTCTTGTGTCCTTGCAGTTGTGTCACCAAGGACAGAGGATTCAGGGTTTGTTGCATTAACTCACATCGAACCCTAGCCAAACATCTCACATTATGAACAATACCGACTTGTGATGTGATTGCATCTGTGCCTGGATGACCATCTCTTCAAAGCTGCAGAAACCTCCAGATGTCCATCCGCTTTCTCATAAAACCTGTTTTTTTGTGGATTTCTTGAACACAGCTGTTATCAAATCAGTCATAAATCTGCTATGACTTAGATACTGAAAACCTTGTATATTTCATCAGTGTGCCAAACTCTTTTGATTTCTACTATACTGAGAAATATAACGTTTTATATAGCCAAAAAAACAGCAAGTTGGTAATAAAGATTAATCAATACAACAATAGCCAAATAACCTTTATTACATTTGATTCTGCTCATATGCATAGTAATTGTCCCTTCACCATTCAGTTGCCATTCAAATTAAAATTATTATTGGACGTGAACATCTGGCCTGTTTTGGTCACATCCATCTGGAGTCCACATCATCTGTGGCGAATGTGGACGTATTAGAAACACAGGTGCTCAGGAAGGGAGTGTTTTTAGTGAGGAAGCCGATGGGCGACTGTCCTGCGACAGATCCGGTCATCAAGCAGTTAAAGCGACATTGTAACTGAGCACCTTTAGATCTAAGTGTGTGTGTGTGTGTGTGTGTGTGTGTGATAAATATAGATTAAAAGGCTTTTCATCAATCAGCCTATCCAAACCACACATAACAGTAAATTGTGCAACATTTTAGGACTATGACAAATCTAATAGTTTCTGCAGGGATCGTACAATATGAGCATGATTTGACTGAGGCAGTGCTGAAAAATAAAAATAAAAACCCACAGACTAAGTCAAGTGTAAAACACAGATGTTGGGTTATTACTCACATATACCAGAGAATTTATTTATTTTTTGATGAAAAAAGAACTTTTATGGGTATTTAAATCGTAATTATTCAGATCCTGTTTGACCAGTATGCACTTAAACATGCACAGAGATCCCTGTCACATCCTGCACTGTCGAGGAGCAGCTGTCAGGCAGACAGAGATCAGTGCTGCAGATCTCATCGGTTTAGCACTCGTTTCTCCTGATCTTCGCTCACAGCTCTTAACTGTCGCAGTGATAATTACACAGAGATTGCATTCAGGTTGATTCGTCTTTGTTGATTTTATGCTACTGTTTTTTAATGACGTTGTTTTCCTTCTTGTGTGTGTCTAGTATCTGAATGTTACGTCCAAATGGTAAGGTGACTTAAACCTGCAGTGCTTAACTTCTTTTTATTTGTGTTGTTTGGTGTTATTGATTATAATCCATTAGGTCTTTGTCAATACTTTGTCACAACGGGGGGGATCTATCTATCGAGGAACACAGAGAGATTTCAGCTGATAATGATCGACAATGGTTTCAATGTTGGACACCTTTCTTCATATTCAAAAGGTTATGCACTACAGCTTTAATCGATGCTTCACAGAGCAGAAACAAACTGTGCAGTTTTGTGAGACAACTCCTCCACCACATACTTAAATCCTAATATAAATATATATGTTATAGCAGCTCCATTTCTTGTTTTTGCTACCGCTTTATCATTCACATGAGGGTCACGGGGGGGCTGGAGTCAATCCCAGCTGACACGGGGTGAAAGGCAGGGTACGCCTTGGACAGGTCACCAGTTCAATGCAGGGGCCAAAATACAGAGATGAACACTCACACATGGTCAATTTAGAGGGACCAATTAACATCTGCATGTTTTTGGTGGAGGTCACGTGATTGGTGTAGTGGTTAGCACTCTTGCCTTTGCCGCAAGAAGACCAGGGTTTGTAACCCGGTCAGAACAAGGGCCTTTCTTCATGGAGCTTGCATGTTCTCCCCGCCTGTGTGTGGGGTTTCCTCCCACAGTCCAAAAACATGCAATATGGGGATTAGGTCAATTGGACACTCTAAATTGACCATATGGGTCGAGCCCTGTGATGGACTGGCGAACTGTCCAGGGTGTACCCCAGCTATCGCCCTATGTCAGCTGAGATTGGCACAGCGCACCTCCGGGACCCTCATGTGAAGGGTAAAGAAGCAGCAGTAGAAGATGGAGCTTTTTTTAATCAGGAGTACCCGGAAAAACCCACACACACATGCAAAACTCTACACAGACAGGCCCTGGGTCAAACCGGAACCTGAACTGGTGATCTTCTTGATGTGAGGAAACAATGCTAGCCACTGTATAACTGTGTGGCCTATAGCAGCTCCAATATGAAAATATTGGCAATAAGAGTTGAGAGCAGAAAGGTCAGCTGGATTCATATCATGCATTAGTTTATAAAAGTATAAAATACCTCTTTCTACAAGTCAAATAGCTTAGGAAATGGTAGCTGGAGGCTAGTGGCCTCTTTCAATATTCATGCATTCATAAGTCCAGCTTCATATAACTCAAACATCTTCCCCCTCAATATCATAATTCAACACTGGCTGCAGTGTTACCTTTCCCCCCCCTCCCTCGCTCTCCTTAGAAGAAGGTGTCTCGGAAATCAAATGGAAGACAAAGAAATAAAAGTTCAAAAAGGGGTCTTAATCATGTTAAAGCACTGGATCGATGGACTAGATAGTCAAACTAATGTCGTTTTCCTAGAAAACAAGGCAGTGAGGTCTTAAGCTGACACAAATGTCCATGAATATTGGACATGGGGGACATCCGCCAGTCTTCTTCACTACATTAGATTAGTGATCACAAATGGTCACAGCCACTAGTTTTAAAGTGTAAATAGCATGAACTATGCAGGAATGTATGTATATATATATATACATATCCAATTTAACTCTTAACGTCAGAATGCATCGCAAACGTGGCTCACAGCCTATAATGTCCCACTCAGGGTCGAGATTGATGGAAGGATGACAAAAATGTGTTTTTGCATTTGTACAATTTTTATGTGCGTCTGTATACAGACTATATTAAATTCTCAATCATGTGAAAGGCAAATGATGTTCACTTTCATTTCAATCATGATTGAAGCCTGTGTGTGTGTGTCGTTGGTCTGCATATTGGTAGCCGTGCCATGTGCTCCTGAGTAGTACAGTACAATTATACATTATTCTTTTCACCCTCTACATTCTCTATCTCCAGCCAGACCCTTTCTTCATCAATTACTGGGTGCCAACCAGCAGCACAGAGGAATGGCCGCTGTGCCTCTGACCTGTCACTCTGAGCACTGACGTCCAATTAATGAGAATTCAGTCGGGGGTTTTCTCCCCATAAGAGATTATGGAGAGAGGCAGGAGCCATCACTCTCCTACCTTGGGTGTTCCTCGCTGAAAAAGACAGCTATTGTCACAACATGTCTGCCTCAAGCTGCTCTGTTCCACAGCCTGATAAGCAGCTGCTTGATGTCCTTGCTTCACACTGAATCAGGTATTTTAAAGCAGACAGTCTGTTTTATTTCACACAACAGGTTTAAGAAATGATGACAAGCTTCTAATAAAGGCTGACTGTTTCCAAGTAACTTTTATATTGGGCTGAAGATAGTTTCAATTTGAAAATCTTCAAAACTTTGAAAAACTTCCACTTCAAAACACATGAGACACATGTGCTGGCTGGTTTGTCCATTCGGGCTGTTGTGGAAACATGGCGGCTCAAGATGGCGGCTTCAGAAAAGCGACACCCTTGCCTCGAATGACACATTAAAGTCTGGTTCTAACCTTACTTTACTTTAAACCACATTGCTTTTATTTTCAAGCAGTTATACACTTAGTATATTTTATTTCTACCCTCCTAAATGTTACACATTGAACCTTAAAGTGTAAAGTACAGTTGAGATTGAGCACCTTAAACATTCAGTTAAGTAAAAGGCAATTATTAAGTATACCTTTATTGTATTTAACTGACTGGATTGCATTTTTTGCCGGTGGAATGATTGAATAAATCAGCCCAGTTGCATTTGCCTCAAGGTGTGAGAATAGGGAGGATATTTCATGTGATCAAATCTTACAGTGCTCTTTGAATACGTGACCCTAGTTTACGTTAACTAGGGTCACTTTTTCTTTTTAATGTCCTTGACCCATACACTGGTTGTTGTTGTTGTTGTTGTTATTGTTCTTCGTTGTTAGCTGTATGCACTTTCAAGGTGAAGTCAAGTAAATCTCGTTGTACAACTTGTATAATGACAATAAAGGCATTCTATTCTATTCTATTCTATTCTATGAATGCCTTCCTCTCATCCCTCCATCTATTTCCTCCTCCCTTCTTCTTCTTCTTCTTCTGAGACAGCCTGGATGGGTGTAGTCTGCATGTGGAGTGGGTGAACAGTGAACGCCTCCCTAGCTGACAAAAGACTGTGCCAGCTGAGCACGGAGTATTGCAGCCTGGAGCTGTCCACCCACTCCACATCCTGTTGTCCTGTGATACACTCCAGCCTCAGACTGCATTTGCCTCCATTCATAAGATCTCTGACTCCCGGGTGTTAAGTCTTATTTCCATGCAGCCGTTTTAGACTCTGCTCTATATGTCTATATGTACTATATATAACGTACATCCACATGAGTTGTGAGTAATGATCTGACGTTTAAATTGGGCATTATGCCGTAAGGGCACCAGGCTTGTTAAAGGGTCATTATCTTTGCCTTAGTTTGCCTTGCCTCAGGTTGACAAAATGTCAAAAGCTGTTGTTATTAGTTGTGTGAACGATCCCTGGACTCACTTCTCCCTATGACTAAATCTCATGAGCCCAAGGCGGGACATTTCTCAGCTCAGCTATAAATCTACATGCCTGTGAAATGCCAGGGATGCTTGTGATTAAACCTTTGTCCTGTTTTTAAGTATTTGACCAAAGGAGAAAAGACTAATACTACTAAAAATATGGTTTTAATCAGGAGTTTGATTTCTGGCTTGTGGAACTGAGACTCCATCAACTGCTGTGGGTCATGTTTGTGTGTGTGTGTATGTGGGAGTAAAGGAGAGAAAGAACTTCTTGAGGACAGGCGGCACTGATGTGATGTGCCGTGACACACAGGGTAAAACTTCCGTGTGTTGGAACATGTCTGGATGCTCCACAGAGAGTTTGTTGAGTCGGATTTCTGCCCACTGCTTAATGTGTAAATTAGAAGTCCACACAGGTCCAGGCTGAAACACAAGCACAACCTCAACTTGCAAAGGAGCAACAAGCTAATTACCTTTACCAGTGAGGGGACATCATGTGGCGTCAGCTGATGCTGAGTGCAATAACAGACTCTTACTTAGAGCTGTGATGCACTGCTCTGACTGAAAATGGCAAATCACTGCTACTGTTTCTTCAGGAATGTATATTTTGTGCCAATCTGGACTTCAAACGCACCCAAACAGTGGATGGACAGGAAAGCTCGCCTCTGCTTCTCTGGACACACAAACGCGTGGACTGGTTAGCTGATTAAATCCCAGAGTGGAGAGGAAACTTTTCCTCTGTCAAAGCAGCGCCTGCCCCAGACAAAGTGGGAGGAGATGGAGATGAAAGCAGATACTCATTCATGTTCAGATTTCTATCCCTATTTCACTTCGGTGAAATGACTGCAAAGTGTCAGCAGAGAGGACTGGATTGAATTTAAACAAGAACAAGAAAAAAACATTTCTTTTTTTTAAGTCTTCTGCCAGCATCTGAAGGACAGATCTGTCTCTTCCTGCCTCTACCTTCTGCACTCTCTCATCTTCTTCACTCTGTGCTTCTCCCTCCCTCACTGCATTTTTCCCAGGCTGAGGCGTCCATGGACCCTCTGGCTCCGCTGCTTTCGTCAGTAACTTGGAGCGCTCTGAGAACTTTGTGAACTCCCTGTGTTTAAGTTGGAAGGGAGAGGAAGGGGAGCAGTTGATGGGACAAAGCCCGGCAGCAGTGGCAGGCTCCTCTGGAGACGGCATCAGGACTCTCAGCTGGAGATAATCCCCTGGGGTCATGACAAGACAGCACCGCAGCCTCCTCACGCCCCTGGCTCTGCTGGGACTCCTCGTGGGGTTTGTGGACCTCAGCCATGGTGAGGATGAGGATTACTACATGCAGGAGTTGCTGACAAGAGAACAGTACAACCAGGTTCAATTCCAGGAGAAGCCAGTGGACTCGACACCTGACAGGTATGAGCACCCAAGCCAAAACTCTGACAAGAAGGTGCCCAAGGGAAAGGAACACAGCAGCAGGCAGACAGATCAAACCACAGCTAATGCCAAATCAGGTAAAAGAATTGCCCTCTCTTTGAATTTTCAGCTTTAAAAAAATGATTTGTGCTTTACAGCTCATTCAAAAAACAATCTTACTTGTGCCAATGCAATCAAAAAAAGTAGAACTAACCCAAATGAAACACCTACATAATCGATATTCTTACTGCAGGGACTTGTGGGACTCCCTTAAAAACTGAATTTGCGACCGCAACTTTCTGAGTCAAAGCAGCCACTAGATGACAGTGTATGGCTAATAGTTTGGGCTTTTTAAGGCAGGATTGTTTAACCAATAAAATAAACATGACTGAAATGAATTTTCACAAGAACTTGCACCTTATTGTTGTTCAAAAAGCCACCGTTAAATTGCAGTCTCTCTGTCTGTGTCTAATGTTCCCCAGGACACAATTTGATCCATTCAAATGTAAAATATGAGGCAAGTGATTGAACCTCTGTGTCCTGTGGGACTTCAGAGGAACAGCTGCCTTCAATTCACATGAAAAAAAACCCAAAACAAACAAAAAAGGCCTCCTCAGGTAGTCTTCCTCCTCATCTTCCTCGCTCCCCCACGTGCATATACATCAGAGCCATTTTTCCGTGTTATATAGCTTCTATACCACAACGGCCTCGTGCACATCAGAGGTCAGGACTGAATTACACGTCGGAGCCAGAACACATGTGAAATCCACATTTTTCCCCCCCACAGCAGTGGGAACTGGCAGTGCTGTCCTGTTGTAGCACATGTAGAAAAATACAGCTGAAGGCTTTCTCTCTCCCTCTTTCTCACTCTGGGACTCTCAGCACATGCAGTAGCAGGTTTGTAGGTATGTTTTAAATCCTGGCAGGTGATTGGAGGAAGGTAACAGGCGTGAATGTTTCTGTTGGATGGCGGCAGGTAATTTTGAGCAGCTGTGTCGACAGTGACCTCACGTTTCAGGCATCTGGCTTCACACAGTCTCAAAAGAGATGCCCGCTGCAGGTTGGAGACAAGGAGTGTGACAACATCACATTAACAAAATAATATTAACCCTTCAAAAACAGAGTATTTCTGCTGATACAGACTTATAGTCTTATATCCTTTTTTCAGCACAACCTCGGCAATCTGATTGAATGTCTTAAATTTGGAAATACGTCACAGTTCAAAGTTCACTTGGCTCCTTTTTATGAACAAAAAGTAAAGAAAAACGGTCTATTTTGTGCACATTTGTTAAAGCCTGAATATGTGACCTATAAACACACCCCCCTAAGGTGCACCTGCAGCACAGATCCGTGCCACATGAGCACGAAGGGTTAATGTTCTGCTGGAATGCAAATAGGTCATTTGCTTAGTCCCATGTTTACTGTGATCATTTTAAAATATGATAGATGCTTTATGTTGTGTGAGTTTCACTCACACAACAGTTTATCCACTCGAGAGCCAGGAGTAGGTTACACTGAATACTTGACACTTTAACCTGTAGAACCTGTTTTTACTTTTACCATTTTAAAACTGCATACAGGTTAGGATTAGCCCATGGCCCCATCACTAACCCTAACGCTCCTACTTCTACTGTGTTTAATGTATTTTTATTACCTCTAAAACCCCTAAAGCAACTTGTACGTATCTTCCAAAAAATCCCCAAGCATTGACATAGTGAGCATCATATCGGAGTGCTGTGTCTCTCCACTGTGTGCAGCTTGGTGCGCATTGGTGAGGATTTAACCTGTTCCCCGCCGAATGAGACGAGGATAAAGACTTTCAGATGTGAGAGGGATTGTTATCACGTGAGGCCTATATCCTGACCTGACACTCTGTCAAATAAAAAGCACACGTTTCACTTCTTCTTCTCATCTTCGGTCCTTGGAATGTGACCCTCTGCTGCATGCACAGGGTATTTACATGACTGCTCTTAACCGCTAAGGCCGCTATATTGTAAATGTTATCGGTGTATTAAAGATCTCAAATGAGATTGCAAATTAAAAAGCATCACTGGCCCACATGGGATATATCTTGTAAGGAGCACAAGAGTTAAATGTTTTCAGATTCCTGGCCTGCAGATAGTCTCTTGGTTCAGTCCCCAATCCTGAATCCATCCACATGTGTGAGACGGACTCCAGTCAGAGTTTCTTTCTTTTTCTCACTTTCTCTCGCCGTACGTATGAATCAGCGGTTTTAAACAGACATAAACGTTCATGACTACCCTTTGAAAAAAGACAAAATGTAATGTTTCTCTTCCTGTAATATTGTCATTCCCTTCCTTAGCGAACAACAAAAAGGGAGAGAAGAACAAAAAGAGCCCCCCGAAAACCCCAGATGGCATCTCAGACGGAGGACAATACAACTCAATAAAAGATGGTGAGTGAGGAACCACAGGACCCTTGCTTGTTATGTGAAATTCATGATCTCATAAAAATTCATCTTCCCACCAATGTAATATCTCTGCTTGATGAAAAAACAGAAACAAACACTCTCAGAGATGATAAATATTTTGGAGAGAGGGGAAGACTTCTCAAAAAGCATTTTTTCCCTCCGAGGAAAAGTCTGGCAGTATACGATGACACTCTCACAAGTGGAGTTGTGCCACTGAGGCGCTGGCGTGCTTGCCCTTTGCATTCAAGCAGTGGGTTTAGTTTCCATGGATTACAGGATATTTGCTAAACTGAATCCAAGCTGTCACTTCTCTGTCACGTCTGAGGACAGATTCAACTCATCTTGCTCAGACTGTTTTGGGGCAAAGTGCATGCAGTTGGACCTCAGACTTTCCGCCACTCTAAAATTGGCAATATTGTCCATATAACACCTATTTGCTGAGTGTCAGACATTTCTAGCATAACAGGAAGCTGTATTTATGCTGCTGGGAGGGTGAGATTGGATGTGACGGCCAACTGTGAATTTATGTGTTTATACTGAGGCTATTGTCAGGAACCTACTGAGACAGACAGAAAGGCTGCCATTTTAAATTTAACACGCGTGGAATGGGAGCAGAAACTTGGACATTCGTGCGCATAGGAAAATGAGAACTCCATGCTGACACGCCTGGCACATAGCACAGACTCCCAAAATCATGTCTTCATGGCTGAAACGGTGACTCAGCACCAAACTGTTTCCCGTATTTGTTTTCACCATCTCCTGGTAGCAGCCGAGGGCCTCAAAAGTATAAAATTAAATCATGCACAGTCTATGCATCAAGCTGTTTCCAATGGCTTAAAAAAACTTTTCTAATTCTTCAGCCATTGTTAAAGATGTGGCAGAAGCTCACCGCCTGCACACATCTACACATTCACAGAAACAATAGGGAATTCATTAAATAGAGCTTTAAGAATAGCAGGGATCGTCAAAGCCTGATTCAGCAGATGTTTCAACAGTCCATTCATTAGTCCCATCAGACGCAACAGAAATGTTCCCGCTGAGATATCACAGCTTGTCACGTGTGCTCAGCCAGACTACAGAGGCCGGTCTGTGTAAAGGTTGTGTCAGTTTGTGTGATTTGTGATTTGAAAAGAAATCCTTTTTTTTTTAAACCCAAGTTTAATCAGTTCAACAACAGTTGCATCGTCTTGTATTAATATTTGGATTTTTAAAAAGTAGAGTGTACAGACTAATGTTGGTTGATAATTTAACTGAGTATAGATTAAGAACAGGTCAAAGGTCGAAGGCTTGTTGTTTGGAATAGACATATGGAATAGTACGTAGACAAACTATGAATAAGTCACACACCTTGACTATTCCAAATCCACTACCAGATGTGAAATAGAAATTTGAAATACATGACCTGTCTATACTCCACTTCCTGGCCCTCAGCAGTAACATGGCTAATGGTCTGGAAAGCAACATGAGTCCTTCACTGTCAACTATATCATTTGTAGCACACATTATTGTTGGATCCGGTTCATGTCTTTCTCCGTGGATCCACTTGCAAAGGATAGCATGTAGATGGGGATGATGATTTAAGGCTTTGGAACATGGCAGAAGCACGTCCTTTTTAGTTCGATCTTCTGGGGCCACTTAAAGGCTCTAGTATTTTGTGATTTCTGATTCCAAAAATATAGCATCACATGTTTTATTGGTCCCAGTCCTACCAGTAGCTTTGCCTCTGGCTTGTCAATCAATTACAGGAGGGAGTAAATTGGCTATTTAGCTATGTTTGCTTCCTGCACCAAATATTGCAGCTTGTGTGTATCTCTTGTGATTGACAATCTTCAGCATCTCAGACACATCGAGGCTGATGGAACAATTACAAAACACAAAGCCAACTTCCTCTGTGGCTCAAAAATGCACCTAACTGGCAGCTTCAGGTGCACATCCTGTAAAAGCAAATGTCCAGATCTTAACGGGAATTCCTTTTGTCCTATTCTCTTCCTCTTCTCATTTTTGTGAAGGCTATGCTGGCTGGATGACAGAGACTTGTGAAGCTGCATGCACAAAAAAAAAAAGGCTGTTGCTCCATGGAAATTTTTACTCTAAATTTCAACGCTGCGGTCCGGGCAGGTCTGCTAACACCCAAAGAGCCAGCGGGCAGCAGACATTTCACGCGTCAACCTTGATTTGCCCATTTGGCCGTCACTAGGTGATATCCACCCCAGTGTAAAAGACGAGCCAATCTCACACAAAGAGCCCTATTTAGCCAACACCATCTCAGTTACTGCAATCACTTAAAGACAGGCATTTGTTCAAATGAATTTGAGGCTCCCTCCAGCAGCAAATGAAATAACATTCTGAACTGACGTGCAGCACTCTTGTTTGAAGACTATAATTTTCTAAAATGGCCTCAAGTGCAGCCACGTGTTGAGCCACTACTGTGGCATTAGTGGGTGTCACCGCATAATTGGCATGGTGAAGGACTTAATTAGAAGACGATTATTTATACTGATGACGGCTAATTGTCATCATCGGTCCTACCAGCAACCCTATGAGCTACGTGGCATATTGCATTGTAGATTTATACAGTTAGGGCTGCACAGAGTCCAGTGTCATCAGCTACAGTAACAAACCTGATTTAAATAGGAGCAATATGGTAAAATGATTAACCATTTATCATTATTATAAATCTTGTCAGTATAAAAAAAGGACTGCGTCCACTGAGAATTTTGGAGTGTGGCAACATCAGACAAATCCTTTGAAGTTTCTCTTGAAGAAAACTAATCCATACATGAAACAACTTCATCTACCTTTTCAACATGTGGGTAGACACATCACTGAGCTCAGGCACTGGTGTGGATGTTAAACTGTGTTTTTTGTATTTTATAATCAAACTGCCAGGATTGTCTTTAAAGGTTCAGAAAAGTTTCAGTTCAGTCGAGAATTCTGCTTTGAGTCTTACGCCTCTTTTTTTCAAATCTGTCTCTCCACTCGCATCAAAGTTAGATAAGGTGTGGCGGAGATATTAAAGAAAGAAGTTTACAGTTTGGTGATAAGATGAGTGACAGGTTCAACATCCTCAATCTGGAACAAAAGAAGAGTATGATGTTACCCTGGGGAACAGAACAAATTGACAAAGACAAAGACAAGTAGAGATGGTGATGAGACACAGACATACAAATCAAAAATCTTGTAAACAAGTACAGTTAGCTGTGTTCAAGTGGTAACCCAACACCCATTGCTGTGTTTTTTTTTAAAATCAGAAGTAAGTTAGGGTGGGACAGACTGAGAGCATGTCCAATACAAGTCCACCTGCAACCATGCACTGATTGGATGATGTTAGAATAAAGGTTATTGCGTTAGTCTGACTAAAAGCAGACTTTAAAAAGTGCATGTAAATCCCACCCAAATTGTACAATAAGTGCTGCCCACTGCTCCTGCGTCTGATTTGTGTGTGTTCACTTCTGGTGTGTAAAAAAAGGAAACATTTAAAATTTAGGAATAAATTTTAATTTCAAACTCACGATCACTGTGTGTGTGTGTGTGTGTGTGAAAACCAAATAAATTCTATTTCTAACACAGCCAGATAACATGACTGGGAGTCAAATAACTACAGCATGTAGTTGGACTCAAGTCAGCCTGGTCACGACCTGGTGGTTTGTGCACACTCCACAGCCCCACAGGCCACTACACAGTACAATAAGAATAAGAAGACAACAGCAAGAAAAACATGACTTCATTCTTGCTGGTATATTTGTTTTGTTTTTGACTGACAAGGAGACTGAGACTTTATGCTCTGCCAACTCAAATAATAGAATAAGTTCATGGACGATAGGAAGACCTCGACATGCTAACAACTAGCCACCAGCTAACCTGGAAACCGTTTACTAAAAGGGGGCATATTGTTGTAGCAGTGGCAGACACACTCAAATTGAATAACGTTAATCTTCATCAAGCAGGCAGTGCATTATCCAATGACAGCTAAAAAAATAAATAAAAAAAGTTTCCCTTACTGAAACATTGTCCTTTGATCTCATGTTTTGTGAACTTGACGGATTTGTGGCTCATTTTCTCTCTTTCAGGATAACTACACATGCTCAAGTCATTACAGCATTCTAATCATGTATTCAATGTGCAGTTAGATAGCGGCAGGAGGTGGACCTTGCAAAATTACAAAGAAGGAAATGTTCAACGTGTACAGTCATTAATCACCCATGAAGCTCGACATATTTTGAAATTCACAGCCATTTATAAATGAAAGTCTCCGGCTCGCTGTTAAATTCCATTTCCTCCATACGGACTAACCTGTTAAAGATTTTTTGTGCTCAAAATATGATCTTTTGGTGTTTGTCGCCCACTGCGTGTTGTTGTCTACAGTAGGTTATTGTTATTATATAAAGTGCATGCTATTAGATGCTGTGCAGTTTTGTTTGCTTCACACATTTGAGCTCACTGTGCAAAGTCTAAATCACTCTGTCTTTGCCTTTGAGTCATTTGGTCAAGCTTTTAGCAAACGCATGAGGCCCTGACCCAGGAGCTACAGTAGGTCATGCAGAGTTGTGCATGCAAAGCAATATGCATCACATGATAACATGACCATCACATGCCTTTGTGTCATTCCCATTACCCAGAATGCCCTCCTATGGGACTGGAGACGCTGAAGATTGATGATTTCCAGCTTCACGCGTCAAGCACGAAGCGCTATGGCCTTGGTGCACACAGAGGTCGTCTTAACATTCAGGTATGTAAAGTGTTGGAGTAGCTTGGGGAAGCTTTGCCGAAATGCTGGCACTTACATTATAATGCATATATAATTACAGAAAGATGCTGGCTGCTGTTATTTAGTTGATTATGGATGAAAGGTGCTCTTTTTTCTGGGTTTGACAACCACTTAAAGTGCTTCACACCACAGTTCTGCCATTCATTCATTCATTCATTCACATGCATATTCATACAGCACATTCACATGTTCATTCTATCATTTACACCCATTCACATACAGCTGTCAGGTGCAAAAGTACAGTATATATGCACACGGTGCGAGTGCGAGTGCTGACCTTCTGGTTAGATTAAGATCTGCTCTATCCCGCGATCTCGCTCCATGATATTTTTATTCCGTATTCCAATTACTCCAAAGCTAACTCAACAAAGAAAATCACGCTGTTGTGCTCAATCCAGGGGAACACCCCCAAGCCCAATAAAAAGTATTGGCATCTTAGAAAAGGTATTTCCTGTTAGTGCAAGCTGTGCTTTGAAGGTATTTGCCTGTGCGCACTCCCTCTACAGTGAGCTCCATCGTCTGCAGGCCAACTGCACAACTGCATTGAACCATATGCACACACATGCTTTTAATTCACGTAAGACCAGGCATGATGTTTCAACATGATGATGCAACAACACCAACGACTGGCCGTGAGTGCATGTGTGTCAGCAGGAACAGGGATACTGTCCATTCTAGATGCATCAAAAGCAGTGACTGTTGTCTGCTGAATCAGAGCCACTGAAGTTTGTTTATTTCCATAAACCGTCTTTATTTTTAGCTGCTCTAACATTCCAGACACCAACAGTTTGGGGAAAAATTGAATTGATATTCTGAGATGCACACTGGCAGGGAAATGTGGACAGAAATTGCTAAAAAAATAAATAAATTATGGGATACTTTTTTAATAGTCACATTGTTTTCATGTCTGCACCTAGATCTGGACGGGCACCAAAATGTAATCATTTGTTCCACAGCCAAACCTTCTGCCATTTTTCAGTGAAATCTGTTTCACAACACATTCCTGAGATGCTCTCTGCGACAATAGCCAACAGAAAAAAATGGAATATAAAACAGACCCTATTATTTTACAAACCCGGTCTATCATTCAACTAAATCAACTATCAACTAAAAACACACACATTTTCGTTTGAGGAATTTAGTTTAAGGCAGCTAACAACATGAAATGCTTTTTCTAGATGAAAATCAGTGAAAGTACAGGATGCATGGCTCCCTTCTTTAGTCTACACATCCTATACATCCGTGCACATGGTGCACACGCCAAGGTATACTGGCATACTGAGTGATGGTAGAAGTCTAGACACAAGGAATAGGACACATTCCTACCAAGTCACCAGACTAGTAACTTCCAGCTGACCGAGCCTGTCCCCGTCATCCAGAGTACCATCGCCACAGGACTTAACGGTTGAGGCTCATTGGTTCTGACACGGATAGCCTTCGCGTAAATGTGTTTACAGTGAATCTGAGACCCACACACTTTTCTCCAGCGGCACCACTGAGTGTGGAGATGTGCTGGTTCTGGTTGAGGTGCTTGCAGCGGGCTGCCGGAAGACTTGATTACAGTCAAGGTCAGCCTTAAAACCATGCCAGCCCACCTGGCGCTGCTCTCATCTGCCAGTTGCGGGACAACTGCCGTTGTAGAGTTGAAGGTTCCAAACCCGAGTAACCCAAGGGCCCGCTCAGTCACAGAGTGAGTAGTAGCGGTCACATGTGCGTTTTTTATAGGTTTCAGGGTGGGGCGCACGACCTCCCCACTCCGCCTGGATGCAGTTTAATGTCATACCCAGGACAAGTCACCACTATCAGTTAAAAACGCTTTACAGCCTTAAAAATGTGGGTTAATCTCCAACAATTACCAGGGAAATGTCTAAAATCTCAATATTTAACAGAGGAGTCTGTGTATTTATATGTATTTAGCACTGCTGATCGCGAGTGGCGAGCGACATCAGGCCTTTACAAGTCAGGCCTTTAGAAGTATACCACGGCCTTTACAAGTAGATAGATTGGTCAGCTTCTTTGGGACACACCCTTGTACAATGCATAATGAACTAAACACATAACAATGACTTTAAATATTAATTTAACATAATTCATACACGAAAACAATATGCTTATCATTCGGACACACAGATAACTATTCCATCCCGTTTTCAGTTTTAATCTACATAATGCACCTTTAATTTTTTTCTCTTTGAGGTGGTAATAAGTGAACGCTGATGTGTTCTGTTCTTTTATGTGCCGCTTTTGAAAATGACTCCGTGGAATAATAAGAAATAATAGGAGACGTGCAGTTCAAAGAGACTTGACGCTCAGCATAAAGAGGCCGTCGTATCATCACAGTGTTTAAGTTAGGATGAGGAGGGTGAACAACAATGTCAGCGGGTGTAGCATGGGATTTATGGATTAAATGTAATATTGTAAATTCAACATTTTCACTAAAGTGTGCACTAAAACTTAAATCCGGGAATGCTTGGATTTAGAAAGAGTCTCAGATATCACTATAATTACTGATAATTTACTTTTTCAATTTAAATGATGTCTTTTGTTTATATTTAAAAGCCATGCACTACAGATTTAAGTAATGTCTTCGTCAAGGCAGAAGACACATTTATCCATCTGAGCTGATTCTTATCTTTGCTGCATGTTTGTCAGAGTTCAATAGTGTACAGTAGGCTTTAAGGCCCTACCAGTCAGTGGGTTGTACAATGCATAGGCAGTGTGTGTGTGTGTGTGTATGTGAGAGGGAGAGAGAGTCAACATGTACATCTGGAATACAATTGTGCTCCACATGCCTGTTTCTGACCCGCAGGCAGGCCTTTATGAGGATGACCTCTATGATGGGGCCTGGTGTGCAGGGAGAAATGACCCGCTGCAGTGGTTCGAGGTGGACGCCAGGAGGCTGACCAAGTTCACAGGGGTCATCACACAAGGCAGGAGCTCCCTCTGGTCGTGAGTAGGAACCATGCAGACATGCACGGAGAGTTGCAGATGGTCGCACAGTGAGAACGGGGATTTTCTTTCTTGCTCGAGCGAACTTGAAAGGCTAAATGACGGGGACAGGTTTTCCCAAGCTGCATTAAAGTGTAGTGATGTCTGTCTTGGTCATGGACAAACATGTGTTTGTTTGTTTGTTTGTTTTATGAAAAAGTATTAATATGAAGTCCTTTTTTACTGTCTTCAAAGTTTCATGGAGACATTGTCTATCCATGTAGCTGAGGTGGAGGAGAGCAGGCAGGGCAATATTTTTTTATTTGGGTTGCAGTACCCAATTTCGACTCTAGCTTACATTTCGTCCCTTTAGCCCTTACTGCACCCACGAGTATTATTCCCAATTGCTGTGGGAATAATTGCTATAACAATAATAATGATTTATATACCACATTATAATAATAATAATTTATAGGTCACATATTCAGGCTTTACAAAATGCATTTGTTCGTCTTCTAATGTATTGATGAGTTACAGTTATGATTCCTTTTATATCTCATTTTTTGGTAGCAATATAAAGTAGCAATAATTGTGCAGAAGTCACAAGATAGCTTTAGTTTTTCTTATCTTTTTGTTCATAAAAACGAGCCAAGCGAACTTTGAACTGTGACGTATGCCCAAATTCAATGCGATTTTAAAAGAGTACTTTTTGCTCAGGTGTGTTTATATAGTTGGATATAAACGCTATATAAGACACTCTGTGTTACACATTCCTATAGCCTCTGTATATTATGCTGTACGTTTTAGCATAGCAATGGAAAAAACACAGACGAAATGCTCCGTGTTCTAAGGGTTAAATGTTTGCAGGTGACTTTTTTTTAGTTATTCTTTGTTTCATTAACCTGCAATTTGTAAAGGAAAAGCTGAAATATTTCATAGAAATGGACTAGGGTGGCTGTCTTATATACTGGGAACAGCGGTTGTTCGTGTCAGGTTAGATGTTTTCATTTTCAGGGGCCGTGACTGTCTGTACGAAATGTCACGGCCATCCATCCAATTTCAGATGAAGTCAGTCCAGATCAAAGCAACTCTGAATCACGCTGGAACAGAAGAGTTTTACAATGACTGTGTTATATGGAAACTACTAAAAGTATCCCAGGCAGCGATCATTGTTCCAAAACGTGGATTTTCTACCTTTACAAACATAAACAACACAAGCTTTCTAATGTCGTCTAAGTAGCGTTGGACCTTCATGGATGTTTGCCCTTTTCACAAGACTTTTCTGATCCCCTCACTGTGGGATTAAGGGTGTATTGATTTGGAACTCAGCCTCATTCTTTCATCTCTCTTAAAAGGTCACAGCATTATTGAAATAACATGTTTTTTTTTTTTGATTTTGCTCAATTCTAAGCTTGTTCATTAGACTCATATGAGGGAGAAATGGAGATATAACACTAAGGGATTATTTTAAAACTGCTGATTTTAACAGTTTTTTCCACATTGGCTACACATTTACTCTAAACTTGGACACCGCCTACACATTCCCGTCTCTTCAGTCTGTATGCCACTGTTTGTACTGTATTGTATTGTAAATGATGCACATTATTAACATCCAGCAAGTCACATGACATGAGTTAAGAATCATTCTGTCCAACGATATTATTGACTGTTTTCGTTTGGAAACTACAAAAGAGCCCATCATTATAAAGAGACATTGAGTGTCTGTGGTAATTATGAATTAAGAAGGACAGCTGTTGTTACACGGCCAACGTGCAGCTATGACCTTTTCTAGATTTAATTGCATTTTCATTATTGTAACCACAACAGCAAAGGTCCTCTATAGCCCACATGTTCTTATATGGGGACCCAATAGTGCAAATCTGTGCGTAATATTTCTAAAATCAGTAAATTAAGTCATTTATAATCGATACAATTCACAAGTTCATTTTGATGCACATGTCTATATTTTTTCAGAAAAGGATTAGGTGTGTGTGTGTGTGTATTGTTGTGGCGAAAAGGTGCATGTTGTCATGGTACTTGAATTGTTCAGCCCACACTTTTCAAACAAGACTGGAAGCTCCTTTTGTCTGCGCACCAGGCTGTAAATTTGGGTTGTGCTGGCGGGGGAAATTACAGTGGCCTAAACCAGGGGTTCTCAAACTTTAAAGCTCTACAGCTCCACTCCGTTCACATACGTTGGTATAAACACCAGAACAGAATTTCAGATTTTTCCTCCAAAGTACCATCAGAGGAAGCTCACGTACAAGAACAAACTTCAACACATTTAAATGTGTTGACATATATGATATACTTTTAAAATAAAAGAAATAGTGTGGTTTATGTAGCATTGAGGTAAGCCTTTTAACTGCACTTTTGTCACGAGCCTTTCGGTCAAACTGAAACACGTTTTTCATGTTTTGAAGTTGAAGGTTAGTACACAAACAAAGAGCAATGACATTCTTTCTGGAAGGCAAAGGCCACCATAAATCCCTGGTGCACTGGTAAAGACAGCGGTGAACAGAGGAGCTCTCTATTTCTGACAATCTGAAATCCTTTAAGAGTTGTTAAATCCAACTGGCCCAAGATGCGGTTGCTTTTCGAGATCAAAATGAGGCAGTGAATGAATTACTTCTCAAACGTGCAATTAAATTTGATTAAAAAATCACTCAGAAAGGCTTCTTCCACCACTGTATAATATGTTGTAGATTTCTATGCAGACAGAAGGTTTCAGTTCACTGAATTAAATGATTGTAATTTGTATAAGTTGTAGAGCACCAATACAAATATCAAACCCATTGATAACAGCAATGTGTAGAAATGAAGAACTTTCTTTTATTCATGAAAAGTAAAGTCCTCGCCCTTACAGCAACGTGTTGAAGGAGAAATGTTCCATTTGCATTTAATCTGCTCCTCTGTTCACCAAGAACACCAAACAGCCTCTTCTGTTCACATTTCCCCCTACTCTGACTTTGCTCCGCAGTAATATTTGACAACTTTTGGCCTTTGTTCTTCTTAATTGGGAAGGGTGGCACAGACGTCAGGAAACTGCAGCGTAGTTGGAGAGCACGGGGAGACACACTTTATCAGGCCGGGTTTGTAATTTCCCCCGCAAGGCCAGCGCATTCTGAGGGCATAGAAGACACTGATTCCTGAGACAGGATTTCTCCACAATTAGATCTGTAGGGCATGTAGCTGTCTGTTGCTGCCAACTTCTTTCTCTAACAGTGCGTTAATTAGCAGAACTGGGAATTCTTACCAGGCTGCACCAGCTTAGCACTGATGTCTTTATCCAGGACGATGGGAGTCCCTGCCAGCGTGCATGCTGCTCGCTGAGGGGAGGGCTCAGAGTGGCACATAAGTCATTGGTTAACTCCTTTTTCAGAGACATGTAAAACAAACAAAAACCTGCTGTGAAGTTTCACCTCTGTGCTGTATATGCTATAATCATTTTACAAACCAAACGTGTACGTCGTGAGTAGTAGAACTATAGTTCTATAAACTATAGTATAGTTTATAGTTCTGTGGAATGCAGAACTATAAACTATAGTTCTGTGGAATGCAGAACTATAAACAGCAAACATCAAGTCTGCACCGGTTGTTTTATTTTACGTTTTTGAAATGCCAATTTAATTGACTAGTCATGGTAACTATTCATAAGATTTACTGATTATTACGTGGATCAGTCTGTTAAACATGCTATACCATAGTCATGTCATTAGTGGTATGTCATTCTCAGGATTCTAAAATCCTAAAATATCTGGGGGGCCTCAGACCTCAGTGTCAGCTTTAGATTTTTAAGATTTATTTAGTAGGTCAGAACTGTGTTGTCTCATGCCAATAATGTAACTTTGATAGAAGTTAAGGCAGATTTAATGCTCAAGTGTTTAATGCTCAAGAGATGAAAAGTGATGGACACTTGGAAGGGCAGGGACAGAAGACGAGAGTTACGAAAACATAACAATATGGATTGAAAAAGGTTTCGCTGTGATGCAAAGCTCAAAGTATTTGTTATATAAAGCATAACCGGTGACCAAAATGGGTCATTCTTTTTTTTTACTGTTTGAAATCCATCCCAATTTGAATCGACGTTAAGATGTTGATGTTTTGAATGTTGATCAAAAATGAAGATAAGAGAGCGCATTTCCCAAAATCTTGAATAAGAATTGATACAAAATGGCAGCTCAATCTGTTTTCCAACAAATGTCCGGTGTTGATTTTGAAACTTTAGTCTGATAATCAAAGTAATCTGTGACAAACTTCAGTTTTAAAGTGAAAAGTTGCCTCTTTTCCAATTTTACTATTTTTAAATCGACTCTAACTCTGTCTCACCCCAGTTCTCTATTTGCAGTGAATTCAGCTTGACAAGAAATTTCTTTCCATTCATTCTAACACTAACAGAAGTGACTGGGTGACCTCGTACAAGGTCATGGTGAGCAACGACAGTCACACCTGGGTAACGCTGAAGAACGGCTCGGGAGACATGGTGAGTAACAACCATGACATTTACAAACTAATATCCTACATCTGCTTATTGCAACGTGAAGTGTTTAAGATTCAGCAATAATCTTTGTTTTTTTCTCTGTGTGTGAAACGCTTCATATGCAGTGTTGTTTTGTGTTTCCCAGACTGAACGGATGCAGACAGACAAATTGAATTCCGTCTTTAGAGCAATTAGAGTGAAAGCTGTGGAGTCCTGCTCATTTCCAACGCTTAATGAGCTGAGTGGGAACATTAGCAAATACCACTAATTCTCAAACAGATGGGAACCTCATCCTGGCGTTTTGTCTGACTTCTTGTCTTCTTTCTTCTTGGCCACTGTAACTTAGCCTGTAACTGCAGATAAACCAAGCAGAGTTACACCTAAAAAAAACAAAAAACAACACAGAGCAAGTGATTACGGATGTAAAATAACGATATCACCAATGAACATCGTACAGCTCTGATTAGGTTCATTTGTTGTTGTTGTTCACGTCCCTGCAAATGAAATTTCGGCGTAACTGTAGACTCCCTCGGCTGGTTGATGTCATCAATGTGGGAGATAAAGCCCCTACGGCAATTTAGTCTCAGTTACAAACTTGCTGCTCCACCTTTGAAGCAGAGATTACCTAAAATAAACTCATCATGGAATCATCGTATAATGACTCTTGACATGGTGCATGGATATGTATTTATATTTGGGTTATGTCGATCAAATTATGAAGATTGAATTGTCCTGTGCTTACTTTAAGTATTTTTTTTTTTATCCAAAAGTTACATCTGCTCTATTAATATCTCATATATTTATATAGTATATTATATATAATGTAACATAAATATACCTACCATGTTTGTAATGAAGTTTGCAAGAACAAACTTAATTTTGGCTGTCTAGTATTTGAGCTCCAACGTGCATAAATGTGATTCGACTGAACGTTTCTCAACCTCTGACGCACGCTCTGCGAGGCAACACCTGACATGGTGATGATTTCATCTGACGGCAGGTCGATGTGAGCCAGCCATTCGATTTCACGATGAGCTGTGGACAGGACACCGACACGGTGGTTGGAAATGTCCATGCCTCTAATAGCTTGCGTCAGTTTGATTTAAACTGCCCAAGACATAAACTAATAAATGAAATAAAATAGCTTAAGACAAATGGGTTTAACAGTCATGTTTGTCAGTGTGTGTTTTTTTTTCTTCACCGTTTGGCTGACTGTGTTTGCCTCAGTAGATCTTCACCGCCAACAGGGAGAAGGAGATCCCAGTCCGGAACATCTTCCCAGCACCGGTGGTCGCCCGGTACATCCGAGTGAACCCTCGCTCTTGGTTTAACAGTGGAAACATCTGTATGAGAGTGGAGATCCTTGGCTGTCCTTTGCCAGGTGACGGGTTTGTATGGACAAAGCAGACACATGAAGAATTCCAGCTGAATGAATGAAAAAGAGCTTTTAGTTGAGCACAGTGAGAACTTTGGCAAAACAAATCAAATCCTACCAGGAAATTACTTTGGTGGAAGTTGAAGTCACATTTTTATAATATTACTTAATTAAAAGTCTTAAAAATCGTTTACTGTACTTAGTTGAAAGCATGTAGAGTCTAATAATTGCCTCATCTGCCTTATCTCGCTCCTAAATATCAATAACTGTGAGCATCTTTGCTTCATCCACAGATCCAAATAATTACTACCGCAGGCGCAATGAAGTCATAACGTCCGACGACTTGGACTTCAGACACCACAGCTACAAAGAGATGAGACAGGTGAGCGTTGGTGACAGGGAAACAACAGATCTCAGCCTGCACCTCTTAGTTCTTATTCAGCAAAGAGACCAGAGCTCGGAGCTATTAAATCTTCTTGAGTAAGTGAGAGCCAAAGGCAGACAGACTGTGTCCTCTGCAGGAACATTGTGTGAACTAAATGCTGCCAGCCACATGAGAATGCGCACAACATCTCCCGGCTCGTGTCATTACTTATTCATATACTTGTCATGAACAGTAGCCCATTTTGTACCAATAAGGTGGACAGCTGTATTTGTCACCGTGTGCAGTGTGACCAAGTGAATGTGAATGTACGAGTGCTGCGAAACCCTGTGCCAAACAGCCGACAGCTGGTGTCCTAACCTGCTGCTCTGGCCCACTGTGAGACTTGCTCCAATTAAAAAACTCGCCCCATATAGCTCATTGTAACACAGCGGCCTTTCTTTCTGCCGTGACAGTTTGAAACGCTACCCCGGCAATATCAAAGTGAATTAAATGCACCTTTTTTTGTTACCGGTGAGGCTAATGCGTGTCACACAGGGTGTCCAGCCTCAGTAGGCCTTCACAAAGACAGGGCGGAGTATTTTTAAAACTCAGCTTCTAAAGCCTTTTTTCACCCCGACATTTCTTTTCTCCTCGCAGGCACCAGGTACCATATCTGTCTCGTGTCCACAGCTGTTTAAATAGTGCTGCGCTGGGACCTTAGAGTGGAAAAAGCCCATCGCGGCTTTTCAAATAAAGGACATGCCCCATGAGGGGAATGAGAAAGATTTCTCTCAAGGATTGTGCTTTTCATAGATCTCCACTGATTATAATGTAATAGCCTTGGGAATACTGATATTGCCTGTGCTTGGACTTTTGAACAGCATTATGAAGTAGCTGAAAGTAGAAATATTTTCCACTTTATTAAAGATGGCATATTACCTAACCTTGACATTTCCAAGAATAGAATAAAACAGAATAGAAGAATTTAAATAAACGCCCATGGTAATATTTGTTGTTACGTACATAAGAATATAAAATATTACACTATTTAAATAGTTTATGTAAATTTAAGTAAGATGTAATGCAGAGCAAACTCAATCATATACAATAATGAATAAAAATCTAATTAAATAGGGCTTAAATAATGTCCTTTTCTAAAAAAAAAAAAGGCAGTGGAGTTTTATGGTAAAAGGCTTGTAGACAGCATGTTCGACATTGACTCTAAATTTATCCAGGGAACGCCGAGCCATATTGAACTGGGAGCAATCGTTTGTCAAACGAACAAATCTAATGTTTGTGTGCTTGGTGAGAAGAATCAAGATTCCGCACAGACTTAATTAAAAGCCCATCGCTCCTGTCTGGTTAATAGCTTCTGCAGCAGCTGGGAGTGCGAGTAAACACAGATTTCTGCCATTAATGCAGTTGCTCTGTGCTCAACAGCTTGTTAGTCTTCCTCCTGCTGCACCGTGTCTCTGTGTCTTCACTCGTGCACATATGAGCAAATGAGAGTCGTCGTTATTTTAATCATCTTCTCTACAAGCCTGTCTTGGTAATTACCTAGACTGCAGCACACCAGACCCCCCACACACACACACACACACACTCGCCAGAGTGATATTAAATAAAGCCTTTGTCTCAGCACCTGTGACGCTATTTTTGAAATCACCAATAACAATGGAGATAATATGGTACTGTTTGAGGATTCAGATTCCCAGCATTCAAAGTAGCAGTGTCAGAACACTCAAGCTATGAAAATGTGGCACAGAAAAACATGGCTTAACATTAGCTTCTTTCACAGTATATTTCCTTGATTTACCCTCCGCAGCTCATGAAGGTGGTAAATGAAATGTGCCCCAACGTCACTCGGATCTATAACATAGGAAAGAGCCAAACCGGCCTCAAGCTGTACGCAATCGAGATCTCCGACAATCCCGGGGAACATGAAGTTGGTAAGTTCTTTAAGTGACGGGACGTGACTGTTCTGCAATGAAAACAATGTCAGACACATCACACTTTGCACAGTGTGAATCCTCATTTTCCTCCCGTTTCGTCCCTTACCAAACAAACTCATTGAACAGGTGAACCCGAGTTTCGTTACACAGCAGGTTCCCATGGTAATGAGGTGCTGGGACGAGAGCTGCTCCTCCTGCTGATGCAGTTCATGTGCCTGGAGTATTTGTCTGGCAACCAGCGCATTCGTCACCTGGTGGAAGAGACCAGAATCCATCTGTTGCCATCTGTCAACCCCGATGGGTACGAGAGAGCCTTTGAAGTGGTAGGTCTGCCATTAGTGACCTCATATCAGGCGCAGGCCCCTGGTGAAAATGGCACCGTATCTGTTTGGCAGCTCCTCTCCTGATGAAATGAGAACACATGTGATGCAGGTGCACACTAGAACATTGGAATATATCAAAATAAACTGTCCTGATGAGTGATACATATATGTATATATATATACATACATATATATATGTGTATATACATACACATATATATATGGGCTAGATTTACCTGGGATAGACCAGCCCTTTGTTGTGTTATGGTGCTGGTCCTGCATAATGTTGGTCTATGCTGGTCCACCAGCATCATTATGGTGGACTATGTTGGTCTATGCTGGTCCATGCTAGTATATGCTGGTCCACCAGCATCATTATGGTGGGTGGTCTTTGCTGGTCCCTGCTGGTCTATGCTGGTCCATGCTAGTATATATACTGGTCCACCAGCATCATTATGGTGGTCTGCTGGTCTTGCTGGTCCTCTGGTCTATGCTGGTCCATGCTAGTATATATACTGGTCCACCAGCATCATTATGGTGGTCTAAGCTGGTCTTTGCTGGTCCCTGCTGGTCTATGCTGGTCCATGCTAGTATATGCTGGTCCACCAGCATCATTATGGTGGTCTATGCTGGTCTTTGCTGGTCCCTGCTGGTCTATGCTGGTCCATATATACCGGTCCACCAGCATCATTATGGTGGTCTAAGCTGGTCTTTGCTGGTCCCTGCTGGTCTATGCTGGTCCATGCTAGTATATATACGGTCCACCAGCATCATTATGGTGGTCTAAGCTGGTCTTTGCTGGTCCTGGTGGTCTATGCTGGTCCATGCTAGTATATATACTGGTCCACCAGCATCATTATGGTGGATTATGGTGGTCTATGCTGGTCTTTGGTCCCTGTTGGTCTATGCTGGTCCATGCTAGTATACTGGTCCACCAGCATCATTATGATGGTCTAAGCTGGTCTTTGCTGGTCCACCAGCATCATTATGGTGGTCTATGCTGATCCTCTGGTATCATTATGCTGGTCTTTGCTGGTCCACGCTGGTATATGCTGGTCCACCAGCATCATGATGCATAAATGCTGTTTTTTCTGGCAGCGAAGAGTAAAAATAGAAAGTAAATAAATGTATAAATATACCTGTAATGTTAGTGTATTGTAGTTAAAGCACTATCAAATGAAAATATGTTTTAGGCTAGATTTACAAAGTGTAATGACAGAGCCTGGTCAGAGCCTTTTACACAGTCCATGTACACAGTTCATGTAATTTGCTGACCTAATGTGAACGTGCACTGTGACACTAATGGTGCAGCATACAACTTATTCCCATGGACCTCACGGTTCAAAGAGATAGGAGAGCAAAAGGGCAGCTCAAATGATCATGTTTGGTTGTGGCTGATTATACTGAGGTTGAATCAAATGACTATGTGTAATGTAAGAGGGTCACTGAGAATGAAAACTCACGTCACAATTCCCCGGCTGCTCTAATGTTGAGTTGACTGTCACTAACACAGCGTAAAAAACATAGTTATTTTTCTTCTTTCCAAACTAAATATTCAGCCATTGTCACACAGACATTTTCCTGCATGGAAATGTTAATTATTTTTTATCCAGGGTTCGGAGCTCAGTGGTTGGTCTCTGGGTCGATGGAGTGCCGATGGAATAGACATACATCATAACTTCCCCGATCTCAACTCCATACTGTGGGAAGCCGAGGCCAAGAAATGGATCCCACGCAAAGTGTTCAACCACCACGTGCCCATCCCTGAGTGGTACCTGTCCTCAAATGCCTCAGTGAGTCTGAAAGTTTCAGTTCATTCACTGTCTATGTTTCCGTTTTCCAACAAGCAAGTATTTGGATTTCAACTTACAATGGCATCAAATTATATCTTCCAATGACTGCATCCGTTGCTGGCAAATTATAACTCTGTGTCCCTGTCCGTGTCCGGTGCCTCTTCCAGTTTAAGAAACAAATCCCAGAGCAGAGAACATCCGCTTGCTAAAAAAAAAAGGGCATAAAAAAACAGCCATGTGCAATCTATTTTTGGGAGAAGTGGGCGCATTTGCTATTTGTGACGAAGAGGCTTGTGAGCTGAAATATCCCCAGTGATCTATTTAAAGCTCCTCCTCACGAGTGTTTTGACGTTACTGAGAGCCCTGTGTGAGTCACATAGAGCCTCCAGAATAGCTGCTGCTGCTGATGCTGCTGCTGCTTGTAGAGCTGGGATCCCCCGTCTGTGTTCAGGAAGCTGTGAAAACTGTCCACACCTGCCTCACTGAACAGCTCAACTACTGCTTAATTATATCAGCCCCATCAGCGGGTGAATTTCCAGATTGTAGAATAGAAATATTTGTGGAATAGTGGAATTAGCTTCGAGCATAGACGTGGTGTGGTACAACCTTTCATGCTTAATCCCTCTCCCTCGTGTGCATATTGCACTGAAACTGTTGTCACTGTGAGGGAGTTCACTCAGCAATGATGCAACTGAGATGAGTGGATGAACAACATCATCCTCCCCTCTCCCCTGTAGGTTGCCTTGGAGACGAGGGCACTGATAGCGTGGATGGAGAAGATACCCTTTGTGCTGGGTGGCAACCTCCAGGGAGGAGAGCTGGTGGTGACCTTCCCATACGACAAAACTCGCTCCCAGGGAGTGAGCAGGGAGCAGACCCCCACCCCGGATGACCACGTCTTCCGCTGGCTGGCCTTCTCTTACGCATCCACCCACCGCCTGATGACTGATGCCAGTCGACGTGTCTGCCACACAGAGGACTTCGCCAAGGAGGACGGCACCATCAACGGGGCGTCCTGGCATACTGCAGCTGGCAGTTAGTGTCCATAGCTATAACACTTATATATATACATATATATATATATATAACACTGTGTCTTGCTCTGAGCTCTTTGTTTTAACACCCACATCTGCATACTGAACCCAGCAGAGTGCTGACTTGAGTTGACGCTGGCCTTTGCTGTATGAGTTCTTCTCTCTCTCGGCAGGTATGAATGATTTCAGCTACTTGCACACCAACTGCTTTGAGTTGTCGATGTACGTGGGCTGTGACAAATTCCCTCATGAGAGCGAGCTGCCCGAGGAGTGGGAGAACAATCGCGAGTCTCTTCTGGTCTTCATGGAGCAGGTACAGAGGCGAAAGCGGCCCCCGCAACTCAAGAAAATACACAAGCAGACAAGTCGTTTTTTCATTAGTCTGGAGTTAGTCTGGTTCCTGTGGTCTTGTGTTCCTCTGGAGTTCTTATCTAAGATATATGTGTTGATACCTCAGTAGTTGATCACATACTCCAAACATCATGAGACGCATTCAAACGTTTAAACACCTACATAGATGTAAATGTAAAATGGATAGCTTTTCTGAAAAAGCAAATAGGAAACAATTGGATCCTCTAAAGGACATGAATGACACAGCCAGAAAAAACATCATTATTTGACTTTTCTGCACATTATGGAAATGATTACAAGTGTTTGACAAATTGTCTTGTACAGGTCATATCAACATTTGAGTCATCATGAGTCAAAGGCAACAGGACTAGCTTGAGTTGACTATAATATCATCATTACAGAGAATTCAATGACCGGTTGCATAGTTAACTCCCTGTTCTGCAATTTTACTGCTGCCATGAGTTTTTACAGCGGGAGGTTTTCAGATCAGGCTTCAATCAGACAGTAGCAGCTGTCAGTCACATTTGTCTCCACTCAAATGTGCTGTTTCATCGTCTATTTTTCCTCTAAATTAAACATAATTTACACAATTGACATTACACACTTTGTTATTAGAGGATCATTAAGTGAAAGTGAAAATGTTCACTTACAAATCAAGGGAGAAGTAGGCTCGTTTTTTCATTCAAACAGTGGTGTCGCCCCCTGATGGCTAACTGCTTTTTTGGCCCTAGTTCATACATTTTAAAATAGTCATTTTATAAAACAAGAAACAATTCAAATTGTTATTTTTGAAAGCAGTCAACACCTGCACAAAATGCCATTACATAACTAAACGGTGCATTATAGAAGACTGAGAGTTACAGAAGTCTTTCAGGTTCAAGGCTGCATTCTCAGCTTTTCTTTCCGATGTTTGAACTGTGACAGACATGTCCTGTTATGTTTTATTTAATCTTGTGACGTGTGCTTCAGAGGATACGACCACAGGCAGGCAGCCTTTATTTAAATATTGATGCTGGATGAGGAGGAACATGTTTTACCATGCTGTTAAACTGCAGAGCGTACATTATGCATTGCAAATTATACAACATCACTTTGTGTAATATATATTATGTTAAATTATGCAGTAGCCGTTAATGGGGTAAACTTAGGGCAGGATTCACACATGGCTGCACAGGTCATGCTTTTCGTGTGCAGGTGCATCGCGGGATCAAAGGTGTAGTGAGGGACCTGCAAGGTCGTGGAATAGCCAACGCCACCATCTCTGTGGAGGGCATCAGCCATGATATTCGTACAGGTAAAAATATCACATGATGTGATTTCTGTTATATTTCCAGCTAGTTATTGGTAATTTGAAGTCATCACTGACATGGTAAATAGTTTGTATTTATTTCTTGTCTTTATGACTCACTCACTCACTCACTCACTCAAATCTGCTTTAAGGCCCCGGTAAACTTTCGTGCATGGTGCGCGTTGGGTCCGCGCATGCAGCCTAGATTTTGGAACCGTGCGCAAAGAGTGCGTTGGCCATGCTCACCAAGCAGAAAAAATATTTCGCAAGAAGTCGGCAAGGATAGCCTCGAACCGCCCGACTCCCCTGCCCGACGGGCATCGAACCAGACGTGTCCGAGGGACCTGCAGCATCGTTCTCTTCTTCTTTGGTAGGACTGCCTCCTATTCCCTGCGTCCAGACTTGTACCGCCACCCGATGGTGAAGTGACATACTACAGGATCCTGACGCGGGAGTATACCAGGGTCCGCGCATTGCGATGCACACTTTGGTATACCAGGGCCTTAAAGGCTTACACGACACCCATTCACCCTTTCACACCCATTCACTCACACATTCACACGGCACATTTTCCTATTAGACCCATTCACAATTTGGGATTAAGTGTTTTGCCCAAGGACACATCAGCACATAGACTAGCGAGCCAGGAATCAAACCCACAACCTTCCAGTTGAGTTGAAAGACGACTTGCTTTATGACTGAGCTACCATGTTAATGTGCCCAGCATATGTATGTGTGTGTGTGTGTATGTGGATACAAGCTCAGACATTACAATCAAAGCAGCTGAAGTTATGGACTCATGGACTTGCCTGAGTCACTCTGTGAGCATTTGAAGGCTAAATAAAGCATTTCATGTGTCTGACTTAATTCAAAGTCATATCGAGTGTCATCGAGGCTTCTGCTTTGAATTTGACTATTGATTGTGCATCCGAGAAGAAATCTCCGCTGAGCAGAGCCAAAGCGGTTTTGTACTTAGAGCGTGAAATTGAATGTTCACAATGACATTAGTCATAATTACTGAAACTGAGAATACGTCCTCATCTTACAAATGTTACTTTTGCAGATGAAAGTTTCCATACTTTTATTTTGTTATTATTGTTTCGGAGCTGATGATCCATTGTACACAGAAAGTAATCCTTTCATCAGCATACATCGACTGCAGTCCGAAAAGGCTGGACAGGTAGCTCGTCTAAACTCCCATATCGGATGTTTAGACGACAGAAAAGTCATTAGCTCATTAGCATTTTATAAATATATATTGCATTTCAGGAAACAATTAGATTGCCCTTCTGTCATCTGCTTGTGAGTAATGTGAGCGCAGATGTCCGTAATGCAAGCGCTGGGATCGACTGTAGCTCGGCTGCACCGACAGACCTGCTGTCACATTTAATTTGCCTCAGTGTTCGTTCAAACGTGTCAGGTGGGTGTTTGGTTGACTGGAAGGAAACAACACTGTTGTTCTTATGAGTGAGTCATAGGCTGCAAATACACCACGAGCGCATTCGTGCTCAGCTCTGCGAGACCAAGGAAATCCAACATGACAATGCAGAGCTATTTTTAAAACTCTCAGTAGGAATAAAGAGCAAAGGTAGAACACTAAGAGCTCTCCAGAATATTTATTTTAGGGTTTTTATATTTTTAGGGGTTTAGATTAAGGGGTTTTGTGACGTTTATATTGCTGCTGTTTCACATATAATGTGTAATTTAATGTGTGCTTTGCCCTTCATAGGTAAAACCCACAAGGATACTATAGTAAAACGTTGTAGAGAGAAAGTACTAATAGTGATGCTAATGGAAATACAATTATTTGTTTTGAATTAACTTTATGAACAGAGCCTGTGCCATTACTTTTCACTATTCTCTTACAAAGTAAAGAAAACTAAATCTATTTAAGTTTTTGGAGATCTATTAAAAATACGCTATTGTAAATTAGCCAATGTCAAGTTTACAGGTTATTTTTTGTTTATTTTTAGATTATGTCAGATTAATTACATATTTTGTGTTGTTGGGAGTCAAGTTAAACTTTAATTAAAGTCAAAATCTAAATCTTTAAAAAAAGTCTAAATCTAAAAAACATCCTTGTTAAGCTACGGAAAAGAATCTGTTATATCATAACCCTAACCCATATTGTCATTTATTGTGTGTGTGGTTCTGGTTTCTAAATTTACAATTTATTGCATGTTAAAATAGTGTATTAACAATTTAAAATCAAGAAAAACTAAACGTTCTATTTAAAACACTGTAGTTGTACATGGACACCACACTGAGTTTTTGTCTCAGTGTGCCTAAAAATGGAAACTATGTACAGGCTGCTTTTTCCCACTTTTCCCCTTTCCGGTTCTGGCGACAAAGACGCTGATTTGCTGGCTTCCTGCAACAGTGCGAGTGAAATCACCGTTACAACCACATGCTGGCTTTCACAGGCAACGTCTCAGCTTTCAGAAACTGTTGGGATTTTTCCGATAGCACAAACCGTCATGTAATTACGGCGACGCAAAATGCATTTGTGCAAACGTGTCGTCTGCGATACGCTCTGTGTTAAAGGGTTAATGCGATCCGCCATGTTGCCACTGTCATATTCACTTCTACTCACATGCACTGAGCAACGCCAGCCATTGATTATTGTGTGGCTCAGTGGATGAGTGCATGCTCCACATGTAAGTGGACACGGGTTCAATCCCCACCATCTCTAATTGATAATAGCCTCTCAAGTACACTGGTAAAATATCCCTGTGTGTGGGTGTTTCCAGCTGCTGATGGCGACTACTGGCGCTTGCTGAATCCTGGAGAGTACAAAGTAACAGCCAGGGCCTTGGGCTACAGCTTCACCAGCAAGAAGTGCGAAGTGGGCTACGAGATGGGCGCCACCAGGTGCGACTTCACCATCGGCCGCACCAACCTGTCACGAATTAAAGAAATCATGGAACGATTCAACAAGCAGCCCATCAGACTGCCCATGAGGCAACTCCAAGCCCGCAGGTCCAGACAAAGACGTCTGGGGACTTAATGTCCGTACGAGGAAACCAGAGGGAGAGCTCAGATCAGACTGCAGAGAACTCCAGCCCTGGGACTGGACCTCTGTCAGATTCCTTCACAGAGCTGTCAGAAAAAATTACTTTAAAATTTTAAAACTGTGGGTAATTTAAAAGGGTTACTTTGTTTGGGGTTAAGCTCATCACAAATTTCATCTTTGAACGTGTTATAATATCCACTGAATCCTAGGAAGAGTTTGTTAAACCTCTTTTCTTGGATCCACAAAGGTCCAGTGTGCAAAATTTTGGTGACATTATTTTCATTCATTGGAAGAAATTGAAGATCCTATGTAAACAGATCGTACTGAGGCTGCCTTTTGATACAAACTTAAAGCTATACAGGTTTTTAAAAGGAAAGGACGTAACTTCACCATTAATCAATTTTTTAATTTTACACACTGCACCTTCAAGACATCACGACATCACTACTATAAACACACATTTCTTTTAAGATAAAATAATATTATAAGCTACAGATAGAGGTTTTATCTTCACATTACAGTATTACTGTTATGATGTACATACGTATTAACTTATGTAACTCAGCTACGTAAACCATTACAAAACTTTAACCTGCATTTGTGCAAATTTTTTTTTTTTTTTTAATTCTTTTAAATATTGGACAGAGTGGCTTCTTTGTGTGTCACTGATTTGTTTCTTATAAACTCTGGTTTGTCAAGTTATTAAATAAAGACTATAAGTTTACACAAATTTAACATGTGTTGATCTTAATATTGGTTTATTTATAAGTGGACATTCTCTCCTGTCTGGTCCTCCTTCTTTGACTGTTGCATGGGCATCTCTTAAATTAAGAAGAATTATACAGGGCATTGCACTTTGGGGAAACTTCACTGTGGAAGAATATTTTTCATATTTTATGAAGTCTTCCCCAGATCTGTGCCAACACACTCTTGTCTCTGAGCTCTGCAGGCAGCACTCAAGGGTCTGGGATTTGCTCCGACATGCCGTGTCAGCTGTGGGATGTTACACAGATAGTTATGGCTGTGATTCTAAAAAAGAGAGATTTTCAAAATCCTGCTCTATTTGTAATTTGTCAGGTATATTCTCTATTCAAACAGCTATTAACATGGACTCTTCCACGACCTTGTGAAAACCACATAAATGTCGACCATCGCTGGATAGAATTAAAGCAAATATATCGTCCGACTCATGCATGTTGTTAACGTGTTAGCCTCCGCATTAAGAGGACAAGGGATTAATAAAGTCAAAGCAGTAATGACTGATGCACCGTGGTGCCGCTCCTTAATTAATATCAAACTATGATTTTACATTCGCTCCTGCTTGATTGAACATCCCTAATGGAAAATAAACCCCATTACAGTCCCATAACTTCCTTGTAATCACCTTGGTTAATTTTAAGCATCATCTCATTTGATTTCCGCAGCAGTGTGTCTGTAACTGGCGAGTGCCGGCGTGGAAAGGCTCTAATTATAAAAGCTCTACTGGGGCTTTTACACATCACTAGCTTATTCTGACAAAAACCTTCCTTCTCTCTGGCCGACATGCAATTAGAGGAAGCCTCCACTTTTCTTTCTTTTTTTTGCCACAAAGGTTATTGAACGGACTGGAGGCTCACGCACCTGTCATCTTCTCACTGCACTGAGAGTGCAAGAATCATTATCGTCCAGTCAGCTCTATTCTGCAGTGAATTATGAACAGAGGAAAAGTGCAATATGTGTATGTATATTCATATATGGCACAGGTGATTTGGCACCGTGCAAAGTAAGCAAGAATTAAGTAAATGAATAAGCAGTGCACATGAGCACAAAGCTTAAGTAGCATGAAACAAAAGAGGCATGTCGAGCTAATGTTGCCAAAAATCCATGAACAAAAAACAGTCCACAGGGATCAGAAACCAAGACGTTTGGTTTCCTGATTACCTTTCTAACGTTACCTTCAGTGCAACTGGAGCATATCAGTCCTCCCAACGGACAGATCAACAGCCATCCCCACAGCACTGCCAAAAAAACAAGTAACCATGAGCTGTGGCCAACATGCAATCTCACAACACTGCTTTCTTCCTGGCTTCTTTGAGACATAACCATTTTGCAGCTTACTCGAATGTTTACCAGAGCCTCAGATCTCTGAATTTTCAAATTCTACCTCATTGTTGACTTGACTTCCTCTGAGAATTCAGCATTCAAATGAAAAAGGGGGAGGCAAAGAGGTGGCCCAGTTTAGAAAGCCTCGGAGGTAAAAGGGCAGACACTGATCTGCAGCACCATTTTTAACACAACTGAGGGGAGATTCTGTGCAGCAGCTGTGCTTGACTGCAAGATATTGGACAATTCAAAGTGTTTCTGATGTGTTAGATTAACTAAATGCACCTTTAGTTGCATACATTTGATTGTCCAGGTAATAGTGGGATTGTTAAATGTGGCCAATGAGTGGAACAAGTGATGTGTTGATTGAATTATAGCACTGTTTTTTCACAAAGATAGTGGGAGATTTTTTGTGTTGCCACAGAATTTTCACAACTTTTTATATGTATATGTTTTTTGAAGTTGTATTTCATTTACCAAACACGACCTGAAAATGATATGGCTGTAAAATATTCGCGTGATGATGCAAAGATGTCACCATTTGGACCACAACACTGTGCCATCTTTGAAGAATAATAGAAACAACCGGTCAGAATCTTTGAGACAAATTGAGATCCAAGCCTCTCCCATATGGACTGCAGACGATCCCTTTGAGTGTAGGTGGGTGTGGGTCAGGGCAGGATGGGGGGAGGTGTGGTCCTGCTGCACACCCTGCACAGTGCAGCCGCTGTGGCCTGCAGCTGTGATAGCGTGCAGATGTGTGGGAAGACACAGTCACCGGTTGCCCTTGCCAGCAGTTGAAAGGCCAACGCTTCTTCAGAAGTTGGTCCAGCCTTTGAAGTGCTGCAGTGCCGGCCTGGATATCACAGGAGTGAGTCGCCATGCGGCGTTGGTAAACCAGTTCTTAACCTCGCTGCCCTCGGCTGCTCCAGAGCCTCAGAGGACAGATTAGACTCACTGTGGGCTCAGCGGACTTCAAAGACGACAACCAGATTAACAAAGAGAGGGAGGGTTGTCGAAAAAAAAAGAAAAAAAGTTATGTAATGTATGTATTCATTTGCAAAGCTGGGGATAATTAGACAGTGTAAATGAGCAAAGAGACAGAATTTATCTGTGTGGTTTGAATCTCTTGTTTTGTCGAAAACTTTCACGCAACGTCAAGCTGATTTTCAGACTTTTGATCATCCTGCCTACTGGGAATGACAACATCGCGCTCACTGGATATTGTTCTCAAGAAAGTATAAATATGAAATATGAAGAGTCGGATGACATTGAGTAGTGGAGCAGTCTATAAGGATAGTGGTTTAGTGTAAACATCCATTATCTTTAACAAACGAACGCGTATACCGTCGGTGAGTCTTACGTTTGCCGCACTTGTATAATTATCTTGTGCAGTAAGGGATGATTATGCAATTCACTTTGTTTTGCTGTGAGTCATCATCGTGCACAGCTGGTACAAGCTGGAGCTCTGGGTTTATTAAAGTGTGATGGTGGGTGGTTTAGAAGATAATATGTAGTTGGGATAAAAAAAATAATTAGACCACAGAGACTTATACGTGTTTTTTTTTTGGCTCTCTCAGATATGCTTTTCAAACAAATCAAAGGCCTCACATACACACACAGGTGTCTGCACTGATTGTTTTGATCACAATCAAGAGGGACAATTTAATTCCTTAGAACCTTTTAGAGCATCGTTTCTTTTTTTTTAAAGCACAAGATTACCTGATAGTGATTCATTATTTATTAATAGAGGCCATGATCCAGTAAGGTTTTCTAGGAAGACCATGTCAAGGTCCTGGATCAGGGACACTTTCCTGAAATACTGTCCTCATTAAAGAAAAAGGTCTGGACCTGTGCCTGAAATCCCTCCTTTTATTTACTCTCCATCATTCATACTGAGAGAGTCCTGTGCATATACATTATATTTCAGATCCTATTTTAGCAGCCACTTCACTGACATAGCACATCCCATTTCCTCGCGTACACAGTAAACTATGAGACACATGGGACAGAAAGTGGAGGTGGAATAAAAGTCAAGGAGTATGGAAGGCATGGATACATGTGTGACAAATTCACCCACATGTCATTCAGATGTTGAGGCCAAAGCCTGCAGGGTCTTGTATTTTGGAGTTTGGATGACACATAAAGCAAATGAACAACATGACTGGCTTGTCTCGGGTGAGGAGGCTCCCCCCTGCTGAGTCATGTGTGCATTATGATGTGATTTCAACCAAAAATAGCAAAAAACAAACAAACAAAAAAACAGGTTCTTTGCTGTCACTGGCCTTTCCACATCTTTTACATTTATTTTGAGGCTTACCTGTCAAATAAGATATTGCTATTTTCTTTTACACATTTAAATAATGTATGTACGACATGCAAACAGAGTTTAAAAATAGGGTTTAAAAAGGGGACTGCAATCCCATATTTCTCTTGGGAACTGCCTCCTCCCCAGAGGCTCAAGTTTGTTGAACTATGGGGAACTCCTCTTACATTTACAATGAATTGGCTGCACCATTGTAATTAGTGGTCATTTTATGACTAAATACAACACATTTCTTACATACAGCTCCTTTAAAAAGAAGGGTAACACTCAATGCACTGTATACGTTACACAAACAGGATCATGAACTTCATAGAAAAATATGTCGCTGACTTTCCGGGGTCGTCTTTAAACCTCGTTTGAGTCCTCGTCGTTACAAAGCGTTATCGAGAGAGAGAGAGAGAAAGAGAGAGGGAGGGAGGAAAAATGACAAACATTCCTATGTTTTTGCAGAGCGAGGTGTCCACTTGTCACTCGCAGTTTGTGGTTCACTGCTCACATGGGGAGGTCAGTTGAGTGAGTGGGCTGAGGCCAGCCATGATTAAGCCATGCGCTGTGGTCAGTGCCACCCACCCGAAGATAATCAGTAGTCCCTGTGGCGGGAATCATTGTACAGAATATCAGCCAGTTAGCGCTGAGGCCATATCAGTCTGCCTCTGACGTTGTTTCATTACCACCTGCACTGTGGTGTGAACTGAACAATCACTTGGCTCTGACGAGGAAACAGTCACAGTAGCTCTGGATACAAAGTCAGAGTCTTTCTCAGCCCATAACGTTGGTGCTTAAAGTCTTATGATGCACTGTCGCGGCTGAGCTTACGATTACTGCCAAACAGCCTGCAGTATTTCTTTTACAGACTCATATAACATTGCACATGTTGACATAAAAAGATTTTAATATTCAATAGGACAAATGTGTCTTGTGAGGCCACTTTTACCTTGACCTTTGCAGAGAGTGACAGGGCACACGTTTTAAATGGAAACAACTGTACGTTACATTCACACCAATATCAAATGAGTTCACACAAAGCTCTTGACTCCCTCTGTGTTTCTCAGTGTAAGAATGTTTACATCTTGTGTCACCCAGCGACCACAAACACAACACCGGGGCTGCCGGCCTCAGTCAGGTCTGACAGCGTTACAAGACAGAGCCCACAGCCCATTTTCAGAGGAAGGAGCGCAGCATACAGATCGTGTTACATCGTTTCAGGTCACGGGGACCAAACAGAGGCAGAATAATAACATCAGCAACAACAAAGATACACACAGCAGCTTTAAATATCATATAAATAAAGTGATGAGTAAGCCTGTGATAGACTCATTGGACACTCAAGTGATATTGGCATGGAGCCGCCCCTATCGTGAACAACATGCACTGCAGCTCCAACTGCCCAAAATAGATGCAATGAATGGAAAACTTTCTAGAGACCATCATGGGTACAAATGGACTGTAAAAACCTGTTTTTACAATTAATGTATGCGTTGTCACAAGAATGAAAAATGTCAGTCAGCTGTGGAACGGACAGGCCGAGTCTTAGTGTATGTGATATTCCATCTTAATCAGTGCAGAAATGAGCCCAGTCAACAGAGCAATGCTAAAGTGTCCAGTGCTGCAGACCATGTTAAGTGTCAAAATGTTCATTGAATGTGTATAAAGAGTATGCTTTTCTTTGCTTCTCCGAGGGAAGTCTGAAGAAAGGGGCTTGGACTTTTGAATTCAAAACGTAGCCTGCTCTAACTGTTTTTCACACCTACACCAACACCTACCTTTAACATTATTATTTCGGTCAATGCAGTACAAGACTACTTTGATAAAGGCTGCTTTTAATCTAATCATCTTCCTCAGTTCCTCCAATATTTCAGTGTCAACACGAGACATTTTAATCTTTCATCATCATCACCAGAAATGAAACAGCAGTCATCGTGTTCACCACCATCACCTTCATCAGTGTGTTGACTTCAGCTTTAGCAGCAGCAGCAGCAGCAGCAGCAGCACTGAGACAAGGTTTAATAAATCAGGAGATACATAACAAAACACTTCAGGCTGTCCAGTCCATCACCACAACAAAATGAGGTATATTACACTCACTTGACTGTCAACTATTAACCACAGTTAAAAACCTAATTTGCATTTGAAGCAGCACATTCTGTAACACTAATGAATACAGTGTCGTTATAAATAACAAGTATGCACATATCAAAGGACACAAAATACTTTGGACGTTTTGTCATTCATCTAAACCTGTCAGCAAACTTCATTTCCTGTTGAGATTGTTTTTCCACCAATAATCATAAAGTCATCATTTATGGAAAAAAATAAAATAAAATCAGTGCAACACATCAGTGACAAATTACTTGCGGAACCAGGAAACACAAACACATAAGCAGACTCTAGTTAATGTACGGAAGAGTTTTAGGGCCACATGTAAAGAAAAAAAAGTCTGACTTTAATCTCAGAATCTTCAGAATTCTGACTTTTTTCTCTGAGAATTCTTCTTCCTTTTTTCTTTCTTTTAATTTTTTTTACATGTGGCCCTAATACTCTTCCTTGTTAATGTTAATGAACTGAAGTGAATAAGGCCATGATTCTTTTTTTACTGTCAGTAAATGCCATGTTGAAAGGAAAAAACAACAACTCTTAAACACTATATATTACATTTTTTAAGGCATCTGATGTCTTGGTGTGCCATACAGTAACACACAATAAATATGACATAAACAAACATTTCCCATCTGTGTTATCATAAATGCTAATAAGTGTGGACACAAAATAACAATAACAATAATAATAAAAATTATTAATTAGGAATTGGGTATTTCAATTGGCCTTTTAATGTTTTTTGGAATTTTGGCACTGTGTGTGTTTCAATTGTAAATACACACAATATGTCACTTATAAACCCGCCCTGCATGCTCACACGAAACACTAAACACACTGTGTACAAATGCACGGAAAAGTCATATGTCCTGTAAAATGAACTTTCAAAATACAACAGTACAATATATAATATATACTATGTTTTTTTGTTTTTTTTTTGAAGCACCTTCTCCTAAATGACGTCAACTCTTTAGTGGAACCCGGTCAAAAGCTCTCTGATACAGAGCTGCCTGTCTTCTGATACAGAAAAAAGTGGGCGTAACACGGCAGACACAACACGGAGTGAGTCTTCACGATTTGACTTAAATATGTAGAATTATGTATGAATTTAGTGTTCATGTAAATGTGTGGTAATGTCGTCCTTCAGTAGCTACACATCGCATTGGAAAACTCTAATATGCGACAAATATACGACTAACACTGTATGTTTATTATTGGTTGCCATGTATCTCTTCTTATGAATCAAATACTATGAAAGCTGTCTCTCTGATTTCCATGAATACATCTAAACACACGGGTGGAGAATTAGTGATATGAATGTTTCATGTAAACAAAGACTATGGTCTCCACTTTGAAATGAGGGAATTTTTATTCATTGATACGTTGTTTGTGAGATTTTAAGTTGAATTATTATGTTCGCTTCATCTTTTAGGACTCTACTGTACTCTGAAATCATGTTAAATGTATAGTGTGTATTTTCTAATAGCTTATGCAGATGTAAGTGTTATTAAAATGTGGTAAAACTATTGCTTTTCGTTACATCCAACCCACTCCCTTTTTAACAAAAACAACACCACCTCTTGAGGTAGAAACGATGAAGAAAGTTCATTTTACATCTTTAAATCCTTTCAACAGCAACCTCAATATTGAAATGGAACCACACTGTGGAGTGTACCCATTCACGGCGATCATATTTAGCCTCGTAAACTAGTTTGTTATCCCACTGAGCTTTCAAATGTACGTGAGTGGTGTAATCATAAACTGATCAGTTATTCATTTTTAAGTGTGCCTCTCCGCTTGGAGGCCCAAGAACTCGAAATTATTCTCCATTATGAGAGCGATCATTGCCTTCGTGTGGTCTCGCCAACGTCCGATTCAGTAATTGCAACAAATGACATGGTGAAAAAGAAAAGGTGGCAGTAATATTCATGATACTGCTGCACTCACTTCAGGGAAAGGATTATTTTTGCTTTTTTTTGCCTGTTGGAAGAACTGCCGATTGCTGCTATCACTGTAGACAAACGACAGATCGCCAGTCAATTACACGTGACAGACATCATGTGGGCCTTCAGAGGGCGATGCAGTCTCTGTGGGTTTACTCCCCTCTGTGAATAACAAGTACAGTTGGTCACGCTCCAGTTGACTAAACAACCTGAGGGGCACATGTCAGTCATGATAGCAAAGGCAGCTGGTTTTCAAGGCCCATGTTTCCCATTAAACCTCTGCTTGGCCAGGTCAGTAAGTCCTTCAAACAGCAAACATGAAGTCCTGCTTGTTCCTGCCTTCCTTCCACTGGCCCTCGTGCTTCAAAGCGATGCACTTAGAAAAAGGAAAGTCGTCTAAGAATGTGTCTGACCGAGAGAGATCAAGTGTGGAAAAAAAACCTGAGCCAGACTGTGCAGCTGCACCGTCTGCTGTATTGTATGATTTCATCTTTTTTCTTTTTTTTTTTATACGGCTATTTAATTACTTATACAATACAGTTAATTTTGGTTAGGCTAGTTCTCAGTGCTACATACAGTATGGACGCGTTACTTGTCACTTGCAAACACTTTGCACAGACTACAACATACGTACAGCCACTCCTGTCTCTTTTTTTAAATATGACTATATATATATACTACAGTGATTTATTTTTAAAACACAAACACATACTGCAAAATCAGTACGTGTTTGAGTGAGGCCCGAGACATGTGAGACACAGCGCTCTCTCTCTAAGTGGATGCGAGATCTGCCATTTGTGAAATGTCCTCTCCACTGACGCTGCTGTGGACACTCGCTGTGCAAACACAGTGGCCTCTGTGCCTCGTCGGTGTCGCCGCTCGCGTCTTGAAATGTCACATTAGATTCAGGCAGATACAGAACACGGACATTTGTCTTCTTCTTCCTCATCAACAATAAATCAGCTTCATGTCGTCCGAGAGCCAAGTCCACCCTCGGACCGTCTCCCATCAGTCCACTCTCTCCGTCACTCCACTGTCGGTATGCTGTTGACTTGGTTGTCTTGGCCGCGGCCGGACGTGTTTAAGGAGCCGCGCTTCAGCAGCCTATTGATGATGTCAGAGCACGTCTTCCTGTACTGGTGTCGAAGCAGCGAGTACACGAAGGGGTCACACGCCGCCTTGCTGTACGCTAAGCACTTGGAGACGATGCCCCAGTGAGGATTGATAGGCACTGCTGGAAATAACTCCACAATCCTGGAGAGAAGCATAAAGACTGGTGAGAGAGGGACAGCAGCACCGTGCACAAGTACATACACATTTGTGAGATATTTCAAGCCTTAACCAAATATCGATATTTCAATTAACCCTTTAACACCTCAGGCATGTTTTTGCTTATTTTAACCATAAAAGGACCAGAAATGATCCTGTGATTTTGTGGCTTTTGCCCATTTTTCCAGAATAACTTTCAATATCTGGAGGTTATTTACAATTCACTGCATGTTAAAATGGTGTATTAACAATTTGAAATGAAGAAAACAAAAGGTTTTATTCAGAAAAAATACTGTCGTAACCAGATTTGGCGTGTTAAATTTGAAAATTGAACAGTATAAAACATATTTAAAATAATATTTGTTTGAGTCTTTGTCTCAATGTCCAGAAACAGGCCAAAAAATGGAAACTTATGAACAAGTGTTTTTCCAACTCTCTCCTCTCTGGTGACAAAGACACTGATTGGCCGACTTCCTTGCAACAGCGTGAGTGGAATTACCGTAATAAACACTCAGCTTTCAGAAACCGCTTGAATATTTCCGATAGCACAAACCGTCGCACAATTGCAGTGACGCAAAATGCGCTTGTGCAGACGTGTTAACAAATTAAGACGCTAAAGTAAACAGTCCCTGCCAGTTTCACTCGCCGGGCGTCTCTACTTCATGTCTCCTCACGGCGGCGCTGCTCCAATGAATGAGGGAAACTGGGGTGGAGAGAGTTTACAAGATAATGGTGGAGAAAGCTACGTTAAGAGATGCCACGTTCAATGCATAGACTTTATGCACTTTGTTCTCTATGTTGTGAATAAATAGAGAAATCCTGCACTTTTAACATTTCAAATATCGCGATGTATCGCTATATGATTGTCTTGCAATATATTGATTATGACAGAATCGCTGTATCGTGATATTATTGGTATCACGGACCATGTATCATGTATTGTATCGTGCAATTCCCACCCTTAGTGTTCTGCATAGGGGAGGAATAATGTCAATGACATGACATTACTGTAATATCTCCTCTAATAATACTCATTACCATGCTGTGAATTGTATTACTTCCCTATTTCTATTAAATTATTATGGTCACCATGTTGTTACTGTACCGAAATATAACGTACTATGATTGCTTGCATATAAGTCTGTGACAAAAATCACAATCTTCCTCTCTGAGTATATGAGCACTTTGTGAGTTATAGTCCCATATAGAGTAAAAGAGACAGGAAAGCAGTGTATGCTTTGGAGCATGGCTGTGATGGGATTGAGAGCAGATGTCATGCACCGTGCTCACATTCTCAGCTCCTCTCCAGCTCCGCTCTCATCCAAATATGGCTTCTCTCTTCTGATTTTCAAGAAACCACGAGAGTGCTGCCAAAGTGCAAAACTCTTAAACTCAAAATGACAGTTAACAAAACTAGTGTGTGGCATAGCTTATGTCAGACGACTAAACCTATGTTGCCATACAGGACTATTTGACAATGTGATCTCTTCCACATGAAACCTCTTGTGTGGTTACAATCCTGTATTTATTTGATTAAAAAGGTCACATAATGACTTTTACAGTCTCGCCTCTTGTCTGCATCTCGGGGTCACTCTGCTCAGGCGAGCTCGTAAAGACATTAAATTGCTGCTTTCACACTCATTTTTGAGATATTTTATTGAACGTGCCATCATAAAGAGGTGTAAAAAAAAAAGAAAACGAAAAAAAAAACGCTGATCCTCTTCTCTTGCACTCTGTATGATTACTCTGTCCACAGTGGAGCTTTGTCAGCACATTAACACTGGCCTTGTGGGCCAGTAGCCCATCAGTGGTGTTTGCCCACATTATCCACAGCACCAAAGAGAACAGGAGGTTAAGTCAGCTGCCACGCTGCACAGCGGGGTTTCTACTATATACACGACGACCCTGATGACAAACGAGTGCTACACAAGCGGCGGAGAAGCTTCGAGAACAATGTATATTCAGTAAACTGCCATTTGCAAAGGGAGACCATGCAGAGCTGTCGCCATCCATTACTAACGTCATGTAATCTGCTTATTATTAGCCCTTCATTTACAAGTCCAACTGTCTAGGACCTCAATTAAAGAGCTTTTATGTTACGATATTAAACAATGATATTCCGACCAGACAACTATACGATTCTCATAACCTTCTCCTCATTTGATTAAACCCTTTACTACGTTTGGGCGAGCGCTCTTTGCGTTACCGTGATTACACGGCACTTTGAAGGCTCAGTTTGAGGTGCACTTCAAAGCCAACCATGTCGTTATTACGGTAATTTTACTGACACCGACGCAGGGAGCAGACAAATCGGCGTCTATCCAAACACACAGAGAGCATCGCATTTTTATCAAATATCCAATTTTTAGACAAATACTCATGCATTTTACTGGTCTAATTTCAAAATTAAAATGCAAAATCTCTTATTCATGTACAACTACTGTGTTTTTTTTCATAATAAAACTCTAAAATCAAATCTCAAATAGTTTTTCTTGACTTTAAAATGTTAATGTGCTCTTTATATGTATATATGTATATAGATATATATATATATCTATATACACAGTAAATTGTAAATAACTGCCACATATTGAAAATTCTAAGTGCTCTGGAAAAACGCACTTACTCACGAAAGCACTTACTCACAGGACATTTTCTGGCCCTTTTATGGGTACAATAAGCAAAGGTTAAAGGGTTAAAATGATGTCTTAAAGAGCCAGGTCTTTGCAATATCATCTTTGAAGTTATAAAAAATACTCAAATGTATTAAACTAACGTAAAATTAGATTTGATGTCCATGTGTGGCTTCACAAATGCCCTGTGGGTTCATCCTAAAATAGAGGCAGGAAATGCTTCTTGAGGAGATATTTTCTGCATTTTCAGGACCCAATGTTCTTGGTGCTGTTTCACTAATCATCCACAATCAGCTTAAACTTTTTACCCCAGCAACGAGCAGCTCCTTTCAGTTAAGGGCTGTATCACTTTTCCAGAGCACAGCTATACTGCATTTTCCAACTTACTTTTTTGGTACCAAGCCAAGCATGCAGATAATTTAACTTTTTTTTTTTTCTTTCTAGGTTTTGAGAAACCAAGAAACAACCAAAAACAACAAAGGTCAGTGGACTGAGTCGTCCATGACGCTGGAAAGGACACATATAAAGAGCAAAAACAGCATTGTTGGGAGTTTTCACAGCAGTTAACTATAGTTTTTGCTGTGTATACTGTCTATAATCTGCACATACTGTCTGTTTAGGATGCTCTCTTTGTGCAGTGGTTTTATGCACGCTGGCGGCACCTAACCGCATGAGATGCAAACTTGACGAGGAAAGTGCAAATGCAGCAGCGACGGCAGAACACAGACATATTACTTATCACAGGGTCAGCCAATCTCATCTTCCCAATCTGGCCTCCACTGTGTGGAGAGGAAGCAGAGACAAGGCAGAGAGGAGGAAGTGGGGGTGGGCAAACCCGGAGAGGAGGGGAGGGAGCGTTGAGAGAAACCAGCAAAACAAAAGCCTGCAGCCTATACGCCGCAGTGTGGGCCAGAGCTCACCTGGTGATCACGTAGGGAGCAAAGCAGAGCATGAAGGTGCCAATGAACGTGCTGATCTTCCTCGTCGCTCTCTGCCGCCGCCGTCTCTGCTCCTCCAGGCAACGCTGGCGGACGCTGGAGACACAGTGGGCAACTGGGTTTATAACGGGTGAGACACACTTCAAGTAAAGACCACAAAGTGTCCCGCATGAGACACAAAGGAAGAAGAGACCATGTCTGTTGTACATGGGGTTGAAGAATGAACCAGCCAAGGCTGAGCTGTGGTCAGATAATTGATTTATCCCAAAGACATGTTTGTACTGCAAAGTAAAGGCCTCTACTACCTGGAATTACAATTCCTAACAGTCGATTTTAGACGTTCGCCTATAAATGCACTGTGTTGCAATGATCCAAAACTGCTTTAAGTAGGAGTTGATGACACTGGGGTGATGAGTGTGGGAAAAGAACACCAGCATGCTGTAATAAGTACCTCGAACACACACACACACACACACACACAGGTTTTCTTCCTCTTTTTTTAGTCATAGTGTGTGGTTATGAAGTAAAGCAATCGCTCTGTATGACATTTCAGTTTAATCAGATTGTGTGTCCCCTCTGAATACTGAGGGCTCAATTCAAATGTCAGTGCAAAGCATCATTAACTGCACAGTTTGTCCTGTGAGCAGACACACAACAGTGTCATTCCAGCTCCTGATGGCGGCGCTTGTCATCGATGGCACCAGCCACGGTGACGAGGGTGCTGCCTGCTCCCCGTTTCCCCTGTGATCCGGGGGTTTGTACAGTTTGTTCCCGCTCTACAGCTGAATATTACACACACTGCCTTAGTATTATTATTATCATCTCAGCCAAGGAGGTTAAGCTTTGGGCCGCAGAGTCTGTCTGTCTGTCCGTCTGTGAGCAGCATATCTCCAGACATTGAGGATTGATTTGGACGCGTTTTCTCTGGACATAGGTTATAGTTCAAGTAAGATGTTTGTGGTTATTTGGATTCAAATTTGGGATAAAAAAAAAGAAAAGTATTGCAGCCTTGGTGGAGGTGCAAGAGGGTGGAAAGTTAGAGTTATTCCGTGGGCCCAGCAGTGAAAGAGGCCCCTTTCAGTGCTAGGTCTTTTTTATTCATTTATTTATTCTTGTAAAACTGTAAACATAGCATTTTCACCCCTCTGTATGGTTGAGTCTCATCAATTAAATAGTGATGAATCCATATCCATATCACTTTTTTTGTTTCTGATACCAAAAACCTTATTACCTATGGATGCAGATAAATGTGTTCTACCCATTTTCAACAATTTAGCTGTGACACAAAACTTGTGTGCTGATACACTGGCCACCTATTGCTGTGCAGAAGATTAGGATTAAGATTACAGTATGTATGGTGTACAGATTGTATTAGAATTTAATATTTTCTTTACTTGATGTGCAAAAGTAGACCATCTTTTAGACCAATGTCCCGATACTACATTCAAGCACTTGAAGAAGGGGGGGCAATATGTGCAGTATACGTGTAGTAGTAGTAATAATAATAGTAAGTTAATGGAGCTCACCTGGGATGTATATCCACCAGCAGCACCAAAGTTTGCATTGTAATGACGTCGATCCTTTTACAGTGAAACCTCGCCACTTTCAGTACTTTGAGGTAAGTGACACATAACACTATAAAAGACAGGAGAAAGGTGAAGGAGTGGAAAAACACGGTGAAGATGACAAACTGGGTCCGGCTGCTCGCCCTGGGGTTGGCCAGGGTGCAGGACGCGTAAAGCCGGTGGTATCCCACCCAGGAGAGGCAGGTGGCCACCGTGGAGAAGGACATGGAGTGCGCCCACGTGTAGCCGAGCGCAAACGCCGCGTCCTTGTGGCGCATTTTGGAGTGATACCTCAGCGGGAACACCACCGCGATCCACCTGTCGATGCTGAGCGCGGCCATGCTCAGCATCGAGTTCGTGGACAGGAAGGTCTCCAGGAATCCCACGCTCTGACAGAAGCCGTCCCCTCCCGGCTGAGTCTTGCTGACGAGTCCCACCAGAGTGAGCGGCATGTTGGACACGGTCAGCAACAAGTTGCAGAAGGTGAGGTTGAGGTTGAAGAGACCGGGCACCTGCTTGCGGATCTCCGGGTTGTACAGGAAACAGACCAGCACCAGGACGTTGGACAACAACGACACTATAATAATAACAACCACCAACACAGAGAGGATGACCTCCGTAGTGTCCATCCTGTGGTCACTCACTTATCCACACTTTTTCTGCACATATCCATTCATGCGCCGCCGCCGCTGCAGATTGGCATTAATCCCCTCATCAGAACCGTGCCCGTGCGTCCCCACTTCTCTCTCCACCGGTGGAGATCCGCGCCGCTTGTCCCCGCTACATTGTCACCGTGTTGGAGATGATCGGGAGGATTCCGACATGAGCAGCGCTTTCTTTGTTTGTTTTGGGGATTCGTAGTTTTGAATCTTCCCCTCCTCCTCCTCCCCTTCTCCTACAAACTGCAGGAAACCAAGCTCCCGTGCCAAAGCTGCTCTCTTCTGGCACTGCGTCTTGCAGTGGCGTCTTGTCGTCCAGTGATGCGCTCTGGAGGCATCACCCCTCCGCACACGCTGCCCAGTGTGTGGGCTACTCGCTCTCGCCTCCCCCGAGAAGCAATCTTATTAGGAGTGTGGGATGAGTTTTCCAATAATTTCACATAATCCAAACTTATCTTTTACTGGAAAATTGTGGAAGAAAAAAAGTGCATCAAGGACAAATGTTAAATGATTCATTAGTTTCTTGGACTCTAAACACCCAGTTAATGGTTAATTGCAGTGTCTGTGTTGTTTTCAAGTGGAATGGTTACACACTGCACAAAAGAGCAAACAAAATCAACACTAAATGACTCATTCAATCAAATATTATTAGATTTTAAATCAAAGACATATATAAGGCTTCTTCCATGTTTTTGCACCATCACTGCACTCCAGCAGCATGTCATCCTCAAGGATCTCTGCTGATTTTGTCTGCTCCATCAGACTGATGTGGAGCAACATCTTCTGGTCGGTCCCCCTGGAAGCCAAACGACGCCCCCACACTCTGCTCCCCCCTCTGGACTTGGAGTGTGGAGAATTTTCCCTGTGAAGCGTGGGACTCATCTGAGTGTGCAGCAGCACGTGAGCCACTGGGAGAGAGTGTGAGGTGATGGTTGTAGATGCAATGGGGGGGAGATTGAGACAGAGTGAGGGTGTGTGGGTGGAAAGAGGAATTGTTACTGCAACACACATGATATTCCAGTGTGGAGATCCTGTGATACAGTGCACGCTTCAGAGTTTCTCTTCACTTTCATCACTGTGGCAAAAGGTGAGGGTTTTCCTCGGATGTGAGGCTCATTAAAATGGCGTCCTGTAAATGGCGTCTGTGGTGAACATATATAGGCTGATTTCTGCTCTTGATGCAAAGAGAAGGCTGCCGCAGGGAGGAGGAGGGCAGAGAAGCCTGCCAGCTGCTGGTTGTTATTTAAGCTGAAATGCGGCCCCATTTCTGTCCCGAGTAAGGCTTTTGGCTATGATGGATGCGTTCCCAGCACCACACTCGCACATATCATTGGCCATTCAGCCTTTGGAGAGAGGCACAATCGAGCGCTGTCATGCAAGTGCTTCTGCAGGTCCCTATAGTGTCAGTTTAGAGGCCTTATCAGCCCACAGTCACTAGATGATCCCAGGCACGAGCTTTGCAGCTTTTTGGAATTATTCTATTCACAAGTAAATGACAGCGACACAAATGATAATGTCATCCTGAAATATAGGACTCTAAGTGAACGAGAATGGGCAAATACTGTGCAAATGCTTCTTTAAAGAAACATGATTAAGAGGGTTTTGGTCCTGTAGAAGTGCAATGTAGAACACAGTCACACAAAGATCCTCATTCATCATCATCAGGCGACGTTAGACAGGTCGCTTTTGATAAATGCACATTTAAAAACACACAATGCATCCTCTTTCACCAGGAAGAGAAGAGAACACTATATGTTAATGAGGATCCATGAAAACTAAGCAATTTGGACACACTGTCTACTCCGGACCTCTGGTAATCAAATGCTTAAATGAACAGACCTACAGCACCTTCATATTATGTAAGTGTTAGTGAAGTCAGTCCAGACAAAAGTCATCAAACCTCACTGATTTTGTCATTTATACATCACAAAATGGCTTTATGAGCTTTGAGACACATGCAAAGTTTGTTTACAGCACAAGTGTATGGAGCAGGTGTCCACTTGGAAGCAACAGATAAAATATAGTATGAAATATCAAAAGATTGAAAAAAAACAAACAAAAATCTCAGCCATTTCATCAAATTTCTTGTGTTGTTTGATGATCATGAATTCCCAAAGGTACAAAACTAAATCGGACATTGAAAGTCAATTTTCCTGACAAAACCAATCAACTTTTTTTTTTTTACCTGAACATATTTTTTGAAGGAATTATTCTCCTGCATTCTGTTCATTATCAAAGTATTTTTGCTTTTGCATGACAGCTCGTCAGTGTCTTCATTTAATCCAAGTGGAACAGTGTCGGTGCTGATTGTCGTCCTCACTGTGTCAAGATGTGTGTATCACCTAAAATCTGATATTTGCACGTGTGTGTGTGTGTGTGTGAGTGGGTACTGGGTAGTGGACGGTTCTCTGGGTCTGCAGTGTCTGAGACAGCATCTCAAAGTGTGCGGACTCACACGTTTGAGGATAATACCTCTTGTCAGAGGATTTAACAAGTGTAGGACTTGACTGTGAGAGACGGTGGGATGACAGAGAGCCTGCCGGCCCTCCTCCTTTTTTTTTACTGTGATAGTGTGGATTTGAATTTGCTGCCAGTTCCAATTCCACACTTGACTTCTCATGGCGCGACGGGCCGGAATAAATTTTAAACCTAAATGTGTGCTTTGGTTTTGACATTTCCCTGACTCACCTTTTGAATATAGACCTGTCACTCTTATTTACAACGTGCATCTCAATACGACGCAGGATTTCTCTGTGTTGGGATGGGGTCGAGAAAAAAATTTGTTGTTACTGGACTATACGTGTTATCTAACAGTATATGCATGCTATATGACGCGAGCGGTATAGCACAGCTGCTGAATGGCACATAAAGGTCTCGTAGGTGAGGACAGGAAGGACACTGACTCAGACAAGACGCTTTAATACAAACAGAGTTAAATGCCAACCTGCAAGCAAGGAGAAGGGGAAGTGTTGACAGTGCTAACAATAACACGGAGTAGCCAGCATCCCTTTGCCCCCTGACTTACTCATCACCACTGAAACCAGTCTGACGATAAATTCAACAATGATGGGCAAAAGTGCCTCTCCGTAGATTTGCAAAGACGGCCGTGCACATCGTGTGATATTTAAATGATTGTCAGCAGCCGAGTGAAACTGGAAGCCAGCTCGTTTCAAAGCAAAAATAAAAAGATCCATTCAGCATCTCGAAAGTTCACTGTTGTATCTAACATTTGCGTTTGTTTGGTGTAAATACTGCACCACATGATGGCACCAGATAAAAAGTCAGAGAGAGTGCAAGCGACGACAATCAGCTTGAGAGGTATTGAATGTGTCTTTATCATTTCACAGTAACTCGTCCAATAAACTGTCCACCTCAACCTCAGGGTGGCGCCGAAGGAACAGTTACGTGGTCCGAGACCACGTAACTGTAAGACATTTCCAATATTTCTTGAGATATATTTAAGTTTGGTACATAATCTATTTCACTTTTCACCTCAGTGTCACTGGCAATAAACAGGTAAGTCTGACATCAGCTCAGTAAATGTTTGTATATGTGTATAATCAGTTTGAAACAAGAAGGATTTTATTTTCTGAGCCTTAACCCTTTAGCACCAAGCGTATCAGCGATGAAAGTCCAGCAGTTTCTGAAAGCTGAGAAGTGGCACGTCAAAGCCCACATGTGGTTATTACGGTAATGTCACTCGCACTGTTGCAGGAAGCCGGCAAATCTGCACCTTTGTCACCAGAGAGGAGAGAGTTGAAAGAACGCCTGAACATAGTTAGTACAGGCAGGACTGAGTTAACATAACATAACATAAAAAGTTAACATGAAGCGAAAAGACCAAATAATCTCCAAACACAAGGAGAGGAGGACGACAACAGAGACAGCGACGGCAAATGCAAGCATGAGCTGATACGACAACACTTTTGCAGATCCTCCCAAACTTGAAATCACATTCACGCCACCTAAAACTCAAAGAAATCATGGTGGTCCAACATGACAGTCTCATGTAAATAGAAGGCTCATGCTGTTCATACATTCAAGTGATTCTACACTGAATAAATCCATCCATCTTCTACTGCTTTATCCTCCACATAGCTGACATAGGGCGATAGGCAGGGTACATCCTGGACAGATCCATCTTAGATCCATCCAGTCCATCTTAGAAGCAAACAACCATTCACTGGAGAAAACCCACGCACACACGGGGAGAACATGCAAACTCCACACTGTAACAAATTACTGTAAAAATACTGGATATTTTGCACAGTAGTGTACCGTTTTCCATTAATACAGTTGAATACTGTAAATTCTGATGTCTTTGAGGAACAAAATATTAACGGCAAGCTACTGTAAAATCTTACGGTAAAAAGCAGTATTTATTTAAAATTTACAGCAAGCTACCTGTAATTTTACAGTATAATATAGTATTTTTTTCTTTTTCCGTTATTTTTTTTTAAATCAGACTTGCTCTTTGGTCAGTTTAATCTGAGCAAAATAAAAAAAAACTCAGTGAAATTAAAACTAGCCCTACACATACAGATTGAGGTCACAATAACAAAAAGGTGAAGAATTAGTTTTCATCCGGACTGCTGAAAGCACCAAACTGGATGAAGCACTTGAGACATCACCTGCTGCTTTCCTCACCATTCTCTCCTGAACTGCGCAGCACACCCTCATCCATCCTGTCCCCATGGCTTTCTTAAGAAGGTAAATATAGTCTTGCAAAAGACAACATAATGCTAATGTGATTTTGTGTTGGATTAACATTTTATTGACAGTTTTTTGCCAAAAAGATTGAGTCAAAAGTATGTGCCACATGCTAGCATACGCTAGCATACTCTCATTTAGCAACTATGTGGACACAAGTTTAGCTTTCTGTTGAAGCACAATACTTAAATTAGCACAAGTTGGCTTGTTGTCAGATCTAATTAAGGTGGGCTACAAGGTTCTGTTTTACCATTTGTTGTTTTACTTTTTCAAGTAAAACGGTTGATGGGAGTTTATAGGGAGACGCTTGTTATCCAGGTTTATGCAAAAAGCTAAAAAGTAGCTTCAAATGTGCACTAATGTAATATACAGTAGCTAAAAGTTAGTTGACTAGTTGTTGATGTAATGATTTCTTTTTCTAAAGATAGTTTTGCTGTGAAGGCTTGTAGTGAAAACATGATAACTTGCAACATACGTGGTAAAACCTGCAGGAATACATTTGCACATGTCAGGCACATTATCACACATAATAGTTGTCTGCCTAATGCATCTTTCAAGTGTGGTTTCCCTGAATGCACAAGAGCTTTTTCTAAGTTTTCGGCCTTTCGCTCTTACATTCATTGCCATAAATATATATGTCCATATTAAATGCAAATGATCTTTATCTTATATATTTTCTCTATTATTACATTTTAGGCGCCTCATTGGGATTAATCCTGAGAGGGGAAGAAAGCCCAGCCAGGGGAAGATGGTGTCAAAGAAGACAGGGAAGCTGGCAACAACAGTGAATCCCCATGTGGCCATTCTACTAAAAAATTTGATGGATGACCAAAACTAGCAGTAAGGTTAATTGAAGTTGAATTGGCTGATAATTTGTATAAAATAAAATACAAAGTTTAATGAATGTAATGTTAGCCATCACTTGTCATAGTTCAAGAAAAAATTCTGACAACCAAGTAGTAATGGTGTTTTTATGGATTTTGCAGATACTGAAAATGTTCAGCTTTAATAAATGCCTAATGGCCATCTCTTGTCTGAGCCATTTCTGTGATAACTATTTTAATTTATTATTATTATTATTATTATTATTATTATTAATATTATTTTTATTTTTAAATGTAAACATTTTAAATCATTAGTTTATATCACTGTGAAGAACACATTCTACAGTTTTACAGTAATAAGTTGTTAATGGGGAATGCTGTAGGAACTGTAAAATAACAGTATAACTGCAACCAAAGAGCTGACAGTATAATACTGTAATGTTTATTTTACATACAGCACAGTACTGTAATATCTTTACGGTACTAAACTGTTGTTGTAAATCACAGTAGGTACACTGTAGAATAACAGTTTAAAGCTGGCAACTGTAGCTGCCAGTAGTTTACTGTAATTTAACGGGAAATTTTGTTACAGTGCATGCAGAAAGGCCCTTGTTCCAACCAGGTTTCGAAACCGGGTCTTCTTGTTGCAAAGGCAAGAGTGCTTACCACTACACCAACCGTGTGGCTGCACTCCACAAATAAATGAATGAAATAAAAATGGAAATCATCTAAATCTTACTGAATATCCACTAATTAAAAGCATCACTTTTGTCACCTTGTATTTAGCATCTTCAGCCACTTGTTTTAATTCGACAGGTCTATAATTAGTCAATGGTTCAGTCAACAGGAGACGATGACAGCCGAGAAACCGACCGAAAATGGGGAGCTAAAAATAAAACCTTGCTCAGCTCTCTCTCTCTTTCTCGTCTGTAATTTCATCACGTTATCAACCACATCTGCTTGTTTGAACAATGCAGGCGTCCTTTGTGTAATGACAGGTTTGTGCTTTGAAGATCAAGCATGTTAGCGCAGATATAATTTGGCTTCCCTTGACTCACTGTTACTGAACTTTTTTATTTCACTGATCTTTTACCACAGCGAAATAGTGCATCATATTCCACCGCAACAATTCACTTTGTAGGTTAAGATAAAAATCATTACATCACTTTATAAACTTATGGGGGTAAACAGCCCAAATCTTTATGAATTCATGACAATATTAAAATGCTGCATCGTCAGCAAAGTCTACAGTCGTGCTGCACATTTTATGGGGCTGCGAATTCTCTCTTTTACCGTTTACAGCTGCCACATCTGATTATGGAGCTAAGACACTTATACACAAACATTTCTGCTGACTTATGCCACTTCAAGTGTGACATTTTTAAATTGTATTGCAACAGTATAACGACATGGACCGATGCAGCAGAGATTTTACTTCACTCTGGTGAGTTTACAGCTGTAGTGACCACTTCTTTAACAGAAGGTCATGATCCGAAAAGTGATAAAATTACAGTCTTGATGGCTTTTCTTCAACTACTCAGAAATCTAATACATGTTGATATCATAATACAGTGTAGTACACCAATATGTTTACTTTTGGTACTCAACATCTAACTATACTCACACATAACAGATGAAAAATTACAAATGCCTGAATATCTAGATTAATCCAGGACCAGAATGATAATTCCTCGGTGACTGTGTGCAATAATCTAACACTGAGTGTAAGCGTCCTTGATAGGAGGCTTTTGCTCATGTCTTCCATCTGTATGTGCCAGGCTGAGAACAATCTAAAACTGCTTGTCTTTTCACATTAGTTGTGCTGATGTGGAGGAAACCCTGCGACAGAGCCTGGGTTCACCATCAGAAAATAATAATCTGCACAAAGGCTCTGGTCTATGGCTTTTTGTTGTTTTGGCAGCGTGACAACAAAACTCATGGCCACAAATAAGCAACTGTTAAACACAAAACTGATGGATTTCTGCTCAACAAATCTTAGTATGTGTTATTATAAAGCAATGGACTCCAATTATTATCTTCTTAACCTTCTTCTTAACCTTCTTAATCGTAACCTTTTCGCTATAGCACTGTTTAATTAGGTAAAAATGGTGATAAATACAGAAAAGAGCAGAAATAAGCTTTGCTTTTGTCTAATGTTAACAGAGGTAAAAGCTTGGGCTCAACACCAGTGAGGTTTTCGCCCCATTACAGAAATGAAAAAAAAGAGATGATTTTGCACGTTCACCCTTGACGATGTCAATCCCACTCGTGTACGCACTCAAATATGAGGCCATCTGTCTTTCATCTCTTTATTTCACAGATGAGTTCACAATGTCATTATCAGCTGTTCTCTGAAGCCTCTGCCACATCACACAGCAAAAGCAAACACAATTTGTAAAGTATTGATCATCTCATTAGCAATTCTCCAGCGACGAACCACAAGTGTCAGACGTGGTGTGAGAGCTGCACAGGGTTTGGATTCAGTAACGTTCAGATAAATGTGTCGCACGGCAAGCGGCAACAAATGAAGCCGAAAACACAACTTCTTTAAATTCCTTTTAACTTTTCTGATCGTATTTATGACAAAAAGCAAACACTTTTACTTAAGTACAGTAAAGTTTAGATTTTACTTAACAAAATCTTATAGCTGGAATAAAATAGTTGGTCAGCTGCACTTAGGGAGTATAACTTGGTGTTTTTGTTGTTGTTGATGTTATTTTTCTGCCTGTCTTTATCTGAAAATAGGCTCTGTCAAGCAACACTATCAGACCTGATGCAGGATTATCATTTACAGCGTGGGCTGTGGTATGAAGCCTCTCTCAAACTCCTGAGAGCAGTTCTGAAACTTTTGCTTGTACTCCCTTGAACCTGTTTGCCGCCGCCGCCTCGCTTTACTAACACAGTGTTGCTGTTGCCTCCGTCTGTTTTGATTTAAAACTAATCGCTTCTTGTGTGCGGTGCAGGAATGTTGCCGGGCAACACGAGATCTAAACACTGTAATACTGAGAAACACAGAGCTGATAGGCTTACTCAGCATTCTGTGAACTCATTTGACAGTGGTTTGAATATAACAGACTTCACGCAGTAGTTTTATTAACTATTTCTCACCTGAGGCTTCATCACAACCACTTTCAACATGTTTCAGTAACTATGAAGGTAGAGAATAAAAATAAAAATGTGAGTATTGCTTTAGGTTCTGGCCTCATTTAGCTGAGTTTGACTTCGGCCATGATGACAATGAATGCATATTTGTAGTCATCATTTTGAAGCAGCAACAGTTTCAGGAAGAATAAATTAGTACTTAATAATAATAGAATAATAGTTATGTGCACACAATGCAAAAATAGACCAATTCCAGGGTGCATTGTGGGAATATAACCATGTGAAGTGAGAGCATCGCCTCTGATACACAAACTCAGGTGTGCGAGAAAACTATGTAAAGCCATGAGATGAAAGGACAACTCCTGTTGTCTTCATTAATTCAGTTGGTTCCATCCATATTCACCTGAGCTCATCAGTGTGTTTCATACCAATCCAGCCTGCTCATCCCCTGCGTTGTGCTGAAAAGCCAATTTCCTCATGGAGTGATCTAATTCACTACAAGGATTAATTTGCTCTGCTAATTTGATATTTGATTCCACAGTACTTCCATAAATCCCTCCCTTAAAAAAAAAAAAGTCATCAGTGTTCCATTCACCTTTGAGAGCAACCGTAATTAAAAACGCTAACGCGCAATTCTTCTTTTTATTTGTAGCTATAAGGAAACGAGCAGGAATGGAATGACAACAGAGTTTGGCTTGAGATAATAGATTTTATATCAGCATAATTACATGAATATGAGAGTGTAATGGTTTTGTTTTTTTTGCCATATCGAGCTTGCAGGAGACTGCAATTAACCTCTGCTGTTCCTTCTCTAACATGCAGCTCTCACACATGGTGATGCTTCATCACACTGTGCAAATGCAAACTTGATCACATCACATTAACGACTTTCTAAAGGACTGTTTTCCTCACTGCTTTATGTGCAAGTCATTTTGCACAGAAACATACTTTAGAGCTTTGCCATCACTGAGGGCGGCCAGAGCTGCTGTTTGTTCAGGTGGTTGTCCTATTACAGAAGATCCTTGTCATGATGACACACAATTATACACTCCTGCCATCTAGTGCAGCAAAGCAACATTACAACAATATGTTCAGGGAGCTACAATCACTGCATGTTCTCAGCACTGCTTCCTCCTTGTGGAAAAACAAGGTCAGTGCCGCTTTGGCATTTCCCTGCAATAAACCATGTCTCACCCCGGTGGCATTTGTAAATTGCCTGCTCCATTTTACCATCAAGGGGTTGTTTGAGCGTTTGAAATATTGTTACACAGGTTACAAGGTGTAAATTATCAATGTATGTCTTCTTTATAAAAATAGATAGCTCTTATGCTTAAAGAATAATACTCCTGGTTTTATACCATCTAACAAGCAAAGGTGAGAACCTGTTTGAGCACAAGAGTCCAAGATAAAACTCCACCCAATTAGGGTAATATTTTGGGGGCTGTCATCTCTGCCCCTGCAGCTGACATCCAGCCATTTGGCTCCTTGTTGAGATTAATAGCAGGAACACACAGGGGCCATTAAAGTTGAAAAGCTACTGCCCCACCTCTTCCCCAGCCCTGCCCCTAAAGCTATAAGCCCCAGAATGGCTCCTGAATGAATAGCTCTCACCAGTCCTATATGAAAAAACATGATTTTTAATTATGGGATGTGGCGTGATACCAGGGAGGAGAAGTAAAGAGGTCAGCAGGGAAAACCTTTCATGCCTTCAGAGGAAGTGACATTCACACAACTCAAGTTTTCATTGATTGGATCCCACTCGAGAGCTTAAGAGTTTTAATACTGTTTACTTGTAACTTAGTTAATGTGTTGATTTAAATTGTACTAAAAATATGTTCTTCTCAACTCAACTCAAAGTTATTTATAGAGCACATTTAAGAAAAACAACAAGGTTGACCAAAGTGTCGTACAGAATGACGTCAAATAACAAAATAAAATTGGTAAAAATAGAAAGCATAAAGACATAAAACATCTAAGAATGATACAGAGCGTAATAAAAACCCATAAGAAGCAAAGCAAACACACAAAAACAAAATAAGCAATTTTTTTATAATATTGACAACATAAGACATAAACGTTGGCTGTTGAATAATCACTTTAAAACATCTATTTTATCTATTTATTTAAATATCCTAACATTACAAAGTCATCGACTAATAATTGAACAAGATTTGTTCTTTCACTTAAACGACAACTTTGAAACTGAACTGGTTAAGTTTAACTTCATTTTTGGTATATCTCTAATAAACTTTTATTTCTTTAAGCAGGAAAATAAGTTGCACATTTCCAGATTGGGTTCAACAGCACATCTTGCATTGCTTTCTCAGACAGCACTGCTGCTGCTGCTGCTGCTGCTGCTGCTGCTGCTGCTGCTGCTGCTGCTGCTGCTGCTGCTGCTGCTGCTGCTCACTGGGCTCAGGCTGCTTGTCTACCAGGTCTGTAACAGTATCTGGATGGAAATGGATGGGTAGAGTCAGCACCTCCACTAAATGTCCATAATTCACTGTCAACAGCCAGCACAGGGTTTCCTAAAAGTATCTGAGCAGTAGCCAAAAGATCCCAGAGAACAAGTGCAAATCTCAGAAACATTGTGAGTTTGCTTGAAGCACAAAAACTACTCATTTGATCATAAAAATATGACAACTTTGAGTCAATTTCACTTCTTCTTTTCAGTTATATCAGTGATAATACCTTCTTCACTGGGACATTTGTCATGAGATAAGCTCTTATTAATTCATGGGTTCCAATATAATATGACCAGGACATAATATCTGTCTCAAACTATGATGGCTAAATGAATTATTTACTGCCGTTTGTATTCAGTGCCCACCGAGTCCTGCAGAGGGCAGGAGAGACAGCCCATGCCTTTCAACCTGAAACCCAAGAAGAACCTCTTAAAGAGAGTCACTTGCAATCAGAAAGCCTCCATTTAATTACAACACACAGGAAATTACCGAGTGAATGGGTCAGGCGCTGATAAGCGGCTGAGCCCCGAGGATGACAGCTCCTGAAACCTGAGGAGCCCCCGATCTCAAAGCTGACTTATCACAAAGGCCAAGTCTGGAAGCCTGACAATCTGATTGTACTGTCGTCCAGATTCATAATTAATATATTTATCAAATTAATCGCTGAAAAGAGCCCCGGGGCTGCCGAACAGTGGGGTAGATTCATTTGCCACTGGTTCGGCTTACAGCTAATAACAGTGTTGTCAGTAAAATAGGCCCAGAGTGGCCTGATGCCCCCAGACCTCATGACAGACAAATTGCTCATCTGTGTAGAGATGATATGGGGAATTTAGAGAGTGAACGAAAGAAAAAATGGCATTGTTTGGTGACAACCACAATTGCACCCTTGTTTCTCATGGTGAGTACTGAGGTGGAGGAACATGAAAGGGGCCTTTTTCTGTTTGGGGGAGAGCTGAAAATACCTGTTATACCTCTGGTTTTACAAATCATTCATCAAAGAGGCCATGTCTGCTGCTGCCATATGCTTTTCAAATCAAGAGGACTGTTTAAAAAAGTGACCTGGTATGTTGTAAGTGTATTTTATGAGTCATTTTATTCTAAATGATTTTACTTTTTTCTGTTTAAATGTCCAAATGTACAATATTCATTCAAAAGCATGTGGAGCTGCATCTCTATCCGAACGTTGCTGTACATTATAGAAACACTGTACTATACTGTACTGCACATGCACAGTCGTCTCTTAGTGCTTTGAATGTGAAAGAGTTTGTGTAGTTTGAACCACAAGTGTCCTCTCTGTGCCAAAACAGGGGGTTCTTTCATCTTTAATCAAAGAATGTACTAAGTCACCTGAGCCGCACACAGAACCATGAGTGTAACCATAGACTGACACACAGTCAGTCACACAGGTGTCTCTGTCAAATGACTTGTGTAAACTAAAGCAGAAAGGTTCATGTAGTTTAAGTGGTTCTCCTTAGGGGCCAAAAAATAAAATATAAGGTTGCTTTATTTGTTTGTTTGTTTTTTCTACCAATTTCCAGAGGTAAATGTGTTATTTGATCATCAGACAGTGGATCTGAGATACAGGTCTCATTACCACAACAACACAGGAAGTTGGGATTATAAAAAAATGAATAGAATTGACAAAAAGTCAACATAAAAGTCACTTCCTTCAAAGACAATAAAAGCCCCACACGCTCTTTACTGTGTTTCTGTCAAGTTTTATGAGTAAAGGATCTGAATAAAATTTAATTAATAAAAAACAAAACTGATCAAATTTAATCCACCTCTGTAATAGAATATGAATTAAACAAACACAGCAGCGTCACAATGATTTTAAGTTTATTCTTCATTTGACCAAGTGGGGAAATAATGGGTGAAACTGCCCTTTAACACAACTCAATGCTATTCATTGTAATTTTGTAGTAATTTGATGTGCAAACTTACAGGGGATTTGATTCAGCCTTGAAATACTACAACTTTACATTACTGTATTATTTATCATTTATCTTCTTAAGTATAGATTTTTGTCCTTCTGCGTCACAATCACATCAAAATTTAGTCTAAAAAAAACACACACACAAAATATTATCACTAAAGACTCACTGAATATCTCTCTCTATCTCTCACTTTAAGACCTTTTCTCTCCCCAAAGATGTTGCCTCTCATCCCGAATTAGCCGATTACAAATTGGACACATATGGTTCCATTTGGATCACTAATGAGCATCCTGAAAAGCCACTGCGTAAAAAATGACACTGCATCGTTTGTCGCTCCCTTAGTTTCCCCATCTGGTCCCTCTGAAAAATGTGAAATTGTTGGTAATCAGTGGTCATCATCTCAGGTCATCAGCAGCTGTAATTTCAAAGTAAAATATGCCCTATTCCTCCTTTATTAACATATCGATCAAATGTAATATATATATATACGTATATATATGTATATATATATATATATATACATATATATATATACGTATATATATACTGTATATGGTAGTAAACTTTATTTTATTCACACTTAACCTATATGATTTGGCCTACACTAATGTCCAGGGCAGCATAAAATGCACTGATGATGATGATGATTGCTCGATTGACCTTACACCCTGAAGGTTACGCTTGACTAATCTTGTCTTGTTTGCTCTGTAATAATGTTGACGTGACATGTGTTGTCCTCGGCAGTACTTGTGCACGTTGGTGTTTGTGTTGTCTTGCAGCAGCTTCGTCGAGGTGCTCGTCCACAAGCACAAGCTCGGCAGGTTCAGCTCACCGCGCTCTTCTCTGCAAAGCCGTGCACCAGGCAGATACAGTACAGCACAGGCTCATCAGAGGTGCCGACCATGCACGCGCCCGCTTAGTGAGAGGGCTCTCTGCCTGTAATTGCCAACAATTACAACGTGCGCCGCACACGAGGAGTTCAACACTATTTTCAAACACGGTGAAATGGCACCGAGGCCTCCTCCTCTCGCATCCGTGATAATTGAACAATTAAACTTTAGCATTCTAATTACCTCTTCATATGTCATGACTATTTACTGAGGCAGGCCGGTTACAAGGAGAGTTCTCCAGGGTTACAACAAAACTGTTGTTCACACTTTTACACAACATTTTTAATTCCATAAACTGCATGTATTATATTAGGAGTGACATTAGCTGGCACCATGAAACACAAGCTTTTTTCTCTTTTTATGTTCAGGTTGGCTCGTAATTATACAGGTGATTGACCCGTGATCACTTAGAGGCCATTTTCTTGAGGTCAATCAGCTGCAGCCCCTATTAAACCTCCTGCTTTGGCAGGATTTAAATCACACACTTTGATTGGGGCAGTTTAAGCTCTTTATACTCCTCACTCTTAAATGCTCATTCTCCCTCCAAAACGAATGGACACGAATACACAGAGAGCATATGGAGAATCTCTCGTATTAATAATGCAAAGGAAATGAGCAAAGATGAGCGAGCAGAGCATCGGCGATGTTCTGTGACCATTACTTCTGCAAATGAGATATATACGATTTGAAAGACTGCAAAAGTATCATCTTCTTGTTCGTGAGAATCTGACAAATACGTGAAACTTGTGCCATTATCCTTCTCCAGATTAAGCTCCTTTCTTTCTAGTATGGTCACCAAGCTCTCTGTGGTAGATAAGCTCCCCAAGTATGAATCCTGATGCCTAATTATATTAAAGAGGGGAGCTGAAAACACTCACTCACACACACACAGCATTCAAAGTGAGGACCCTCAGTCATAATACATTCCCTAGCCCCTTAATCATCACAACTAAGTGCCTAATCGTAATCCTAACCGAAACCCAATTATAACCCTAACTAAAACCAGGTCTTTACCCTGAAAAAGCCCTTCAAAGATATGAGGATCAGCCAAAATGTCCTCACTTTCCCCAAAATGTCCTCCCTCCATATGGTTTATATGGTTTTTCGACCTCACAAAGCAGCAAATACAAGAACACACACACACAGTGGGGCTCTTCAGGTGCATTAGGTGGAGATGACATTAACACAGACAATAGTAGATGCAAGGCTCCAGGAAGCACTTGAAGAATGCAGTGGAGATGAAGAGGGCGTGTGTTTCACTCTGTGACAAAAGGCTGAAGGAAACAATATGGCAGCAGCAGCAGCAGCAGCACTAGCCTAAATATAAAATAACCAAAACAACCACCAGATGCTAAATCGTCAACAAAATAAGTTTTTTTTGTCATGTCGGGTAAAGTTTGTGCAACACAAACATGCGCTCATGACTCGGTCACACCATAAAGATGAGAGAGATTATGGATGATATTAACTCCAACTCTAAAGGCCAAACTGGGAGCATGAAGCACATTTAATATACAGTATAAACTTACTCACACACACACACACACACACACACACACACACACACACACACACACACACACACACACACACACACACACACACACACGCGCGCACACAAAAGTCATTTGCAAGTTCCAATACAAGATGATTATATGTGGCGATACGGAGATGAAAATGATTGGAAATGTATCACGAGGTGGTGATTGTGGACAATATTAAAGTGCACAAAGACGCTTTTGTTCTCGGAATTCCACCAGCAGTTCAGCCAGTATTGCCTCTGCTTTAATTTAATATCTATTTATTTTACTCCATTGTACGGGTTTTATTGAGGTTGCGCCTGCTTTATCCCCTCCATCTAAACCAGAAGTGAAGGTCAGGAGGGGCAGAGTGCCTCTGTTTATTGGCTTCCATTCAGCCCATATGAGCTGATTTGGCTATCTGCTCTTGATATTAAACTCTTTCACAGTATTTTGTGCTGTCCGGATATTGTTTATCACCACATTGAGATTTTCGCTGTGTATTTACTGTTGAATTAAATATTCTTCATCACTTTTGTAATATCCTCCTGCCCTCGCATGCAGGATGTGAGAATCCTGGTGAATGTGCATGAAAATCCTCGGGTGTCTATCGATGAGTTCAGAGGGGAAAAAAAGACAGAAGACAGACAATAACGTTTCACCTGTGTCCTCTGATACGGCGTATGTGAAATGCAAAAACATATTTTATTATTTGCAGCCAACTCTAGGTCAAACCTCCCTGCATCACTGCAGGAGTTTGTTTCTGTACTCTCAAAGGTCACCTGTAATCATGAATAATTCAGTCCTAGTTGTCTTACAAACACTGATACAGTAAAATTATTCCATAGCTGTCTTTTAAGGCTGGATTGATTATTTATTACTTTTTGTATATTTTTTTTCCCTTTTTCTTTTGCACATGTTTGTACTGATTAGATGTACAGTAAGTGTAGCCAATGTCTATGACTTGTGAAAATACAATATTGCATGTATTGTGTTTGCAAACTCTTCATATTCTTCTATTATTAAGGACCCAACATTTAAGACACCAGAGCAGAACAGAGGAGCTCACTTCAACCATGAAACAAAATGCATCCAATCATGTTTACACTATATTATAGATAAACCTCTTAAAATGCATAATTTTATTTTCAGAGGAAAAAAAGAGGAAGGTTGAATCAGGCTTCAAGTCTTTTTACAGATTAAGAATAAGGTCCATCATGTGTTTTTTTAAACCTATTATGATATGATCACATAATATTATGTCTATTTATCCATCTATTTTCTCCCATTTTATCCTCCACATCTTATATTATATTATTAGTATTAGGGCCACATATAAGACCAAGGAGAAAGAAAGAAAAACCCAGAATAAATTATGAGATTAAAGGCAGAATTCAGAGATTAGTTCTGAGAATAAAGTCAGTATTTTAAGCAAAAAGTCTGTTTTCTCTGAATTCTGACTTTAATATCAGAACTCTGACTTTAACCTTAGAAAATTCTGACTTTAAACACAGAACATTCTGACTTTAATCTGGGAATTATAACTTTAATCTCAAAACATTCTGATTTTGATCTCAGAACTCTATCTCAGAAATATAACTTTAATCTCTAATCTCAGAATTTTGACTATAATCTTTGAACTATCTCAGAAATCTGACTGTAATCTCAGAATTCTGAGTTTAATCTCAGAATTCATGCTGCTTTATTTTTTCTTTAAACAAATATTTTCACGTGTCCCTAATACTCTTCCGTAGTTTTCAGATATTTACATGTATCACAATAACATTTCACTCAGAAGTACAATTCAAAGTATTAGAATTTTAGCATGGTGTAGTTTTTACTCCATTACTACGACAGCTGCTGTAGTCAATTATTATTTACATATATATATTATTTTTTTTACATGGCATCATATTTTCTCCCACCAACTGATCCTCAGTTCATAACACCAGCTGGACATCACGTGGAAATAGCCGCAATCGTCATTGCGTCAGGCAGAAAAAAAAAACAACGTATTATGACGTCACGGAGGGACGAAATATGATGCTGCAGCTGGTGCACGTGGTCTGTTGTTTACTTCTTGGAAAGCTGGATGTGCTGGTGAAGGAGGAGGAGGGGGAGGGGCCGCGTGTGACATTGTGAAACAGTCTTCCTTCATATGGAGCTAACGTTACTCAACATTTGGAAAAGGACCCACAGACCAACGATAACACGAGGATAATGTTCGAGTGACATTTTCGTGCGTGTGTTTTTTTTTCCGGCTCTTTCCTTCAAAAAGCGCGAGACCTTTCACGGTATGTGCTGTCTGTCAGAGTGACGCCTCTCTGTTGTCTCTGCTCTTTGTTCTCAAGTTCAGATTCAAGTGTTGTTGCTCACAGTGAATGTAGCAGCTAGCATGTTGACAGCAGGATGCTTCCAGGACACTGGAGTTTGTTTAGTTCAACTTTACAGCTCAAACAACACATTTACACATATTCATAACATGTTTTCACTGCATATGCTATCTGTGTTTTCACTGCCTCCTCCTCGTCATCTTTTTTCCCCCCCAGATAAAGACTAGAATGCTTCAGCTCGAAAGCCTGTTCACCCACTTTCATCTCAGCTCCAAAGCTTCAGAGAGTGTCCAAGGCCAGAGCCCACCACCACACACACAGACACTACCTGAATTTATACAGCACGTCAGGTGAGTTCACTCACTCATATCGTTGTTATAGTGACAGCTGTGTGTAATAACCGCTTTATCCTACACATGAGTGTGTCGCTGATATCAATCCCAGCTGACATAGGGGCAAAAGGCAGGGTACAACCCTGGACAGGTGGACAGTCCATCACAGGGACACACATAGAGACACACACCTACAAGAGTGTCCAATTTGCCAAATCCAAATCTGCATGTTTTTGGACTGTGGAGGGAAACCAGAGAACCCAGCGACAACCCACACACACGCACGAGAGAGAACATGCCACAGTCAAATTCAGTCGGCACAACAAATGCCAGTATTGCTTTGTACAAAAATAATAATAATGAGCCAGTAATAGTAGTTCATAGAGTCAATGTTGTTCCACTGCCCCCAAGTGGCCTACGATAGATGAGTTTATGTAAACTTAACTTCTGTGTGTGTGTTTTGACTGAAGTATAACCATAAATGTTTTTCTTATAGGAAACTCACTGGCCTGAGAAAAGAGGATGTTTACTGCAACCTGCGAATTCCCGATCAGGTTCAGACGGCCAAAGATGACATCAACGTTGTTATACTCACAGGTTTGGATCTGTTGTCACATGTTATTAATGAGTCCTGAGCAATAAATAACAAGTACATTCATATTGAGATGTGTTGTCATAATGTGATGATCTAGTATCTTAAACATGGCTTTTCCTGGAGCTACTTTAAATATAAGTGAAGAATGAATCATTACATGGCCATGACCAATAAATAGTACATTTGCTTATATACTGATGTTGAGACATTTGTTTCAATATGTATTCAGAGCTGCAACTAACGATTATTTTCATAATTGATTAATCTGTCCATTATTTTCACGATTATTCGGAAATTCAGAATTTTTTAGTATATTGTCATAAAACATGATCTTGTACTTTAACCCCATCATCCATTGCTATTTCATACTTCAACGCTTGTATGAACTATACGTTAAAGTAGTATATTTTTGCTGATACTCAATAATTCACCACTAAACTAATGTTTTTTGTTCTTTTTCAACGTAGGCCACGGGATCTTCTGCATTGACATAAAAACCTGGAGAGGCACTGTGTCTGCTCACAAACAAACCTGGCATGTTCAAGTGAAAGAAGAGGACCAACATTTTACCAACACCTGCATCGAGCAGACTGAAGATCCCCTGAGAGCCATCATGGTAAAAAATGAAACGAAAAATGCTGAAAATGTTAAAACAGCATCATGAAAACCTAAATGTCAAACTGTTTCGCATATTTAGGTCCAAGGTCCAATCAATTGTCCGCTACATTGTTTTCATCTAAATCCCGGCAGTGTTAAGAGCATATGAGTCACCGGAACAATTTATATGGAAATTTCAAACACTGGAGTGGGGCTTCCTAAACTTCACGAGTGGGCACTCTTCATTTGAAAGAACATAATTATGCTCAGAGGGAGGGGAGTGAAAGCAGGCAGGTGCCTAAACACAGCTGTCACCTTACGGGCCTGGGTCTGTTTGGAGTCATTCATTACCATCTCTATAGATACTCAGTGTGGACTGACGGCAAACACACACTGCATTTTTAAAATAGTTGTTTGAATTGGATCTATTAACTTCATTTATCGACACAAAGCAGATGGAGCTGGACCCATTTGAGGATGTATAATTTCTCCAAAAGGATTAAAATCTTCCATCACTGAGACGTACTTTGTGAATGTCGACTGTGGCTGAATTAGTCAACAGGAAATTGCTGATATAATGCTGATAGATGATTGGTAGGTTGTTGTTTTTTTCTTATGTGATATCAATATAAAGATTTTGTTTCTTTTTTTTTACAAAATAACAGAAGTGCACAGACATGACAAAATAAAAATACACACACAAAGAAAAATGGAAAGATGTTATATGAAGAATCAAGGAATTGGCTTAAGGATTCTGTAAAGCTATATCACTTTTTCATACTTTTAATTTAAAGAATACAAAAATACATGATGTCTCAAAGTACAATGTTTAGCAGTGACAAAGTAATTAAAATCAGAGACTGATGATAGATTAATGTAAACACAGCAACAAGGATCAATAAGTCAAAGTAATAATCAGTTGCATCTCTTTCTTCTTCTCCTTCTCTAGACCAAAACAACAAACTTGTGCAACCATTTGAAGAGGAATGGAGTGTCCGTGCACCAAAACCTTTTCTTCCCCAGGGTCATCTTCCTCTCCCCGGACTGTGATCTGGAGGAGGAGCTGAGGAAGAGGAAGGAGCTGCTCTCACACAGCCAGATAGATGACTTCCTGAGATCTTTCAGGGAAGGCTACATGACCTGGATATCAGATGCACTGACTCCCTCCTGGCTCTCTGGTGAGTGAGTGAGTCCTTCAAAGATAAACACGATTATTCAAAGTCTTAATACATCCCAAACACACGCTGTATTTATATTATATAAATCATCACTTTCTACATACTTTCTCCATGACTGAGGCCTCAAACGTGCTTGTGCTTACAGATCATTTTCAGTTTCACAATAGTGACACAATAAATTAATGACATTAATAAAACCACATGAACAAGTAAATCCGCTCTTATCATCAGTGTTGTTTTTATTACCTGTAGAGCTATGGTTATCCTTCACCCTAATTTCATGACTTTTTAAAAGGGCTGATTGATTTTGAACACCAGACCATTAATTGCGCGTCATATTTCTTTAACTTTTCTTTCTTTAACTAACGGTTCAGGCACAAGGCAAGTGTTGCTGACATATGAGTCTTCCAGGAGCCCTGAGACATATTTTAACCCTTTAACGCAGAGCGCATCGTAGACAGCATGTTGCATTACCATAATTACGTGACAGTTTGTGCCATCAGAACAATTCCAACGGTTTCTGAAAGCTGAGAAGTTGCACGTCAAAGCCTACGTGTGGTTATTACGGTCATTTCACTCGTGCTGTTGTCGGAAGCAAATCAGTGTCTTTGACACCAGAGAGGAGAGAGTTGGAAACATTTCTGGGCATAAGTTTCCATTTTTTTGGCAATCAAAAAGTGAGTTTAAATAAGTTGTATGTTTAAAATTTAAAATTTAACACGCAAAATCTGGTGTTCATGTACAACTACAGTGGGGTTTTTTTTAAATAAATCTTTTTGTTTTTCTTCATTTCAAATTGTTAATACACTATTTTAACATGCAGTAAATTGTAAATAACTGCCAGATATTGAAAAATGGGCAAATGCATTTGCTCACAGAATCATTTGAGCAAATACATTGGTTAAGACAGTGTTACATGTCCAAAGTGTGTATATAGCTCTTTTGAAGTGCATATACTGCGTGAAGTTCTAAAAATGTGAAAAATTAGGTCTTAGATGAGCAGTTCACCATGAACAGGTGTCTTTCTGCAGGTCATCTGTCGTACAGGCAGATCGAGACAGTGCGCAATGTCCTGAGGAGTGTAGGAACGTGGGACCTGGTGAGGCTGCACTGTGGCGACCAGCTCAAAGGAGACTACCAGGGCTGCCAGTACATCGCCGTCAACCGCCAGGAGATGGACGCACTGGAGTTTTCCAGGGTCAGGACACTGTCTGCTGACTCACTGTGGGCCCTGCTGGGACACACTCCACAGGTCAGTGCACTTCACTGGCTCTGATGAGCCACCAGGACCTACATGGTCTGCATACTAGTCATGAACATGTGTGTCACTGGCTCCGAATAACAATGTCGAGCAGCGCCTCTAAAAGTGGGAGGAATTGTATCTGAGTCTCATACTGTGCTATAAAAAGTACTTTTTTATTATTATTTATAGATTATTTATTGGTTATAAAGATTAAAAAAAATGTGATCTGTGCTTTATTCCTTAGAGGTTTTTGCAAAATCTTAAGGACCCCCATCCTCTGAATTGTGGGAAAGGGCTGATGTGAGGCAAACATGAAGGAGACGATCAGCAGGTGGCAGTATTACTTTATTACCGTCTCGTTCAATATTCAGCCGTTCCCCACACGTTAAAGGAAATGGAACAATGGCTGTAGTAGAACATGACAGCACTTTCACAGTTCATTTAAAACAAATAGGGTCCTGTCTAATTGGGAAAAGTCACCGTGACTTGTATAACGATCAGATTAGGTGATGATTATAATGCAGTGCTGGCCAAGAGCGACTCATTTGAGATACCTTTTTTCATCACATCCCAGAGAAAGCCTTTATAATTATCAATCTAGTTTCAACTCATCAAAGTTTTATTTATTTAGATAAATAGAGATTGGTGGAAAATGTTTTATTTCTCCGTCTACAAAAAGCTGAAAGGCCTCTTTTTGACTTGACTCGACTGTCTTCATTCTAGTGCTCTCCCTTGATAATTTCCATTCACGCTCCTCTCGTTAATTAGCGCTTTAACTCCTCAGTCTCACAATTGGCTTGAGTCATTCTGCTCTATAATTGAATAAAAAAAAACTAATTTAGTCTTAAAAGTGTCACCTGAGCCTATTCACGTCCTCGGAGTGGTTGAGATCTTTCTGGATTATTGTTGTTTATTTTAGTGCAAGCTGATAAATGGTAATAGGATAATGATATTTACTTAAATAATGGTTGTTTTATGATAATAAAAACATCAAGTATTTAATTATTCTTACTGTGTATGACTGTGCCTTGGTTGAGGCTTAAATAAATGTGTTGCATGAATGAAATGCTAAAGGTCACAGATGTGTATGACCCCGGCCCGCCGTTCTGCAGCCATTACAAATTCACACCCACCCTCTCAGCACCCAAACACTCACCCTCACTCCCCCCCAACCCCCTGACTATATGTGTTCCCCCCTCTCGCCTCCAGCTGCTGTACATTTGATACATGACCCGACGATCATTAGACAGTCGTCAGCAGGCCCTTTCTCTAGCCCGGGGGGACACACACGACGACGACAACGAAATCTATTATTTTCAAAGAAATATTTTTGCAAATGGAGGCGGCGCGTGGTGCGTGATGTGTCACTTTGAAAACACATTGGTGGACATCCTATTTTTCCTGCCTGTGTGTGTTTTTCTGTCCCAATTATTCAGCTTAATGTTAATATTAATGAAGAAAATGGAACTTAAGTCAAACATTTAAAGATTGTGCATCTCTGAACCTCACCACAGTCTTCCCTCTGAAGAAAAAAAAAAATCCTAGCTCGTGTGTGTAGCAGCTGTGAGGGGAAGCTTGGGGGGTGGCGGAGGAACCCGATAGCTCCCCCAGGCATATTTTCAGAGGCCAGATATAATGCACGCTTTTGATTTGTTACTTGTAAACACACAGACGGGAAAGATCTGGGATATGACCCACAGTTTCACTCGGGCATCTGTTTGGTTGTAAGAAGTGGCACCAGATGCATCCACAAAGCCACCGCGGAGCCACTGTAGGTGTGTTCCTGTGAGCTCAGTGGAGAATGGGATGTTGAGATGTCCCCAAAGTAGAGAATGATTGAGTAGAGTGGCTGTAATTTATTAATTATGGTCTATATTCTTAGACCACGGTTCTGGCTTCATCCAATTTGTATGGATGGAGGGGGGTAATTACAGTGTGTGTCTGTGTGTGAGTGTGTGTGTGTGTGTGTGTGTTTTAGGGAGAGAGAAAAAGACCTTAAGATCTATTCATGTCATCATTTAAAGTGCAGGTTAATTACGTTGTTCATCCGTATGTTCATTTTCTCTAAAAATGGCACTGCTTCAGTGCCAGTTAACATAAACCAGGTTATCCAGAAGACTCCTAAATGAAGTTTAAAAAGAAAAAGGAGGATATAAGTGTGTCATTGCATCGCTAAGAAGCAGCACTTCCTCCGGCCGTAACTTGACGACACTCGCCTATTCGCTGATTAAGAGCAGCGGAGCCACAAAGCGACAAAGCTGCAATTTCACCAGCAAACACGTCGGCTAACGAGTAAACCAGACGAGATGTATCTCATCTGTGATGCTGCCTACAGATTCCACAGGGACGTATGCTCACATTCCTGCCCGTTTGGCCATCTCCCAGGCTGCACGTGTGTCACAGGGCTGTAATGGACAGGCGGGTGCACCTCGTGCTCGGCACAGAGAGAAAAAGGCAAAGAGGGGAGACATCAACTGCTTTGTGGTGATAATGAATGGAGGCACACAAAAGGCCTGGAGCTGGGCATTTTACAAAGCCTGCACATTCTGCTTGCCTAAAGAGATAATATTGACAACCACTGTGGCTTTTTGGTCTTTTTTATGTGGAGAGGAGGGATATATTTAGCCATTTGAAGAAAAGCTGAAGTAATAATCAGACTTAATCAGAAGTATAATCAGAATCAGAAGTATTAAAGAAGTTGTGTTTTTGACCACAAAAACAACAAGGGTCAGCTGTGGAAGGACGATGGTCTAACTGCAGGTTTTAAAAGAAAACCTTTTCAAAGAATTTCACATACTTGAAAATGACTTATTTGCACAACTCTTTTTTTTTTTTTTATGAGAAAACTGCGGGGAAATTATCGGGCATGTTCAGATTTCTGTAATTGCGGCATCGCTCTTAGGACAGCAGGCAAGTAGAATTAGAAATAATTTGCGCCAGAGTGTGTGTAGGAAGCAACAGAGGGAAGCTTGCTGTGCAATTACACATGAGAAGAGTGCTGCAGAATCACAAGTGTGTGTAATGAACTAGTGAAGACACCAGCACTTACACAGTGGAAGGCAATGATAAAAGCTGCCTTGTAATAGCCTGTGATTAAACTTGGTAAAATCTATTTTTTCACTCGAGCACTAGACTGCAGTGAAGAGTCCCGTGGAGAGATTCTGCATCTGTCAGTTTGAGGATGACTCAATGTGTTTCCTCCCAATTCATCACCCAGCATGCAGTACCAGTCATATTGGAGGGCTCTTCAAGTGCTCTTTTGTTAATTTAGTTAAACATCAGACCGCCACAGTTCACGTTTTACACATTCCTACTTAACACAGGTGGAGATTGAGTTTGAGTAAATTTGAATACATGTTTAAAATAAAGCTCCCGGCCATTAATATTCATTACGGTGTAATCTCTTTGAATATGGAAAGACCTGTGGTTGTTGGTCATTTCTGTGATGTGTGCATAAACACTGCGTGTGTGCACTGAACGCAAGGAAAGGATCACAGTTCTGCACAATTCAATTACTATTCAATTTAACAGCATGAAATAAAGAACATGCTGTTCAACTGTGTGTATGTGTGAAACAAAGAGTTCTTTAGTTTGTTTTTGAGGTTTTGCTTGGAATAATGTCCATGTAAATATAAATATATACATATATAATGTTGATAATTAATAGTTTTAGCAATATTTTAAATCCTTTACGTCCAACTTACTGTCTTAGATTTGGACGACACAAGCAATTGAATGAAAACACCACAGACTCTGGGTTGAAATTAAATTTAAAAAACAACGACAGGATCATATTCCAAGTCACTTACCAATAATATTGAATTACTACTAATTACAGTCCTACTGTTTAGGCTCCATAAAGAATTTTCCCTATTAATGAGTCTCTGTCATCAACTAATCTGGCATCAAATGCTGGATTTATGATCTAATGGAAACTTTTTCTTTCTTTCTTTTTTTGTCTTTTTTGGTCTCCGGCCAAGATTTTCATTTTATCTCAGTGAGCTCAGCTATTTGTTTTGGGGATTCAGGATATTACGGTGATCCCCACTGTATGGGGCTGTACGATATGATCAATAGGGATTCATGAATAATGAAGAGGCCGATTGGAGCAGAGACACTTAATTACAGTTTCAAAAGCCATTCCCGTTAATTGAGGAGAATAAAGGTGGTGAAGTGGACTGAATTTTTTAACGCTGACTTTCCTCTATTGTCCTAATTATTTAAATACGAGGAAAAAAACAAGACAAGAAGCTGCGGTTTTAGGACGCAGCAGATGGCGTCTTCGTGCATTTCTGTGTTTGTCACTTAACGTCGTCGTTTGTTTTCTGCTTCATTTCCTCGGACCACCTGTGAGCAGACTATCGTTCTTTTAATGTGCGGCCTAATATGCTGCATATCCAGACAGTGTGTGCAGCAGATACAGTACGTAATTGACAGCCCTGCCATCTGTTACAGTTAGGTGAAATTATGGATAAACTAGTTAACACACACTTTGGCCCATTGTCTGTTGTTTTGATAATCACCCTTAATAACGGACGGCATCAATATGGTCTTTAAACCTGATTTGGGAGTTAATGGAGTTAGATGGGGACAGTCAGTGTATGCTCTGGGGGTAATGCTGTTAGAGATGTTCGTAAAGAGCAAATTAAATCAGTCATAGATTGTGCCCTCTCAAGTCAGCCAGACAACCAGACCCATTGAGGAGAAAAAGGAGCGGGATTCATATTTTAACCTCTCGCAGAAAATGCACTTATGCGGATGAAAATAAAGTCAGAGCCGGGTGAATGGATGTAAATGGTTGTTGCCGAGAGTCTTAATGGCTTCCTGTTAGCAGAGGTAGGTTGTTTGGAAGCAGAGATGCAGCTAATCAGAACTTAACCAGTTGGGTTTTTTTTTTTCTCCATGTCGTCAGACAAATGCAGTTATAGATATGGACGTTCACGTCCACTAAACTTAAGTTAAGGCATCTTAATGGACGGCCCATAGCTGCAGCACCGAACAGCTGAGTGTTGACGTTTGAGGATTTCAGTCTCTGGACTGATGCCATCCTGACGCAATTACTACATGAATTAGTTGTTCAACAGACACCTGTTGCTAATTACTAGCTAATTGTTTTAGGCTTTTGTGGCGGGAAAACTGCTCTTCATCCTGTATCAGTATGAAAAGTATCAGACACGATCAACACTCATGATCGAGGTGTTAGTAGAAGACAGATTTTGACACATAATCGATCGAAACAGCTTAGTTTGAAACCTCGACTGGTTATACCAGCAGGGCGGCGTGCAACGATTCATTCATGGCATTCTTGGAAGCATTGGTTATCGATTTTCATTTCATTTTACCCCTTTAACGCCTAAGCCTCAACATAAAAAATGTACGTCTGGCCTTTTTTGCTTATTTTAACCATAAAAGGGCAAGAAAATTATCCTGTGAGTGCTTTTGACTATTTTTCCAGTCTTTTTCACTCCACAGTAATGCAAAGTGTGCTTGGGCAATCGTGTCATCTGCGATACACTCGTACACTACACTACTACTACTATTTATATTACACTGGTAAAATAAATAAATATTAAGGTCACTATAATCTGCCAGGTCTACCTGCACCTCTAGTTCACACTATTACTCTGCTTATTACACCTGCTGCTGCGTTTGTGTTGTTTAACTTGTTAACTGTCTGACACACCTGCTGCTTTTAAAAGGTTTGTGTAACTCTTCACTATTTTTGTTGACTATATTTATACAACATCTTATTTTAAAGGATTTATATGATGTTCACTGAAATTGATTATGCCTTTGCTGTGATTGCACATGGAATATATTTAAGATGAAGCGTCTGTTCCTGAAAGTGAGTTCAGAGAATCTGAAGATAAAATTAAATACAGTCATGTCGCCTTTGATAATAATGCAAGTTGATTTGTATCAGCAGTCAGTGTAAGTTCGACCAAAGCCAGCCAATGGCTGAACTCTGTTAAGTGTCTAGTATCATACTTTTGGTTTGTATGTTAAATCATTTTGTTGTCATTTGTGAACATTATTTACCTAACGTACCCGTGTCAGCAAATCAAACCGGGAAAACCATTAATCTGTTAATTCAAGACATGAATTAGAGAACAGAACGAGTCGACTGATAATCCAGTGATTACAGCTTCCTCGCAGGTTTGTTAGTGTATTCACCCCACGAGCCAAATCACACGTCGTTGATGTAATTGTTACATCCTGCTCAAACGACAGCAAAACACTTTTGGTCTGATTCCATTGCGTTTGGCTCATGGACAAAGATGTTTGGTGAGTCAGAGGTGTGTTGCTCAGTGTGTCTCTCCCCACCACCACCACCATCTGCGTCTGGTGAGACACGGCGTGGAACAAAGAGCCCGTCGTCTGAGGCTGGTGTGGCGTTACGCTCACTCAGAGTTCACCTGAAACACTGCACCGATGGCTCCAGGTAACAGCCCCCGCTGAATGATACCCGACTGGGATTCTTTGACTTTATCACGGGAAGAATCTGAACTTTGTGAATGGCAATACACGCAGGTGGTGACACGTCCCTACCCAATTACACCGCTCCGCGCATTATTCCAGCTCGTCAAAATCACCCGTCAGACCGTCAATGGCAAGTAATCATGTTTATACTGCAGCAATTAGAGGGAGTCACAATGCCAAAGTTTGGTTTTACAAATCACTAAAGCACTTTCAGGACTTTCAGAACCCAACTGGTTGACACTCATCACACATCCCGACAGGTAGAAGAGAAGGAATGCTGTGGAGACTGATACCAGCTGTATCTGCAGGGAGATGTTGGTTCTTTTTTTGTTTGGGGCTGATGAGAACGAGCTGTTGTGTTGCTTTTAAGAGGCTAAAAGGTGAACCAGAGGCAGGATTTACGATCGTTAGAAGAAGGTAAATAAGAAGAGGTCTGGTTGAAACGTGAGGAGTGATGTCATTTACACAACTCCCCCCCAACATCGAAAGTGAGTGCCTCATCATGGTAGACATTGTTAGGTGAGCTCTGAGCCCTTTGTGTGACACCCAACCTTAGCCCCAAGGGTCCTGGCCATGATGTGAGCATGATACACACACACTCACACACTCAGGCCTGCCCGCACCTGAAATAGTAACGATTCTCGTAAGCTTGTGGACGATCTACAGTCAGAAGTGAGACATTTTTAGAAACTTCTTTATCTGATCATCATCATCTCTTCTTGTGACATGTCACTTTCCATCGTAAATGTGCTCATCACACATTCCACACGTCTGTCTGCGAGTAACAGGCCGTATCGTCTTTACCCTCAGACACTTGGCTCAAGTGGCTGAAAGGGTAACATGTGGTAGCAGTTCCTGTACCTGACACATCATCTCCGCAGAACAACACCTGGCAGGCGGCTCGTCTAGACTGCGCACACAACTCTCCCCTCTTTGATTTTATGCCAAAAGATGGCAGCTTCCTTCCTGTGTGGCATCATCAGATCAATGTAAATCACACTATTTTTGTTGATTTTGATTTCTAATGATACCGAATCTGTATCTGTAAATGTTCTATTGGGGGATGCATTCATTTTATCCATCACTGTTGAATTCCACACCATTTCTGTGATATTTATATATTTATTAAGACTGAAGCGCTCAACTTCCTTTAAAATATCCAGTTGCTGTTTATCGACCATTATGTCCACTATGATTTATTAGAACAATTCCTCTGTGGTGGTTTTGTGTTGGTTTACGTGATTCTTTGCCACCAGCTGTCATGAAGCCATATTTTTTCATGCACCCCAAATTAATAGACACTCACTCACTCTGAAGTGTCTGATGCTATTGTTAATACGAGCCATGTGGCTTTCAGCCGCTATAAGACGCAGTTGTTTGGGGTCTTTTTGTTTTTTTTGTCCCTCCGTCTCCCTGTTCTAATGCACACTAATAAGTAAGTAAATGGTGCAAAGATGTGTGTCTGGAATCGCACTGGCTTTTGTTGGAGATAATTAGGTTAGCAGCAAGAGTGTGCAGGTGTTGAGGGTGTGCTGTGCGCTCATGTTGTGCTGCCGACTTGCTCATATTCGGAGGCTGTCAGGGGTGTCGCACTTCCCATCAGCCCCCAAAGCTCAGCAACCTCTTCACTATTAAAATGATCACTTTCAATAGCAGACAAAGGAAAGAGGGAACATATCTAGTGCAGGGTATTTTCCCCACCTCTAATGCTTATCTGCCTTTTGATGTCGGCGTAATAAAAGGCCTATTGGGCTTCCACAATGACCTGCAAAATGGACAAGGGCCGATATACTGGGCTCTGACTGTCACTACCATTAACTAAAAGGCCCAGACATTATGGAGAGCCGGGGATGAAAGAACATGGGAAAAAAAATAATAATTGAAAAATTGCCTAATGCTAAAGTGAAAGAAAATGGAACTGTGAAAAGGCACTGTAATATTCTGTTATCCCCCGTAAATGCAGCCAAACAAGAGATGCAGCGAGCCATTCTTTTTGAAATGGATGTGGTTCACTTACCTGCATGTCTAAATCTAGTTAAGGCTTCCATTGTCAGGCTCAAACATAACAGGGCGTTTTGATGTAGTGTTAAAGCGTATTATGCCCTACAACCTACATAAAATCAAGAGAGGTATGACTCCATTCAAGATGTGAGGGGGAATTAAAAAAGCTCAGAGAGAGCGAGAACAAGGTTAATTTCAAATGTATTCTGTTTCTCTCGGGGCTGCTGTCGCATCGCTTCTCCAACTGAGAAGCAGACACGCTTTTCAGGTTTAGAGGAAATTTGAAAGTTTGGGGTTTTATTCAAATGGCAATTATGTATCCACAATCAAAATTTTAAAAAAGATATTGAGGAAGCAAAAGGAACTTGTTCTGTATCTTAAGACTTATGTTATGAGATCTTTCAGTGACAATAAATATTAGCTTCATTAAATCATGGATTTGATCATTTGTTGGTAAAAAACATCACAGTCCAGCAACTAAGCAGCAGCTTGTAAACATGTAGCATGTAGCAGTCAAAGGTCAAAGTCATGAGTGCCTGCTTAGTTGTGTCCAGGTCAGGAGGTCAGAGTCAGGGTCGTAACCCTCAAGGAAATCACCTTGTTTTAAACAATGTGAGACCAGATTGTTTCTGAATAAGTAGATCTTTGGGGCCGCTGCTCTGTGACCCCCTGCAGTGAGTTTCTCATGTAGCAACATTTTGTGCCACTTCTAATTCTCTTTACAAACTGAATAATTTGCAGTTTTTTTCCTCTATTGCTCTGCAGGTGACAGTTAAAATGTATAAGCGTGGATCTCATGGCTGGCTGGGGAAGTCCCCGAGCGCCACCACCACCATCCCATCCAACACCTTTGTGATCTTCAGGGTCAGCGGAGACGAAACGGACGCTAAAATCCCTGCAAGCACCATTCACAGCATCACACTGAGCATTTAACGGTGCAACAGTGCACAAACAGAACTCTAGATTTAGCTCAAAGCTCATCCATTCTTACAGAGTGCCTTATATTATGCAGGTAAGGGAAGGAAAGAGGGAGGGAAAAAAAGCACAATTTGCCCGTTTCCCTGAGTAGCTGATCCTCACTTGCAATATTATGTTAATGAAGATTGTTTCAGACAATTAGCCTGATTAAGTTTCTCTTGTTTTGAATTTCTGGGGGCGAGCCCACACTTTGCACATCTATTAATTAATCATTACGTGAGCTGATTGTGTGACATCAATTCAGGATTTCAAGTGTTTTAATGTGTTAATTGTGGCAGTTTAAAAAAAACCCCAGTGGCCTCTGCTGCGATGAGGGCTGAGTGTGTTACTGCCTCTTTGGGTTTTTAATGGGGAGTGATTTACGGTCTGTTTCCACAGTGCAACTGTAAGGTGCTTTATTAATATGCTCGACTGCACAGTGAGGGGGGACGATAACGTATTCAAGAGCGCACAGGCGCAGCCAGCAGCACCATTCATAACTGTGTCTGAGTCGCTTTCCATCAGTTACCAGGCTCGCACAGCTGCGCTAACAGCTAGCAATTGTATTTACTGGGCCTGGTAGTGGCCAAAATGAAGTTATTTCCATCAAGATATCAGTGCCTTTAGCTAATGCAATAGAGGGAGCCTCTCTGTGTCGATGGTATCGCGCTCTACCTGAGACATCATTACACTGTACTCAAACTCCTCACTTTTTCAAATGTCTGTTTACTGTTTTACCTGAGGGACAGATCACAGGTCGTCGTACAAACAGCCCGGTGTTGTTTGCAGCAGTAGACGCACATTTTTATAGACTCTGGTTGTTGTCGACTTTGCTTTATTTTTGTCGGCGTTCCGATGAATTCATTGTGTGTTTAAACATAGAAATTGATCACTAATATTTACGGTATGAGATGATCTGGGATGAAGACGACATTACTAACTTGAAGTGAGCTAGTTATGTGCATGCAGGTTTCACTGTATTTTTTATTACGCAATATAAAAAAACAACAAAAAAAACGATAATTTAAAAGAAAAAAAGAGCACTTTCAGCATCAGTCCACCTCAAGAAGAATGATTGCTTACTTTACTCTTCAGTTGGTTTATTTAAGCATGTTGGTTTCATTCACTGGTGTGTTCCTATTTTGTATTTGTACTATAGTGTCATAATAAACCAAGTTAATGATTCAATGCTTCTTTTTCAAATACATGGGCCTCGCCCCAAATTTTTCCAGCATTTTAACAGCTCCCTCTCCTCTTTGGAAGCATGCAACAAGTCTCCAGCGCAGTAAGACACACTGAAGATTAGATATGGATGACTGGACATAGGGACAAAGCCAGCTCTGTTGGGTAGCATAGCAGTGACTGAGGGATAGCGGGGGCGCTGAGCGGAAATGGACATGGGGATCAGACCAGAACATAGTGTGACAAGGTAACAAGGTAAAATGATCCAGGCTGCAATTCTTCTAGAAACTGAATCAATGCGGGTTCTATTAAAATCCAGACATTGAGTTAAAGTGAATCTATAGTAAAACACAATCAGCCGTGCTCTGCAGTGAACATGCATGTCATTTAACCTACAGAGATATCCTTGACCTGTCTCTAAGTTGCTTATTTTGACATATTGAAGATCCCTGTGATCTGGTACATCCAGTAAGTGAAGAACTACAAGTCTTGACCTTGCAATAAAGCCTGGGTGTCCAACTCTGACCTCTTGCCATTTGACTCAGTCCCTGCAGGTTTGTCAGGTCAGGTGACTCGTCTGACCTCTCCTTTGTTAAGACAAAAAAAAAAAAAGGACATGGAAGCGTAGAACAGCGTGGACACAGGAGACGGATCGCCTTTGAACGACATACGCAGAAGGAATGAGCGGCCGGTCTGAGCAGCAGTCGTTCAGCCGGAAAGCCTGCACCAGGTCACTGGTGTTTTCATGTGGGTCAGTACCCGAGGACATCGGCTGGTCTTCACTTTCCACAATGTTGTGCAACAATTCCTCTCACCTACTTGACCACAGACACTGTTTCGACAGCTGAAATTCACAGCTAAACAAACTCAGAATCTCCTCCTCTGTAATTTCAGATGGAGGTCAGCATCCTCTCTTCATCTTTTTTCTGGGATGTAAGCCTGTTTAGTCTCTAAAGAGGCCGACAGATGAGATTATAGACCAGAAAAAAAGGTTGTGTTTACTGTAAGAGGGGAGAAATAGTTAGGAATGAGCCCCCGATATAAACAGAATTTGAACACCACAATGCACTAAAACATTCAGAGCACTAGTTAATATCCAGCAGCTGACTATTCTGAGCATCACTTGGCTGAATATGTATATAAAGTGATTCAAATGTTTATTTCCTAAATAGAAATAAAAACTCTTCAGTGTTATTGCAGCTTGAAGGGTCAATACACTCAATCCAAACTATTTTGAGAACTATTGTCATTCAAAAATGCTTTTGCTGTAGAGAGAATAACCAGAATAATCCCAGAATACGTTAAAAAAAGAAATAGGCTAAATAATGCTGGAAAATGCAAACAGGAACTGGATTACACCTGAAACTAATGCAATATATATAATATTCCCAGAAGACCTCTCTCGCACACACAGTTTTAATATACACTAGTCCTCAGAAGAGTCATCATTCACTGCTAAATGTCTATTAATTCACTTCAGGGAGTACTCAAATAATTGTTAATTCACCAAAAATAAACATACGAATGGGCACATGGGCAACAACGGGCAACATCAGCCACCTCTTAAAAGCACTGCACTTGTAGAAAACCTGCAGGTCAACAAAAGACGTACAGGAGTGAATGGAATGAGGTTCTCTCATCAGTCACTGTTGTGAAAAATGGCCGCACAGGAGCTTTTTATGCTCCTCTTCCTCTTGTCCCCGTGCTTTTAAGAGTGATACATTAGAGAAGCAGTGCTCACATCCCACCTGCTCCTATGACTTCACTCACAGTGTTCACACAGGATGTGATTTCTACCTTGACTCCATAAAAAAAAAACAGACATGGAAAACATGTTCACTTGTTACACTTGTTATTTCCTCTTTGGATAAAATAAAGCGATGAAATTAATTAGCGTTTTCTTCCCTCAAACAGTACTATCCGTCATTTTATTAGCACAAAACAATCTGTTTGTCTTCTCCTCTCCTATAAGTGAAATTTCACAGTAAATAATCAGATGCACGAGCATGAAGTTGGAAGCCAGGGTTACAATCCGCCGACATTTTTCAGGACATTTCAGAATCAGAATCACGTAAAGTACGTAGACACATAGGAGGAATTACGTTGTGTAAAAAGTGAGAAATAGGGGGGAAATAAATCATAAACAAATTATACAAATATAGAAAAAATGTCCACAGTGAGCTGCCTAAAGTTTAGAAGCTCATCCTTACTGAAAGTGATGAGGTGTGCACAGACACACAAAAACACACCGTCCACATCTGTTTAGTTGTTGCTTCATATTCAAATATTATTTTATTTTAAAGGATGTAAGATTTAGTGACATCTAATGGTGAGACTGCAGATTGTAACAAAAGGAGGACTCCACCACTCACCCCTCCCTTTGATAAACATGACAGAGAACTACGGTGGCCTGCACACACCAGAAAGGATGTATTTCCTCCTCATTTTTGTTGTAAGCCTCCGTAAAGCAAGGAACCTTGGCTGAACACAAAAATAAGGTTTGTCCTGCTGTTGTTTGAAAACCAAATAGCCATTGAATATTTGGGCCAAAACATCGTGTCTCCATCACACAAAGTGCCTTCAAACGTCTTCAGTCAGAAACAAAAACCCGAGACGAATGCGTATTAGATTTGTAATATTAATTATTTATCGTGCATCATTAAATTGTAAGAATTACAGCTTCTTCTTTAAGCCTAACATATGCAAGTAGTTATTATACGGACAACAGCAGGGTTTTTATTTTTATATTTCTATTTAGTTTAGGTTAACTGTCGATTCTAGTTTTTCAGAATAAAAGCTCTGAACTCGATATGAAATTAGTAAGTAAGAAAGTAAACTGTATGTCTAAATATAAATATAATATAAATATCATTTTTTGTGAAGATAATAATAATAATAATAATACATCCTAAGCAAATAATTTGATGTCGGGCCAAATACTGATGCTGGCGGGCCAGTTTTGGCCCACAGGCCACCAATTGCTGACCACTGGTTTAGGTCGTATATTCAATTTCTGTTAATAAATCATCCTAAATGTTACACAACAGAACTTTAAATGCAGTTCTTTTTTCTAGTTTTCTTCTCAAAACCAAAGACTTGTTCTCACACACGTTACTGCAGCTCCTCACTGAACGTCAGGCTCTTTATTTTCATTTTCATTTTCATGGAAATCCCAGCAGGCCTCTGCAGGGCTGCAGTTACATGTACATCTGAGTAAATGTGCTGCCTGTGACAACTATGAGCAAGGTTAATGCTGCGGATACTAACATCTATCAGTCAGTTTCATTAGCATTATCCTCTGACCCATATCACATAATGTTGTCAAACGTGTCAGGCGGCAGATTATTGAGAGGTGTGATGATCAATAGATAAATAATAGAGTGTGTGTGAGAGACGCTGCTGGCATGGCTGCAGAACAAACCTCCACCCTGCTGCTGCTGCTGCTGCTGCTGCTGCTGCTGCCTGTCACAAATCTGAACAAACAAATGGAATTGCCAGAGGCAAAAGCCATCAGTAATAATATAATGTGTGGATGATGATGAATTAGGGCCAGACTCCCCAATGCCTCGCTGGTCCACGCACAGAAACATAACTGGGATGAATGCATTGATCCCTGCGTTCACATTTGTTAGCTTAATCTGCATTTGAATCAATGGGAAAACGCGTTGTTTTCACTTCACCGAATTCAGGAAAGTTAATAATGTCCAATAATCAAAAAGTTCTTGTGAAAGCACCTCCCATTTTGTGTCATTGATTCGACTCTATAATGCACTGCAGCCACTAATCACTCAGACAGGATGCACTTAGGAAACAACAAACATGTTTAATATTCAATAACATAGATTTTTCCCTGCATTTGTGCGTTTTAATGATTTCTTACTTACTTGAGTTTTGTCATTTTGTATTTGTGCATTTTTTTATTTTTTTTTTAAATCAGAGTGCGAGCATTTGTGTACTTTGTTAAATTCACGTTATGGTTTGTGCAGTTCTGTATGCCGTCATCTCACTTCACTCGCTCCCTGAAAGTCCCACAGTCCTCATTACAGCCGACACATTCGCTATAGTCCTCAGACAATGCTCGCAGTTAACCTACATAAACTACATAAACTATGTTATATTACACAGCGCAAAAAGAAAAACCGACAGCAGAAAATGGCTCCGAGCGGCGTCATTGTAGCAGACGTGTCACATAAGACCCATGAGATCCACACGGCCCACAACTGCGTCCACAATAGCTGCGGTGTAAATGTTCCCGTGCGCTGAAAACTGCCATGAGATCACAGTGTCTTGACCTACATGTCACAGGGGGATGAAGAAGTAAAGACACAACAATGGCTGCATCACTTTGCTGTGTAAATAAGGACTAAATTAAGTGACACTGGACCAGATCTGTGATGTGAAAATGAGCGTTGCAGGAGATCTGATGGTTCCGATTGTGTCCATAGACCTCAAGGCCTTCACCTCTGTTTCTCCTAAGAACAACAGTGTGACACCAACACTTAATAGGCAGATAATAGTTGGCGTGAAATGATATTCTTTCAGGGGGATTTTGCCAATAATATCTAATAAAGCAGGTTGAAATGGATACAAGGAGTCAGTTAAATCTCGCCCGCAGTCACTCAGAGGCACACAGGGAACATGAGCCTCAAAGATGTGGGTGCATTAGTTCTGCTAAGCTAACCGTGAATGCTAATTGCAGGAAGGACAAACTGTAACCCTTGCCCCGTGGCCATGAGCCCATTACGCAGCACAGAGGGTTTCATAGACACAGGCAGCGCACAAAGAGGCTGCCCTCAAAAGGCCTGCAATCTGATTTCAGTTTAAACGGGGATAACAAGTTACTGTTTTACAAAGTTCCCCTTGGGATCTGCCCTCACCGTTTCTTTCTCTTTTTTTTCAAGAAAGCTGCCTGTCAGTCAAAAGCTCACCGCAAATCACCACGACAATGCAACAGGTTCCATGTCTTCAAGTGGAATATGCGGCGTGATCCACAGACCTGGATTCAGTTCTCACAGAGACTGACAGGTGGCTCTCTATAGGACAAGGATCAGTTATGTTTAAGTGCTTGTGGTTTTCACCCCTGGAGGAACTTGACAACCCAGTCATGAAACAAAAATGACACCCAATACATGGAAGAGTGTCCTTCATCTGTAGGGACTCTTAAATATTATCTCTCAGCTCTGCAGGCAACACCTTAAAGCTGCAGCACTGAAACTGCTCAACAAATGGATTTTTTTCCTTTGGAGCAGAACTCACTTCTTTTGTGTTTTCAGTCTTACTCCAACCGGCGTGCAAGCGTCTCGCTTTACTGTAGCGTGGGAACGTCGGAGCACGGAACGCAGAGAGCCGTGCGGCGCTGACAGGCTTTATCGGCATTGTGTGAACTCATTTCACAATGGTTTAATGTGTTTTGATTTAAATCCATCCACGCTGCACACCTACAACACTGCACTTATTTACAACTGAGCCATTTTACCGTCCGAGCAAACAAATACCACAAACAAGAGCTCATTACTCTGTCGCTCTGGTGACCCCGCAGGCCATACATTTTCAAACACGACCCCAGATGCACCGACTGCCCTCATCCCCTTAAAAACACACACACATTCATCAGTTTGACAGGCGACATGACTGCTGCTCTTCTTTCCCTTTCTTCAGCACCGATTTCCATCGTTTGCTTCTTGAGGTGTTAGTTTACCGCAGCATCTTGTTACCTGACTTCCAGAGCTGCTTCAATAACTTTTAAACGTGAGCACATCTGTTCGAGTTAAACCACTGTCCAATGAGTTCAAATGATGCAGATTAAGCCTATGAGAGAAGGTGCTGTTTTATTTATATCTGTACAGACAGAAGCAACAGCTACATTGCTCGAGTAAAGAGAGTTGGCCCCAACAGGCCCCGGCATTAAAATGCGATTTCTGTAATCAGATTGCAATCAGATAGTGACTGAACACTTGTAAGCACAGGTAAGTAAATGCAGATGCATCTGCATGTCACCTACAAATACATGAACGGAAAATACGTTCGGTAATTCTACAATTCTAATAAATACATCTCGACGCCACCCGCCCCTGCACTGCCAGTGTATACACACAAACGCTTCCTCAGTCAGGTCTAATAGTGTTGGTCAGTGTTGCCAGATGGAAAATACAGAATTATCATACTGTGACTTTAAAATGATCGTATTTTGACAAATATTATCGTACACACTGAGACAACTTGTAAAAGTGCCAGAATACCACATTTAATAGCAGAACTATGCTATCAACACGGAGCTTTTGTCATTTGAATGGTTCATTGCGTCACAAGGCAACCACATCCGATCATACCTTCAAAATAAAAGCCAAAACATTTACACACCATACCACTGCTTTTTACGGAAGGGGCGTAACCCAGAGCCGTGAAAAGGCAACTCGGTAAAAACAACAACCTACAATATCTGTATCTAAACAAAGACAATCACATTACTGATCATACATCGTACAGTGGGTGACATTAAGATGAAGGATGCAGCAAACATCAGTTACTCTTCATGAAACGATGATGACAATAACCAATACAAATTCACCAAAAGTTTCATACTGCAGCTTTATCGGTCAGCCATGTTTCTAATGTGTTCCTTGAGGACCAAAAATAATACTAGATTTTAATGGATAGCAACAATCTATCAAATAGTTTTCACCATATTTCAGTTAAAGGGGAAACTTGTACTGGAAGTCAATGAAACAGAATCCAACCAATAAAATATTTGTACTCTGGAACAAAGCAGTGAATTGAAATATATATATATATATATATACCCACATACACAGTATATCTATATATATATATATATATATTGTGTATATTTCAGCACATCACACATTGTAATTTACAGCCTCAAAAACACGTCTGGTAAATAGTTTTAGAGGCGTGATCGTAAAAACACCAAGGCCTTGTGATTCATTATAAATGAATACGGTAATATGCGACAAAAAAACATAGAACCTGAAGCCCCAAAATCTCTGACCCTGCTGTCACGCCGAGAGATTTTTGATTTACTATAACCCAGCTCCCAGGTGAGTCCCACTCACTAGTCCGCCCCAGTGCTGCCTGCCTGCCCGACCAACAGAGAGATGGATGACTGCGAGTGTGAAACCTAGCAGTCGGTTACATGGCCTTGAGCTTCACCGTCTAATTAGGCTCTAATGTAACTACAATGCTCTCAAGGAGACGCTGTTTTGCCCACCACAGCTCTTTAAAAGCCTCCCCGGGGCAGCGGGGGGCAGCTTGGAGTGAGGTGCAGTGGCAGGACAGCCACATCCAACTGAAAGGCTCAGGTTTCACCCTCCCTGCCGGGGTGGACTGGCAACAGGACACTGACAGGTCCAGGATCTTTATTCTGACACGCTCTGATGCACCATGTTCAAACTGTCTGATAGTTAACATATCATCCACAAATACTTGGTTATAAACCTTTTAAATCTTCATGACATGACTCACTTCACACTAATTCCCCAAAATGTATTCTCTGATGCTTCTAATATGTAATATTGACTGTTTTAATGGCTTTAGTAGCAAACATATCAGAAGCTTTGGGTTGCCAGGTTTGAAATTAAAATAGCCACAATGGTAAAGCTTCTCTATGTAGCTTTGTTTTATCCAGGAGGACTATATCTATTTCTATTTAACCAAAACTTTGCACATGTGTAGAGTTTTTATAAAGTGAGAAAGTGATCAGTTATTAAATGATGGGTTTAATGTTTTGTGTCTTCCTTAAGACGTTGGACACAGACAGTTTTGGTTTCTGGCATCATAATATTTGTGCACTGATATTCTGTCAGTTGGCCAATTGTTTGATCAGAACAGCAGCTCTAGTATAAAAAACAACATATAAATGAGGATGTTACTGCTTCCAAGACTAAATGTCCTTTAAACTCTGCAGGAAGCATAACAAGTGCACATCCCAAAATGTCAAACTACCCAAGTTACTGATGGATTATATAGTAAAAATGTGTTTTTAATGTAAAAATTATAATAAATCTGTTGTGTCTTCCTAAGGTTACACAAAATAAGGAGAAAAAATCTGAGACTGAGATCAATGTCACAAAGAGCTGCTCAACTGCCACAGGAATTGATTATTAACACCATCGTTAACAGCTGCATCCCATGATATTCCTCATTTCTGGCGAGGAATAATAAAATAAAGGTGTTTAACGCTCATTAAGAATATAACTGAAACAATTATGAACATATTTACACATAGTGTGGCTGTCTTCATCTCCAGTCAGTATGTTGCAGTGAAACTGAAGACAAACCCACAACACAGAACGGTGTCAATAATATGAAACAAGACAGAAAGAAAAAACGGTGTCAATGTTTTCCTGATGCATCATGTGATTTCCTCATTTCTCAGCACATGGACGGTATTATCAGCTCCATATAATATTAGAAACCGGTCTTGAGAGATAAGGTGTCTGGTTGAAGGTCATCCGTGCCCTCTTGAGTGAACATAAGAGCCATTTGTGGTCGGGTTAAATGCACCTGACAGGCTGTTGGAGCACAATCACCCATTTTAATTGTCATGTAACGGTTTCATGTAGAGCCAAACTGTCTGCAACACTTCAGCGGTTGGAAACCAGAGCCTGGCCACACAACCGCACATGTGGTTAACTGGGCCTTAGCTGAAGGAACAAAAAGGAGCTGGAAGAAGCTCTCGGGAGACTGACGTGAGGGAAGCTGCTGATAATGCAACAGATGTACAGGATCTGCTGCAAATTGTTTAACTACAGACATTCATTAAATCCTTTGTGGTACAGAACATAATAAGTACACATTGCAAGCTTTGCGGAGGTCACTCAAATATTAATTGCTCAACTGCACCTGACAAATTGGCAGCTAAAGTACTTTTTCCCCTCTAAAAACAACTATCCACTACAAGCAAGGAAACCATAACGATTTTAATGCACACTCAAAGAACTCAATTTTCCAATTTAGCGGAAGCCAAAGATGACAGGAAGCAAAGGTAATTCGCCGTAGCCTCAACAACAACCCCCGGGCCATTCCACGTCTGTTTCATGAGCAGTAATTATGTACCAAAATGAATGCCATTTCATATTAAGCTGCAGTCACAATCCAACGTCAAAGACAGACTCATTATCAGCAATCATGGGAATGAGTTACATCATTTAACCAAACCGAACTAATCATTTCCAGGATACCGCAGCGGCAGATAGAGCCATTAGAAAAAATTGGAGCTCTTAAACAGAATAATTGACATCTCTATCTTCTCTGCTGCATTGGCTGAAGGGCTTCAGAAATCACATTAGTTGCAATTGAAAATGTGAACTGAGGGGAAAAGACGCCACTTGAGGCTTTTGCAGGACAGTGCTGTGATCATTGTTCCCATTCATACAACAGTAAAAACGGCAGGAAAAAGGTCTGCCATACATCTGACCGTCAGCAGCCTAACAACTAAAATAAAATTCAGCTGTAACAACATCGAATGACCCGATAAAAACATGCCCATTTCCTTCTTTCCTGTAAATCACAGAATTTGGCAAAAATGATAAATAAATTATTATTTTTGGTGCATTTTGAATCAATAAATGAGAAACAGACCAAAAGTGCAAGGAAACCGTTAGCACTGTGCTTCAAACCTGATTAACTGAAATTTACCAGGGGGTTCGAAATGAAAATGTATCATAAAAAAAGTACGTTAAATGTCGAAAATATCATTTAATTTTAATGTTTCACTTCCCGTCGCAGTCCGCCAGACGCAGCCACTTCACCCAGTTTAGTGGTTTTCTCCCAAAATTTCCTCCAGTAATAAAGCAAAGATCTGTTAAAGGCCACAGACCTCTGATGTCTATCAGCACAGGTCACTGTCTGGGGGCAAGTGGAGCCCTAAGCAAGAGGAGTGGACCATCGCTTTCTCTCAACACATCATGAAGAGAAAAACCTCATCTGCCCCGAAACATTCCTGGAACTTCTCAGGTTTGTTCTAACAGGTAGTAAAAGTGACAAAAGTTGAGCATGTGCGTGATCAAGTGCTGTTGGGTCCATTTTTGTTTTATTATTATACTCAAAGCAATAAAAGACTGATTCAAGAACAGTTCAGTGTCACGTATAAAAGTGTTAGTCAAGCGTAAGAGCAAAAAACGTCAGGAAATCAAAACGCCCTTGCAATAGATGTCAAAAAAGTTTATATAAAGCGGATACTTTAGTTGACAGAACATATATGAAACAATTAAATATTGAAAAAGAACCAAGAAAGAAAGAGTTTTACAAACATTACTTGCAAAGAGAGACAAACATGTTTCGAAGTAGTAAGAAACGGCAGGAGACTAATGTATATAAATGTACACTGGATGCCAGCAGATAACCCAAATGTGATAAAGGCTTCATTATACACACAGGGAACCATTCCAAGGTAAAATTAGGTTGATCTGAAAAACAAAAACAGAAAAGATTCTATCAGCTGGAGAGCAATCACTGAACCAAAGCATGTTGTTGAGTGATGTTCTACTTCTTTAAAAGTGTAATTCTGTCCAAAGTTCAACACAATTGAAAAAGTCTTTGTAACAATTCTTGAACTCCAGATGACAAATATGGACAAAATAAGACCACAGCAACCCACAGAAGATGTGGAAAAAGAAAACGCAGCTCAACTTATTTTGTGTTTTTGCAGGTGGAGACAACAGCCTTCGTGAACTGGACAAGCCATCAGCTAAAATGATCCCACTTGCATGAACAATAAAAGGAGGTCAGTCACTCTAAATTTTATGAAACAAAAGTGGGCAGGGCTGCAACAACGTTTAATCGGTTTGAGTTTTTTTCAATAATTAAAACAAGCTTTTTGATTTTTCAGCTTCTTAAATGTGAATTTTTCTCTGGTTTATTTGCTCCATATAACAAAGAAATCATAAAAACTGAATAGTTCTGGTTTGTGGACAAAATTGGTTTGGTAAACACAAATCAGCATTTTACGGACCAAACAGGTAGTCGATTAATCGAGAAAACTGTGAAAATAATCATTACTTGCAGCCCTAAAGGTGGGAGCACTTTGTACAGACATGACGACAAAATTCATAATTTTGTCAGTTATTCCCTTCTAACTCCCACTGAGGGAAACAATGGTAATTTTCTCAAGTGTGTTGGCTCTATTGGACAGTTAGTTCATTTTAGTTATTTATCAGCAAAGATAAAAAAAAGGGTGCCTCCTCACAGATTTGTATCAGTCCCATTGTTGGGATAAAATAAGTTGTCATCCTGAGTTGTAGGAACTCAGGGGCATTTAATAAAAAAAAAAACCATCACCTGCCTTTTTGAGACTAAATTAAATCAATGTGATATACTTCAGTATTACAACTATTTTATTTGCTCCTGCCAAAGAACCAAAATATGAACTCATTATAAAAAGGTAGACAACACCAGCCTTAAATGTTACCACTTAAGGGTTCAAGTTTAAACATTTACTTAGTTTAGATTCACAAACAATACATTACATTATATAGCCAGTTTCTTCTTGTCAATAAACCGAGTGTCAGAGTGTCAGCACAGATACAGACTCATTTCCAAGTTCTCATCTGTGCATCTTTCAACTGTCGGATATTGAAAAGTGGACAGACAGATATGGATCAGCATAAGCTGCAGCTGGACTTGCTTCTTTTAAACGCAGCTGCTCACAGATTCAGCGAGTAGCGAGGTGCTATATAATACGCAGCGCTGCAGACCACAGGGGTGAGGAAGACTCACTTGGGCTTGGTCTCGGCGTCTGTGACTTGGCGGATGAAGATTGCGTCCTCCGGGTGGCTGATGTCACCTTTTTCTTGTATGTAGGACGAGGCGATGGCGAGCATGGTACCATCGTTGCTGAAGGCAAGTGACGCGATGCTGGTCGGGTAGCGGTGGAACTGACACAGACGCTTCTTGTTGAATGGGTCCCAGATGTTCACAAAGCCATCAGAGCCACCTGGTAGAAGGGGAAGCTCAAGGTCAACCTCAAAAGACTTGTGACTGTGTTACAGCTGAGATATTGATCTATAATATCACTGTTCCACCTGCAACCCTGGCAGCTTCAGTTAACAGGTGAAGAGTTTTGGGGAATTTAGAAAGAAATATGTCAACGATTTTACCAAGAGCCAATGAGCCTGTGTCATACCTGTGGCAAAGGTGTTATGTATGCTGTGAAACGAGATTGCATTAACAGGGTAAACGTGCTCGATTCCTTCCTCTTTCAGTCTGTGGCATTTGAAGGCGTACTTCTTCTTCTGAACCTCCTGACTTGGGTCCAGGTACTCCACAGCGACACGTCCCTCGATTGAACTCAAGACGTAGCCCTGAAGCCAAGAGAAAAAATATACAGTTACCATCCAACTTCTTCACATTAACACAGGAAACTGTTTATGTAACATGACAACTCTATTAGAAGCAAATTTCCAGACAGGTTGAAACTGTGTGTTTCATTTGAGCTGTGCAAGCATTAATTGATAAATAGGTTGATTTGTATTTTGTATTTCAATGTGTACCTGTTTGTTGGGGAAAGCTCTAATGCAGCGAGTCTGATACTTGAGACTGGACTCTCTCCTTTGCTGTACGTAGCCCATGTTCCTCAAATCCCACACCAAGACTCTTCTTCCAGCTGTGCCAACAATTAGTCTGTCTCCAGCCACCGACAACGTATACACCTTTTGCATGGAGAAAGTTACTATCACATTATCTAGACAATAGTTTAAAGATTTTCACAATTACACATTATTATTATTATTATTACTACATCACACATTTAAGTACCTTTATTATTAAGTTGTAACATGAAGTAGTACTTTGTGAAAAAAGGAGCAGTACCCCAAATGTACCCCAAATCATAATGTATTTTTGTACTTTTCGAACAGGAACCTTATTCCTGCTTATTCTTTTGAATGAGTTTTTAATGATGTTATGTGCTTTCCAAATACCTTGTTTCCTATATAAATACAAAACATGAAAATCACAGGAAATCAAAAAAGAGGAAACCGGCTATGAGATGTCATTGTATTTTTTAAACAATTTGAGGCCAATAAAGCAGAAAAGCAGTGGGCAATTTCAAACCATACTGTGACTGACTCAAATATCTACATTAACTTGTTTACCATACATAGATAGATAGAATGTAATTTTAATATTATTGAAATGAACATTAGAAAAAGAATTAGAGATAAACATGAGTCTTCAGCTCTACCTTTTCAGGCTGAGTAAAGGTACCAGCATTGCAGGGCGTCCTTGGGTCCCACAGCCGAACTGATCTGTCCCAGCTTCCCGTGACCATGACATTAACCTCAGGACAGTACTCCACACAGCGAATAGGAGCATCATGTGTTCCAACAATTGTATCTGTTAAAATAAAAATATTGAAACAGATCAGTAGATTGTACCTTTAAAATGTTTAGCACATGAAACTCCCAGTTATTCACATGCTTGGTAATGCTCCACAGCTTTTATAGAAACCGCTGCATCACACCTTGGTCTGTGTTTAGGTCATGAGTTTTTAATTGTGCATCTAATCCTCCACTCCAGGAATGTGTTGGGTCCTGCAAGAAAAGTGAGCACATTAACAGGGCTGAACAATTAGGATAAATTACCCAAGTGTGATATTTCTGACATATATTGCAACTTGATTTGCGATATAACCTTTTAAGTCAAGCTTCAAATTCAAATTTACTATTACACTGCATAATATTATAAACAAGATGGGTCGTTACCATGAGATACCACTGAAATATTAACTCATCGATTCTAATGCAAGTGTAGGAACCCAAATATGTTTCTAACATTTATAAAGTGCAATTTAAAAATTGAATGATTAAAGTAGCCATTGCAATTTCCTAGCTAAAATCTTAATTTGAAAGCCATCAATTGTTGAGCTGTTTAGCAAACCTATAGGCTCTGAGAAGTCAGTAGTAAACAAAAGCCTGTGACATACATAAAAAGCACAGTCAAGAACTGGAGCTGTGTGCTGGTACTTCATCCGCATGGTGTTGCTTCCCACATCATAGAGACGGACAGTGCAGTCCCACGAGGAGACCAGCAGGAACTGAGTTGTACTGGAGCTGAACTTGACAGCAGAGATGCTGTCCTCTGGTCCCTGGTGCAGCTTGTACTCATTTGAGCCCGTCATCTGCAGGAGAGCAGAACTTCAAATTATAAGACTAAAGGACAATTTACAGGGTTTGTGCACATATATCACCTCTATGTACACAAACACACACTGAATACATATATCTACTAAATCATAAAGACACTGTGCAAACACTGTTATTTACAATATTAAATACAACATTTCACAAAAAACCCAACACAGTCAATTCAAAACCATTTATTACAGTTTTTTCAGATAAGCAGGCAGTAACAGATGAGAAAACATACACATAAACAAACACGAATCAATATCGCCATATGAATTCTGTGTTAATGCCATGGGTGAATGTACATTGGTATGTTCAATGCTGCTGTCAACACCACGCGTAAACAACTAGCTAGCTTGAGCATGAATAGCTTTACCGCTTGTTGTTAGCCATGTCCAGTGTTAGTGGCTGCGAATGAAGCTAACACGACACACAAACACACAGCATTTCGCTTATAACATCTATACCACATCAAATGTTTCAGTCGCACGTGCTAGATGTCGTATAATGTTGCCGTTTATTCTCTGAAATAAGCTCGTAATTCTTTAAACGAACGAGAGAGAAAATGCCATCCAGCAACTACACGGAGCCCACTCCTAATGCTACCGGTCGTGTTTGCTAGCAGTGAGGACAACGCGGACTATAAGATAAGCTGTGGTCGTCGCAATTTCGTTTTACTTACCGCTTAGTTAGGGTGTGAATCAGAGGAAGTGTATTCGGTTTTTACGCACGCCGTAGTGTTATTATTGTGCCTGTTTTACGATAATATTTCCAAACACAAGATAGACAAAGTCAAAGAGCAAAGCGTGGCTACGTGAAGCTAACACCACTCTGAGGAGAAGCGTTGCTTTGCTGATCTGTAGGGAAGGGCGCTGATTGGTCGAAACGAATATTCGAATTCCCGCCTGCGATGTGATTGGAGCCCAACGTTCTTTCCGTTGTCTCAGCTGAGATCACGTGACGGATGACACACGCGCGCACACACACGCGCACGCACGCGCCAACGCTTGAGTTACGAGTTACTGGTTGAGTTAAACGTTGCTATGTAAAAAAAACACACAATAAAAATACTTAATCTATTTCGCCCACAGTAGCTTGCCATGGTAGCTGTTAGTATACCCATGCTGTCTTTATTAAGCTGTTGTATAATTAAAATGTATCTAAATTTATTTTGAGTGTAATTTTTATCGTTACTTTGCCTACAGAGTTCTAATAAATAATAAAATTGTAAAAAAGATGGACCAGCTCGTCATGCAGTAGTCCTCATCTCAGACACACACAAGTAGAAAAAAACCCATTAAAAATAAATGTGATTAAAATTAAATAATATTTTTCTTTTTAACTGATTGAATTTGTCTTTTAATTTAAACAAATTATTCATAATAATTATAATAATACCATCATCACTATCTTACTGTTGGAAATAACAAATAATGGCTCTTCAGATGAAATAGGACTGAACTGGGAGAAAAAATATCTTTTTATCAGATCTAAAATTATATACGACCATCGCATTTTAAAACGACTCCACTATGATGATTTATTATGTGATCCATATAAGAAAAACAAACTCACCGTGTGTCACTGCTTCGTCTCAAATATTTGAAAAATAAAATCACTCCATCCTCACAACGATTATTTTACGACATTTCTCAAATGAACATTTACATCACTGTGACATATAAAGTATTTACATAGTTCTGGTTTGGAACAGATTTTTTTTACTGAGCTTATAAGACAATTTAATGTACATATTTTCAATAACAATATAAGAGGAGGGGGAAAAGAACACACACACACAGTCAGACACACACATAAAGGCTGTTTTGGCTCTTTCATGGCTTTAAAAAGATCAAATCTTTGTGTCTTTGTATATGAAAACAATAACACTGTCCTCCAAAAACAAATCTGCTGTATTTTTTTCCGTTTTCTCAAGGATCGAATGATTGTCCTCACTATTACATTAAAAGAAAAAGGGGGTTATTCTGTAAAATAAAACTATATGTGACATATATACTGGAATATTCTGACGTGAAGTATATTGCACAATATTGAAAAATATCAAAATATTGAATTCCACATTTTTTTGCTATAACACTGACACAAATCTCTGTGGAACACATTAGGAGGGTGAACAAATCAATTTTTTAACGGAAAATGTTTAAATATATTCATTCACTTCCTTTAAAATAATAACAATAATAATAATAATAATAAACGGTGTGGTGTAATAGGGAATGCAGCAGAATAAAGAGTGAATAATAATAATATAACAACAATAATAATAATAACCCAACATTTGGTCCGTTGAATGTACAAAATATACAAAATGGTATTTTATCATGAAGGCTCACTGACTTAAAAACCTATGTACAGCTCATCATGACAGAGTCAGTGTTAAACAGGCCGCAGCAGTGGCACCGGGTGGGAATAGTACATGTGGTGTGGAAACGGCAGCAGTGACTGGCTGCCCGGTGAGTTTGATGCGGGGCCCCCGCTCGACTCTGCGGCTCCGTGCTCGTGGTAAAGTATCGGGACGCGCACAATCCTTTGCGCCGCCGCGTGGCTCAGGTTCGCCGCCTCCAGCTCCGCGGCCAGCTGCCGTTTCCACTTATTCCTGCGGTTCTGGAACCAGATCTTGACCTGCGTCTCGGTCAGGTGCAGGGACGCGGCCAGGCCCGCGCGCTCCGAGCTGCTCAGGTAGCGCTTGATGTCGAAGGTGGACTCCAGTTGGAAGACCTGGCTCCTGGAGAACACCGTGCGCGTCTTTTTCTTCCGACAGGGCTTCTTCTCCGGGTCCAAATCGTCCGTCTTTTTCCTCCAGTCGTCGCCGCCATGGTCCACTTCTCTCTTTGGCTCCTCCGCGTCACTTTCATCCAGAGTGATGTCGTCGTCGGCGCTTTCTTCTTTGACATCTTGGTCACTTTTGTGGAGATCCGGGGAGCGCCTGTCCGGTGCCGGGGATGCCTCCCTCGGGTTGGCCTTCTCAGACCCTGCAAGAAAAGATGATTTTTTTTACAGTATTTAGTGACAGTTGATACAGTAAATTTGACAATCTAAACAATTCGTTCTATATTTTCCTGAATATGCATGTTCTTTTATGATACGCTGTTTATGGGCAATTAAGCAACTAATTATTCCAATTTCAGTTTCTTGTATTCAACTTCTTGAATCTTAATTCAAAATATTCACATGAGTTCTAGTACATAATATTATTTACCGCTGGTTCTCAGATGAGCCCCAAGCGTGTACGGGTACCACCAGGTGGACGCTCTCTCCAAATACTGTCCCGAGAGTCCAATCCTCTGCGTGGGAAGCTCAAACCGAGGGAAAGGTAAGTCACCGAGGCGAGAGAAGATGCTGCCTTCAAACACTCCTTTGGTCGAGCCCAGAAAGCTTTTCGGCTTCGTGGGTTTGTCCTCGATGTTCAGCAGGTTCTTTATGGAGAACGGCGAGTCTTTTGCGGGTTGGCGAGTCTCTTGAGTGTCAGATTCCGCCATCACCGTTTACTGTCCGGTTTGGATCACCATCAAAAAACAACAACAACAACAACAACAAAAAACAGCTGACAAAAAGCTCTTCTATGCAAAAAACTGAGACAGAGAGAGGTGAGATTAAAAGTCTCACGAAGCCGCCGCGTCCAGCTCCTGATCAGCGAGAACGCAGAGATGAGTGCGTCATGCGCGCGCCGGATGGATGCAGACTAATGATGAGGATAAAAGATGCCATCCAAGTTAAAACGCGCTCGGTCTCTGCGATTGGGCAGGTAAAACAGCAAATGGGATTTGAGATGAAACCTCGGGGGGTTGTGACGAGAATAGACTCAAGAGAAAGGCCGCGCAAGCGTTTTGGCTCCGGGCTCAGCAGCAGCAGCAGCAGCACACACACACACACACACACACACACACACACACACAGACACATTTATCATCCAATTACATTAAAGAGGAAACTGTCTTTAAGGCACGTGCGCTTTGGGCGCAATCACTGGTCAGTAAATTGAATAAATGGTTCAGAGCTTCACACATAAAGGCGGAGCTTTAAGCTAAATTGGCACAAACGTGAAGCATATTTTACGCATTAATGCTGCAAGGCACAGTACACTATTAAAGCTGTAATAAAATAAGAATTTCATTAAGGGTACTAGTGTGTTTTTTAAGCATTATTTACTGATGCACCACGTCACCAATCTGCTGTATTTAACGCCCCTGCTCCACCTGTGTGTGCGCAACAGGAAGGCAACATGCACTGTGCGCTTCACCTGCACCGGAGCTCATTGACTTCAGTGTAATGTTATTAGGCAGGAAGTGCCACAGGCGCAACATCAAATTGAATGCTTACCATTGTGATAAAGGCTTTTCAAATCAGTTCTGAACAGAGAGGAGCCTGCAGAGCCACAGAGGCAGCAGGTGGTGTCATGCAATGAAACAACGAGTCTTGTTACTGTCACATATCACTGTCATAATAACGCACGGTGCTTAGACACAGCAGGTTACATATGCAATAAGACGATTGTGATCTGATTACTATACGAACATGTGGACACAAAAGCAGACAAAGTGCGTCATACTGGCTTATGTATATTAGGTTTATTTAACTTATAAATTGTGTTTTAGTGTAGTTTTAGCAGGATTTTTAAAAATCATACTTTATACTGATTATGTTTTATATTTATCATTTGACAGTTCTTATTGTGTGTAATGTAGTTTATCCTGTAGTTACTATGTATATGTATATGCATTTACATTTTAATGTGTTATTGTGGCATGTAGTTCTGTGTTTAAAAGTGTAGTTTTAACGTTATTATACTGTTCATGTACAAGCCCAACTAGGGATGAGAGCTAAACACTCTCTATGTGTATGGCACACCAGTATAGCATTATTTGTATTGGAACTATGATAACTGTATTGTCCATATTTAAATACAATTCTATTCTATTCTATTCTATTCCATTCTATAGGACTGTGGAATCTTAAATACAGCTGATACATCAACTGTGTCAAACTTCCAACATATACGACATGGTTTTTGAGGCCTTGTTGTTTTAAGTGTTTTATCAGGTTTTTATTACATGTTAATCTCAGTTTTTTATATTTAAGGCAGGTGCAGCATTCATTTGTCAGAGCAGGTGCACAATTCTTTCTTATTCTTTGTTGTTGTCTGCAGATGTTGTAAAAAATAAAAAATAAAATCCCCTTTGGGTGAAAAAAGAATAATTGAATATATTTGCACATAAATCTGTAACCTCCTGGTCAGTGATGAAAAGGCACTATTCTGGACACATCTTTGGGTGAAAGTTGGCTCTCACACAATCCATGTGTGGCCAGAAATCAGGAAGAAAACCTAAAAGAAATATTATAATAATAATAAAAAATAAAACAACATGGGCTTCATTTAAGATTCATCATTCATCAACCAAAGCTGAAGCAGATGCAGTGAAGTAATCAAACAAATTGAATTTGCTCAACCTGCAAACATGCAGCCTGTCCTTTCCGCTCATGGAGCGCTCTCCAGCTCTGAAGGACAACACTGTGTTTTGTGGAAAGCCACTTGAATCCCTGCATAATTAGAGGTCTCATGGCTGTGTTAAAGATGGGGGGGGAGGCGGAGAAGGAGGCTGGTCGAGCTGTGTTTGCCAATTCAAAGCAAAAAAAAGTGAAAAGCTGTGGTTTTCCATCAGATTGTGTTCATTAAACAGCGGCTCGTTCAACAGAAAGAACAAGTCAGAGTGGGTTAGAGGTGGAAAAGATGAGGACACTCAGACACAGGCCTCTGTTTCCCTTTTACATCTTTGTCATTAAAGGGATTTTGGACACATGGATCTGATCTTGCTAATGAGACATATTAAATAACATGTCTGCCTGGGGAACCATTTCAATTCTGTTCACTTCTCAGTCATGAAAACACCACTGTTTTCGTGTCAATCAGAAGTATAGGTTTATATCTGTACATCACAAAATTTCATATATGGAAAACACTCTTTGTATGGAAAACCAGATGGCATGTCATAACCATACATAAAGACATTTTCAAAACCGAAAACTTGCATTTTAACCTTTATTTTGAAGTCTAGAGATTCTTGAGATCAGAATCTCTTTCAGGTGAGATTGAGACCTTGTCTGTGCATGTTTTTGAATGTCAGTGATGACTAAAAAATGGAATTAATAGAATGTATTGCTCTTTTTAAATACAGTCAATTTGTCTAGGTATTGTAGAGAACAAGGGCTTTGTTTCTCTGTTAAATCTGCGTGATGAATGACATAATCTTCTATGGTTATTATGTATTCATATGATGATGATATCTATTAAGTTAATGGGATTTTTAACATGTCTAAATCTGGTTTCAACACTGTCACTGTCTCACAGCAGCAATTACAAGCTGACTTTTTTTTACATGTGTATGTATATATATATATATATACGTATATATAAATAGAGATGGGTCATATATTGTGATGGGTCTTGAACAACTACGCTTAAAGGTTTGTCTGATAATTTGGACCCATTTGAGTGCAGAACAATAGACCTTATTTTAACACGACATGTGACAAACATTATCTCACTTGAAAAATGATCAGTGCAGCAGTTATGCACTGCAGGCATAATGAATTTGGTATTAAATATCATTAGAGCTGACAGGAGTTATGGTAAATGACTGCTCGTGCACTGTGAGAAGCAAGAAGCAGCGTCACGTCAGACAATAGAGCTGCTGTCACTCAGGAGAATACTGCCATCTAGTGACAGAAACTTGTATCAGTTGGCAAATAGAAAGAACATGAAACGATTGACTCAGTTTCAGTTGTTCTTTACTTTTCACATTTTTTTCTAATTCAACAAATTAAATGTGATTATGGAGCACCAAGGTGATTAAATTCAACAACTTGAATTGCTTTCAATCAGAACTGCTACGTTTAACCCAACCTCTACTAGAAACAGCAGTGGCAGCCACTGAGCAGCACCTGGGGAGCAATGGGGGTTGGGTACCTTGCTCAGGAGTACCACAGCCCTTCATCCTGGTGGGGACTCAAACTGGCAAACCTCCAGTTAAGTTCTCTTTCTACTTGGTCGTGGCTGCCCATTGGACATTTTTACATAATTTGTTATCTCATGTCATGTTTTCAATCTATTACACACTAAACACCCTAAGAAAACTCCTCATTAATATAGACTTGGCATTGAAACATTGTGATCCTTGCAGTGAACGGCAGCTAGACATAAAAATGATAAGGCTAATTGAGCTGTAGTTGTGATATCTGTCAGTAAAATCGCAATTAGATATTTTCCTTTGTATAAAGTTTTACTCAGAATCTCTATATTATCTTGCAAATACAACACACTTTTAAGTCCTTGATCTCAGTCAACTACTGAATAATTTAAGGAAACACATTACATCCCAGAATTGATCAAAAAAAATAATTATGCCCAAATATACCCAAAAAGTAGTATAGAGGAATTTTTTAAACTGTTAGAAGGCAAATGAAACAAATACCACCTGCACCAATGGCAGGAACTACTTTACAAGTTTTAAATGTAACAGAACCACCCGTGAAACCAGGTCAACAGCAAAACACTCCAAAGTCATCGTAGAGAAACAAATACGGAGTGTAACATGTCAGAGTGCAAATGATCGAGCTCTGGTCGGATTCTTTCAGTGGTCATACTCCTTGTCAATGAACTTGGCCATACTGGAGAGCTGGATATTTGATGTGCCCTCATAAATGGTGCCTGCAAAGAAGGGCAAAATAAAGCATGAGAACAAAGGTCAACAACAAGGTCAGGTTCTGTCAAATTCCCCTGCTCAGTTGATAATCCTTCAGCTTTCACTATCGTGACACAAGCGGGCTTATTATGTAGCTCGCTCTGCCACGGCTCCAGCTGGAGAGCTGAGGAGCCAAAATGAAGGTGATGAAAGGGAAAGTAGCATTTTGCCCCAACAGTTTCCTTGGCTGTGTGTTGGTATAATGACACTCGGAGGGGAGAATTCCTGCAGTGTCTGATTACTGTCAGCCCCCTCTCTCCACCCCCCACTGTGATCCAATCACAGACAGTCACACCCGACCTTCCCATAGCCCTCGAGAGTTGTGACCTTCCCCACGTTGTAGTTTTAGTCGCATTTACCTCAAACAACTGTCATCTAAACAAAAATGCCATCACAGTATTTGTTCAGCGGTTCATAATCTCACCAATTTTACAGTCTCTGTAGTATTTCTCGATGGGGTAGTCCTTGGTGAAGCCCACCCCTCCCATCCATTCAATGCACTTGGAGGTGGTTAGTGTCGCAACCTGAGGAAGATCAAACACAACAGTGTATAAAGACAGCCATTACATTTTTATTTACAAGGCTACATAGGAAATGATGACAACACCACATACTGTTTATTTGGGGACCTACCTGTTAAACATGCTGAAGCATTGCAGCCCAATTCACAATGTTATTGCAACCAGAGCTAATTTGCATATAATATGATTTTTCTGAGTAGTTTTACTGCCATTTCTCTGACACTCATTATAATTTGGAGCAGTTTGACCGGCCACACTTCACAGGTGAACTGTGGGTATATGTAAATGTTAAGTGAAAGGGTGGGCGGTATAAATGTATAGAATCATGGACCAAATAAACCTCATTATGATAATGGCTCTGTTCAGACCTGGTGTTCACATCCAACATGAGAGACAGGATCACAAGTGGACAGTGTAAATTAAGTACAACTGTTCAAACCTAGCATTAAAATCGCTTTTTTTTTCTATTGTAACGGTCGACACACTGGTGTGCGTTCATAGATATACTTAGCGTTGTCCACTTGTGACCAGATCAGAGATGAGATAAAGATGAATGATAAACACTTGAATTGTTAGACAGATGTCTAAAACCTTTCTAGCATCTTTTTTTGCATAATACAATTCGACATACTACAACTGAGCACATGATACAATTAAACGCATAATCACAGCAACGAGAGAAGAATCCTGTCATCATGTGTTTGGCCTTGATTTATGTTTTTCATGAAGTTTTAGGATGGAGTGATGCACAAAAGCTCGCTTCAATCTGATCCTATTAAACTACGCAAACCCTGAATCTATTGTTTGATGGTAATAATTCATACACAACAAACAACATTACAACCACAGACAATGTTGTTATGGTAGGCTGATTCATTTAGGCTCTGCAAAGGTTGACCGACAATCTTTGGGCATATTTTTATTGAATGAAACTATTTTGCTTCTCAGAGCAGTAATATAATCTTGTCTGCCTGCCCCATGTGATCTAAGACAGTGGAGGAAATCACTCAGGACAGATGTTAATACCAAGTTCGAACAAGGTAAATATCCAGTAGCTGCAGAGTCTCAAAAAAAAAATGAGTCAGTGAATCAGGAAGCTCACCTCTGAAGTGAAGTACTTAGCCATGCAGGCCTCCTTGATGAAAGGTCTCCCAGCTTCTTTCAGACGAGCGGCGTTGTACGTCAGCAGCCGAGCTGCTTCAATCTGTGTTGCTACGTGGGCGATTTGGTGCTGCATGGCCTGGAGTTCAAAGAGTGCAACAATAACACAAGCACTTACTGGTCCCCACGTCAAAAGGAGATAATGACTAACACGTTATGGTAAAATAATGAGAGGCTCTCACCTGGAAGTCAAAGATGCGTTTTCCAAACTGCGTTCGCTGTCTGGTGTAAGGAATGGTGTGGTCAAAGCAACCCTGTGCCAGTCCAAGCATCTGAAAAACACAAAGGTTTTATTTTACCCACTGTAATCTTCAAAAGAGCACATTTGGCTGGTTTTGACAAAACGTCTCATGGTTTACCTGACTGGCTATTCCTATCCGGCCCTCATTCAGCATTCCGATGGCATACTTGTACCCGTGACCCATCTGTCCCAAAATGTTCTTCTCTGGTACCTACAGTGTACAGCAGAAAGTCGGTGTGTATCTGTTTCTCATTAGTCTGATAAATCACAATGTGTTTGGTCGTACCTTGACATTGTCAAAGTTGAGCGGACAGGTGGAGGACGCACGCAGGCCGAGCTTGTTCTCCTTTTTGCCAATCTCAAGCCCCTCAGTGTCTCGGTCCACGATGAAGCAGGTGATGCCTTTGTATCCCTGTTAATCAGGAGACAACCCTTTTAAATGATAGAAGTACACATTTTAATAAAGGTTTCACAAGCATTTGACCAACAGGGTGTGAGCGTAGCATTGATGCAAAGTCATATAGTTGTAATTTACAAATGCCTGTGATTAAAAAGTACTTTTGCGTAAGCAATGTCTTGATTTGGATCCGACATCAGTCTGATGAAGTAGTTAAGAGCTGAAATGATCGATCAATTAAGTTTAAGCTTTCCAACAGACACTTGTTCTGGTCATCAGTTATTTGATAAGTTGTTTTTAAAGCACAACTAACAAACATTATCTGAGTCTAGCTTAGTAAATGTGATGTTTTTTATCTTTTATTTTGTTTTCTATTGCTGAATTGTAGAACCTTTGGTTCTACATATTACGACAAGATACCCTCTGTGCAATTACATTTGATATTTATCACTCTTTTCCGACATATGCGATATTTAGTCTTAAGTTGCAATTCTTTTGTCATCATTTACTCTAGAGGAAGTAATGTCTACACTGAAACTCGCAGCTCTACACCTCTTAAATCATTAAAAAGTCATTTCTTAATATAGAGAACAAGATAACCATATAAAGTACATATTATAGTTGGATTTAAATAGAACATGCCATGTGAAGCAAGCAAGGGTGTGTAAAAAAGGAGAGTGGATATGCAGGACTGAGAATAATCATAATTTGCGGTTACTTTGTGTTGTGCAACTTGTTATGGATGCAGGCAAATGAAACAAGATGGAGAAATAACAAATACAACCCTATTTATATATTTATTATATACATTAAAAGGTGGTCAGTAACTCACGGCAGACAAGTCAGCGTTGGCCATCACCAGGAATACACCTGCATGCTCTGCATTACTGATCCACATCTTGGATCCATTGATGATGTAAAAGTCCTTGTGTTTCTCTGCACGTGTCTTCAGAGAGAAGGCGTCACTCCCTGACTCTGCTTCAGAGAGACAGAAGCTTCCAACCTGTGAGACATGATGTAGCGCAGAAAATGCACAGCCATATATGTGATACATACCAAATTGACTAAATATTCACCTAGGAACATGGTTTTTGTCATGGCACCATGTGATTTAACCAACAGTAAAAATAACAGTGTTTCATTCTTGAGGACACTTCAGAGGAAGTCTATCTGCTCACCATGTCTGTTGACAGTCGGCTGAGGTACTGCTCTTTCTGTGCGGGTGTCCCCAGTTTGGAGAACAGTGTGTTAATGAGTGTGTTCTGGATATCACAGAGAACAGCCACGGAAGGATCCACCTTCGCCAACTCCTCAATGACCAGAATGGAGGAGAAGAATGTAGAGCCAGTGCCGCCATATTCTGGGTCAATCTCAATGCCCATGAGCTGTGAAAATGCAATAACAGATTCACTTCATAGATTAGAATAAATAAAAACAAGACAAGCAATTACAAAGGCTTCATTTCAGCTCATATCATTAAGTTGTTATCCTTGCATTATATTATAGTATTTAATATTTTGATGGTATCTCCTGTGGTAATGTTATCTTATTATCAATTCTTTAACCCAGCAATGTATTGTGATGAAGCTTGACTCATACATTGCAATGTATGAAAAATAAAATTGCAAATAGATATTTTAGCGAAGTTGTTCAGTCATGGCAATGACCTAAAATGTAATGATACTGGAAATACATACACCCTGTTCAAAGAGAGAGTCGATCACTTCCTTGTCCATGGCAGAATTCTCATCCATCTTTGACACGAATGGAGCAATGCGCTCCTGTGCATATTTTTTCACTGTCAGACAAAAACACAGATGTTTAACTTTCTGTCTCAAACGATCGTCAACAGGAGAGATGATAACACGCTGACACTGCTCACCTGCTTCCCTCATCATGCTTTCCTCCTCTGAATAAGTCTGTAGAGGAGGGAAAGGCATTGCCTCTGCTGCTGCCTGGTGTGCAGCCACATCTGGAGCAGAACTGCTGCACATTCTCCTCCATCCAGTCTGGCATGTTCCCCATGGTCGAGAGATCTGTCTGCAAGACTGAAATCACAACAGAAAACAAGGTTAAACAAGAAAACAGACTGTAAAACACATATCAATATGTAAAATAGACATGCCATAAACATAAACATTTTAGTTTATTTTTTTAAGTTAGCAACTACGGTTTATGTCTTAACATAACCAAATGTGGAATTTGAAACCTAAGAATAGAGCCATATGTACATATTTAGAATTTCACCATGAGAAGAAAAGCAAGTGTAGAGCAAAGACATCGCAACTGTCGGAGACGCACGTTTTATAAATATTTCTTATTTCACTTTAGGTACATTAGTCAACTTGTTTCATCATCATTAAGCCACTGATAACAGCACTGACTGTGTTTTGCTGCCTGTTATCTTTTTCTAGGGGACAAAAACAAAACACATAGCTTGGAGTGATTCTGCTAATGTTAGCCCTCACTCTGTTAGCTTGAAACCTTGCGTGAACAAGAGCCAAATAGGTTGCTCAAATATAGATGGCTGGTACAGATGCAAATGTTAAAAACAAGTGCAGTAACTGTGAAAATTAAATTACGAATGACGTGATTATTCGTCCTCACCTTTAGGAAACTCTTGACCAACGGGGCAGCCATACTGAGCAAGTTACACAATGTTTACATGCTGCCTTCAAGTACCTCGGGTACGATTCACATACATGTGTGTACGTGTACAATGAAATACAATAATGGCAATATATAGTTAATTAGATGCAAAAATATTTTAAGCTGTCACTCGTGATTATATTTATTACTATTGTTATTTTTTTAAGTAATATGCAGGGAAGACACACCACTTGTGCGAGAGACGGTTTGTTTTACTAACGGTCCGCGAATGCAACAGTTGCGTTTATGTGCACACGGAACACAGAAGCCTCAACTGAATCGGTCAGGCATTCGTTCACCTGGTAATATAACTCACAGTTTATGCTTAGGGCTCCATTTCCGCGTTTCTCCTCTGTTTAGCGTTCATGTTATTCATTTGCTGAAATTGTAGTTATATAATTTGTTGAATATGGTGTCAAACAGTCGGTGTTAGACAGCGCCTAGTGCTATTTTAACGCCTGTGAGCTAATGTGTTTCATAGACAGCTAGTTTCGTTAGCCACTGTAGGTTGTGTTTTCAAATATGAAAGCTTAGTTATCACATGCTGACCTGACCACCAACCTCCTTTAGTCGTCTTTTTCAGCTTCTACACATTGGGACGAAATGGAGGAGATAAAAACCGAGCCTGTGGATTTTGTGAAGGAATTTCAGGAGTACCTGACACAGCAAACTCAACATGTCAACATGATCTCAGGCTCTGTTTGTGGAGAGAAAGAGTCAGCGGAGACGTTTCAAGCCGGTGAGAGGGACTATATTAAAATACATACAGTGATCAGAGGTGGAAAGTGTACTAATATATTCCAATCAAGTAAAACCGATTTTCCTTTGATGAAATTGTACTTAATAAATTACCTTTCTAAAAAAAAGAATAGGGGGATATACATTTTAGTTGTGAGGTAATTGTTATTTAAAGTGCAATAACAAAAGAAAACATGTTGACAGACACTTCAAATGTTTAGGGAAATGTAACCAGCCCCCATCGAACATTTTAAAACTATATGTAGTAAATTTACTATTATGTCGTTTTTGTGCATTAAAGTTAAATAAAACTCCACACATTCCATCCAAGAGACTTCTTCATTTTGACTGGCTGGAGTGAAAATGTAGGTTTTTCACCTCTGTAGGCAGGATACCTGTGTAGACAGCTGTTAAACAATGCAGGTCATTCTCCCTCTGATCCAGTTTCAGGTTTTTAATTTGACCTGAGTCAAGGTGTGAAAGAGGGACGTAAGGGTCACCTGAGAAACACAGTCTGCTATTGTGTGTGTGTGTGTAAAGGTGCTTGGAGTGCACCTTTGTTGTTCTGTGTGAGTGTTGATGTCGCTGATAGCTGGTGTATTAGGCCCTCTCCTCTGTTGAGTGATGGTTTCTCCAGGTTTAGGTACAGGGCTTCTTTCACTTCTCTTTCACGCCATCTGTCCTCTCTGGCCAGAATGTGTACATTCTCAGCATTAAAAGAGTGTTCTTTGTCCTTTAGATGCAGGTGGACAGCTGAGCCATGTCCAGATGCACTGGCACTTCTGTGCTGTGCCATGCATATATGCAGTGGATGTATAATATAACATATAAATTTCACACCTAGACTCAGTGGAAACTAACATCCTGAAACTGGATCAGGGGGAGAATGACCTGCATTGTTTAACGTTTCTCTGGACAGGTATCCAGCCTACACAGGCTAAAAACCTGAATTTTTCCACCAGGTAGTCAGAACTGAAGAAGCCTCTTAGATGAGAAGTGAAACATCCAGTTCACTTGTTTACAGCCAACTACTGACATTTTTTGGAACTGCACTAAAAATATGTGATCCCAGTGTCTTGATAGATGTAACCTGTTATTTTCCACCTCTACACATATCAAAGCACTGTTTATTTCCCAGGGAAATGGTAAGACGATAAAGTCCTGATGTGTTTGTTTCTAGCTGCACCCAGGAGTGAACAGAATGGTCTGGACCCTCCGTCGGCAGAGGTGAATCTGTCTATGGAGGAAGGGTCAGACATGCAGATGGACGGACTGGAGAGAACCTTCGATGGAAAGTACAAGTGCAGCTACTGCAGCTATACCAACAAAGGCGTGGCTCGTTTAACAGAGCACATCCGCATCCACACGGGTCAGTATTTCCTCTGCATCTGTTTACTAAGACAATGCCAGGCTCAAGAACTTTTATTAGAAACAATACAGGTGCTGAAGGAGTGGTCACATACTAGTGGCTGAGAAAACCTAAGCATTATTCTATTCGAGCTATCAACATATAAAAATTGTTATTAAAAACGATCTACTGTTGAAGTCAAACAGGCTTTACAACCCCCATGAACCTCTCACATTTTATAGTGTGTTACTTGTATCAGTTGCAGTTACATTTTCTCATTGCCCATGTGATTTAAAAAAAAAAAAGTGGTTTCGGCCTCTCATATGTGAGAAGCTTATATTATGATCATGATGGCTAGAAATTCTATAATTACATTACAAATATTGTCTACATAAACTAGACAAATAAAGCTTGTTGTCTTTGTTTTTTATCTCACTGCATTTTTCCCTTCTTCTTACTATAAACCAGGAGAAAAACCTCACCGCTGCCAGCTGTGCCCATTCGCCTCAGCATATGAGCGCCACTTGGAAGCCCACATGCGTTCGCATACAGGAGAGAAGCCGTACAAGTGTGACCTCTGTGCCTTCCGCTGCAGCGACCGCAGCAACCTGTCGCACCATCGCCGCCGCCGCCACAAACTCCTGCCCACGAGGGTCGTGCGCTCTGCTTTCGCCAACAAGAGGATGCTGGGCACCCTGCAAAAGAGGACAGGCACGATGGGCTTCAGCAGACGACTGCTCATCAATTTCAACCCGAACTCTATGCCAAAGACGGATTATCTAAATGACTTGTCTCACAAATTACACTCCCATTTGAGTGGCGGTGAATATAAAAACCTTCCCAAGATGGATGAGAATGAAGGTCTTAATAAGGGTTCCAACGGTTTGACATTTAATAACCCACTGGACCAACTGTCCACACTTGCTGGGCAATTGGCCGACCTCCACCCTGAGTCTCAGACTCCAGTGTCCCCAGACAGGGAGTCTTTAGAAGACGAGAAACCCATCCTCATACATCAGGTCTCTACTGAAGAGTTTGCAGTGTGTTCAAACGGTGTGCAGATGTCGACATCTAAACAAGTATTTCCCACCTCGGGCCGTGAACATGGCAGTCCTGGTCCCAGCCTCGGCTGCGAGAACAACATGAATGCTCTTTCTGTGAGCGTCAGCAACAGCCAGCCAAGCACGCCCACCCCCGCCCTGACCACACCAGACCAACAGCTCATGCATAGTTGCCAGCACTGTGATATTAACTTTCCTGACAACATACTCTATACCATTCACATGGGCTGTCACGGCTATGAACACCCATTCCAGTGCAACATCTGTGGACACATGTGCATAGACAAATACGACTTTGCATGCCATTTTGCACGGGGCCAACACAAAAAGTGATTCCTTGTTCAGACTGCAGGGAAATCAGATATTTTTCTTCAGTCGATCATTTCGAAACAGATTTAAGTGTCCACATAGAACTAACCACTCATGCATGGGTTGGTTTGGTAACAAAAGGAGTTGTATCCATGTTTTTTGATAAACTCCAGTGTCATTGGTCAGTAATCATTGAGATAGACCTTTTTTAAAAATATTAATTTATACCTTTTTTTTTTTAAAAAAACAACAACTTTTTTAAGCTGTCTTGAATAGTTTTGTGGTCATGTATCAATCTTTTGAGTATAATAAAATGTCACTGTAGCCACTTCTTTAAAGTGCTGTAGCTGCTTTGAGGCACTGCAAAGATTCAGAACCATGTGTCTTAAAGACTTATTGTGATGCAACTTTACTGTAATGTTATTTTATTTCACCATATTTTTAAGTAGTAGTTGAATGTCAAGATGAAGCTAAATTTGTTTAATGTGATTGACTGAAGTAACTGCAATACAAACCCTCTTAATCTTAAGTGTGTCATGTATCCCGATGAACAAAATTAAATTGCTTGATCAATGTTTCATACTCCAGATGCAAAAACCGTTGTACATAGATACTACGCAGTGGCTTATTTTGAGTTGGACATGGATTTGGAGGACAATGGGTTTTAAAAAATAAATGAATTAAATAATCCATACACTTTTCAAGACTGTTTCACGCCACAGTGATTGACAAGCTAAAAAGCAAGATTAAATGTAAACAATTAAGTCTCCAAAGCTGTGTGATGCCTCATGATTGTGTTTTTGTGTGGAAAAAGTCATTCAGGGTCACCAGTGATTCTCATGAAGATTTCCTTTCTGTCTCGGTCAAAAACATCCACTGCTCTTTGCACTACACGCTCCACATCAATGTCCTCTTCTTGAGCCAGGGATGTTTCTTGCAGCACCTTCTCTCGCAGGCTGCAGAGTAATGTCGCCTTGGCTTCATTCAGCCGCGTGGCCAAAGACCTCATATACTCAGAAGACACGTGATTTTCTGAAGAGGGAGGGATGAGACGTCATTACGTCACAGGGCTGCAAATTACAGGCTAAAACATGGAGTGTATGTGGTTAAAAAAAGCTCTCAGCTGACCTTTGGCTGTCTTCATGGCTTCTGAGATGAGGCGTCGACAGGCCTGGTCAGCTTGATGAACAACATTCATGGCACATTTCAGACGGTCAGCTTCCTGCACAGTATGACAACAATACATCTCTTATCTCCACTCCTGTATTTGCATATTTAAAAACAAATTTACTCACACAAAGGGGACTGACATACCTTTTGTTCTGTGGTGTCCTCGATTGGGCTCAGCGGGTTTCTCAGTGAAGAGGAGATCAACTCCATCACCCTCTGGCTGAGGACAAGCACACAGAGGCAATTCATTAATAACTTATGCATTACTTTAATAATAAGTATTCATATCTGCTCACTGTAATGTCTTACGTGTCACATGTAGATAATTTGTCTGTCGTGTTGAGCAAAATGCTCAGCTCCTCCCATGGGTTTTTCTCTGGGTTTGGGGACTCCAAACGCTTCACCATGTCCAGTATCACCTCAGTGGGAACAGGTTCAGGTCTACTCTGGTTTCTGTTGATACAGGACTCCAAATCACAGTGTAGATACACCTGGCAGAACCCCAGTGAATCTGCAACGACAACCCACAAATTTGGACACAACACAATGTAGGTTTAATTTACTGTCTGTGGTCTTCCACACATTTTTACACTGATTTGTCATCCAGGCGGTGAGTTTTGTTTCAGTGCTTGGAGACACCAATTTATCATAGTCAACATGTAGTTGCCAATGTTATGTTGTTCTAGTGCAAAAGGATGGTTTTTGATAATACTGTATTTCCTGATGCATTTAAGTGCTTGCAATATGCTCCAATCAGGATTTAAAGGTCCTATGAGTGAAAGACTGTGAAGGGTTAAGACTGCAGATTGGAACAAATGGAGGACTCCTCCACCCACCCCTCCCTCCCGTTCACAAGAAAGGATATTATTCTTCTATGTTTGCAAAGTTAGCTTCCAATTAAAACAAACAATCATGGGCCTTGCTGGTTTGTCCATTCAGGCTGCTGTAGAAACATGTCAGGGAAAGATTTTGGCTTCCGTAAAGCAAAGCCCTTTCCAAACATACATATAAAAGGCTTACTTTAGGTTTGTATGTTCAATTTCTGCCAATAAAGCCTCCTCAATGTGGTACACTGGATATTTCAATGTGAAGTTTGATTTTTTCACACAGATAAAAGGTACTTACACTTTCTTGCAAGTTGGTACACTTCATATCTCATGCTCGGATAGTAGAAGTTGTCATCCAGAATAAAGAGCAGTGGTGTCCGGTCCGGTTTAGGGCGCAGCAGACCACGGACACACTGCTCCCACGCGGCTACGTTTATCTGAAAGCTGCTTGGTGGCTCTGCCATCACCTCAGGTGTCTTAAGGAACAGCTCAATGCACTGCAACACTATGTGTCTGTGTAACTTCCATTCAGTTTGCTAGAGAAGGAGAAATTCATGGATCAATGTGTTGAGAAACCTGAATTTCACCATACTGAGAATATTTAATAAAGGAACATCAGAGAAATACAAGCAACATAATTCACAGATTAATTGCTTGAAAGCACATTTGTGAATGGGAAAAACCAATGCAAATCATCACAGCTATGTTTCAGAGAAAATTGTATAAAGAAGAGTGAATAAGAATGAAAAAGTTATGTTCAGCACATTTACATCTAGTGTACTGGATATCAGACATTATAGTCTACAGTTTTAGAGAAATTTCTTGTTGAAAATCCCATACTCACACTTTTAAATCGAATAATTATCAACTTTGAAATGTAATAAAAACAAAAAAAATGTCTCAGATAATCTCATACGTATAGTGTACACTGGCTCAGTGTGAAAACTGAATGCACAGAACAGTGAATGTGTCTTTACCACCTCAGTCAGTTGAGCACCGCTGTTCTGGACGGCTCTGATCTGAAAAGCATGCTGCGGAATCAGGTCATCGTACGAGACCACAGAGGCTCTCCATCCAAGCTGTGCCGCGCTGCCCAGAACCGTGCGGGCCAGAGTGGACTTCCCGGAAGCAGGAAGCCCGCAGAGGACACACAGACAGACCGGAGTCCGAGCGACACCTGTCCCCTCCTCTGCTGCCATGCCCTAGCTGATAGAGTCCATTTAATATTCAGACGTTTCCCACTGTGTTGTGCTCCTGTTGCAGTTAACAGCTGACTTCCGCCGTCGAAACAGGAGACAAAAACGAGACTTCCGGCAACAGTCCTTTCAGAATAAAAGCCAACTAAGGCATACAGGTAAAAAATAAGTTGTGTGGGAAAACATCTCACATTACAAGAACTGCTTTGCAAAAACAGCGAAATGTTGAAACGTTTCTGCACATTTTAATACAACATAGTTGACCAAAGTACTGTAACTCGCATACATACATAAAACAGCGATGTAAATTGAAAAAAACAATATAAAAACAATAAAACGGAATATATAACCAGTGAAACACACAAGGGCAATACAAATAAAACATAGAAACTGCCAAGATGTCAGTTTTACACCATACACATTGTATATAATTATTTTACAGCGCTATATTTGTGTTTATATCATCTTACCTTCCTTCTTCTTAGCATCTTCTTTTAGTAGACATTTATTCTTCATGGGGATCAGTAAAAAATCCTAATATTAAACAAACTCATATTTTCCCCAAAATACTGTATTTTAACAAGATCCTAATCTCATAACTATGAGTTGAGATGTCCTTACACTTACAAGATAAGTTGTATTAATAGGCCCTTTCTTCATTATCAGATTAGTCAGACTTTGTCACCTGTTAGAATGAAGGATATACAGTACATGTTTCTTAATGTAATTTATGTTATGATGTATTTAAAAGTTTGTGAGGACCCTGGGAACAGTAGCCATAGGCTAGACACAGTCCGGGCTTCTAAACAAACAGACAAACACGGTGTCAATATATCACATGATACAGAATTTATTTTTCCAAAATGTAGACAAATAAATACTAAGTAAACTTTAAAACATCCAGCGTCACTTTTATTTTATACTTACAATCAACAGGAAATCAAACATGTTACAAATTTTGGAGGAGAAATCAATCAAAACAATAAATTTACAAAATACTTTATCTGCACATATTTGCAGTGAGACATAAAGAAGTATCCAATTATATACACATACACATACACGGTTTCCCAGCATCATCTGATGTGACAACAGTATATCTTAAAAAAGGTGCCAGTAACAAGTTACAGAGAGTATATATTTTTATTTTTTTAACATAGTGATTTAAAACCCTCTCTTCATTTAGTGTTAACCTACAGTAAACTTCATGGATTCACAACTTAGTGTACGAAGAGAATCATTCATTTGGTGTCTTGGATGGAATTGGTTTGGGGACCCCGGGGCCCTGCCGAGGTGCTGCTGGATGCGTAGGGACAATGCTCTCATCAATATTCCAATAGTCCAGATCTCCATACCTGAAAATGACCAATTATGTAAAAATAATGTTAAAACTGTTGCGGGTTTGCTTTTGCACAAAAGTCAAGCCTAAGCAAAAATGTCTATTCCTGTGCATGTGTGAGGGCAATAGGGATTACATGGAATAAAGAAATTACAACAGTTCATACCTGGCACTTGGAGGTGAGGTATCCACTGAATTTCCAGGCTACAATGAGAAAAAAAAGGTCTTATAGTCAGAGTCAAAGGATATACTGAAAAAAAACAAAAACTGGTATAGTATCAGTTATTATTGATTTACTTCTATTACTATTTGCGACTTTTCATGTAATGACGACCTGGTTTTAATACTGTAAAATAAGTATCGTTTCATCTTCCCTGAAATAGTGATTAAAAAAATGATATATACCACAGGGGGAGAATGAACTGGAGGCTGGGTTCTTGGACCTGTTTCAACATTTCTGTTAGGCTGTCCATTAGCATTTCCATTTTTTCCATTATTTGACCTGTAAAAGCAACAATAAATTAATAAATACATTAAATAATAATCTCAGTCTTAAAATCATATACCAAAGAACACTTCACAAATACAAATACAGACAAGTAGTAATAAAGCAATGATTATAACAACAATAGAATGAATAGCAAAGATGGTAGTTAATGACATACATTGTTCAAACATTTTAAAGAGCAATAACTGATCTCCACTTTCTGCTGTCACATCTCTAACTTTCTTCATCCAGTGAGGGAGCAGTACCACAATGAAACGTGTTTGCAATACAAATTAATTCAATGTAGTTTAAGAAAGGAAAAACAACAATTTATACCTTTCTAACAACAATTAACCCTTGCGTAAAGGGAGGTGGGGAGGCTGAGCAGGTGGCAACATTTTCTAATAAATATTTTATTGGTTGCATTTGAAGACAAGACAGGACAAGACAAGACAAGAGTTTTTACATACAATTATAACATACAATTAAATCAGTTGTGGTCTTATTATAAGTTAATTTATAATCCATAGTCCTCTATGACTGAGATAAGACCCGAGTAAAAATGTGTTGAAGCCAGAGATGAGACCAAGACCTTTAGAAAATGATATTAGACAGGTCTAAAAACTACAACACTACAGCCCAGAAACACTGATGTTTACCTGCGGCCTTTTTTCAGGCAGGGATCAAAGGTGCTTCTCCTAAAGACGTAGAGCAGCACCAGAATGACAAGGACCAAAATGGGAACCACCAACAGGAAAAAGATCAACAGGCCGTTCCTCAGGGAGTAGTCTGAAGTCAATGTGAATAAACAGTAACAAAACAACTCAATACACACATTCCTAATATGCATTATACAGTAGTTATTGTGAATTAAAATGATGTTTATGGTTTCTGTTCCACTGGTGTAAATGAAAATGTTTCAACCGACAACTGCAGGTCACACACTTTCAGTGAGAACCTTATTTGTTTTGAAAAGTAAACACAATCAATTTAACCCCACCTATCTGAGCTGGACCACTGTCTATGCTGCCACCTCGTCCTGACGTGGCACAGTTGGGTGGGGCCCACCCATTTTCACAGTGACAATGTCCTTGGTCATTACAGGCCTGCAGAAAACATTACAGCAATGAAGTCAGACATTTTATCAGTGGCTGGTTACTAGTAAAGAAAGTAATAAAGATGCAGTTTTACCCCTCGGCCATTGCAGGTGGTCTTTGCGTTACAGTCCAAGTTGGGCAACAGAGCAGAAGCATTAACACACTTAAAATCCATACAGGTCTGCAAGAGAGGTACAAAAACGTAATGAATAGAATTGAATCGAGTCATTGTGAGTCATCTGGTTCACTTTCACAATGGAGGAACAAAAGCAATACACATAAGTTCCTGGTTAAATTCCATCTGTCTGGTTTGTACACTCACAATGAATTCCCAGTTTCAAACTGTTTACCTTTCCTGCACCACAAGGACTTCCAGGGTTAACATAGGCAGGATCCAACACATCCGTACCAAGGTTGAAGTCTGCATTCACACAAGTTGACCCATTAATTACTTGGATACTGACATGGGCACCGGGTGGGGGGTTGTTGACGTCCACATTAGTGCACTGCACCTTTCCACACATGGCATGTCTGCAGGATAGGATTAAGAGAGTTTTATCATCTATTCATTGAGTAGGCACTTTATTGCCCGTCAACATGTAAATAGGCCAGATTACAGCTAATTTACATCTGTTGTCTCTAGGTTGGTTGACAAAATAAGACAAAATACCCATATACAAACGCTTAAGGGTAACACAAACAAAAACAAAACAAGAAAAATATACCCAAAAGTTACAGCAACATCAGCAAATACGGAGAAGCAGCATAGATTGCACTGTATGAATTCCCTTTTGATGTACAGTGTCCGTAAAACATACAAACACAGCTCAGGTTTATGCCACACTAAATGCAAAATAAATTGACTGTACATACGTACATACACATGTACAAATGTAAAGAAATACAGAAAGATAGTTGTATCCATGAGTCGAATAAGACCAATTCAGATGACAAAACATCTTAAATTTGCAGCAGAGCGTTTGAACAGGTGGGCTTTGTGTAGCTGTGTTTTGCAATAAATGATTCAAGAGTTTCAGTCTTGTGAAACTAATCCTCATCCCTCAGAGGGATACACTCTAGCGATCTATTATTTATGAATAAAAAAAGTGATGTGTACTTACTCTACAGCACATTTGATGTACTTTCCGTTGCTGGTGATGCCACAGTTTCCAAACAAGTTTCCCTGAATATTTGCGTGTGCAAAACAAGCATCTGCTGCCTTTGTTGCTGGATCTGTGAAGATAAAATAGCCAAGACAAATAATATATTTATGACAGGGGACTCCTGGTGAACTCTGAGATGACATATTCTGAACTGAATGTACCTGGTGCAAAGAGATGTTTGCATTGGAAATCATACGTCTGGCATCTGCCTTCAAAGCAGTATGCAACGTTGTTTTCACAAGGCAGGCCATCCATGATATAGAAGTCGTTGGGACAGAACGCTCCTTTGCCATCACAGTATTCAGGAAGATCACAGGTGTTGATAGACTTTCTGCACGGCGTTCCAGACACTTTGATCTGCAACAAAAATATACATCATGTGTAAGTGTAAAGAATGTTTTCCCAGGAAGGAAGGAAGGAAGGAAGATAGATAGATAGATAGATAGATAGATAGATCGATAGATCGATAGATCGATAGATCGATAGATCGATAGATCGATAGATCGATTTCCAGTCTCATGTGCTGACCTGACATTTGTCACAGCACTCTCCGTGAGCACAAGCAGACCCGAATGTAAATCTGCAGGTGGCAGGATCACAACATTTTGTCTTGCATTCCTGTATGAAATGAAAACAAGAACAATCATTTCCACCACATTCAAAAGACAGAAAGTACAACACTTGAAAATACTTCATCATGGCTTGTGTGCATTTCCTCTCATTTGCACTCATGTTACACCAAAAGGTTCTACTTAATTTACTGATACTACTGACATTATACAAACATTTTTTATCCAGTATTGTGAAAAAGTCTTAGGCCAGAACAATTTTGTTGTTGGCCTTGCTGACTAGAATGTCTGTTAAATTCTGTGATCTTTGACATTTTGAATGGGATGATGTGACTAAAAGTGGGTTTCCAATGAGTTAAACTCATGCAATATGTGCACGAAACAATGCCAAATGTATTTATAGAGCACAGAAGAGGTTGCCCACTCAACCAAGAAGCCCAGATTCAACCCGAGTTAAAAGCTAAAGAGACAAGGTGGGTCTTTAAATTGAGTGATTGTCTTGAATAAACCTTTTTGACAGCAGCCATTTAGGACATGAAATAATAGGACAAACACAGGTGTAACCAGTGACATGAATTAGGGTTCCACTCAAGATTCAAAGCTGTCGTGCACAAGTTTGAAATATAAACAAATGTCTGTTGAATTAAAACCACATTGCTGAACACATTATGAGACTGTGTCTCTGTATTGCATCCTTTCAGAAAGCCCTGCAGGTTCACCTGTGGAGTGGGGAAAGTCTGATGTCACCGCCTGCCTTCTTGACTGAAAACAATAAGAAGCATTCACACAAAGTTTCCTCCTAATCCTCATAGTCCTGGTTTGTGAACACAGCCTCTGTCCGTTTGTCTGTGTACGTGTCACAAAGCTCCAGTAGGAGAAGACATGTCTTCCTCTACGGTGGTGTCTGTCACTCATAGGACAAGCTCATGTCTATTTTTTTAAATCTAGCAGCTTGTTTTTGAGCTTTGGATCATAAACCACTGACCAGCTACCAGAAAAATACCTTTAGTCTTTAGTTTAGTTTGTTTGACAAATAATTATATATGATTATTATAGCATTGCTGAAACAACAAACAGAATGGCGGCTTAAGACATTCATATTTGCTGGTGTCATCGAACACGTTGGCATAAAAACTTAGTTTTAGGTGTGTCATTACGGCTGAAAACTGTGTAAATTACATTATGTAACAAGGATGTATTAGAGCAACTACACAAAAACATTAAGTTGTGCAACTTCTTGTGTCTTTCTAGAAGACTCTACAACTCTACCTCTGGTTTGCCACAGTCGCACTCTTCTCCTTTGTCCACCCGCCCATTGCCACATTCAGGTGTGCCAATCACATCGGACGGTGCGGGCTCGTTTCGCAGACACACGCCTCCTCCCCTAAGGACCAACCTCTCAAAGTCTTGTTCACTGCAGCTGCTGAAAGTGGTGGATCCACTGTAAGTTAAGAGGAAAAGCAATAAGTGGAAATGTCTATTTGGCTATGACATAACACTCTATGACATGGTCATATTTGCTCCTCATCATCCCCTTGTTGAGTGAAGCGAGTCTATGCAGCTGTCGTTTTCAGTGCAACACGAATGACCTCCGAACGAGGCTATATCATCCTGACACATATTACGCTTGACAACCTGTGACATAATAATAATAGTAAACACCACAATCATCATGTGAGTGCTTCACACAAAACACCCTTTACCTAATCGCCTTAACAATTGTGTTTAGAAAGGTATAAATTATAAATAAAAACTAGCAGCAAACGCTCAATAACATAACATACAACCAGTAAAGGCTCATATGTACAGTGTACACATGGATATTTAATTAAACTAAATAGAAAAACAGAACGACTGCCATTTTTCTTACTTTGAGGGCAAAAAGCCAAGGTGAGACAATAAGGGTGTTGCAAAAAAGCACCAAATACTGTACACTATGTACTATGACTTGAATTTCATTGTCTATGGAAGATGTTTTACCTAGCACCGGCTGACATGATGCAGCTTTTCCCATCACAGCTGCAGCTGCTGTCATCGTGATTCATGCCCAGGTTATGCCCCATCTCGTGAGCCACAACCGTGGAAACATAAGGCAAGTTTCTGTTGCTGAACTGTGAACAGAGCCAAAAGTACATTCAGTGATAATATTCTTCTTCGCTGGTATATCTATAAATATGATTCTGAAATGTAAATTAAAGTTATTAAATCAATGCTGTTCTATTAAATTAAAAGGGCTTAGGCTACACTTTAATCTTCCTTAAACAAAAGTGTATTCATTGTGGAAAAAAACCCATGGTCCTTGATATCCAAATGGGTGGGACATTGTAAACAATTTTATATGCTGGGAAAAGATGAGCACTTCCTTCACATCAAAGATAGAACTAAACACAATCACAACACAAAGAATTTCAAGAATCCAGTCACACAAAAGAAGACGCCGCGTCATGGAGCTCTTTAAGACGGAGTTCGAGTCTTACCTGTTTGATACTACTAACCGTCTTATTCCGAGCATCTGAAAATGAGCTGCACTTATAGATCCTCCCATGAATAATGCAGACGGTGTCAGTTTCTACACTAATGCTCACGGTGCCAAAGCACCACAGTGTCAGCTGGTGTGAAGACGGTAAAGGGGAGATGGACTAACCACATTGATTCCTCCAGAGGTTGCCACGGAACAGACGGTACCAACGAAGGCCATTCCTAACACTCCCCCTTCATATGCGTTAGGCTGACCACTGGCAAATAAGACACAAATCACAAATTACAGAATACAAAGAATGCAGCCTGTCAAACATTGGCATCCGACGGCTTCACTTACACAATGAGCTGACCAATGTCGTGCTTGATCTTTGGTATGAGAGTACTTTTTCTCCACTGAACAAAGTTCCTCAACACACCTCCCGCAGAGCCGTCCACACTGAAAGGATTACTATCCTTAAAAATCTCCAGGGCCACGAGCACCACACGGATATTCAGTGGTTTGTAATACTGGAACAGATCAGAAATGAAAAGCCGATGATTATAAAGAACATCCTGACCAGGAATGTTTATTGTTTTTTTTATTTACAAAATCTCACCGAGTCCAGCAGATTAGCCATTTCCACCAACTCTTCTCGTACTGCCGTCTCATTTTTCTCCAATACATTATACTGTCAATGAAATTAACACATGAATTTCACAAAACTTGCTCTGCCACACACGATAGTGAAATTTCATAGATAGATACACACCCACCCTGAGATTATCAGCTACCAGGGCCAACTCCACATAACTGGTTTGTGGTAAACTGCGCCTCCTCTGTTAAAACAACAAACAGAAAATAAGGAGGAGCACTGACTCCCACCCTCAGCCAATATACATTTTAAAATAACTTCACACTGTTCATGTGATCACAGTGAGCATCCTGACCCGCAGCAGTGAAGTCAGCGAATGATCGGGGTCAAAGGCTTCATGGTTTTGTATCGACTCTGCCTCGCCGAGGACTCCACAGGTGACAGGCTCAGACTGGACGTCCTTCAGTAGGTACAGAATATGATCATTGGTCGCCGACTGTGGTAAAGGCTCAAGTCCATAGGTCTCATTTCCAAGCATGATAACACCCCTGCAGGGAAGCAGTGCAGGAAAGACACACCATTACAGTAAATGCGTGGCCAAGAAAAAGAAAAGGTGTGGTGTTGCAACGGGCAAAAAGAATTTGAGGAACAGTAGGACTCAAGATTACTTGGATTAGAAGCTTGAGAAAGAACAATATTTGAAACAATTATAGCGAGTTTAAAAAAATAAGGATAAACACAGCACAAACAGTATGTCTCATGTATTGTGTATTCTCAATTCTGGGAAAATATATGTAAAATCATAGATAAACATAGCAAAAAGGACGTTGAACGAGTTAAATATTACAACAAATGAAACTGTTCAAACAGCCCTTCCATTGCTCAATAGAGAAAGTCAATCCAGAGACAGAGTCAATTCAAACCTGAGGCCGGAGCAAGTGCTGAGGGCAACCATTGAATTGTCATATCCCTCCACCTCTCCATGGTAATAGCAATGCACCTGAGAGAAGGCAAGAAAAAAACAGACTCAGGGTTGATGTTCAAACCAGCCCTGTTATAAAAACTCCCCAATAAAAGCATATGGTGACTTACATGTTTTCTTAGTGTTGAGTTGATTAAGTTAGGATGTAAAAAATCTCTGACAAGAAGAGAAAAAATATGAAACATGTGTGGAACAACAACAGCAAATAATAATGTTATTAAATGATGAATTCACTCTGTTCAGATACCTGTTTGGTGTTAGATGAAGCAGGTGATGCCTGTTGTTTATGTTGAGTGAATATGATATTGTTTCCTCTCCATCTTTCTGTTATTATGCAAAAATAAAGTGCATCATTTGTGTCGTCATGTTAAAGCATCAGTGAAAGTTTTATTAAACCAGGGTTGTTACTAGGGATGAGCCGATACGATACTAATATGGTAAAAATCACTGGATCGGATATCGCACAGATAAAATCCCATACAATCCTATATGTGGCACAATTCACTGTAAAAATGTAAATAAAAGTCATCAATAGCATTTTAGCTGAGGCTGTTTATTTCTTCTATATGGGAGATTTGTAATACATTTCGAGAATTGTGCCTTTGAAACAGTTTGAAATGGCACAAATGTGTTGTTAACAGCTTGATAGTTTAAAAGGGTCAATATTTTTTATCGGGAGGTACTCGTGTTTGTGATTTGTTATGGTATCGGACATTAAAAAGTGGTATTGTGCCATGATGCCGAGTTCTTACCAACCTGTTTTGCCTTTGGCAGGCTGTCAATGCTCCTTTTCCCTCTTTCAATCACCTGAGGATGTACAATGGAGTACTTGGAAAGTTCTGATGTGAACTCATTGTGGAAGTCTGGGAGAGCAAAAAATACACAGGGAAATACTTATTAGTCATTCTGACACATTTTACCACAAGGAAGCAGGATCACACACACACAAAATACAGGAAAATGTGTGTAAAAATACAAAACAAGTACTACAAAGAGGAGTTAGAAATTCGGTCAACAACAACTTCCTGGAAAATCACGTGACAAACAAATGACGAAACCGAAGGACAAATAATGCAGCACCTCACCTTTGTTGTCAACTCCAGAAATGTGGCAGAGCAAAAAACAGACGAAGAAGATGTATTTTATGATCATGATCTCGATGACAGTGTATCGATGATTATGTCTCCATTAGAGATGCCAAAAGTCCACGGCACGTAATGTTTGTGACTTCGGTTCCTTCAGGTAGGTTGTCTCCGTGGGTGTGGCTACCTGTCTGTAGCCGGGCTGTAGCCACACCCACCCAGCAGGAGGAGCTCTGCTCAAAGAAACAAAAGAACAGGTGAACTTCAAATATTTGGAAATGTCGTACGTTCTCTACTGCAGTAGATAATGGTTCGTTTACTAACTCATGTGTAAAGTCACAGAGAAAATATTTTTCTTTGAAATCTTTCAAAGCATTCATAATAATAATTAGTATTATATGATAATCATTACTATTATGATAATAGTTATTATCATAATAATAATTATTATTATAGTCATTATTATGATGTGACAGTAAACTGGACCCTCACTTCTTGACAGCCGTGTTGAATAAGTCCATGGTTCGTGAATCCTGTGAAGAATCATCCAGCACCTGAAATCCTGATTCAACCGGCTCATGTGGTTGTCAGGAAGCTCACTGCCCTCTAGTGGTGGCGCAGTAATATAATACATTGAGCTCGTCCCAATGTAAATCTTTCAGTGTAGTGGTTCACGTTTGTTTGATTTTTTTGTCTTATGATAATTATTTTAAATTCAACTTCATGGAAAAAATGTACTGAATTGAAATTATTTCTGCTTATACAGTGCATCATACCTTGAAGCAACGGCAGCAGAAGACCATGATGGAGGACAGAACACTCCTTCCACTTTGTTTGGTGTCATTTGTACCTAATAAAGTGGCTGGGGAATATGTAAAATATCGACATTCGAGGTCAGGCTTTTAAATGTTGGTTAAAACTACTGGATTAACATTAAACAAATTCTTGCATAAGTCTAATTTCACATTTTTTGTATTTTTGTATAATTTATTTACCTTTTTTGCCAGTACATCAACATCCAATAAGCCAAATGTCACATGACTGGTCTGACCTGAGTGTTGCATGTTTTGCATGTGTCTGGCAGGAGCCCCAAGTTATCGCGTTACTTTAGTAGCTGTTACGTCACTTGCGTTGCGGAAGTGTTTGGGCGCTGATCATCGAACAAGCGGTCAAACGTCAACAAAAAAGTACAATTGTGCGTTCTAACACTGATGTTATCATAGTAAACTCTGAATTTATTTTCAACAAACAGTTGTCATGGTCTCGTGCATGATCACACGCTATTGTAAAGTATTTGGCTCGCTTTAATTGCAGTGTCTTGTCCTAAGATTGTTAGCATGTAGGCTAATAAACAATGGCTGGCTAACACATTTTTGAAGAAAAACACCTTATTCCGGTATTATTACACACGTATTAAGGACGTCCCAGCATTTAATAGCACAGTTACGAACTCTATGAATTAGTAGTGCCATGTATGTCTGCATATTAGAGTGTTGCTAAATTATTGAAGAAAGAACTACACAAGAAAGTGTGGACAAACGCGACTCAGGTGACGTCAGCTCAAGTTGTATTGTGAGTAGTGCACATACAATTTATTTTCATGCTTTATGCTCCAACTCATAATAACACTAATAACGTTATCTTCTTAATGTAGAATAACTGAACTTTGCCTCATTTTCTTGAAGCTAATTTAGAAAATACTTTTATGGCATATTAATTAATATTATTATGTCAGTCTCCTGATCTGGAAATCATTGTTTTTATTTTATTTTTCAGGCCAAGCTTATGTGGTGATACAGAGACAATAGATGAAGTGGAAAGAAAAATCAACACAGCAGTGACAATGGATTTACAGACAAAGACTGGAGCCAGGGGTTTGCGACGTGTAAAGACAGATGCTGTTTGTAAACGAATTGGACCCATTCAGCAACAGAAGCTCAAAAATACACTTGACCATTGGTTGGTTAAGCCCCAAAAGAACCTAAATACAGATGAAGTGAGCCAAACCCAGGATGATGTAGACCTTTCAGTTGATGGTGCCTTTCAAAGCACATCAGCTCAGTCAGTGGACTGTGGAAATGCTGAAAAATCTGCAGAATATAACATGGATGAAGAAACCCAGCCCATGACACCACAAGACCTGGAGGAAGATAGTCCAGTGTCTCCAGCCTCCAAGGATTCTTCAGGCAGTGGGCCTGTATGTCCCATTGATGACACAGGATTAGAAAACCAAGAAATAGAGACATGCTCAGCAAGCTCACAGGGCTTTGTCAGACACAACACCAAAATAACACATTTCTTTTCGGGGATCTCATCGCCACGTCTGCCTGTGAAACGGAAGAGGCCAGATACATCTCCAGTGAAACAGTCCACAGAGAAAAAAGGTGCAGAAAAGGAAGCCACATATGCTGGAGTTAAATGGCTGGGGACGCCAATCACTGAGCTTAAGAGAATGCCTGAATGTGGTGGTCGGCTTCCTCCCCTGAAGGATGTTCCTGGTCAGCACACTGTGATGATAAGGGTTTGAGCAGTTTTTTTTTTTTTTTGTACTATTCACTGTACAGCAAATGGTTTCATCAAAACACACACACGCACTACAGCTACACGGCACACACAAACTTGCAGCTGTTCACTCACCAGTTTTCTAAAGAAGAAATTGCTACAGGAATGCTATATTAGTATGTGGAATGTATTATGGGATACACTGTGTAATGGGTGGCCCTTGTATTCAGATATTCATATTAGTTGTCACTAAATCCAGTATTTACTTAAAATCAAGGTCAACATGGAGTTGGATAACTGAACCATATCATTAAAATGATAATTTTGTGCAATTTCTATCAAAGAGCATCTTAATCTGGAAACCTCATTTGCAACATACAATACATTTTCATCAGGCTTTAAAAATAATTTGTAAGTTTGTAAAAAGTACAAATATCAACAATATACTTTGATACAATATTTTGATTCTTTGAGTTTGTCATAAATGTTTACTGTGAATATGAAGTGTTGCATGTACTAATGTCAGTCATTTTTATTCTCTCCTGTTGACAGACAGACCTGTTTTACAAAGGCAAAGTTCCTGTTCCTTATCCTGCTAGGTTTAGGGATACTTGGGATGATGTCCATGTTAAAATGCCATGTTCCAGCAGCAACCTGTTTCCTGTTGAAGATGAGGTACTGGTTCAAGTGTTAAAAGTCATGTTATTTTAATGTAGATGCATACATTGTATATTACAGTATTTTGTAAAATTGTACACTTGTATTTGATATCAGTCATATTAATGCAAAATGTAATTGTTTTTTTTTTATGAAAGTGTAGAAATATCACTACATGTAATTCTGTCAATAGATTCTACAAACTGTGGTGCTTATTATCTGTTATGTGTCAGAGAAGCTTTTTATTTTTCTTGTCTTTTATTTTGGGGCACAGAGCTTTTTGAATACATTGAGGTCCTGCAATAAAAGGGCGCAACAACACAGCATTAATTGCGTTTATGCAACTTTTTGAAACCTGAACTGAATTCACCCTGCAGATCTATTTAAAGTTGTTCTTCCACAGGAAACACAAGAAGTGCAGAATAAGAGTCGGTGGGAGTTGATCAAAGAAACTTTAAAGAAGAAATTTACTACTTCACTTGAGTTCAAGGCAAGTTTCTTATCTTTGTTCTTTTGCTACTTAATCCTTATTTTCCACTGAATGTGATGTGAATTTGAGTTGTTACCAATCAAAACCACAAGATGGCACCATTTGCCAACGGACTATGTGACACTTGTCTCATATTTATTTAAAAACCTTGTATTTTGTCACTTAATAATTTCATTCAGAACATTTTTGCCAGGCATTCTAATATGATATTCAAATTGGTTACAGAATGCAGTACTAAAATACAGCCCCTCAAATGCTAAGAAATGGGACTTCACAGCATTTAATTTGTACGGCACTAAGGTAAGCAACAGTATCCACGACTGTCACCATAACTGATATTTTATGAATTTCAGTTAACCCAGATGTTATGCTTTCAAAAATCCAATTTTCTAGTCATTGAGAAGATTAATTGAAATTATATTGGCTTGCTGATATGTAATCACAGATGGGAACACAAGTTGAAGACATTAAATGCTTAACTGCATGATTATCAGCCGCCCAATGATGGCACTTAACTGCCCAGCAGAAGGCATCATACACCAGTGTTGGTGCTGCTCACAGAGCTCAGGTCAGTGGAGGTGCAGATGGCTCGTTAGTTACTGATGATAATATTTTTAATTTGTAAAAGGCGCCACGATACAAATGTCTTATTTAAGACCAGATTAGATTTGACTTAATCAGATTCAAAGGTTGTATTTTACAGTTCTTTTTGGGCTCCTGCTAAGTGATTTTCTTTACAGGCCGGGGGTTGAAAATAGGCCTGAATTGCGTCATGATAGTCAGCGCCCTGTTAGTTCACAGTTGTTTAGTTGTTGCTCTTAGTTCATTGGTCATTGCTCAGAGTTGTCAGTGTGTCTCCAGTCTCATTTGGAGGCCATCCATCATCTGTTGTCTTGATGCACTCTGCAGTATCCTGTATGTGTAGAGAATCAAGCAGGGCTGCACTATTGTCTGGTTCATGAAGGGAATGGGAATATTGCACTTGGCGAGATGTGCCATGTTGTGACATGATTGTTTGATTTAACAACAATAAACAATAACACCTATAAGACTGAACCATTTTCTCTTTATAGAATGGCAGCAGTGTGTGCTGGGATAGCATCATCTAGACTACACCAGTGTCATGATCTGTGATATCTTACATTTAAGGAAAAAAGTGCATTTGATGCCAGTATGTCAAACGTGGTTCTGTCATTTTTGCACAAGAACAATAATGGATTTTGTGCAGCAGAATGTTGAAGCCATTCAGAGGCAAAGTGAGAGTAGAGAAATAATTTAATCTTTTGCCAAAAGGTCATATTTACTAACTTGTCAGAAATGAAAATGGCTTGCTTTATATCACAGAGTGCTTTACTCCAGCCTTGTGCTATTGAATCAATTGTTTTCCAATTGTATGCCATAAATCATATTAGAATGGGAGTTTTATTAGATCAAATCTGAACATGTTAAGAGGCTTTAGCCATAGGCCAAGTTCTGTTGTCGAAGCTGGATTCTGTGGAAAAATTAGATTATGGTCAGACTGTGAAATGTCAAGTACCATCTATAGAAATGGAGTTAGATTTGAAATGTGCTGTCACATGGCTTGTAGCTTATTATATTAAATATTTGATCATACAGTTATGTTGATTGAAATGGAGATTGTGTGATGCTGTCATTGGTGGTTCAGGAAATACACTAAAACTTGTGACTATAACACCATGTCTGTTCCTTTTGATATTTTTCAAGTGCAACACAAAAAACTGTGAGCAAACAGTGCAATGTTTTCTACCACATTTCTCCCTTTGTTACTTCCCCTGGAGAGGCCAGATTGGAGACTCTGTAGCTGGATGATTTTGAGTGTCAGAGAAAAGTAGACATGAATGGCACAGAGTGACTGGCTGGCCACCTCCACTGAATATTCATCTCCGCACTCGCTCCTTATGAATATCTGAAAAAAGCCGTTGACAGACAGCATCACTTTTGTTCATGTCTCTTTCTCCAAGCCAGACCAGTGCTGTATTTACGGTTATGAGCATGCAGGTCTTTTATTTTTACATGGTCACACATCCACTGATGCAGTAAAACAGTTTGCTTCGCTGCCTCAGGGCTGCGGGGAATAGATGCAGGAGCATTGTGTTAAATCTGTGGTTTCTCACTGTCCACACCCTCAAATCCTGCTTGATTACTTTGTCAGTTTGCTGTGACTTACAGACCGGTATCATGTCATACAGAGAGTTAGATCAGTTGATTTGATGCACTGTCTTTTGCTGATTTAAAGAGCTCGGCTTATACTACTTCAGCTATATCCGCCATCTCGCCCTGTCAACTGCCTTCATTTATTACGCCCATAGGAGCAGTTTATGATGTCACCTAGGTCATTACTTATGACAGTGTTTAGTCAGGGTTCCTTAGCTATAATATAAATGTCCTGGGCTAAATCAACAGTCAAGGCTCCTTATCCTGGGAACACACTGTCTTTTCTGTTCCAGTCGTCTATTCCAGTCATTTGCATCCGTTCAGGAAGACTGTTTAATCAGCTGGCATGGCCCTGCAACCTTGATGGAATTGCTTTGTGATTGATCAGTGTGACATTTTGTAGCCAACATGGTGTAAATATGGGTAGTATAGTATATTGTCTATGTTGTTGCTCAGCATAGACAGCGTGATGTATCACTCAAATATTTGGTTCTTGTGATATTATCATAAATGAATCTCTCAAAAAAGGTGTATTAAAGCCATATCTTTCACCTTCCTTTTTAACCCTTTAACACCTAACCCTCAAACTTTCTGCCTGGACTTTTTTAACCATAGAAGGACCAGGCAATGTCCTGTATTTAAGTGCTTCTGCCCATTTTTCCAGAATAACTTTGAATATATGGCAGTTATTTATGATTTACTACATGTTAAAATGGTGTATTAACAATTTAGAATGGAGAAAACCAAAAAGTTTTATTCAGAAAAAAGCACTGTAGTTGTACACGAACAGTATAAAACTTTTTTTAGTACAAACATTTTTTTGGGTCTCTAAATGTTTCTCTGTCTCTCAATGTGCAAAAACAGGCCAGATTTTCAGATTACAGTAATGCAGAGTGTGCTTGTGCAAACGTGTTGTCAGCGATACACTTGGTTTTAAAGGGTTAAGGGTCAAAGATAAAACAATAGTGAGCATTTTTTTCCCCTCCTGAGCTGTTTAACATTTGTCTGTGGTACCATTTGCTGGTTATGTTGTTAAATTTGAGAAAATAACAGATCATTTTATCCAAATATGTACTTTTTCATTAATATGTGTTCCTCTATATAATTCTAGATTAACTGGTTTATGTCTGTCCATTTTAATCATCACAATCTAATACAAACAGCTAATACTGTCACAGCTGAGATTTGTGGCAAAACAACAAACAGATCTCTTGCTCTCTCCAAGGTCCTGGAGCCTGATGCTGCTGAACATCTGTTTGACTCCCTGCTGCCAGACATGGTACAATTAGCACTGAGAGCATCTGAGCTCTGTACCAAGGTAACAGCCATCACTAACCAATGAACTCTGACTCACTGGTCTGTGACGCAGTAGATCATGGCTGCAGGTTAATCCCAAAGGTCGCAGCCTGACAAATAATCTTGTGAAATGGCAGTAAAAATGTTGAGGTCAAGGCACTTAGCTATTGATGGTCATTTATCAGGTGTTTTATTGATATATGTATTTTTTTTGGCACATATATGCAGCCAGAAGGTCTCATTATGAGGGTTCTGGGTGTTCTATATAACATGCACACAAGTAAAAACACCTTTCCAATGCAATTATAGTTAAAGTTGAAATGATTGTATGAAAAGAAACTGTATAAGTCTCACGATTGTACCCAAATACAATATTCAAAAAAGACAAAAACAGAAACTGTATGAAATGGTTTCAAATGTATTATCTATCATTGATGCTGTCTAGTTTTCGCCAAAAAGCAACAGGCTTTTTCTATTGTCTTTACAATATTGCTTACACAGATTTACTGTTTATGTACAAATAAAAAACCTTTATTTGGGGGTATGGATCACTTGTGAGCATCAAGAGCCTTGATTGTAATTAGGATGGCTGATTCAAGAAGGGTAGAGTGGTGCACAGTGAGTTTGTTTATGCAGCGCACTTCAACATCTCGTTTAACAAATTGACAAAACAAATTATTTTGACCTTCCGTGGTCATCTGTCTGTTCCTCCTCCAGCCGATCCCCCTCCTCAAGAGAGGCATGGACTGCTCCATCACCATGTCTCAGGAGCAGGTGGCGTGTCTGCTCGCCAATGCCTTTTTCTGCACCTTCCCGAGACGCAGCTTTAGGAGGAGTGAGTACAGCAACTACCCGGACATCAACTTTGTCAGGTAATGCAGGGAAGTGACACTGACTCATGATCTTTAAAGGTGCAAAACAACACTATCGTGACAACCAGTCTCTTTTCCATGAGGGGGCACTACTGTATATGCTTCAGCGATCAGAGACAGCGATCAATCTCACATTGACCTCAGCTGTGTATCGTCTCAAAAAGGATACATGCGTTTCTATAACTTGAAACAGAGTACAATAAGCAGGTGAATTTACATGGTTCACATAAAATGTATGAGTAGACAACAAAGAGGACATTGAAGAGGAGGTTCACATGGGAGTCAACCCTTTTATCAAGGAGGCACGAGGATAAGCCTGCACTAAATAGTCCTGCGTCTTCGCATACAGATGCAGTACATTTAGATATGTGCTGTATTTATTCAATTATTTGTATCCCTGCAAACTTTCAGTGGCGAGACAGGTGGTCTGGGTAGTGTCATGCAAAATCAGTGTGCGGATCTCTTCTCAGTCATGTCCCCCCCCATCTCTGTTGGCATCATAGTGTAATTACCTAAATGGAGGAGGGAATTAGATTAACACTGACTCAGATGGCTGCTTTTGACAATGGTGAAGGCCATTGGCTGTTTTTCAGAAGGTTGTAGCAGAGTTCATCGCATCAGAATTTCATTCACGTGAAGGTTTTTGGCTATGACAAGAACGAAAAGCTGCCGTCATCTTTTCAGCCTGTCGGTAACACTCGTACCGGATCACCAACTTGATGTGAGAAGGAATTAGTTATTGCCTTTTCTCTATATTCTGTGACTTTCAAACCTTTTAGTAATTTTCATCATCTCCTAAAAACAATCTCAAGATAAGTAAATGATATAAAGTGAAAGCTTTTCATCTGCATATTTCTTATTTGGATTTAGCTCAAACATATTGGTATTTTACAGTTTTGTTTTTCCTTCTCATTCATTTGTCATTCCAAGTATTCATCAAAACTTCATGATTTTAAGTGTGGTCACCCACTGTAGTCAGTTTTGTCTGAGTTACATCACAGCTTCCTGCACATCTCTTGGGGGCGGTAAAGATGTTATGTAGTTGTGTATTAATTCTGTATTCCATGAGGACCATGGTGCTATTTGTTACTAAAAGCCTGCCTCTCTCCAGTGGCCCAGGGGACTGCACAACGTGCAATTGTTTCTACAGGCCATGTTGACAAAAAAGAAAAAAATGAATGCAGAAGCTGACTTCGATGAATGAGTTTTTAGTCCCTGAAGGGCCCTCGGTGCATCAACCTTTTTATCCTTATTTCATTCCACTCTCATGAAATTACTTTTTTGTTATTGTGGCTTGTGGCTTTCCAAAGTTTGCTTCAGGGGAAGATGTTGGTCTGTAAGTGCATTCAAATCCACCGACTACAACTCACATGCGGAAGTTTTTTTTTTTGTCTGTATGCTTTTGTGTGTTACTTTTCATAGGGACTCACTTTTTGCCTCCTGAGGACTCTGTTGCTTAAAAGGGACACAGGGCTTCTTAATGTATCCCCAAGGAGGGAGCAGCATTTCCTTCTCTGCTCCCTTTTTTTTTTTTTTTAATGCGAGTGCTGTGATGTGGCACAAGTGTGACTCTGTGATGGCGAGCCCGAGGCACCTCCATTGTTGTAACAGTGAAGGAGCTGCGACATAATCGGCTAGTGACTGAAAGAGAGGCTGAGTGAGAGATGAACTCATTCATATCAGGCTATTCAAGTTAAAGCATGACTGAACTCACATGGCCAAAGTAGAGCTCTTGTGCCTCTTTGACACTGGTTTTACAGAGAGCAATTTGTGCGGGTCTTGTCTGTAGCATTTTGATGGTGGTTGGCTATGATATATATATGTACAATCTTAATTTTGATTTTATTTTTGTGAAACAGTACAGTTTAAGGGAATTAAAATGCACTCTTTTTCCTCAGGCTGTTTGAGGGATCCTCTTTGAAGAAGATTGAGAAGCTAAAAACCCTGATGTGCTATTTCAAAAGTGTCACTGAGCAAAGTAGGTGTTCGAATTTAATTTTAATTAAAAAAATGCCGTAATTGGATTTTTAAAATGTTTACTTTTTTTCTTTTCAGGGCCTACTGGACTTGTAACATTCACAAGAAAAGGTTTGGACAAACCCTTAAATTGGAAAAGGTGCAGTATATTGACACTTCAATTACAACCAACAGTAAAAGAACATTGTAGCTGTAGTTTTTAAAATGTTTCTGCCAATAGTCTTAATTCAGTAAACTGTTTGGAAGCAATTAAAGATCCATCTTACCCACAGTCGATAACTGGATCACAATTTATTCTTTGTTTTAGCTCAGAGGCTCTGCTCACGAGGCTCCACATTACATGTGAGGGAACCATAGAGGATGATGGGTATGGAATGCTTCAGGTAAGACTCACAGACAAGTATGATGTAGTTGGTCATTAATTGAAAGACTGCATGATGGTGTGATTTAAAGGGGCTTCAATATACTGGGTTTTGTTGTTTTACTTCTCTGAGCTGGAGATAAACTCCGCCTTGTATTTGTCAGTCACTGAGTTGCTTCATTTCGGAGTCTTTCACCCAGATTGCTTACTACTGCAGAAAAGGCCTTTGAGGGAGTCTGTGACAAGTTGGAGGGAGTGTGTGGCGGGACCGGGGTCGAGGCCCCTGAGCCTCTTCCTCTCAGTGTGTCGGCCATGCTTCCGTCAGGATGGCCCGCTTTGCCTTTCACCTTTTGTTTGCCTCCAGTTGCCACAAGCTGACAGTTGATGTGCACACATGGCCAGCTCCGGGGGAACACTGTGGCCTGGATTGATGGATGCTCTGCTGGGGGGTGGGGGTTGCTGACAGCCTGTCAAAGCGGACTTTTGAGGCCGACTTGCTGTCCCAGAGTTGAGTGACCAGTTTGGGGAGATCTGCTCTCAGACCTTAACCCCCTCTGCCCGTCGTTGTGATGGGGTTGCTCTGTGCTCTTCTGCAGTCCAGTGAACCACAACTGTCAGTCCTGAAATTGGATTATACATATGTTCCACGTGGCTGCTTTCAGACTAAAGCAATGGGTCGTCACGTCTACGTCTATTCGCAAACGTTGAGATGCGTGTGTTTTTCTTTGAATCATAAACTGGACAAAAATAAACAAGTGAATCAATGTCACCCACAGATCCGTGCACCCGAAAGAACACCTTCAGTAAAAGATATTGCAGATATCAGTCACCAGTCAATTTAGCAGCATGTTATGACTGGAGGGTGATGCTTTCTTCACTCTTGTTTCGATATTTGCTCCAGGCAGAAGCACACTGAAGTGCTGCTCCTGAGTGGAGCTCATTTTGGCATTGGGGACAGATGTCTGAGTAATAGGAGCACCTTGGGCTCACCCTCCCCATCAGCTTGTCTGGAACAAACAAAAAAAAGGGCTATAACCCTTTCACAAGGTGTTTCCTTCATGCTGTCCAAAGGGAAGCTATGTATTAGTTAAAGAAAATGTTTACTGAGTTGCATCCATTTTGTGTTGTCTGTTGTTTCCTTTCACAGGAATACACGCTTATTGGCAAAACAATCTGCAAAGGTGGAGAGGGTTATTCACTGTGTAAATTCTCTTTCATCTGTCTTGATTTGCAGGTGGATTTCGCCAATCAGTTTGTGGGAGGGGGAGTCACCAGTTCTGGTCTGGTTCAGGAGGAAATCCGTTTTCTGATCAATCCTGAGCTCATCGTTTCTCGCCTCTTCACCGAAGCCCTGGACCATAACGAATGCTTGATTATCACAGGTTAGTGATCAGAAAGTCTCACACCTTATAAATCATAATTTCACAGAAGGAATCCTGATGATTAAGTCCACTTGATGTAAAGAGAACGATAAAGTTGACTTCTCTAATGCTCGACCTGTAATTTGACAGAAAAAACACGAGTGTTTCCCTTGACGAACACAGCATGGAGTGCACATCGCACAGCTTCAATTTACCCCATCCTGGTTTGACTTGTTCATGGCAATTACCTTGTTTTCTGTGTTTGTCCTTGTCAAACATTTACTTCTGAGTCAGCTGGGAGTCGAAGATTGGGCTTTCTTGATTGCTCTGTCGGGTCTTTCTGTTCCCATGTATTTCAGTATTGAGTGGTTGCAACAAGATTGGGACAGGCGAGCAGACCTAGTAACAAGAGCTTGCCTTACAGAGCCCCAGCAGGAGGTTGATGGAGACTGTCTGGCTCCTTTTTTTGTGTGTCTAAGACTGTTTGTGTGTATTTGTTTTGCCTGCTTGGTTGTCTTCAATGAAAACTGAAGAAAACTTGATTGTTTGGTTAGGCCTCTCCTACTATAGATGACCTATGTTTTTGTTGCTTCACATTATGTTAAGACATTAAGGACCTCTTTTCCAGGGGAGACCTGTCCAGGACGGGCAGCAGCACAAACAAAACACCACGTTACAGACATAATTATCAACAGAAAATTTCCATCTGAGGGAATCAGCCTCCAGATCTTTCATTCTTAGTTTAAAAGTATTTTTAAACTAAGAATGAAAGTAGTTTAAAAGTTTAAAAGCCTCTAGTGCAAGAGGCCATGACTTAAACCACTATGACAAAGCAAATTCCTGTCAGACGGACATAAATAGATGAAATGCCTTAGCACCGCTGAACAAGTGAATTAGTACATGAAGTGACGCAACAGAGCCTCCGCCCTCCGGCTGACCAATCACTATAGCAGGTCCGTCCTCTCGCTGGAGTCACCTTCAGACTTCTTGCCAGCCATCTACTGCACCTCCACTTACGCCACTTAACGTTATTACAGTGGCGCAGAATTAATTATAGCAGGAAGACCTGCCTCAGACCCGCTCCACTAATGGACTCTTCCATTCCATCATCTTTATTAAACCTGGCCCATATCTGCTGTTCTTGTTGTAAAAGTCCAAGTCTTTGCTGCACTGTGGGTATGTGATGAATTATATTCCCCTGTGACATGTTTTGGCATACAGAAGGGAAGCTAATGGACCTTTACTTCTGCACTGAAATTTGCAAGAGTGCCCGGGCCAAATTGAATTTTCCTTGATTGCTGGGTATCTGGCTGCTTGTGTGTGGTCAAATCTATATATAGTATCACAGATAATGTGATTTATTGTTGGACGTACTATCCAGTAAAGACGATGTAAGTTCAACACAAGAAGAAGAAACTGGATTCAGGGACATTTTTATGTAACTTTGCTATGTCATATCTACCATACTGTATAAGCGTAATTAGTTGCTTCACACTTTCAAATAGTCCTTGATCTGTGTCTCAAACTATGCTGTGATCTTTACACGCAGTACTTGAGAGGTGCCTCTGGCGTTTTTGCTGCCTTTAATCCGCCACAAATATTTGTTTTCATAAATTTGCACATGAATGAAACAAGCTCCTAATCATCACACACATATTTTCTGGGCCAACATTTATCGGCTTCCCATCACAAATGATATTTAAATGACAAACGGGTCAAAAGCATAATGTTTTATTGTTCCTGAAGGTTGTTCCTTTCAGATGCAAATACAGCTGTATAGTAGTCATAGAGTACGATATTTTTGGAGAAACTGTAAAGGTCGGCTGTCTGTGTCGTAAACACAAGTTCACTTGGTTTTACTTTTACTTTACATGGTTTACACTCTCATTTCTAACATCACTTTAAATATATTTGAACTACTCATAATGTCAGTAGGTTTGTAGCTATTTTAAACGTGGTATGCTCTGTCTTTATATTTTACGTATTGTGTGTGGACTCCAGGAAGAGTAGCTATTAGTGAGGATACAAATAGGAAACAAAAACATTTATGATTTTTCCTTTTACAGACAGCAGAGATATGATATTTTTATGATTGGTATGAGTTATCTGTCAGTAGCATACTGTTGAACTGTAGATACGATTATTCAGTGTCTAATTTGGGCCGGACAAGATTTGAGAGGGAGGCTCTGATAATTAGTGTAATGCCTGTCAAGTGGAGTCCTCTCTTGTGATTTGCTCCCCCATGTGCACCTCCTAATATCTGCTGACCAAAGCACTCACACACTACTAATCCCCTGGTTTAGTTGCTTTATGGCGTGAAGCAGTTCACAGAGAGCTCTTGACAGCCAGGTACTAATGAGCACTAATGAATGGGAAGTTAATATGTGGCCTCATTTGTTTGACTGTGCTGAGTGCACTCTGTGGACTGGTGGTCGTTTTGAATGGGGTTGGGGGATAACTTGACCTTCCATTTATCAGAAGACAGCTGCTCTTGTTTTAGCCAATCACACGAGGCAGAAATACTTTAGACGAAACTCTCTGAAAACCACTTGTTGTATGTCTCATTTTAGAATTTCCCTTCTTTGCTGTTCATATGACTATGTGAACTTTGTATAAAAGTATTTACGAACACTTAGACATTATTTTTTAGCATATTTTCTCCACCGCTAATTAAATATCAATGTCAGTCTCCTCCAAAGCCATTAATCTCTATCTAATCAAATCAAAACGCATCGATTGTATTTACATGGGGGATCGTTACACCACAATTGAAATCCTTTGGACTCAACCTCACTTTCATAGATGGAGGCAATCTTAAGCTTGACCATGTTTAAAAAATGAAGATTCATATGTTCATGCTTTGTTGTAGTGTGTGACCAATATCCACATTTGCTTCAACCACCAGGCACAGAGCAGTACAGCAAATACACAGGCTACGCTCAGACCTACCAGTGGAAGAGCAGCCACCAAGACACCACTCCAAGGTAGGGTTCTTAAAAAGCCTTAATTAATTGCATATTAGGTGAGTTGTCATTTGGTCAATCCACTATTTTAATTCGGACATGGGTTGACATCAATTTTTCATGGTCGCTTGAGAATAAAACCTATTTAATTTGGCGAAAATGACCTAACTGTTAAGAGCTAATTCCAGCAAAGATGATGAGCTTTAATTTGTGATTCTAATACATTTTTTCAGACTAGAGGGGATGATTAATGCTGTAAATATTTTCTTTTGAAAATGGCTAATCCACTCTAAAAGTACCAATACTACTAAGATACTTGTTCTTTTTTACACAGCTCTATTTATTTCTTAACAAGAAATGATCTATCTATCTTGTGAAAAGCACTTTTAATTGTCTTGCTTTTCAAATATGCTACGCAAATAAATTTGCCTCCATTGCTCTAATTTTTTTCCCCCATGCTTATTATTTCTGACATAGAACAACAAGAAATTGACGCTGTATTTGACTTAACCCCAGTTTTGTTGTGTCGATTATTTTCAGAGACGACTGGCAGAGAAGATGCACAGAGATTGTCGCCATCGATGCGCTGCAATTCAGGAACTTTCTGGAACAATTTAGTCCACAGAGAATCAACCGAGAACTTAACAAGGTTTTAATCTCTTTCCCACTTGATTTGTGTTTTACTTTCTTGTCTCCCTGTTTGGTTTCTTTACTCATGCATGTTACAATACATACTCTGGATTTCTTTGGGGATATCGCCTCATCTCTTAATCTCTCCAGGGATATCCTTATCTTGTGATTTTGGAGTGAATCAGTCTCATAAATAATTGGAAAACAGTCTCAGCACAAATGTCAACAGACACACTGACTCATGTTTACTTTTCTCTGTGTAAATATTTCATTCATAGATGAGTGTCATGTGTGTGTCATACAGACTGATGAATCGTCATACATGTGGAGAATAAGCTTCATTTTATTCATTACACTGTCCATTAGGTCCAGAATGAATTTTAATGAACATAATTGATCTTTGAGCGATTAATCTCAATTATTAACATTTACATAACACATATCTTGTTAATAGGACTCCGTCCCTATGTGCCGTTATTTCAGTCAGAGATGCTCATTTGTAATAGAAAATCAAGATGTTAATGTTGTCAAGTCTGCTGTCACAAAGCATGGAGGAGTTTGACAACTCTGACAGGGGTGTGAGGAATGCACCAACATGAAGATCAATCCTGTTTCCAATGTTGTTTAGCTGACTGTCATGTCTGCCCTTTCACATGGAGAATTTATGACCAGTCAGGAGGAGGAGGAGGGGCTCTTACAATTCATTTTCACAATTTACTTCATCTGCGACTTGAAAATAAACGTCCGGTGCACCTAAAATCTTTGTGCTGCTTTACAATGATATAACATGTGCATGACATGCACCTGGCCATGCACAATTTGTCCATCCATGTATAAAAGTATAAAAATGTAAAAGCCACAACATTTGTTGAATGATAATGTCAAGCACAAGAAATGACTTTTGTTACTTTGCCTTCGATATAACATTTACATTTGACGACAGTAGTGTGACCCTAAGACACCCAGGTTCATTCATAGTTTTGTTTGTTTATTGTAAAGCCAATTGAATTCTGTTTGTTTCATTTGATTTTCTAATTTAAACATATTTCACAAATTTGTAGCATGTTCATTACTTGTTGCTAAGAACCCTAAAGTGCAGTGCTTTGCCCTTAAAGTTGTCATTAAATATTAATATTAAAACTGTGTAACGATGATGGAAAAACATCACCATCTGCATCTATATTATACCCATGTAAGTCTTACTCTCTTGGTTACTGACATGCAGTTTTTGCAGATTATTCTGAAACAATGAAGACAAATACACCCGGTATCTACTGTGTTTTTCACACACGGTCAGTTATTATGACTCTGTGTTCTCACTTGCATCTTTATATGTTTGCTACTTTAACTTCAGTGACCAGACTGTTAGGAACATGAACGTTGTCATTTGACTCTCAAAATAACAATTATGTGAAACTACATGAACTGAGTGTAAAATAGTGACTGTTTTATGACGTGCTTATCCCTTTGCTACAGAACACTTGTCCTATCATGTCAAATTGTGTTTAATTCCCTGACCTGATTTACTGCCTTCAACTCTCTTTTTACTCTGTCATCATTCAGGCGTATTGTGGCTTTGCTCGTCCCGAGGAACAAAGCCAGAACCTTGCAGCAGTGGCAACAGGAAACTGGGGCTGTGGAGTTTTTGGAGGTGACACACGACTTAAAGGTAAACACTGGCGTAACTCTTCCGTCTTTTGGAGAAACACGATCTGATCATTTTTGCACACTTTGCAGTCCAGGCAGTCCCTCTCTTTCTGATTGAAAAGCTCCAGCAGATCAGTGTGGGCATCCATCTGTCTTCCGGGAGTGCATTCCTTTACTTAAAGCCTATTCGCTGCCTTCCTCTTATTGATCAAATGACAAAGTTAATATGTTTCATTAATAGAGGAATTGATCGCCTGCTCAGGTCCATCAATCAGTCACAGCACTTTGTCTGTGCCTTGTATCACTGTCACTGAGCAGAGAGCCGAAGGATAACAGTTTGCGGTTCTAGCTCTGCGTCTCACCTTCTTCCTATGTGTATATGTTGCTGCGTATTTGTTAATTAGGTGAAGCAAGACACAGCCCTCCATAGGCACACTCACCTACTGTCTGCTTAATGACATGCCTCCTGGGAGGAGCTTTCGTGATTCAGATGCTGATCTCCCCCTCGGTTTACCTTCTGTGGCCTCTCACAGTCACTTATTCTTTAATTGTCGCCTACTTTTTTGTAGAAAGCACTTGCAATAGAAAGGGGGAGGGGAGAAAATTGCTGACATATTCAGCTTAGTCCTGAAAATGTTGATTCAGTTTTGCTCATTAACTTGCCACCGTCCCAACCTTCATTAATCAGCAGACATGTTTCCAGTCTCTTAAAATATTCACAGCTCTCTGGGGCCAGACCTGGCTTCTCTTTGTAACTAATCCAGGGTTCTCAGTGGGGGTGAGGCCTATTCCTCCGATTATTTACCCTTTACTGTACAAGCTGCACACACAGAGACCCCGTTACATTAAACTGAAGTGTGTTTCTAAAGGAGAAGATTACAGAGCAAATCTAGAAAATAGAAGCCACGTTTCAATGCAGAGTTTCAGTCTCTCGTGCTGTTGAGTTTTAACACCCGTGTCTTTTCCTGCAGCTCTCCTCCAGATGCTGGCAGCTGCTGAGGCGGGTCGAGATGTCGCCTACTTCACCTTTGGTGACAGCCAGCTCATGACAGATGTCCACAACATGCACTCTTTCCTCACTCGGAGAAGCCTCAGTGTTGGTGAGGCAAACAACCATCCCGCATGCTCCCTGTTTATACGCAGCTGTGTTTACGCCACTGAATATTCATTTTGTGCCTTAATTAATCTTGTACACTATCTGTCAGTATTTCCACACAGGATTATGTCAAAAAAGTATTTGAACCCATGACACAACTAATAACACATTTTCCTTGCTGTCATATCAGTCCACTGTGGTGAGGTTAGACAACAATTTGTATTGCAAGTACTGTGATTTGATAGTCGGAATTTTGTTCACCCTCTTTAAACCAAAATGAAATGATCAATAAAAAAAAGTATTTTCTACTGCTCTACATGAGGGTTACGTGTGGCGCTGGTGCCAATCACAGCTGACATTGGGCAAAAGGCGGGGTCATACACTTGATAGGTTGCCAGTCCATCACAGGGACACATAGAGACAAGCAACCATCCACTCTCATACCTATTTAGAGTGTCCACTTTGTCTAATCACAATATATCAATTATTCCATTTTCTTTATCACCCCTAAAATACAATCTCTTTTTCTCCGTCATAGGAGAGGTGTATGATCTCCTGGGGGAGTACTACAGCTCCGTGTGCAGGAGCTGCCTCAGCCGGCGCCCTGACGTCAGCCTCTACTCCTTCATCTACCAACAGGTCAGCGGCTCCCTGGCACCCGATGATTCTGACAGCCACTTGGCCAGACAACATGTCCCCACAGACTGCCGTTAAGGTCAGGTGGCCGATGAGTCACCGTGCCTTCTCTTTGGAAAATGAAACACATATTAGACTCTTTCTGCCTTTAGCTGAATTTAACATAATTTTTTCCGGTGGTCTCCACCACAGCCAGACCAAAGCCAAAGGCTGGTGTGCACGTTGTTTTCCCAGAAAGTTGATTAGTTGTGACCCCGTTGTCGCTGGAGTCCGAGCTGTGTTCATTTTGCCGCCGCTGGTAATATGCCAATGAATGGCGAGTCAGTGCGACACAATTGTGATTTTAATGGTGAAGCAAAGGTTGCCATCCATCTTCAGAGTTTGTCACGCTGCCTTTTTTTTTTCCACACCCACACATATCCAGCCTAATTGAATTGGCTGTCAGAAATTGAGTTAAAGGGAAAGAATAACAAGAGCAGGGTTTAGAGAGAGCTTGAAGTGGACTCCAGAAAATGGTTTGAATAATAATAAAAAAAAAAAAAAAGGGCTAATATTCAGTTTCTCTTAAAATATTAATTTAAATTGTTTGACTGTGTTGGAATAACTGGTATTGAGTTTATTTTTGTTTTTCAAATCACTTTAATAAAAATTATTTGCTTTCACATTAAAGGAATATTCTAATTTTATCACCTGAATCACATTCTGGAGCACAATCTTGATCTGAGCCACGAGCCATGAGTCAGTGATACATCTCCACACAATTAGAATGCTGCTTTCTTGTCCTATAGATGTTACAGACGAGATGAGTTTCCACGCAGCCTCGCCATTTATTGTTCCCCCCGCTATCACCCTTTCACTCACAGTTTAATAAGGTCATCGCTTTTATATAAACTGTACATGGCACCTCATTAAGTAAAGAGTAGATCACAGAACATCCAGTCAGGCAGTGGGGCTCCTGTGCGATTTCACTGTCACACCAAACACAGCTTCATTTGCATCTGCATGAGAGGAGAAGATTGTGTTCGGTCGATGACATTTGACAATTGCTAGTCACATACATAGTGGCACAATATAACATTTAATGTACAATATACAGAGTGATATACAGCCAAAGCATACAATAACAACCTGTTTGATAATTGATTTAGTTTAGTAGGCCATGTTTTGAATTGTGTGTTATAGTTACCTGCCTAATGAGCAGGTGTCTGTCAGTTTACAGATTAACAAGCCGATACGAGATTATTGACAAAATGGTTTTTGCTTAAATATTAAATGAGTAAATGAGGAGTAGGTGTACAGTACCTCAGATTGGTGCTGACTGCCTTCATGGAATCAGGACCTGTACAAGGGGGGGGTCTCTCTTTGTAGCTTGCTGAGTTCAAAAAAAGCCTTTGGTGGAGTCTCACTCACTGTGTGTCTATCTGACATAGACACACACAGGGATTTCATCATAGATTGATTCCTCAGCAGTGAACCTGGCGTGTGTGTCTTTGACCTTTCAGCCAACATCTGTGATAAAGTCATGAACACAAACAGCGTTTTAAACATCTCTATTCCAAGCTTGTTAATCAAAAAGTTAAGCAAATAATGCAGTTGTTACGTATGACTGACCTTTATGTGCCTTGAAAATAATCCCCACGAGACCCTCATATGGAGGATAAAGCGGTAGAAGATTGGATGATGGATGGAATTGCAACAAATTGGTGTTTTTGATCGATCTATGATCTGTGCAAATGAAAAACATCAATATATTGATGCTGGAAACAATTCCTATCTTGAAGTTCTCAACTGTGTATCAGAGTTGTTCCCTCAATGCAATATTTTCCCAAAATCATGAGGCTGTAATTGAGTTCCAATTCTCCGTTTTGAACACGTACAATATGACATTGGCGTCTGCTAATGGTTTCATAAAAATGGCAAATTATGACGGGGGAAACAGCGCATCCTCTGGTGCCCCAGTGAAGATTGAAACTTTGTGTTTGTTCTCTGCCACAAATTGATAAACGTCCATTTTACAGTAATAATCCAGTTGCTAAATGCCATTCCTTAATAATCCAGTTGCTAAATGCCATTCCTTCAGCGTAATGTAGTTCATGTCAGTTAAATACATTTACGTCAGTGTTCGTCAAGGCATGAATATGAAATTGCAGCAGTCAGCTGATCACAGCACAAGTGATGAATGTGTTAAATACTTGATTATCACACACAGAAGAGCATTACAGTAATAATTGTCTCTGCTCTCAAATTATCAAAATGCATCAACTCGTTCACTGCATTCCTTTTGAAGCTGGAGCAACATTGCCATATAGACGTTACACTGATGCTGTGCATCAAAACAAGGTCAGTTCTGCCAATGTAGGGTGCTCTATTATACATGTGGAGGCCTATTTAAATTCATTATCAGATATTTACTCTCCTTGTCATTTTTGATCATCAGTGGGAACTCCCTGTTGTGTTTGGAGGAGTTATCCAAGGTTCCTTTGGCCTCAGATTAAAGGCTTTATCAACTGAATATTAATAGGTGTGATTAAACCCTGGGAGCTGTGGTTTACAGTTTGTTTGGACTGAAGACACAAGACAAAAATAGGATTCAGTGTCATGAGCTCTCTTCTGCTAATTATTCATATTTTGTTGCTTCCACAGTAAGATCCTATCCAATGAAAAAAAGATGAATGCGGCATGTACACCTCGGGCATCACCGACTAATTTGCAAATGCTTCTAATCTTCGAACATTAGTCCTGAGTTATTGTCATTAAAAGCATGGGCCGCTCACATTTTAGTAGGAAAAACAGTAATATTCAGTTAGGTTCAGCAGTTTAGGGTCTACATGTTAATTTGTAAACCTTTGCAGTACGACCATGACAAAAGTCACCTGCTCAGATTTATGTTAGACATCAAAGTTGATAGTTACAGTTCTCACAAATCTGATTAATAACATACACTTGCACAAGTTTTTTTTCTGGCAGGACCCTCAACACACGTGTATCTGGACTCAATCAAAATGTGATTTTACGTTAGGTTAAACTTTACCACAATGTGGAAAATTAAATTTGTCTTCACATCAATTTTAATCACAAACAAATATTTCAAATGAGTTCAAAGTGGAGCGCTTGGACTTCAGTCACAGACTTTTAACAGTTTAAAGTTTGAAAGTTTAATTAAAAAGATGGAAAAACTGTTTAAAGGTAGGGTGGGATATTATTTTCTGGAGCATTTTTTGCTTAAAATCCTCTTCACACCCGGATTGTAACCAATTAATTGATGCATTGTCACAAAAATGAAAAATCTCAGTCAGCTGTGGAACGTACAGGCCTGTCAAAACACCGTCTAATCATATTGAATGGCTCAAAGTCATTTATTGGACTGTGATGCCTCAATCAAACTGCCAGCTTCCCCTCCCTCCCTCCCTCCATTCGCGTATCCCTCTTCGTGCATTAATCGCACATGCTCAGAAGACAACGCCAGAGTTAATGCTAGCTTGCTAAATCCAATGAGACGAGTAGCAGCATTGTTATGACAGAAAAGGTGACGACAACAGGTGTTGGTTGCAAACAAAAGACGTTTTTTGGGAAAAGCTACTGCCAAGAAAAAGGCTGATACAGAGCGATCCAAGACCAGCGTGAATATCGGTGCTGCGTTTGAGTGGCGGCGACAGAAAGGGCTGCAAAGTGATGACATGGTGGATCTGTTTCTACTGGACCGGTAGGTTAACTTTATGTCTTTGTTATCTTTTGAGAGTATTTGTTGTTTTTCGGCGTCACGTTGTCATTTGAACAAGTATCCCAGAGTTTTTTTTGCCATCAACGGAAAGTGCCGAAAGTTACTGAATCCGTGTTCGTTGTGCGTTCCTGTGTTCTGGAGGCGGAGCTTCAGAGGGAACTCTGAAGAAAGGGGCTTGGACTTTTGAGTTCAAATTTCTCTAACTGTTTTTCCAGGATCACTAACCCTACCTTTAAGGGTTAAAAAAAAACATGAAAAGAGTTTGTTCTTACCATTACAAAACAAATAAATCAATGAGAAGTGCAAAGAAGCTCACCTAAGGAGGCAGTCTTTTGTCTTTAATCTGACTTGAGGATGATTTTGTGTTCACACATGCAAAGGAAAAACCAAAAACGTCCTTGGATCACCTCAGAATGTTTTCTCTGCTTGTTTTATCCAATTGTGATCATTCATTGAATGTGAATGTCAGATGACTGTGTCCCCAGCTCACACTGTATCTGTGAGTCTTTGAACCCGGCATGACCTAAATGTTTCAACACTTCCTCTGTGTCCTGTGTGGCGCCTCAGCAGTGGCACTGTCGCTACCGTTTGATGGTAATTGTGTCTTCCCTCCAGCTCGACACATGCTGAGATGGTTCCTCGTCCAAAGGCAGTTCCTTCACTGCTCCAAAAAAAAAAGAAAAGAAAAAACCTGCTTGCGTTGTCTTTTATTCAGTCTAAATAACCCACAGCCGGAAAGCCCTCTTTAAATATGGCCTGCTGTAGAGGAGGCGGAGGTGGTGTATAAATCCATAACAACAGCAATTATTCATTAGTGACAGCTTTCTATGGCCATTTTAGTTCAAATGTTTCCACTGCAATTGATCCAAAAGAAAAATCCATTTTTATGTGATAGCTGTGGCTTTTAACCAAACTGACTACTGCGCTCTGTAAGGTCAAGGATTGAGTGAGCGAAGTTATTTTTGCTTCTAGTGTTATTAGATTGCCTATCTATCATTGGAGTGGCGTGATTGATACCGACTCAGCTTGAATGAAAGATGGAGCAAGGCCACTGCTGCTCACACATGAGAGTAAGGAGTGGCCGGATCGCTATACAGCAGCTTGTGAAGCGGAAGAAGAAGAAGAGGAAGAGGAGGAAGAACCCCTTCATAGGAATAAAATGTGCAAGCCATCATTCCTCAGTTCAGACTATATTATTCTGTCAAAATCTTGGCACCCTCAGCATGTTAAGTGAGAAAAAAGCTGGACGGGCAATTGTAGACGGATGATAATCTCCATAGTGTTGAAGCAAATGCTGTTAATTAAGGGACAATCCACATATTCCTGAAAATTTTAATAGGTTGAACCAATTTATTTGAACAAATACACAGTTCCAAGGGTATCAGGTATGAATTAATTTAGCTGTGTGCTGTCTGTCTAAATTGGTATCTGTTTTTGAACTGACAGCATCTTCAGGCCTTTAATTGAACACTTGTTGATCCTTCCACCCATGAGGCAGATAACACCATCTGCTCTGTGTCCGCTTAAGACCCATCATCATTTCCAAATGAGGAAAGATAGATCCCGGGTTCCCTGGCAGAAAATTTCAAAGTGAAACAAGGCACTTTTTTAAGGGGAATTAAATGGAAAATGAATGTTTTTACTTAAAGATATTTGAAACTATAGCATTGTTTTTGTGTTAGAGTGAGTGTATGGATGAATGCAGGTGCTGATACTTGGGAACGTGGGCATGTTATCACATCAGACTGTTTTCTCTCTAAGGGTTTCAGAGGTGCCAGAGGCAGATGCTTCCCAAACATTTCAAAGGAGACTGCCTTTTGGCCTTGGATATGATTAGACTTCAACACATGGTAGAAACATTGGGTAAATAAGTTTGAACTTGTTCGTAGATGAAGTGCAGATATCCCATTGATTGGGCTGAAATGTAATTTAATAAAGATCAATTTCAATGGTGGAAGAATCACTTCAACATTTTTTTTTAACCACCAACCCTCAAAATGTCCACTTGGACTTTTTTGTTGTTGTTGCTTATTTTAACCATAAAAGGAAACTAAGTGCTTTTGCATTTTTCCAGAATAACTTCCAATATCTGGCAATTATTTACAATTTACTGCATGTTAAAATATGGTTTTAACTATTTAAAATCAGGAAAAACAAAAAGGTTTGCATTTTCTTTGTGTGCAAAAATAATGATTTTAAAATGATGCTAATATTTAACTTGAACTTAAAAGAGAAACCACAACCAACAACACATCAAAGTGTGTGTGTGTGTGTGTGTGTGTGCATATACTTTGCTGCATGTACAGTCCCTGACAAAAGTCTTGTCGCCTGGGTACAAGTTGACCTTAAGTGCCCCTTAAATATATGTCTAATCAATTTTTTTTTACAAGAAATGGCTAATTTTAATCCCAACAGTTTTTGAAGTAATGTTTTGGTGCCAAATGAAACTTCTGAAAAGCATTCTAACGTTCACAGCTTGGTAAAGCCCACTGAGTCAGTTTTTGCAAAGACAAAAGTCTTGTCGCCTTGTCATATGATGCACCCAATCCTAGATTACAGCCTCTCCTGTGATCAATAATTGATCAATCAATTAGCGGGTGTGTATAAAAAGAACCCCATCACATCAGACATTCACTTCAACTGCAACTTGACCTCTGACAACATGCCTAAGATTCACCCTGAGACCAAAGCGTTGATTATCAAGAGGCTGAAGACCAGATCCACTGCTGAGGTGGCTGACACCTTCAATGTGTTTCAGCGTCAAATACAAAGTATAAGAAAAAGATTAGAAGAGACTGGAGATGTTTTTGACAAGCCCAGGTCCGGCAGACCCTGCAAGACAACTGCTCGAAAATCCAAGGCCAGCCCCTTTTCCACTGCAGCAGAGCTTCACCAGGCCTGGTCACCTAAAGTCCCCATGTCAACCAGAACAGTTCGTAGAATTCTGTCTCGAAATGGCCTCTGTGCCCAGAAACCATCACTAAACAAAAGGCAATTAAAAAAACGTGCGGCATTTGCCAAGGCCCACAGCCTGCTAAAAGGATGGACGCTGGAAAAGTGGCAGAAGGTGGATTTCTCAGATGAATCTTCAGTTGAATTACATCACAGCCACCGTAAATATTGCAGGAGACCTAGTGGAGCCCGCATAGATCCGAGATTCACCCAGAAAACAGTTAAGTTTGGTGGTGGAAAAATCATGGTCTGGGGTTACATCCAGTAAAGGGGTGTGTGAGAGATTTGCAGGGTGGAAGGCAATATCAATAGCCTAAAATTTCAAGAAATATTAGCTCCCTCTTACATTCCCAAACATAAAAGGGGTCAAATTTTGTAGCAGGATGGTGCTCCATCGCATTCTTCCACCTCTACGTCAAAGTTCCTCAAGGCGATGAAGATCAAGGTGCTCCAGGACTGGCCAGCCCAGTCACCAGACATGAACATCATTGAGCATGTCTGGGGTAGAATGAAAGAGGAAGCATGGAAGACAATACCAAAGAATCTTGATGAACTCTGGGAGGCATGTAAGACTGCTTTCTTAGCTATTCCTGATGACTTGTATAAATCATTATCGAACCGCATGGATGCAGTCCTTCAAGCTCATGGAAGTCATACAAGATATTAAATATGGATCTCACAGCACCACTGCTTCATTTGCTGATGTTATGCAGCATATTTTTGTATTTGAAGTAAATTATTTGTTCAATTTTCACATTACTCTCTGTCGGCGACAAAACTTTTGTCTTGCCAAAATCTGACCTTTCTGTGTTCATTAAATGATCAATCTTTCTTCAGTGAAGCAAATTTATTTTAGTATATTGAACATGATTTGGGAGGGTTTTAGCTTTCATATGAGCCATTTCTAAAACCAATGGATTAATTTAAAGGTAGGTTATGAGCTGTTTTTTCTAGAAAATGGATAAGTGACAAGACTTTTGTCAGGCACTGTATGTACGTGTGTGTGGAACAGGTGAGGGCATGTCACATGTCACAGGTTTCCTCAGTGTAAGTCCATCCACAGAGAGGAGGGGGCTGTCTGCATGTGCCTTTAAAGCTCTTCACTGTAGCGTTGACAGAGTGGACCTCAAGGCTCTGCCATGCACTTGTCTTGTTATAGAGCTGTCACTGTAAGATGCAACAGTTTTCATCTCCTGGACGAGGTACAGGAGCTTAAACGAAGGGTGTAAGGCTGCGAGCACTTGAGTCACGATCAGATCTCCATTTGTGCCTCCCTGACTGTTGTTCAGTTTGCCGTTTCCTCCGTGACAAAGCTTTAATAACAGTGTTTTTAAAAACACAGCTATTCACCAGCAAGGCTGCACAGGGGGCTGAGGATTTCCTGGTTAGAAAGTGAATCCCTGCTGGGTCTTTATACTGAATGTTAATTGGATTTAATCTATGAAAGCCCTCCGGTCTGTACAGAGACATCCTTTTTAATCAAAACATAAATGAGACATGCAAAAGAGAAAGCACATATCATCACTCTGGGGGATTTGTGACCTCTAATTAAGATGAAAAGTACATTAGATAGATTATTTCATCTTTGCACTCTGCTTAGCGTGTTGTTAATGATCAAGTACTTAATTCAGGATCAACACAATATATGAAAGCAAAAGGGTACATGGAGAAAAAATAGATACAATCAATGTGTGCCAGGGTCTGTGCGAGGCACACACATCAACAAACTGGATTTACTGTTAGTTTGGAAAGAGACACAGATATTCACAGATAAGCCGCAATATTATAGCCAGTTAGTATATAACATGTTTGTTTTTAGACGTTGTTTTCTTGTGTCCATGTGAAAATGTGTTTATATTCTGCTTGTGTGCAACATTCTATGGATGTCCAGGCGAATCATGCGTGTAAGAATTAGTGTGAGGTAATGGTGAGACTGCACATTGTAACTCCTATAACCTTTCAGAGAACTACGGTGGCCTCGGCACACCAGAATAGTTTTTCCATTCAGGCTGCTGTAGAAACATGGTTACTCTAAACGTCTTTGTGCACTAGACGTGTTGTGAATATCCAGGACGAGAGTGCAAATCCCATGCATATCAAGTGCAATGCCAAGAAACTAATACATTATGAGGACGAGGGTGGAAAAAAATGACATCAGGTCCTGTCTCTCGCTGCTGCTGGAACGAATGTCAGTGAAAACTATTTTGAAGCTTACACACACCATCCCACTGAAGCTCCACCCCCCCACGCCTTGTAAACTGTTTCATAGTTTTTCTTGTTTATTAAAAAGCAAAGCAGTTTGTTTGGGAAACAAACACAATCGAGCGAGTTGCTGCCGTGTCAAAAGTTTGGACTGCATGTCATCAACAACACTCGTTCTGATTGGTTCGCTGTGAATTCACCTGAAAAAATAACAGTCGATGTGAATGCTGTGTTGACTGGACACTAAAAATACTTCAAACGGGCAAATACTTTGCCTGAAAAAACGCCTCCGGTGTGCAAAGGCCTTCAGGCTATGAAAACCAAACGTGATTATATTCTTTTACAAATATACTTATGTAAGGTTTACATTTCTGCCAATAAACCCTCCTAAAAAATATCAGTCACTGGACCTTTGAATTCATTTTGGAAAAGCAACAGCGAGCCATGTGTCAGCTAATATTTCTCTGAGTCAGCTCAGAGACTGAAGATGCCATAGAGTCCGTCTCTGTGTTGGGTAATTTTAAACTGCGGAGACAAAGCCTATTCGTCGTGCCCATCCGAGGTGTCTTATCGGCCACTTTCTCTGACAAGTGGTGGTGTGAGGGGCCATAAAGCGGCTCCGCCACCATCCCTCAGTCCCGTCCTCTATTACATATGAACTAGTGGCTAAACTGACAGGCTTATTTACACCCGGACACATGTCGCCGAGATGATATCATCGCTCCAGTGTCAAACACACCAACATCTCACTGACAAACTACTATGAATGAAAGGCAACCGAGATTCTCCAGTATTTCAGTTTGGATTCACCACCTTCACTTGCACGTGGATTAGACCTTCTTACCTCTGGCTGTTCAATTACCCAAGCACCCATAAAAACCGGAAGTTCTGTCTCTGGAGTGACATACTGCCGCACCGGTCCAGGCAATAAGAGCGAGATTTAGGATGAGTCTTTCCACTGTGACAGAGACGCAGCAGAGGGACCCTCTCTGTCACCACATATTGCGATCCCCAGCCGCTCATTAAAAATGAAGCCATTACTTCACAGCTCCGGTTCGCTTCCCTCTCTGCTGTTCCTTCATCTACCTCCACAGCCCCCTGGAAGTAAATAAACAACGCAAATGAGCTCAAGAATGTACAGAAGGTACATGAAGTGAATCTGAGTGTGAAAGTTGGCCATACAGTGTAACTTCACAGCTGTGTGGCCCATTAAGTTCTTAATGTGTCTAATTTTTACTTCTGACAATATTTCTTTGCGGTGGGATCAGTTCCTTTCACAGGAGAGTCCCCTGTGATCCATGCAGCAGAATGTGTTTGTTGATCAGGACGTGTGCGCTCCCCACGGAACTGTGTGCCTCACCAGCAGAGGTGGAAAAAAGTGTATTCATTTACTTAGTTTAGATCTGTGTGTTGTTGCAAAGTAGCATTCGAAGACTCTGTGGAATCCACAATGCTCTCTAATAATCTGTGATGTTACAACAGCAGCCATCATAGTAGCAAGTAAAAATACTAAACGGTAAGCAGGTTTTAAACACCTCGTGTTGTAAAGATATTACAGAGAACACAAAGAGTGGAATAATAGAAATACAAGCAACACAAAACCTCACAGCAAAATATGTAAAGTATGTATTTACAGAGTTTGTACAATGTAAACAGTGTCCACATGAGCATTGATGTACATTTTCAGACAACAAATGCGGTAAATATTTGACAACGTGATGCACACGCAAAGGAAAACTGTATATTTACAAGAATTAGCAAACATCATTAACATTTCATCTTCTGCATTTCCTCGATTGAAGCAATTTCATACAAACTCTAACAAACACTGCTATTAAAAATTGCACTTTGGTAAAATAGCCATTTAAAAATCACATAAAAACAAGAATGATCAACAGATTCAGGGAAGCTCGTCTCTTGTGTCGCTTTAATGCAGAGAAAAAGAACAACCCTTAGCGTCATAATTACGGAGCTCTGTCTTCTCTTTCATCAAAACAAGCGCTTGAATACACCTCCATTCACCCATCTGTTGAAGCTGCGTTCGTTCCTCATGATAGGTCACTGCAATTGGCGGAGTCAGTAAGCGGGCGCCGCTCCATGGCGTGTGGTTAAGTTAGTGGAGTCCTGAGAGTGATGAAGCCACTGGCAGCTGTGGGCTCCAGGAAGCTGCTGCTGCTGCTGCTGTCACCGCCTGCCTCTGTTCTCCTCTTCACCTCACACAGCTCTGCTCCACAGGGACGATATTACTGGGACAAATGGTCACCAGGGACTTAAGCACTTAGTGGAGCACACCTTTTTTAATTTTTTTTTTATCCCTCTTCTCCTCAGTCAACCCCTGTTCCTCCCCCTTTTCCTAATGCACATCCCACATCTGGCCTGGCAGTAGAGCAGATCTGTTGAGGAACTTGGGAATGAGAGAACTGCCTTTTTGCAAACTGTGTGTCTCGCATGACCGGAGCCACAAAGCTCACACTCATGCAAACTCATGCCTTTTTATTTGCCTTCATGACAGTATAGCTATTAGCTGCCTGGTGGCGGTTTTCACGTGTCAAGCAGGGAGAGATATCCTTCAGAACTCCAAGGCCAGTTCACAAATGTGTTTGTGAGGAGAGTGTAGAGCTCCTAATGAGTTCCTTCCATCTAACTTTCTCCTTCCTGTCGTCTTGGATCCATTCACATTTGGCTCTTATGCAAGCGGCGTTCACGCTGAACTTGGAGGTTGTTACTCCAATGTGAGGAGAGCATTTAAGCAATTGTCTCTTTGCATCTCTTTCATGGATGATTGACTCTTGTTGAAGATGATGGCCTTGCACAACCATTTACCTTCCACAGTCACACGGAGCTCTCGTTCCATCTCATTTTTTTTGCATGTGTGTACTCGACAGCATCATTTAATGTCTCTGTGAGCGTCACAACGTGCGTCTGATAATGAATATGATAATAAAGCTAATGATTAATGTCCCTTGAGCTGATTTTCATCATCCCCAATGACAACGTTCTGCACTTTCCAACGCCCTGACCCTTTCACTTACCATCCCCACCATTCACTCCGCTACCTCTTTCACTGAGGCCACTCAAATTAGCCCCGGGCCGTTCGATGAGAGCCCAACCGCTACAGGACATGTCGCAGCACTGAGGCATAAATCATTCCCCAGAGCAGGAGCAGTGGCAGGCCTCGGTGCACATCCAGCACCTGAGATTTACGCTGCACATCGAGGCAGAGCCCTGCAATCTGGATCCTCTCCACCAGGTCATCTTCAAATTGGTTATTGATCTTCCAATCACAAAATGAATCATACGTTGCCAACAATGTTTAGGTACGACATTTACAGTAGCACGGCTTGTGCCGCGGCTGATATGCAGCCCGGGGATGGATTATTGTTTAGAAGCCATGCGAAAGCAAGCATCTGCACTGAACAGGCAGTAAATAAGAAAAAGGAATTTGAAGCAATCTGGCTAGAGAAAAATGGCCGACACGTCATCCAGCAGAGCCTCATTATAACATATCAAAACAAGTGAAGAAACTGTTGACAGTCGCTGGCGTAAGAAGCCTGAAGTTGGCTATCCTGCTGCTGCGGTATGCACCAATGAGTGATTATGACTTCATTAATTTTAATATTTTCTTTCAAGATTAATTTTCGTCGCAGTCCTTAGGAAAATATTCACAATTCATGCAATTCCTCTTTTTACTGTGTGTGTGTGTAACATTATTTTTTTAAACAGCATTTGATTTAAAAAAATGTTCCTTCTTATGACAATGACAGAAACCATGCGCTTCCTCAAATACATCATTGGCTTTTATCGACGTGTAACTTAAATGGCTCCAAGCTCCCTCCTTTCAGCTCTTGTCATATACTATATTGTGGCGTATCATTTAATGGGGCTTCACTTCTTGCCCAATTAGGCTCCAAGATGGTGTGTAAATGTAGCGCCTGCACTGGGAGCAGTTCCCCCCATAAATGCCAGAATGGCCATTATCAGAATTCCGTTGTGAGTGAAAGCAGACAGCTATAACAGACTCCCAAGCTTAATTGAAAGATTTTAAGAATGGCAGCAGAAGTACCTTTGGATTTATTCTTAAATGCCAACGTGTCACGTCAACTTCACTTTCACTTTTAAAGATGGCTGCATCATTGCTTGTTGCTTCTAAATTACCCAGTCGTGTGTGTGTACATTTGGATGACAGGTTGAGTCTAACTAACAGGCTGTTTAATGGAATCAGAGTGTAATCTCTTAGCTGTTGTTCTTGATTCATGTGCACATGTTCAATTACAGAGGCTCATTAGGACAACATGATTAGTGATTGCAGTGTATGATTTGTGGGAGCTGAGTCCACTTGTCTTATGTAACGACCGAATGCTAACTTTTCAAGGCATAATTCCTTGTTTTGGCTCGTGTGAGGGAAATGTTGTTGGTTGAGGAGAAACACGTCTAATGATGGATGAATTCTGAAGCAGAATTATTGCGACTGAGCAGATGGGAATTGTTTTTTTTTTGCCAAATTTGAGCTGTCCTTGCAGTGTACGCCTTTAAAGTGAAGGAAGCCACATGCCATCAGATTGAATGTGGAGCTTCCTTAAGGGTTAAAAGTTTCCTCCAGTTGGTTTCAGTGGAGCTTCCTCATTAAATACTTGGGTCCAAAGGGCACTGGAAAAGAGAGGACATGGCGTGTTAAAACACAAATATTGTGAAAGAAAAACAAAACTAACATGTGTTAAAATAATTTAGATCTGGAGGAAGGAGATCAGAGTGAGCTCAAAATCCAAACAAGGGTTTAAACTTGTACAAGAGGAGCATTCACAAAGCAATACACAGGCCAGTTACATAGTGAAGACTCACTGTCTCTGTAGGAATGTCATCACACTGCCATAAAAGGAAGTCTCACCTTGTAGGAAGTGATAACATTGAGTTCAAAACATTGAACATTTCTCTACATGTAGGACATGAAATACATCATTTCCATCACATATCCCTCCTGTTTATGCTGATTTCCAGCATAATTATAACAAATGTTGTGCAGTGTGAGAGCGAAAACCCTATCGGGCAGTTCAAAACATTCTAATTATCCATTTTAAACACATAAACAGCAATTATCCCTTAAACTGTGTTGTCCTTATCTTCATCCCACAGGTTACCATGTAGATCATCGTCTATCAAATCAGACGGAGCATTTTCCGGTGCTGCATTCTCATAGTCCTCTCGGTGGTCATCGGTGGTGGGGACTCTTTCATACAGCATAGTGGTTTTGGTCAAAGCGGTGTCACTGATTCTCTGTAACAGTCCTCTCAAACAGGGAATACAACAACATCCACAAGTGATTAGAATAGCAATCATCACAGCTACAGATAACATCATAGTTTTTATAGAACCTGCCCATTTTCCGAAAATGTCCTGAAGCCGTCCTATCAGAGGATCATTGAAACCAGAATTTTCAGCTAACTCTACAGATAGGGTGGTTAATCCATCCAATGCCTTAGTGATGCTGCCATCAGGTGCTGTATTATTAGGAATAAATGTACAACACATTTCTCCAAACATTCTACAGTACTCCTCCTTTTTCAGCCATCCTATTCTGCCATGCCATTAAACTAGTCTTATCCAACTGTTGCCCCCAATTGCTTCCTTAGTGAAATTCAAAAATCTCTGTTGATTATAGTACACATAATTTATCCAGTCCACATTTTTATTAACGGTTACCCACCAAGCTAGTAGTGATTCAAACCCTGCAGCGACCTGATTTCTGGCTTTAAACTTGTCTGGAACACCAATTGCATCTATATAAATGTTGTTATCAAACCATCCTGCTGGTGCATTTCTCTTTATAATACTCCTTTAGTATTCACACGTATTTTAGGCATCTCTCGTTTCCCTCAGGACACAGGGAGGATTCTCGCTCTTGATACCAAACGAGGCAGTCTTTTTCAACCCCCCCAAAAAAAATTTTTCCAAGGTTTCACTGAGTGTCCCACCTAGATTGTGTTCCTCATTTTATCATGTACCTGGCCTTGTGTCACTATATTTAAAATAAGGAATGCAATTGTAGTCATACATGAAACAGTTATTAAACACAGCTTTCATTCCGGCATGGTGAATGACAGGCATTTGTGCTCTTTTGCAGTGTGTGATCCACGTCTGTCTTTCAGCTATGTGTACTGCTGTGGACAGTAGTACTTGATAGGGCCCTTCCCAGCGTGAAGCTGACCAATTCTTCTGCGTCAGGACTTTGATGAACACCCAATCTCCTGGATTTATTGGCCCTCCTGTGGGTGTTGGATCTGGTTTTGGACGTAGTCTGCCTTGAGCATTGTGTGTAGAGTATATTAATCATGAGGCACAAACATTTCTTTTTAGTAGTTTTAAAATCCATGTAGTAAATATGTTCTCTATTGTGGATACCATTTCTTCTCCTTCTACATTTAAACTCACTGACTTCTTTGGAGGAGAGAGTATAGGCATGTTAGAAGGGTTATAAAAATCATACCACTTACCAGATCTTGTTGTTTTTGGACCTTCTATGGCTTTTCCTGTCAGTGTTGGACCGGAGAGAGTAGGTGCAGAGAGACGAGGGTGAAGAACCTGAGCAGAGGCCTGTGCAGGAGGTGGCGGTAGTTGATAGTTGATGTACGGCGGAGATAATCATCATCCTCCTGTTTATCTCGGTTGGAGTACAAAATAGGATAAAGTTGATTACCTCTTTCCTGACCCTTTCTTATGAGTCCCTGACTCTTTCCAATGGGTCCCTGACCCTGACATCTTTTTGTTTTCTCAGCCCTGAGGGATTAGTTTAAACCTTGTCCTTCCAAAGACAGGTTCCTGCCTTAAATCTAAGAGAGTCCTGCTCCCTGACTTGCTTTACTTATTTAGAAATGTTTTTTTCTTACCCTTTTGATGATTTGAGTCTCTGACTCAGTGTTTGCCTGGCTGATCCTTGGTTGGCCCCGTCACTATCCCACTCTTCACAGGACCTGGCCTCCCTGACGGAGCTTTAAGAGCCCTGTGGTGGAGGTCTTTTTAGGAGGATTTGCAAGGTCTTCAGGTCCACTGATGTGAAGAGAGCGACATGTTGAGCGCCAAAGTTCTGTTAAAATAATTTAGATCTGGAGGAAGGAGATCGGAGTCAGCTCAAAATTCAGCGTTCAGTGTTTTGGCATTTCTGCTATTGAATTGCACTCAAGATAGATGGAGGACAGAGCAACATTGCACTAGTACAGAGGGACGGTTTAAGCATGGCTGAAAACATGAAGAAATGCCTAAGAAAATGTTTCAGAAGTGAATTCTGCTGCACAAAAAACCCAGTAGTTCTTGCCCCTGCTTGTGCCTGCACTGCTGCTGTATACACACACATGCTCCCTCCATCAGTTCTGATAGTATTGCTGGACAAATCCTGCTTTCAGATGGAAGGATACAGTGTACCAAATAATGTTACATCATCACTTGTGTTCAACAACAAAAATCATATACTGCAGCTTTAAATCATAACCTCAAAGCCTCTAATTCTTTTTTTAACCAGATCCTGCTTAGATCTCGGTGGATCCATCTGTGACTAACCACACCTATAGACACCCAGCTGACTCAGTTTATTGCATGGTTGTTAACCAGCATGGACACTGCCCCTACTTTGCTGTGGCCATTTTCAGCTGAGGTAGAAACTGTAGCCTCAGTGGTTTTTCATTTCTCTTGGACTCGATCGGACCCCTGAGCAGAGAGGAGAGAACATAGACGGACAGCTCTGCTCCCCTCCGCTCCCCTCTCCAGTCGATAGCAGCCAGCAGGTGAGATGCTGCCTCCATCTGCAGCGTGGCAGCCACTTGTTAGTGCTAATATTCTCCCATCATCCATCTCCTGGTGGGCTTCCGCCATTGATCTCAAGGCCAAAGCTTGTCACTATAGTTTGTCCTCACACAGTGAAAGCTGTGGTCCCCTCCAGCACTGGCACTGGCTTTAGATGTCCGCAGCTTAATGTTCTGTCAATAGACTCATGGCTGAGCAGCCAGCATTAGACCTGTGAGGTGACTTTCCTCGCAGTGGAATGAATATGTTTTCATGAAAAACAACGTTTTCACAAAACAAGGGGGCAACAATTATATGTTCATTCAAATAAATGCACCCAGATATACCCCATCTATTTCTATTTTTTTTTATTTTAAAGAATACTATATATATATATATATATATATATATATACATATATATATGTATATATATATCCACATACTATATCCCTCCCTTTCAGTTTTACCTAGATTGCATAGCAGCGGTAACTGCAGTGGAAATCAAATAAAACAGGTGATTTTTTTAGGTAATAATATATATATAATAATATACCAGATATAATCACTCTAAGTCATTAATCCTTTTGTTGTCACGTTAATGCAGTGCCAACTTAACTTAAAGGGTTGTGGTTAAGGGTTATTTGCAATATTTATTTATTAACTTATTTACCATATGCATTTATGTGTGTATTTTTAGGTATTTATCACTATTGTTTTAACCTGGGCACTTTTTATTCCCTGTATTCTTATTAATTAATTTATTTTTAGACCAGTTTGGCTCTACTTTGTAGCACCTTGGATTTTGTTTTTAATATAAGGCGTTGAACATTCTTTCCCACATGCCATGTAATGTTTCTTTATGCACTCTGGATTTGTGTCCCGGTGAATGTTTGCGTGTGGAGCGGTGAACCTGTGGAAGCTGAATTGTCCAAAGGGGATAAATAAAGTTATTTGTATCTGTAACTGTACATCTCTATTCTCCATTTTCTCCATATTCTTTTCAGTACCAGTGGTTCAACCAGTCCCTCAGTTCAGCAGGGATGTGATAAATCATTTATAGATTTACAATGTCACTGTTTTGTGTTTGTTTTATATGTGTCACTCTATATGTTTTATCTCTACCCCAGTGTGTAATTTAACCTGCACTTAACGGAAGTTTGACTTCATGTCAAAGGTTTTTTGGGCCCCTGGTCGACCTGGTTCAGTGTTTTAACCAACAGAGAATTGAATTTGGGTCTCTCCCTGAAGACTTTGTCAGATGGCAGTGAAACAAGGACATCTGTTGGGAGTGTGTCAGTGAAGTAGCTCTATACTCTGTGCAAGAGAAAGTCCAGTTGTTTGAGACGTACTACCACTGATGTTTAGAATCATAAATCAACTTGAAGTTTTTCTCTTTTTACATTACAAGAATAAAAGTGACGTTGTTGTTGTATTGCATGGAAATTGTCTAGTGGATTTGCTTCTAGCTTTAGTAGATTTACTAGATTAGATATCTTCATAGTTTGAAGCTCTGTGTATGTTTCTACTAAATGATTCAAACACCACGGACTCAATTAAAAACATTTTCATCTGTCCCTTCCTTATATATTTAAATGAGGCTGGAGGAACTGGATGATTTTCTTTTCTCACTTCAACCTCCCTACAAAGTTTTGGACCTAACAGACTGCCTTCAAATATGTTATTATGTTTATGTTTTCTTGTCTGGTTGTATTCATGCGATGTGAAAAAAATACTTTACATACATGTACAATATATCATGTTCAACCCTCTCAGTTTATACTGTACATATCAATACTGTATATAGTCTGGTAACTGTCTATAATGTACATTCTATTTTGACTTTTTCTAGTCGTATTGTTAATATCTTTCTATATTATACTTTCACATTTTGTGGAAATGCATGTTTATCATTTATTATGTTGACTGTCTTTGCTGCTGTGACAATGTAAATGTCCCCACTGCAGGACTTTACTTATCTCATCTTATCCTGATCGGCTTTATTTTTTTTATATACTAAAATTACCAGAGAGCAGTTCACAGAAGTTGATTTTATTTTCAGAATGATCAGTTTTTAGCTTCACAGCAGAGTGAAAGTCATTTCTTCTTTAAGCAAATAGAGTTAATTTATCAACAAAATACTATAATATCTTATTGTAACCTAAAAAAATAAATCCACAATTTCAACATTCATTGAATATAACATGACGTAGTGCCTTTCACATACACGTTGGATTATGAATAAAATTATTTTCTCCGCCAACATTAACACTACACTGTGGTACAATAGATACGACCTAAGAGGACCGAGGACAAAGAGAAAATCCACAAATATTACATTCTTTTACATGTATCAGTCAAACTAGACAGTGAACACCAATCAGACTCACATCATTAGTAAAACATGGAATAATTCTAGAATAGTAGATCTTATCAACAGTTTGCATGACTTTATTTTAAGGCATTATTGTCTTATACTTTAAATATATTCTATACTATATGAACATTTAAGCTCTTGGCGTGACATATAAAAATACATCTAATATGTAAGAATAAACATGCGTGTGTCTCTGATGTGGCAGATGTGGCGGACATTCACTTTAGAGAGAAATCAAACACGGATGAGGTGGCATCATGACAAACAACAAAGTATCTCCACACTTTCACTGTCGAGCTCCACTGATTTGATAAACTACCACGAGTCTAAACACACGACAGACGTTTGACTCTAACAGCATGCATATGACGTCGTTGATTGCAATAATGTCACTCCAAGGTTTCTGAAAAGGAACCATAGGTCATTTCCTTTCACATACAGTAAGCTCCATGCATCGTATAAAGTGATCTAGTAAATTGCACATACATATACAGTATAACCCTCACTGCACTTAGTTATTTTATTGCACACGGTTCCTACTGGACGACGACGACACATCACGACCTTCATTTAACATTGAAGTGCAGATAAAAAGCACTTATGTACACATGAACACAGTGGTTTGCCTCACCTATAGTCACCACTGGACTGTATCTTGTTAATAAAGTAGCACTGGCCGTTACACGTGACAACTATTGCTGTAATTTCTAACACACACGAGAGCTACGAGACGACTTCGACTGTGCCACTGAAACCATATCACATGCGTCTTCTCTCTAAACACGCACACACATTGTCTATGTTTTCATTCGTCGCTTTCAATAAATATCTTAAAGTGCCTCTTCACATGGACTCCACATACACACAACATCTTTGGCAACTCACTAATGTCAGGATGTGAGGATTTTACACGACAATGTCAAAACAACTTTAAAGTGGACCTAAGAGCAACATTGATCCGGTTTGTTGTGAACACAGCAGCACACACATTTATAGGACGTCGTGATTGTTAGACTACATTTACTAAAGCACACTTTTGACATAAATCTATCGTGACTATGACACTACTACTCTACAGGTGTGTATGTGTGAGATACAGACAGGTGACAAATAGTGGGATGGTGGGTCACTTGCGTGTCATCAACCTTAGATTAATGTGGATGAATACCTCTGTGTCAAAAGGTATTGCCTTAAAGTGACGATCAAACTGCTCATTGACCCTCCGTGTCCGGCGGATGTCGGGTGTCGTTAACCTGTAACTCTTCTCATTTGTCACCCGTCTGTATATACTGGGGTCACACAGTTTATTCACTCTCTGACTGAGGAGTCTCTCCTCACACCAGTGCTACAAATCAGACATGGCTTCAGATTCCTAAAGGCAGCAGACTAGTCCATTTTAGTCTGCTGAGGGGGTCAATTTCGACCTTTCGAGTGTTCTGATGACCCAAAATGATGTTTTTTATTTATTTATTTTTTTTAAATGTATTTTGTATTAAGGCTTTGTGTTTCGTTGTGAAGGTAAAACTATTGCACATATAACAAAAAATACACACAAAGGCATCTCAATGACTGAGTCTAAAGCTAAAATCTAAGTTCTAAAAGTACAGTGAGGAGCAGCTGTGTAGATTATGCTCCCTCAGTATGGCTTACTTCCCTGATTTATGAGGCTGGCCGCCTCCCTGGCTGCTGTCAGCCAGTTTGGTAGCTGCAGCGCTGCATCTATTGCACAGGTCCCTGATCTCCAGCAGGCCCTCGTTTAGGGCTTTGACGAAAACGGCCGAGCTCGTCTCGGTGTTCTCCCAGAAACTGGACACACAGAAGAGGATGTGGTCCGACTGTGGGTCGTAACAGGCGCCGTAGCCGTTGGGAACCACGGGGCCGTAGCAACAGAACATCTCCACAGTGGTCGGAACCTAGTGGCAACAGGACACAGTTCAGTTAGCCAAGAGGGAAGACCCATAAAAATGTTAAATGCTCTTGAGTCCTGCACAAACAAAAATGTTGTTTTTTTACTGATCATAGACTCTTCCCTCAAAGGATGAGCTGAATGGATGGATGGATGGATGAATGGATGGATGGACTTCAGTTGGCAGGAAACATGCTGTTGGTAGTGAGTTTATCTTTCTGAAAAAGGTACAATAAGCATCGTTTTAAAGTTGTTGTAAATTTAAAAAGTTGGTGGTTTACTCAAGAGAATCTGACAATTTCAAATAACTGTGCGTGTTACAGCTGCGTATCTCTCACCTCATCCTTCCCTTTCAAGCATTCATGCAGGAGAAACTAAGGTAGCCTGCAGTTATTATTAAAAGGTGTTTAGTTTGTCCATGAAACACATGGTGGTCCTACACTGCGACCTCCATAGAGAAGACCCGCTCCTGATGTATATAAAAAAGAGCTCACGTTCAAAAAACATCAGTGTAATTTTATATTCAATTTCTGCTTTAATCACAATCTAACACACTGTACCTTTAAGTGTTGAAGGAACTCAAAACATTCCCTTGTTTCTTCATCGCTTTATCAGGCCGAGGTACGAATCTTAACACGTATGTATGTGACGTATAATCCACCTCTGATGCTCATGACACATTTAGAAGAAATGGAAGCATATAGGCATGGATTCTCAGAGTGAAGAGATGTTAACTGCATTACTTGTTACCTGACTGGTGGAGAGAATGAATCGGTTACTGGCCACATACGTCTCATCACAGAAGATGTCTGGCTTCTCCATCTTGAGCTCCTTTGAGATCCTCAGAAGCCCGAGGAGATGATTGTCTATTGCCATTCCCGTAACAGCCTGAAATACATTTTTAATCAGTGCTCATTAAATCTTTTGGAGGAAAAATGGGCTTTACAGTTTTCTCTTATTAACAGTTTCTCTTTACATTTGCCAACATGAGGACTTCTATCTTTCCTACTCCTCACACATTTAAATGCAACATCATTGTGCATGGGATGTTATTTTATTAAAAACTGGTTTAAAATACTTACTGCAATCGTATAATCCGTCTGGGCTTTAAGTGCGTCCTGCAGTCGTTTCATTTTCTCTGAATCCTGGAGAATGAAACAGAAAACACATTTTTTCATTGATCCAATAACTCTGCAGGGAGATCATCTGTTTGGTGTGCCGATGCTGCCAGACGCACCTGTTTTAAGGAGGTGTGATGAGCAGTGATATGGGAGTTGCTCAGTAATTGGGGTCAAAGTGAGAAAAATGACTCACGGTGAAAGTGACCCTCTCGTCTGTCATGGACTTCACAAAGGCCAGGGCCTGGAGAGTTGCAGAGCGGATGTTGTCTACTCGACCTTGCTGGAAACGCCGCATGGACGCACTCTCGTAAGTGGGCACGAGTCTTCCTCTGCATCTGAGAACATCATTAACATGGTCGAGACGATATCAGCACATTTAAACGGCTACTGGAATAAAAAATGAAGCACAGATATTTCTTTTTTACTTGAAAAATGCAAGTTGTAAGGCGACTTGTATAAATGCATCCGGACTCATCCTCTGCTTTTTGATGAACTCTTTCCCATAAGCTTTGAACGTGAGAACATCCATGTCGAGATTATTCACCAGCCTAAAGAAGAGAAGACAAATGATGTGAGACCTCATGTCTTGGTAAAGACTTTGAATGAAATGTGGATATTTGTCCTTCTTGCCTCTGGAGTCTGTCTCCAGATGCTGCTAAGAGTCCCTGGATGTGTGGGTTGGATTTCCACAACAGCCTCTTTGGAGGAGGGAGCTCTCTGATGCTGGACGCACTCGCCATCCTGGAGGGACTCCCTGTTCTTTGGTGAAAAAACAACATTTACAGTAAGTCTTCAACCTTTTATTCACTGCCAGGGTTTTGAACTTCAACACTTTTGTGGTATTGACTGGATGTTAAACTTCCACTGTATTTAATGTTGGATATAGAAATCAGTAAAGAGTTAATATCATCAGCATCAGTTAGCCAATAAGCATACAGCGTGCTGTTTGACCAAGTTAAAACTGGAGACTAGAGTCAGACAGAAGGGGAGGAGTCCTGCTCTTATCAATCAATGAATATCAATACTGTATTGAACATTTTAAATCAATACCCAGTCCTGTTCATGCCTTACTTACATATATTTCATCAGGTATTCAGAGCACTGCACCAGAACTATCCCCTCGAAAGGTGAGTGTTCGCACACCACTCCACAAATCCCATCCATTCCTATAACAAACTGAGATAATCTGGATTAATAAAGAGAGCAAGCTCTTTTTTCCGTTGAGAGCTAAAGCGCCTTGAACGTGCTCCTGTACCTGCATCGACTTGTCATACCAACGGTTTGAGCCGTTTTTCTCGCGGCCGCCGCCGTGCAGCATCAGCAGGGCCCTGTTGGTGTCACTGGGCACGAGGTCGCTTGGTTCATCCAGACACACCACGCACAGGCAGCTCTCAATCTGAGCCAGAGAGTCTCTGTTGGTTTGATCTGCGTGGAACAAGAGGAAAAAGAAAAAATACTGTATAATACTATATTTTCCATCGGGTAATAATTTACGTCGTTCAACATGTTTAAGCTGAGACCTTTCATGAGCACATCCCTGGCTTGAGCCCATTCTGTTCTCCCATCGGATGTTAAAATACCAAAAGGAGGAAATCTCTCTTTAGGATTTTCCATCATTTTCCAGATCCTCTCCAGCTGGGACAAGATCTCTGTCTCATTGAGCTGCTTTCCACATGCGACGACATTCAACACGAAAAACTAGAGAGGAAAAATAAATATAACATACATAATCATGTTACGTCCACATATTGTTATTATGGTGCAATGTTTGTGTCGCCAAAATAAGATACATGTGAGACATTAGTTACAGAGATATCACTGGGCTTTGTTGCTGCGATTGGTCAGAGATGCTTTTTGATGTATTGGAACAGTCAGTCAACAGTAATTTAATTTAACGCCTGTATCTCCATAGGGACGGGCCCTTATGTGCTAAAGATTGATAGTTCCCAGAAGCATTTCACTGTAAGACTGCCCACTAACTGTGCCTTGTTATGGCGTCATTCATCGGCACAGCGTGACAATCAACATTTTGTGTTTCTCATGAAAAACATAAAATGTTGATTTTGCATCCATAACCATTTCCCTAAAACCTTCAGTCGTGTGTCACAGACACACACATGCTCAGACCTGCCTCTCTTATCCCTGTAAAATTCAGCCACTGATTATATCAGTCAAATAGTTTCCTGCAGCCAGTAATAGAAGTCATTCTCCACATTTGTGGAACAGTATTTGTTTAATGATTTCCTTGCCCTTTTTCATATTACATCACATTGTGTTGCAATAGTGAGTTTGTAAAAAAAAAAAAAGCCATTTTAACCATAAAATGTCCTTTGCGTAAGTGTTTTTGCCCATTTTTATAACATAATAACTTTCAATATTTGTCAGTTATTTACAATTTACTGCATGTTAAAATAGTGTAACAATTTAAAATAATTACCTTTACATTGCATTTAGGTTCAAGGAAAATGTTATATTCTGCACCACAAGGCAGTGTCACATTGTCAAGTAAAATACCAAAAGAATAAAAAAAAATCCTATTTCATTGTCTGAAGTGATGAGGTGTACTTGCAAACTGAATATTATATTAAAATATCCTCACATTCACTCCTATTTTCTTTCAGACTGAGCATCACAAGTCTCATGTATGGTGTTCTGACCTGAGACCTGCAGGCCACGACGATGTGCTCCTCTGCTGACGAGGCTGCCTTCATCTGCACCTTCAGCGTGTCTGTCTTCAACCCCGGGTAGCGGTAAGAGGTGAAGAGGCGGTAGTACTGCTCCATGCACAGAGGGGTTCCCGCTAACTGGCCACGGCCCACATCCGCAGGCAGCGCTCGCCTGGCAGACACAATCACACAGCTTCACATTACCTCTGAGGTCTCATCGTTACTCTTACTGTTTCATTTCCACCCTCCATTTACTCACTCTCCTCTGGAGACGTGGTAACTTACTCGTCAATGAGTCTTTTATACTCCAGCAGCCCTCTGATGAGACGAGCTGCAAATCTTACAAGAAAGAAAAGAAGACACAGAGTCACTGTAACCAGCCAGTGATTATAATTACAGTACAGTCTCGTCTCTCAAAGGGGCCTACGGTAATCACATTATGGTAAATGACTGGATTACAGCTGTGGGTTTTTCTGTGTTTGTGAGAATGAAGCATGTCTCTGTGTGTGAGTGGGCGCCGTGGGCAAATAGGGAAACACAGAGCCCGTGTCAGATCTCATGTTGTGTGTCATTTGTCTTGTTGTTATTACGCTCAAAGCTGGATCAATACAAAAAGGAGTCAGCAGCAGCAGCAGTGCACCACACCCCAAGACGAGGCCTGACACAGAGAGAGTCTCTGTGGAGAGCTTGGCCCTGTCACTCCCAATCTAATAAGTGACTGTGTCAGTAAATAACCAGCTGCTCAGGGTGCTCTGGAAATATTCACTAAGTGCACCACGGAGCTGACACAAGTTAATGGTGAGTTATAGGGCTGGACGGACTGGTGTAATGTCTGCTTTGACCATGGCTCATTTAATAACAGGGAGGGATTTGGCCCGAGACATGATGCCAGTGATTCTGTCTGAGTCTGTGATGCAGATGTTGATCTGAGTCTGTGTCTGCGGAGGAAATCATAAACCCTGTCAGCAGCAACAGAGCTGGACCATATGTGTATGTTTTGTATTGTTCGTGATGAAGTGCAGGAATCAGTCGTTTTTTTTTTCTCCACAGTGCCTGAATGTAACTGCAGAAGGAATTTTACTGAGCATCACATGATCTCATCAAATCTGACATGAGGTGCAATTATATTCCTTCATTTAAGTCTGCTTTGAAATCTGTCAAAGAAACAACCACTCAGCCTTTGGATTTAACTTCTATTAATTACAACAAATTTGAGAATTAAGTTGCCAGATTTTCCATCACCAGACGTCAATGTAAACTCAACATCATTGGTTTATGCCAGGCATGTCCAAAGTCCGGCCGTCCTCGGTCAGATTTTGTACGGCCCGCAGCTTTTGGTTTAATAATGTATTATTTATGGCCCCGTATGGAGTTGTGCTTTGAAACTAGAGTCCCAGCTGTGACAGTCAGATACAAGATGTGAGTGGAATTTCTTCATCATTTTTTTCTCTCCTGTGTGGCTTAGATTTGGTGACATTGTCATTTAAAAATGATAATTGTGTCAATGAAAATAAGATTATTATAAAACAGTGCATTTGTGTGTAACATTTACTGCTAATAAAAAAAATGGTCTGAAGGAATTCTTCACATTATCAAATGTTGCCCTCGTTTGGACGCCCCTGGTTTCTGCTTTGTTGATGGACAAAGAAAGTAACTTGATGTTTACTTGGACTCATTTTGCAGACAAAATCAATTAATTAACCAAGAAAGTAAAAGTAAGATTAAATGTATTTGTTTTTAAATGCTGCATTTGTTGTATCCTGGTCTGTTGTGGCAGTTTCCATATATATATATATAAATGGGTTTTATGTCTAAAACCCTTTGTTGCAGATACAATTTTCACCTCTTACACTACTTTTGATAATAAACTTGATTGATTATGCTGTCACATGCAGTTAATTGCAAATTTAATTGACTCATAATGTGAAAATTATTATTATGATTCAGCACCTACCTCAGAGTGTCTTTATGGTCTCTGAAAGTCTGTTTGGGAAACACCATGACAGGACTGGAGTTGACCGGCAGAGCCAACCTGTTGTTCAAATACATGTCCTCAAGCCAGTAATCGTAGACCTGAATAAAAACGAACACACACACACACAAACAAACAAACAGGCAATTTGTGTTGTTTTGTAAAGTTTTTCGACTCAAGTCGTTACTTTCAAAGTGGAGACCTGTGGGCAGTAGAGTAAAAAAGCCCATTACAGTGTATCACTGCCAGATGAAAGAAAGAGTGGGAGAGAGTGTCAGTGTGAGAGTGGGAGTGTGATGGATTTCACTGAGCTGGATGAGTTGTGGACTGACCGATGAGATGCAGGAGGACAGACAACAAAGGATGAGCAGAGGCACCATAAATCTCTATCGTGTGCTGTTACTCTTTTTTTCCCCAACTATTTTATGAACAGTTCTTAAAATAGTGATGGGTAGAAGCCATGCAAGATTGCTTTCTGTCCAGTTCATGCACCTATGTGGCAAAAACCACTTGTTTTTTTGTAGAATTTTACCCAGTTGATGGTCTTGTCCCGTCTCTCCAACAGCTTCTTCTGGAGAGCCTCTCCAACTCCTCCAGGAGCTCCAAACTTCTCCACAACGGCTTTAGTTTTCATGAACTGCTGCTCTGTGACCAGGTGCTGGACACACCTCAGGTACATGTCCAGGGTTTGCTTCAGTGGCGGCACCGGGACCTTTGGCAACACCTGGCGTCACATAACAGAGGTGGTATAAACAGAGATGAATGAAAGGACGGGAGCTGCTTAGCATGTCTTTCATTAAAGAGGTGATTCCCTCACGTCTTTTCTTTACACTTTTATTATTAGAAACACAGTTAATAATTGATCTTGAAAGCTTCGGGGCCTGTTTTTTTTTTTATTTCCACGGCCACCTGGGACTAGAAAACATCTTCTTTTTGAAAGGATAAAAAATGCAAATTGGTTATGTTTGAAGTATGAAGTCTGATCATTTGCAAACTGGAGTTAAGTTGAAGATATGAGTTCCAGGAAATGGAGACTTAAGTTCTTAACTGCGCAAAAAACATAAATGTTAAACTTCAATGTTTGAAATGAGGTTTCATATCACTGAGGGATCGAAATCCAGGTTGGTCAGGTTTGATTCCCTAGCGGCAAATGAGTGAAATTGCAGCAGCCCACGTTGCTGCGTTTTCAGCACCATGGACAGCGACAGCTGACAACTTGATGCGGGATGAGTAAATGAATGCAGCAACAATAAGAAACTAAAAGATATCTTTTCATACTTGGCTGCCTCGATCTCTGGACGTCTCTCTCTCCAGAACTGGCATCTTTGCGTTCGAGTCCACTCAAGAAAAAGTGTTGTGGAAAACTCTAGAAGTGGAATGAATTCAGGATTCCCTGCACAAAAATGTTGAGACATTTGATAAAGAGAGGATCAAGAAAGTAAAAGCTCAATAAACAAAAGCAGAGCTGCTGACAAATGGAGCTCTACGCGGTGCTGTCTGACACAGCATGGCTTCCATTCCTCCTCAGCCTAATGTAATTTACTGCTTGACCTTGAGTTCTTCTTCGCTCACCACAGCACACACATTTACATCTTTGTGCAAATTCTTTAAAAGTATATACAAAGGATACATCACAGGAGAATATCTGTACTTATTCTAAACGCAGGTTTTTAATTTAAAAGATTTAAAAATAAATATCTACCATTAGAGGAAATGTGAAATTGTAATCATAGGAAAGCAACTAAAATAAAGAATGTTAGGGAAACTTATACGACTTTTAAGCAGCTTTACACAAACACAAAACTCGACTTTGTTGTAGTTTAGAAAGAAAAGAAAGTTAGTCGCCTACCTTATCGGCGTGGGACCCATGAAGTGTGTGTTGAGTCGCCTCCCACGTCCGCGCCGTGAAATCCCATATTAGAGTAATAGAGTTCCTCTCGTGCCTGCTGCACTGCTCCCACGTCCCCACGCCTCACCATAAGGCTGTGGCTCCACATTAAAGCGCGCCGTGAAAACGTAAAAAAAAAGAAGAAAAGAAAAAGGGTATGCTGAAGGTGCGTCCACCTCCCCACCCTCGAGCTACGAGACTCCTCCCATCGACATCTATTCGAGGAACATATGATCTGACAGCTAACCCACCCTCCCCCACACACCCAACCACCCTCACCCACATGTGACAATAATGTTCAGAGGCATCAAGAAAAGGTTCTGATTCTGGCTTCGTCATCGGTGCAGGTCAGCAGGAATGACTTTGCTCCAGGAGCTGAAAGTTATTGAAGACATGTATCAGCCTGACGGTGCGCAAAAATACTTGGATTTGTTCATGTGTGTAGTTTTAATCTCATGGTTTTGTGTGTTTTCTCTTTATTTCTCAACTTCCTCTTTTGTTGTTGAAGCAAAACTGGGGAAGGTCAAATTAACTAGCGTATAATTTTTCAGCGTTCATATAAATTCATCCAAGACATTTTGTTTAAATCTGAACTCCAGAAAATATACATTTCCTCTCCTGTTTTTGGTTGAAAGAAGGATGTTTTTGTTTTTTTGTTTTAATCCAGGACTAAAAAGGAAGCCATCACTGTCACAGATCCAAACAAATTTATTAAAACGACAGAACAGCCTACATGTATGTTCATCTTAAAGAGACTGACTTCAATATCTACGTCTTGACAAAAAAATGTTCATACATTACTTACACACATACACACACACGCGCGCGCGCACAAACGCACATTCTCTCCGTTTTAGAGGTCCACGTAGTTTTTTTTTTTTAAACAATTTACATTGTGCATTTTTATCCACATATGTACAAAATCCATTTATTATCATGTATAATTTCAACCAACAAAAAACATGAAATAAAAATAAAGCACAGGCCCATTTTTTTTAAAAGAAAAAGAAATAAAATGGTAATAAAATAAGAAATTGAGGCCTTTGATGTCTAAGTTAAAAAAAAAAACGTTGTCGAGACTAAAAATAGAGGCTATTTTTGTATAAGAGGGGAAAGTGTGCTTTTTATAGTTGGTCCCATATAATCGTGTACATGAATCCATTTATTTATTTTACAATACTGAGACACAGAAACCTCTCACAAAACTCCACGTCCATGACAAACGATACAGAGACTCGTTGGACACAATGAAATCACAGTGAGAAATCAAAAAATAAACTTTGGGGAAACGCGTCACACAATCGTGATTGTGGTGACCGGGTGTTTATATTGCACATCGGTACTGACATAAAAGTTTAAAATCACTATAGTCATAGCCAAATCTTTTTCAGGGGAATGTTTCAGGGGCGGTAAAGAGCGAGACCCGGTCTAAGTGAACTCCGGACCGGACGACTCTTCTGACAATGACCGCTGTGCTCGGAATGGGTCGAACCCGTTTTCATCTACTGACAGACAGTTTCCAGCAGAACTGTAGCCCTTCTTTTTAGCTCTCCTCTCCTCCATCTTGATAGTGTCGTACAGCCCCTGCGGAGCCTCCTCTAACAGGTTATCTCTCTCGGAGTGGGACGGTTTCATTTGGCACACGTTGCGCAGCAGCAGCAGAGCTGGTGCGTAAAGCACATTGACGAGACCCATACCCAGATTGAGTTGCACGAAGCCGAGATTGTGCACTATCTGCCCGGCTACTATAGGACCCATAGCATATGCAACAGAGTACGAAATATCCGCTATAGCATAAATACTACCGTACACGGAAGAATGACGCATGTCTACTAGAAACGCCAGTGTGGGCAGCAGCGCAGTGTCTACGAGTGCAATGCCAAAACAAATGCCGCACAACGGCGCAATGAGCTGCCCAAAAGTTTTGCATGCGGGGACTGTGCAGGAGCTCGCGCCTATGATAACCATGCCTACAGCTCCGTAGAACCACTGTAAATGTGGATGCTGCGCCGCCAGTTTCACTGTAATGTACACACCGAAGACGTGAGGAACGAAGGCTGGTAGCCAGGTGAGGCCCATCTCCCACTGGGAGGAGTGCATGGTGCTCTCCATCCAGTTGGCGATGGTGGGTTCGAGAAAGGCCAGCGGGATGTTGCACACTGTGAGCGCCCCGGCCACCACTGCTATGTACGGGTCAATCATGAGTCTGTATATGGGCGTGCCGACCGGCATATTCTCTCTAGTCCTGTTGGAGAACGGCTTAATGACGGTCAGCAGCAGAATGCCGTCCGCCAGGCAAATGCATGCCAACGCGATGAAGGGAACTCTCTTGCCCACAAACTCATACAGGATTCCCCCGAAGGGAGGCGCCACCAGACTCCCGAAAGAGATGAACGCCAGAGCGATGCCGAGCGCCCTGGTTCTCTCTGCCTCCTCCGTGTACTTGTCAGCAATCATTGCGAGTCCGGACGTGTCCGCGAAAGCAGACCCCAGACCCTGTAAACTTCTGGCCACAAAGAGCGTGGCGTAGTTCTCCGCGAAAGCGAAGATGCAGGTGGATACAAACATGACAGTGAGTCCAATTAAAAGCGGGATGTCATATCCGACCCTGTCTATGAAAGTTCCCGACAGCGGGTTGACTATCAGCTGCAGAATGGCTTTGGACGCAAAGAGCACTCCTATCTGGACATCTAAATTGTTCTTGTTGCTTTTGTCTTGGCTTGTGCTGTTGGCTGCTGAGGTGTTGGGGTGCAGGACGACGTGGACGTGCTCTGACTGCTCACTCTCCAGGTCAGCGAGATAGTCTGGAATAATTGGAACGATTACCATGTAGAGCATATTGTCCAGCAAGAGAGCCACGCAAACAATCACTAATATGATCCGTCTCTGCCGGTGAGGATCCCGCATCGCGGTGCCTAATTGCTTGGTCCTTTGGCCCATCTCGGACAGTTTTACGGCGGCTGATTTAGCCAAACCGGAGGATCCTCCTTGTCCATCCATTGTGTGCTTTTATTGTTTTTTCTTTTTTGTCTAAGTTTTAAAATAGTTCTTGTGCTTCTTCTGTCCGCTGCCACTGATCTCTCAGCACCTCTGGTGACTCATTGGTGTGTCCTCGACATGGATGTGATGCTCGCTGTCCTCACTCCGCCTGTGCGTAAAGAAGGAAGAGGCGCACAGGAACTTGGCTGCTTCATCAGTGGAGAAGCGTCTCTTCCGCTGCCTCAACTTGTCCTCGCCTCAGCCCCGTCCGGTATTGTTTCATGGTCATCCGAGGAGTGACGTGATGGTGAGCTCGCAGACTTTCTGCACCGCGCAGATGAGGTTTCGGTCGCTAATCTCACATGGCAACGTTTAGTCTGGAGCGGTTTTCTCACTTATTTGAGGAACCTATACGACCAAGACTCTCACCTCTGTGCTCATGTCTCCCATCACCTGTGGCACTTTTGCGCTCAGCTCTGAGACCACCACTGACTTCGTGGTCTTTGGTGCACATTAACCCGCAGGTTCGGCGCTTTTCGTTACACCATTATTTTCTCTCCCCCTTTTTCAACAAGAGCTATGACGCATGCATCGCCAGCTTGCCCCCAAGTGGATCCCTTCGTCACTTGCCTCATTTATGTTAATTTCCAACCATGGCAGCAATCACTTCAACCAATAAGAGCCAGTGAGTTCACCACATCCCCTCAACAAGAGCAGGGAAGGAGGAAAAAAAAGAAATGTATTCTTAATATCCACTATGTGATTCCTGATTTGTTGTAATTGTTGCAGGAAAATGTCACATTTCACATTCATGAATTGGCATCGACTGTATATGCACGTGTTACACGAGTTGGGATATATACAAGATATATGCAATGCTAAAAGTTAATTTAAAACACATTAAATGACATCCCCATAACACTAATCTTAAACTAAATGGCATACAGTGAGTCACACACCTAAATATCAAGAAAGATTGTTTGAGAGAAGTAAATTATCAGAGACAAAATGCAGAGGATCAGTAAAAGTGAATTTACTGACTCAACTTAAAGAGTTTGTTGTTAAATATAACAGAAATTCTGTTCTGGAATCATCAACGAGCAATTGCTGCAGGAGCTGAGAAGATTTCAGCACCACGAGTCCGTGGACAGCTCCCTCAACCACGGACCTATCAGGAAGCCTCTGACACTTTTTCACCACTTCATCACTTAATTTACTTGTTTCCCCAGAACAAAAAAACACGACAACAATTAAAGTATCTTTTAACAGAATAAGACCTGTCCGTGCAGCTCGTCAGTCCTGAGAGCACAGTGCAGGTCATGAGGAGAGTCCCTCTCTTAATTTGGCACAAGACACAGGCGACCCCTTGTGGTGGAATTCTGAAAGTACAAGCAAACTCCCACGAAAACAGCCCCAGTCACCTAAACTAGGTAATAGGATCCACTAATTATTGTTTAGCCTATTATAATTGCATGGCAGTTTACATTATTTGGCAGCTTCGTATTTTATTTCCCCCCAATGTAGTATTAGTAAAATGTGTTAGTGTAAAAATAATAATACACTATAGTTTTCAAGATATTCTGTTTTTCTTTATGCATTTGTCAACAATTAAGCTATAAATCCAAATAAGGTGACTTAAATTGTTACAGATGACTTCATTTTATATTATAAATCAGTGTGTGGACTTCATCTATTAGCATTTGCCAGTAGAGGGCAGCACAACACTTGCAATGACAATGACAAATATTCATGATCTAATAATGTAAAGCCTTATTATAACAACCTTATGACATTTTTGGTCAGTTATTACATCACTAACGTTTAGTTTAGACATGATTGGCTGTTACACAAAGATAATACTGATTTACATCCCACAAAACTGCACAAATACACGGATTAAATGCACAAATGTAAAACCGGCCAATAAAAGTGATCACAGTTGCAGGTGCCATGTGATGGTTGGACAGTAATCTAGCAAATTAAAAACAGGGAAGATAAGTAATTAGATCTAAAAAGTTCTCCAGCTGTGTCCTGTAGCTGCAGTTTGTGCAGCATATGAAGATGATTTTCTCTTTTATAACACACAATCTATGAGTGTAACATAACTATTCAAGCACAGTCAGGAATACAATCCTCACTCGTCTGAATAAAAAGTGTCACAGTCAGATGTAGTTATTGGAAACATGTTTGAGGAGCTCAGCGTGGCTATATGTGTCTTCTCCTTTCTTCTTCCTGTGGGCTTGATGCCATTACTGCTGCTCCTATCTACAGCTCTGACTTAATTAGATCACTAGTCCAGTACACCGCCTCGTAATCAGTTGTCAGTCAGAGGGAACGCTCCTTCCAAGAAAATGGTGCTAATCTGCTGGATTCTTCAGTCCCAAGAAAATAAAAATAAACCCTCACCATCTCAAATGCATGTGCAGCAGCAGAGGTGATGAGGAAGTGTGTAATTAAGTTCAGCATCAAACACCTGAGCGGACATGAATAACTGAAGAGTCACATGCAACTTGAGAAAAAACTATAGTCAACAATTTTGACATAACTTGGGACAAACTTGAGTTTTCCCATGTTCATTTATTAAAAAAATCTCTTCCTTTCATACTCTGAGGACGCAGCTGCTTTACCTTCTGCACATATTCACACACTGATGACCTGTGATGAAGCACAGCATCAGGGCTGCTGCTAATAAGTCTGCAGTGAAGGCATGAAAACAGTGCGTCGCTGTTCTAACTTTCAGGGGTCAGTGGGACTATTTCAGGTGCTGCTTCATTAGAGCCGACGACTCCTCTGGTTAAAACTGGCGTCGAGTGACGGTGAGAGGATTTGGCCTTCTGACGACTGCCTGGCATGAACGTCAGTCACCTGTGAGGTTAGTGTGACACACTTGGTCTCATTGGGTCTTATTTTTGGAGTGCGTGTGGTGAGCCGTTCAGAGATCAGCCGGAGGGCAGGAGTCTCTGCAGCCTCACTGTCCCTGGAGCACTTTTAATAATGTGGCCTGCGTTTAGAAAAGGACAAAACGAAATGTGGATATACCGTATATTTGCAGTGTGGGGAAACACTGACAATATAATGCAGAAAAGGGCAATCCGATTAATAAATAACACAGGATATAGAGACCACACAAATTAAATACAAATTTCCAGATCTGATTCAGTTTAAAACAGTGCCAACAATATTCAAAGTGAGACATCATTTATTTTACTATAAAATAAAGACATTGTTTTCAGAGAGACAAGGGAGTATACCATTTAAGAGGGAAACTACATTGTGTTGAACATTGAGAATGTAAAATACAAAATACTGTAAATATGTCAATATTTGGTGATGGGATAAAGTAGTGCATAAATAGGAATGGGGTATAGATACATGTAAGTTTATACTTCTGCATACTCCTTTTCAAACATGTGAGGAGATGTAAATGTTGCATCTATCTAAAGAATACAAATACATGTTGATGCTCATTTTTATCAATGTGGCTGCATTTACTTTATTCACAAGCATGAAGAGAGATCAGAGTTTTTTTCTTTTTTTAGATTAGAAATGCTCAGCACAACGAAAATGTTTTAAAGAAATCCATTGTCAACATGATTACATAAAAGTAGTTCCCAGTTTTCTTTTACCAATCAATCTATTTAACTATCACTTTCCATAATAATCTAATTTGAAAAAATGTATATTACATAATCTTAAATGTCCACTGAGTAACATTTATTTTTATTTGGCAGAAATTGAAGATTTTTCATAAAAGTACAATCACCTGATTGTATTAATAGTTTATTATAAGGGTTCGAGCACAAGGTGTGTAGAACCCTATTGAAACTGTAAGAGTTATTCTTCCAATTCTTCCGCCCGCCAAATGAATCGTGTTTGAACATACACCAAAACTCACCAATTTTTGCAACCGCATCAGACCTGGTGAAAAATTACATCTATAAGTGGTCCATAGAAGAAAAATAAAACCTTTAAGTGTAAAATGGTAAAGACAGAACTAAAAGATAAAATGAAAAGCCAGATGAAATAAAATGGTAAAAACACATCTCTAGTTAAAAGAAGGCATTTTAAAGCCAAGTAGTCTAATGTTCAGTGGCATATTTATATGCATTAGAAATAGTGGCTAAAAGTAGGGAAGTTGTGAGATGGGGAAAGTAGCAGCATCACCATCGGCTGTAGCATTCCCTGCTTTAGAGTCCAATTTATTATATTCCCTTTAAAATCTGTACAAATCCATATAGGGTTTGAGTTTTCTGGTTAAGATCAACCGAACACTTGGAGCAGTGTCAAAAGGTGCCAAGTCTACAGCAACAGATCAGTGCAATTTGTTTTAAAAGAATTCCACATCTTTACGTTCAAAGCACTAACTTGTCAAAATAACACTCATCATTGAAAAAATATAAGTCAACCATAAAGTTAAGAACAAAAGTTTTACTTGATATAAAGAAGGCAATAAATACAAGTTTTCAATGTCTAACATTACAGGCTGAAAGTAGCAGTGTCTGCTACTTTCATGCATATCATGACAGGCTGAGTCACAAAATCAGATGGATCCTGATTTTGGAAACTTCACAGCCAAGGTATGCCACTCAGTCAGGATCCGTGGCCAGATTTCCTCACACACAGAGAAGAAGGGGAAGGACGAAATGCCTTACCATGTTACGAGTCGACTCAATTTACCTTGTTCTCTGTTGTGTGAAGAAAACCCAGCTCATGGTCAATCTCGCTGACCATGTCCTGTTCGGCAGAGTGATGTAGCAGCCATTGAGGCGTGTGTACAGTTTGGCAAGTTCCAGCATCTAACAAAAAAAAAACAAAAAAATAAGAATCAGCAGACTTTAGTATTAAGTAAATATGGATTAAACAAATTGAGTACCACCTGAAAGAACGTACCTGAAGACATCCCGTGGAAATTATCTCTAAAGGTGTCGCTCACCTTTTTTTTGACAGCCTTTTGTATATGGCGGGTCCGACCAGGTCTCCGTAAGCAGGAAGCAGGTTGTTCCTTGAAAAAAAGTTTGTATTTTAATGACTACATTAAAAGTTTAGAATTATAAAAGACATGTATAACCCTGAATCAGTGTTTAAACCAGTGGAAAAACTCAATCGTAATGACCATGAGTGGAACAGTGAGTTAACATAGCACAGCAGCCATTTTAACTTGTTAATGGATTGGTTTAAGTGTTTGAGTTTCAGATTTTCTTTATTTTGTTAAATGTGAATATTTTCTAATTTCTTTGCTCTATTTAAGCTATCATTGAAATCAAATAATATAAGAATCTAACTGAAACAGTGAACAACATTTAACATTTTATGGACCAAACATCAAAATAAATCACAAGTTAATGAAAATAGAAATTAGATGCAGTCCCATTTAAACCAATAATTTAACTGCTGTAACCAGACAAAACGGCTGCCAATTCAGAACTGGCTCACAATGAGGCACAGCTTGAATATTGAGGTAAGGCTAATTTTTAAGCAAATAATTAAGATAAGATTAAAAGGCAGAGGCAGAGCTTGGCCACCATTGAGCTAAGGCTAATACTGAGCAAACAAATTAAGCTTATATAAATTAAGCTTAAAATGAAGCACAGCTTGAGCAAAAGCTAAAATTGAGCAAATACCTAAAGCAGAATTAAAAATAGTTCGGTAAAGTTGGAAAGATTTTGACAGATTCGGACTTTGCGGTTCAATAACGTGTAAACGAAATGTTCTATAAACATAAGAGTGGTCTCTTAATCAGAATTGTGTACTTAATGATCTTAACTGTAGTATTACAGAAACCACCTTGCACAAAGATGTACTTCCCATGGTCACACTACACCTATTATTTTGGACAATAAATGATTTTAAACATTTTTGATGAATTTTCGTTTCACATCAGTTCCAATAGCTTTTCTACTGTACATTGTATGGTCACCAAAATCATCTCATACAAAGATGACCTTCCCATGGTCATACTACAATTCTTATTTTGGACCAAAATGATTTTGAATAATGTTAGCAAATTTTTATTTCAAATAATTTAATAGCTTTTTCTACTGTACATTGTACAGTCACCAAAATCACCTCACAAAGATGACCTTCCCATGGTCACACCACAACTCTTGTGGACAACAATGATTTTTAACAATTGTACTGAATTTTTATTTCAAATAAGTTAATAGCTTTTCTACTGTACATTGTAATTGTTTGAAAACATTATTTTTTTCAAAACCAAAAGGTGGTGTGACCATGCTACATCTTTGTTTGAGGTGATTTTAATGACTGCATTGTACAGTAGCGAGGGCTTCCCTGTCAACATACACCTGCTAATCGTGGAAAAGCGGACTCAGCCTATTTATAATATACACACACACACAGACATGTATGTATGTATGTATGTATGTATGTGTGTGTATATATATATATATATATATATATTTTTTTTTTAAGAAAAAATAGCTTAACTTTCATTGAATCTAATGCAGCCAAAATCACTCCACACATTGAGGGTCTCTGTAACTGCCCAGCTCTATCATGTAGGGTAAGCATCTCTCATGCATTCCCATTTATTAAAAATCATGCTGTAAAGTTACCTGTAACTACTGACCTGTTACCTAGAATTTTGCTATTATCAAACGCATTGACAAAACTTTTATCAGTCTATAAAAGTGTTTTTGTCTCCATCTAGTTCAGTGTGGTTGTTGGTGTAATATTCTGTAAGTACAGATAATGTAGTCGCACCAATGGTGCATTTTATATCTAAGCACAGAAGTAAATTAATAAATAAATTAAATTAATTTTTGCATTGAAACTGTTAATTTTGAAGCTGGATTAGCTGACCGTCAACCCTGTAATGATTACATGTTACCACTCATTTTTACCAACAACTGGTAATTTGTAATGGTAGTCTTAACAACCTGAATATTGACCACCCCATCCCTAAAAAGGAATTCAGTGTTTCTTATGTTATATGATGACTGCATTTTTAATGTAATTTAGTAAAATGAGTTGATCCATAAAAAACCTGATTTGAAATAAAAAAAAAAATCATCGAAATTGTTTAAAAGCATTTACCTCCAAAATAAGAGCTGTAGTGTGATCATGGGGAGGTCATCCTTGTGAAGTGATTTTGGTGACCGTTCAATGTTCAGTAGAAAAGCTATTGAAACTGATTTGAAACAAAAATTCAGCAAAATTGTTTTAAATCATTTATTGTCCAAAATAATAGGAGTAGTGTGACCATGGGAAGTACATCTTTGTCCGAGGTGGTTTCTGTAACACAGTTAAACAGCAATGAACCTAATGATTTTTTTGTCGAGCTCGTGTTTTCAGCGACGCACTTTGCAGACGGTCCCTGGGCATGCGCGTCACACCCGTCTCGCTCCCGCTGCACATAAACACATGTTATTCTTCCAGCGCGGAATTCAAGTCACTTGGATGAACATGTTATTGTTGCTCATTAAGTACACAATTCTTATGTTTATAGAACATTTCGTTCACACGTTATTGAGTCTGTCAATATCGTTCTAACTTAACCAAATTAAATAATTGGCCAAATAATTAAGCCAACATTAAGCCAAACAATTAACTTACAATGACACATAGCTTGAACCAAAGCTGAAATTGACTTAGCCAGGGCTAAATATGAGCATATAATTCAGCAAACAGTCACCATTAAGATAACTTGACAAAAGTTACTCACCAATCTGGACCAGGTCGAACACACCATCCTGGAGCTCTTTGCTGCGTTTTTAATACAGGAGCTGATGCACGCGACCAGAACTTCGGCGTCTGACGTCACGCCGCGGTAGTTCTCTTTTTTTTCCCCTCTTCTTTTTTTAAAGTTCCCTCGTTCTTTTTTGAGGTTTTAGGGTGGTTGGTGCATTACCGCCACAAGTTTCAGTAGTTAAGCAGCGACACCTTTTTCGCGTCTTTTCTTTTTCGTGCAGCTTCTCTTCAAAGTAACATCACGAAACTGCTGCTTGGAGGAAGATTAAATAAGAAGAGGAGGAGGAAGCAATCAGCGGTCATCAGCTGATTGAAAAACACCTGCGTGAAGGCGAGCAGGTGTGTTGTGTCACCAATCAGTCTCCTCTTTATGCTTCTTCTTCTTTTCTGGGGTTTTATGGCGGTTGGCAAACAACCATTTGGTGCATTACCGCCACCATCTGGTATGGAGTGTGGATCAAAATGTTGATCTAACTGAACTATTACCTAAAAGTAAAAATAATAATTATATGTCTCTATATACAGATATACATACTACAAAACACAAAAAAACAACCACCTATATATGCATACATACACCTATTCATACACACACACATCCTATATCCTCCCAATCAACTTTGTGGTTTTAAGAAACTGGAGTAATATCTTGTAACACTCACTCCGGTTCTTCCACAGTACATCTGCCAACTCCAATTCCTCATCAATGTCTCTCCACTTTTTAATCATTACTTCTCTCTCTCTTTGGTATTTTTGACATTGTTTTATAACATGATGAATGGATTCCTCCTGCCCACGGTGATCACATCTGTCTGTATTGTGTTTGTTGATATGAAATAATATGTTGTTCAATCCTGTATGGCCAAATCTGATCCTCGATATTATATTTTCCTCTTTCCTGCTTTCACCTCAGTCTTCACAACAAAAACCCAACACATTCATTATCTTAGTAAATGAGTCATTAAAGGTCATCTCTGGATGTTGGTTTGCAGTTTTTCCAAGTTGAAAACCATTTGAAAACAGATGAAGTCTGAAGCAGAAGAGCGGCAGCACAGTGTTTTTTTTTTATTATTATTGTGAATGGTTAAACATGGACGGAGGAGCAGTGCAGACAAATGACGTCAGAAAGAAATGAAACACATTTTGTAGATTAAGTGCAATGCAGAATGAGGGGACAGAGGTAAAATGCAGACTGTTTCATATACATAAGACAATAGTATTACTCCAGTACAGGTATCTAAATGCCACAAAGATGTTTCCTTAACCTAAATTATTAACATTCTATCATAAGAGCAAAGGATGATTTGGTCTCGGAGGATGTCGACTTTTCCTTTTATTTTGACTTCTTAATAACTGGGTCGACAATCTTTTGTCCAGTGAGGAAATGCCAAACACCGCCTCGGTAGAACTCATTTCCAAACGTGTAGAGGAGAGCGTTGAAGATGGGATTTGTCTTGGCCACGACAGGGAGCACCTGAGAGACGAAACAAGGACCTCCATCATTTTTTAACATTCTCAATTAAATTATAGGTTTGTATAGGTTACGGCAAAGTCCACACACCAGAAACAAACAAGACGACAGTTTGTTAGATAAAAAAACAAAACACAACTTCTCACCATTCGCAGCTTTGGAGACACAATCTTCACATTCTCAAAGCAGGCGTAGATACACATGAGGACATACGGGCCCCAGCACATCAACATGACCCTCAAGGGTAAATTGGTGTTGAACTAAAATAAAAAAAAACAAAGGCTGTTGCATTAGAGCAGACATCACACATATAAAATTAAAATTAAAATGACATGACGGAGTGGTTCTGCGTGTTTCGTACTTCCTTAGCCACATTTTGTAGTCATGACGCAGCTACACTTTCTCATCTTCTGTCTTTATACTTTATATGTGTCTAAATGTGGTTTGTGAAGCACACAACATAACAAAACAATTCAGGATAAAACAGTTCCAATATTTTCTTCACTCGATTGCCAAGAGTGAGATGAAAATATTCATATCAGTTTCTTAGCTGCATGTTAAATATAGAGAAGGTGATCAATATGAAGGACTTTGAACGAGGCAGGGTCTTTGTCAATCTGCGCTTCCCAGGTTTGAAACTTCATTTCAGTCACGAGAACAGCATTGGACTAACGTAAACACATTCACAATAACATTATTTCCCACACAGCCACTGACAGCTGTTCTTTCACACATTTGTCTGGTGATTGAAGAACAGTTACAGTGGACTGTGTCCTTTAGAGAAACATTTACCCTGTGGTGATGGACTTTTTTGAAGTGCTTGTGGATGGCGCTGTAGCACGACATCATGGTGAAGGCGGGGAACATCAGGTAGAGCAGCACCAGCGTGAGCATGTACGTCACATAGTCCCTGTTGAAAAGTAGAATAAACAATATAGAACACTGTTTCTGACAGCACATGCTAATTTTGCTGATGACAACCGCAGCAAACTGGATATTCTGGCCTACGCGTCCTTATGTCTACCTGTCCCCTCTGGTGTAGTCCAACGTGCAGCAAGTCCTCATGGGCTCAAAGTCATAAACACCCCATCCCATCAGAGGAACAGCTGCCCAGAAGATGGACAGAATCCAGATGATGCTGCTCATTGTCAGCGTTGTGCTCCAGAAGAGCTTCTGTCCTACAGAATAAAAACACACACGGTGTCATGTGATGACGACGGATTAGAATAGAGGGGGGGAAAACATGCTCTACACCAGAAACAAATATGAAAGACTATAATACATTCAGTTATAAACCACTGTGAAAACTAATAGAAATGCCAAAGCACTTTGTATTTACTTTATTCCAATTAATGTTTTTCTGTGTAAGTTATAAGTGAAATGTGTTTACAATGACTTATATGTGAAATATGTGAGAAGTTTCTTTAAAGTCCAGAATCTAAAGGTTTCACAATGATGTTTTTAAAAAGGATTTTGACTCTTCAACACTTCTTGTATCCTCACTAGTGCAGTACTGGTGATATCTGTCCCAAGCAATGGCAGCCATGAAACTGATTGAGGCCAGAACTGCTATCATGCCCTGGAAACCATGATAGGAACATCCATCTTGTCCAAATGGCCAATATCTAGAGACAAGAAAGAAAACAATCGATACATTATTATTATTATTATTATTATTATTATTACAACATTGTTATTGTGTGAATGAGACAGGCTGAAAATGCTAATTCTTTAATTCTAGAGAAAGATAAATACTTTATTGATCCCCATGGGGAACTTCACATTATCCAGCAGCTCTTGATATGTAAGTATAAAAACAGACAAGTATCAAACAAAAAACAGATAAATAGTAAAAAGCGGAACTAAATAAATATCTATAAATGCAAGGTACGTCTATCTGTCTGAGTGTTTATCACATAATTGCCCAACAGTTTGCTTGACAGGCTTCAAATTTGGCAGGTGACTCATTCAGGGCACCGGCGTGTGGCAGTGTTTGGATAAGAACTGCAAGATTTCGGTAGAAATGCAACAGATGCACACTTTAAAAACACTCAATGTCAAAAAGGTTTGCAGCAAAAAGTGAACCAAAAATGACACAGTGAATAATGTGGATTGTGAAACGTAAAGGGCTTATTTGGCCTGTGGTACCAGTGGCTCGTATCAAACACTAAGCCTTTTTTGAGGGGGGGTTGCACACTACCCATAATAAGTAGAGGTGAGAGGAAACTGAATGAATGTGGTTGATACCTGATGTAACTGGCATAAGCAGCTGTGAGACCGTTAATGTTCAGGCTGATGTCGGCCAAAGCCAGATTGAAAACAAAGAAGTTACTGGGAGTCCTCATCTCCTTCACTGAGAGGAAGGACACAATGCTGACCGCATTGAGGATGAACCCGAGCATGCCTGCAAGTGAGAGAGAGAGAGATTTAAATTTCATTACTGGAAATTCAGAAAGTCTCCATCATTGTCCTCTTTTTAAAAAATACCCCTAAAAATGAACAGGATTTCCCTTGAAACAACCTAATGGACAAAAGTATTTGGCTACACCTGTTAAGTATTGCATTCAGGTGACCCGTGACACAGAGCCCTGACCTCAACCCCATCGAGCCCCTTCCTTTGAGATTAACCTGAGCACAGATTAACAGCCAGGCCGTCTCGTCCAACATCAGTGCCTGAAAACCTGAATGGACACAACTTCCCATAGAAACACTTTAAAATCTTGAGGAAAGTCTTCCAAGAAGAATGGAAGCTCTTATCACTGCATAATGGGGAACCAATGATATCCACTTTAAAGTACTGCATATGTATTTACATCATTACAGTTCCTGTTGGTGTAATGATCAGATGTCCAAATACTTTTGTCCATATAGTGTATTTCTCTTTTACAAGGGAGACAATGGACAAGACAGCTCACTAGTTACAGTACAGACAAAATAATAAACAACACAAACAATACTCAATATAAAACAACAGTCAAATTTATGTGCTTGAGGGAAAAGTAAGGTTGCAGTTTGAGATTATTGTCATAATTGATTAATCTGCAGAGTATTGTCTCAATTAATAGATTAGTTGTTTGGTCCATAAAATGTCAGAAAATGTTAATTGAATGTTGAGGATGGTCTTGAATATCTTCGTTGTAATATGGATCAAAGGATAGACAAATACAATAAAATAAATAATAAAACCAAAAAAACAAGTTGTTTTAATTGTCAAAAACGACACTCAAACCAATTAATCCATCACCAAATAGTTGGTGATTAGTTTAGTAATTGATTAATAATCGATAATCTGGAAAACAGAATAATTTTGATTAAAACAGATGCACATTTTCTACCAAAACACATTTTAACTTTCACATCTTACTAATATCTTACAATTCTAATACATACTGCTGCTAATAACAGTGTTTTTAGGTGGTCTGGTTTATGAGAGTTATTTTTAAGTTTATTCAGTACTTTATCATTGAGTTCCCTTTAAAGAGCTACGTAAATAAAATGTATTCTTTTTATGATTATTATTATTTTATTGGACTTTGAAGCTTGACTCGGCATATCAGCTTGGACTTATCACTTATCAGCACAGTCATGTGACCCTCACGTTGTCCAGAACTTCACTCCCTGACCACGAAGTAGGTCAGAACAACAGAAACGGTTTTTTTTTTGTTGTTTTTTGAAAACAGAAGTGGGTTTGTTCACTTGTAATCCAGCACAAAACTTCACTTTGAAAGAAAACAATGTTTTTTTTGTTCACATTTTTTGAAGCACTTAATGGTTTAAGGGTGAACTGTCCCTTTAAGTCGTGTAGAACCTCGTGCGTAAACATGTGTGCATGTGTGTCGTGTGTCCACTCACCCCCGACCAGCAGCGCTGTGCCGAATGTAAACATATCAAAATCCGTGAAACCCTCCGGTAATGTGTACGCCGCCATGGTGAAAAGCACAAATTCTACTTTCTCTTCCTCTCGCAGTTGTGTCGCGGATCAGCGTGTGTGTGTGTGTCACACTGACGCCTTTATAAAGGCTCTTTCACGTGAAAAAGCATAAAGAGACTAATCTTGGTTAGAAAAAAAAAGCCCCTCGTCAATCCTCGCAGGAATGTCCTAACGAGCTCACTTCCTACAAACTCACTCTCAACTTTCTGAGCGCTAAAGGTTTGCGCCTCTGCTGCGCAGCGCTTTGAAGAAAAGGTCAGAAGTTCAGTCTGTGACTTGACTCTTTGTTTGCTGTGAGATAAATGACAAGGTTTGAATGAAGCTGCACAACAACAACAACAACAACAACACAGAGGAGAGGAACTTGCATCGAGCGCTCGTGTCATTCAGCAGCTGTGGTTGATCACAAGAGAGAGAGGAACCATGGGAAATGTGGTCCTTCAGCAGACACACGCTGACCATTAATGATAAATCAACAGTCTGTATAAAGTACCTTAAACAGATACTTGAGTAAAAGTATCTTACCAGAAAAAGTAGTAAGACTTTTAGTAAAAGACATGGTAGATCAGTGGTAGGGCGAGTTGTCCTCTAACTTGGAAGGTCGTGGGTTCAATTCCTGGCTTTGCTCGTCTACATGTGTCCTTGAGCAAGACACTTAACCCCATGTTGCAGCGTGTGAAAGATCATCAAGACTAGAAAAGTGCTATATAGATACAGACCATTTACCAACTCTGGTAGTAAGGAGTAACAAAGATAGTTTTAGAGTAAATGTAGTGGAGTAGAAGTAAAATTGGCCAGAAATACAAATAAAGTAAAGTACAAATACGTGAATTGTGCACATTAATGCAGTATGTGTTACATTACAACACTATAAATCAGTGTGCTGTGTGTTACAATTTCAATACTTTCTCAACATCCCACATTCAAATACCATGTATTCAACCAGATGCTTAATGTTAGTCAAACAGCAAAGGTATACATTTGCACTCTTGCTCTTCCTAAATGTCTTTACACTGACCAACATTAATAGTGAGTCATCAGTGAATATCAGTGACCTGCTTTTAAGGACTTCATTCTGAACCAACAATAACAGGAGTTCAAATCTTAAAGGTCCAGTGTGTAACACTTTCACTTCTGTGGTGTGACCTGTGTCCTCTTCTCACTGAGCATCACTGACATTACAAATGTAAGGGTAAAGTAACTGCAATCAAGTAATAAAGGTCAAATAAGCCTCCAAATGGTATTATAAAAACTAGAGTTGAAAAAAAGAGGACACCAGAAATTGACCTTTGGCTCTCACAGCAGCATCAAGCTTTTAAAATGTAACATTTGTCTGATTGCACCACTAATCTGTCCACAGATTAACCACAAACTCATTAACTATGAAGTAATGATGTGTCCCAACAGACTTATAATACCCTTTTCTGAAACTGCACATATTGTCCTGACTAAAAGCTCAGTGCCCCAGTGTCCCCCTGTTGTTTTTTATCTTCCAAATAAACTGATAATTTGTTCATCAACACGTCTGTCAACTGTCCTCAGTCCCAACAAGAGGCCTCTGGCAGTGTCGGTGTCAGTAAAGCAGCAGGGAAACAGTTTGACAAAGCGTACACGTCTGTTAATCTATCGCAGCTGAATGTGTCGACACAAAAACCAGGTCGATCCGGCACAACAGAGGACATGAATGCAGTGGATTGATCAGCTGAAAATGATTAACTGTAAACTTGAGGAAGTCGCTTGTGTCTTTTTTTATTGACTCCGACATCTTTAACGACATGCAAAGTAAAAACTTCACTTTTGTTTGCTCTGCCATGACTTGATGTGCTCCTCTCCAAGTAACAAAACCTTTAGTAGTGAGTGACGTGAATCTCTCCCAGTAATATACTCACACCCTTTGTAGTGACGGTGCTTTGGTGAATAGTCCATAGCACCGTCATAATCTGCTGGTGTTGTAATGAAACAAAGGTTTCACTTATGAAACTCCATTTGCACACAGGCTGAGGAATGGGAGAAAGATAACTGACACAAATGCTGTTCATTCTCTTTAAAGTATTACGTGATTAAGTTTTGCAGCAATCTGACTTCACCATGTCTTTCCTTAATTGGGGAAACACTATTTTAGAGGGAGATATATGAATAGTTACTCCACTGCACATGTAAAATTATTATGTAGAGAAATAAACAGCCTTATTCTTTATCTGCATTTAGATGATGTATGTAATTTTCTATTTACACTGTTTGAATGCTGTTTTATTCTCTGTATTATATCTCAAATATTATAATTTTTCAATTCAAAAGTGTAAATATGGGACATTTAAAATGAAGTTTCTCTAAAACTCTACAGTGTCCTCACAAATGTCCGATTTGCAGTATTATAGTAGTCATAGATGTCCTCAACACAACCGAGAACTTACATTTTCTCTAAATTTCTCTGATTTACTGCTAGTTGTCATATATGTCCTGAGCACAATTTTGTCAGTTTTATTTTGAAAACCGCATGTCGATATCTTTACAGATAAGCCTGACTCATTGATCCACAGGGTATTTTCTACCAAGAAATCCTTAAAAAAGTTACATTTTGACTGCAGTTGCAGACTAGGGATCCTTTTTCTCTTCTCTGGGAATCTTATTTTTGTTTTATTATGAATTTTTTTTTTTCATTAACCTCCTCCCAATCTCTGGTCAAAGATGCATCACTCTGGAGGTTTTTTTCGCTGGTCATCCCCCAGGGAAACATCCATTAATAAGAGACACAGAGCGATGACAGGATTAAAGGATTTGAAATCCTGTCAGACAACCACGGCTTTAAACCCCTGCACCTGTGAAAACAATAAATAATTGTCAGTGTGTCACATTCTAACACAGTTCCATGAAACAAAGTCACGTGTTCATAGATCTTCAGAAATAATAAACTGACACCGGCAACATAATGAATACAAAAATGATCAGTTGAATGAAAGTGGTGTAATTCCGGTGTAATTACAGATGAAGATGGGAAACTCACTGCCATCTAGTGGTGAGTTGCTGCTAGGTCACAGTCATGATGAAAATGACTTTTCTAAGTATAAACCCAACATGTACTGTATCTGTTTTCCTTCTTTGAAATGATGAGGAAAAGTCTGACAGCATGAGAGACAACATGTGACAAACGCCCACTCCAACTTAAAACCTTAACATGCCATATTTTTACCTTTATGTTTAACCTGTATTTAGATGCTGTTAGTCACTTCCGCGCATAATTAACCACCCAAACAACTATTCGAGAGCAACTCCCTGACAATTTTCAGCGAAAAACGGTGCAGCCTATCAGCTTCCAGGAAGCCGCAGTCTAATCGTGTGAATGAAAATAACCCAAGTCCTCACCACTAATCCCTGCCCATCCTTTTTATCTCAGGACTCTGAGCGGTGGGAGCAGAGCAGTGTGGAGCCGTGAGCCTGCCGAGCAAACCACCATGCATCAGCCTGTGTCCTGTTAGACCGACCAGCAGCTCCTTCACACACACACACACACACACACACACACACACTGTAGTTTAGTTGCATAGCAGTTAGTGATCTGCAGGAGAGGAAACATGAGTGGACACATCAGTGCTGCTTTTTGTCTGGCTTTAGTTTTCCTCCCTGTGCTGGGCTCAGCGTGTCCTGCACAGTGCAGCTGCTTTTACCACAAATTAAGCGATGGATCAAAAGCGAGGTAAGGACAACCACTATGATTTGATTTTAATAACCACAGAATGCTTTTATATATTATATATTTGTCTTTCTAAAAGCTTCCTTCACTTTAATCACGGTGTGTAGTGGGGGATTAACTTGGAGTTGCTCTTTAATCTCCTTTGCTTGTTACAGAACAATAGATCACTACGTTCCTCTAAATTGAACTCTGAACTCATTTTTTAGAGTAAACCTGAGGCAGAAAATGTATTTTGCTTGTTGGTAAATTCACGGTTATAAACCCAAACATCTTCACTATAGCTGTACTTTCTATAAATGTATATGTAGCTGGATAATTTAACACTTCAAGTTTATATATTCTTGTGTACAGTTTTATTCTTTTGTTCACACGTATTCTTTTTATAATTGGGTACAGTTTTCTTTACATTCTAATCTACTTTTTCTATCTTGTTTTAGCACAATAGGGGCGTGTCGCAATTTTAATTTCACAGAAATGCACCAAGTACAATCTGGTGTGACAAATCAACAAATCGTGTATCTTCTGTTGTCTTCATGCAGGAGTGTGCTTTGCAACGACCCAGAAATCACCGCGGTCCCTCCAAATTTCCCCGCGGACACGTCGAAGCTCCGCATTGAGAAGACTGCGATCACAAGGATTTCCGGCAACAACTTCCACTACCTCAACAACCTGGAGTTCCTCTGGATGTCCTTCAACTCCCTGAGCGCGCTGAGCGTGGACAGCTTCCGGGGTCTTTACAACCTGGACGAGCTCAGGCTGGACGGGAACTCCCTCGCCTCCTTCCCCTGGGAGTCTCTGAGCGACGTGCCAAACCTCAGGCTCCTCGACTTGCACAACAACAAGATCTCCACCATCCCCGCCGAGGCCGGCGCGTTCATCAAGAACATCACCTATCTGGACTTGTCCAGCAACAGTCTGACGACCGTCCCTGCCGACGTTCTCATCATGTGGCTGAGTGTGAAGCCGGCGCAGGACACCGATTCCTCCAAACTTATTCTCGGTGAGGAACAAGCTGTGACATATTAAGACAGTGATTTAAGCTGCCTCGCATGATGACCACTGCTTTGACTTCAGAGTTAGGGATTAGTCTAATTATAGTTATTGTGTGCAGTTTGTCAGGATGTCGGACTATCTCTATTTATCTATGTCTTAGTCTTTCTTGAAGGACAGACAGTAAAGGACAGTAGTCCATATGAGCATGTTAGTTTCATGAGTTGTTTCCTCTACAGGGCTCCATGACAACCCGTGGCTCTGTGACTGCCGGCTGTACGATCTGGTCCAGTTCCAGAAGTCCCCATCATCGTCGGTGGCTCTAATCGACACCAGGCTGAAGTGTGCCGACCCAGAGAGTCTGTCAGGAGTTCTTTTCACTGAAGCGGAGCTGCAGAGGTGCCAGGGCCCTCGGGTGCACACGGCCGTGGCTCGCGTTCGAAGCTCACTGGGCAACAATGTCCTGCTCCGCTGTGGTACAGTCGGAGTCCCCATCCCCGAGCTGTCCTGGAGCCGAGCCGATGGCAAGAAAATGAACGGCACAAGTGAGTTCTGCTGAACTAACTGCAGATGTGCTCAGATTAGAACACTCAACGCGTTAATGAGATTTAAGTTATTTGTGCCAATGTTCCTTAACTCACTTCTCCTTTCTTATTTTACAGTTCAGCAGGAGATTTCAAAGGAGGGAATTATTTGGTCCATCCTGAGTGTGCCGGCGGTCTCCTACCATGATTCTGGGAAATACATTTGCAAAGCAACTAACTTTGTGGGCACCGCGGACGCCATCGTTTCTCTGGTGATCACAGATACTTTCCGGTCAGAGGAGACAGGTGGTGGTGGTGGTGGTGGTTCTTCAAAGAGAAACAGAGGGAAGAAATCCGGTGGCATGGGAAAAGCAGCATACCAGGAGAAACTCATCGCCAGATACATTCCTCCGCCGACTACCAAAGCCGGACAGCCCATCATCGAACCTCTCAACGGTAAAGGTGTGACCGGAAAGTATGAGATCGAGAGCTACAGCATCTCTGACAGTGCTTCCCCAGAAAAGGGCAAGGAGTCAGACTCTCAAAGTCCAGAAGAGGAAGAAGAGGTTCTGAGCAACTTAGCAGCCAATGCCTCATCCTTACAGCAAGCTCCAGAGAAAAGGATAGTGCGCTCAGTGAAGGTGATTGGCGACACCGACCACACCGTCTCCCTGAACTGGCGAGCCCCCACTGCCACAAACACCACAGAATTCAACGTCCTGTACGCTGTATTCGGTGAGAGAGACATGCGACGCATCAGCGTGGGTGCGGGGAAAAACCGGATCACCATCGAGGGTCTCGTACCCAAAACAAAGTACATCGCTTGTGTTTGCGTCAAAGGCCTGATCCCGAAAAAGGAGCAGTGTGTAATCTTCTCGACTGACGAGGCGGCCAGCGCAAGCGGCACTCAGAAGCTCATTAATGTGGTGGTCATAACGGTGGCGTGCGTGATCGCCGTGCCCTTGACACTGATCGTGTGCTGCGGGGCGCTGAAGAAGCGCTGCCAGAAGCTGCTGGGGCGGCAGTCCAAGGAGATGCAGGACTCATACGTGACATTTGAGACCCTCGGCCCTGGGACTAAAGCCAAAGGGATGGAGGGTGAATTTCTGACAAGGTTAAACCTCGACGAGTCCAACAGGCTGCTGTCAGCGCGGTCTAGTGTTGACTCAGAGGCCACAGTGAGGACTGAGGGGCCTCCCAATGAGTACTTCTGCTAAAACCCAACGTATGCCTCAACCTCCGGAGGATGCACTTTGTTTTCTAACAGCCTGTGATGTGATGTGATGATGATGATGATGCTCAGAGACAAAGATTATTCTCTCTGTGTGTCTCCAGAGGACGATAATATTTCAGCGTGTGGATGTGTTATTATTTTACAGCCTTGTGGGAGTAAAACACCACCGATTAATGGATGGGCAGCAAAAAAGGGAAAATGCACACAGTGATGATTTCAGTATTTACATGTAGTTTCAATGTGTAGTAAAAAAATCATGCACTTTTAAAGGCGATGTTTTGCAGAGAGAATCGTCTTGACGTGTTTCCCTATGCTGTAAAATCCAGATATTCTTTCCAATATTTAACCTCTGCACTGTGTTTAAAACTTTATTCAAACAATATTTAGAGAAATTCTAATGTAATTCCGCAGTTATTAGTCTTTTTTTTTCTCGTATTTTCTATTTGTTAATGTGCCAGATTTTACCTAAACCACTGTACATTTTTATAAGGTAAATACATGTGACCTGAAATATGTATAATGTAATATGTATATTATATTACATATTATAATGTAATGAATGTACTGCATGAAAATAAATATTTTTATACTGATACATTTTTACAGGTTTCTTCTTTTGTCGTGGCATCTCAGAATGATATTCTGAAAGGTGTTATTTACCAAATTAAATGTATTAAAACTAAATCCACTCAGAGCACAGATTGTTCTGCCTGCGTGTGATGATGTGGAGAACATTTATAAAATATTCATTTTAAAAAAACACACTCATAAAGGCTTTTTATTGGTAATTTTCTTCCTGATAATCCATATACATGTTAAACTCAGGTGTTTGAAGACAGTAAAGGACATTTAGAGAGCTTGTTTTCACACTTGCTTGATTCTGCCTGAACCTGCGAGACGACCAGTGTTGAGATTATTGAGGTCAGGTTACTGTCGTCTACAGACATCTGTCTCTCTCTCCCCCTCTGTGCAGCTAAGCCTGACGCGTCCGGCTCTGTTTATACGGACACGTCTCTCCTGTAGCGTCAATGCTCGCACTTTTGTGGTGGCACAAATAAAGTAAATTAGACTGATGCTAAGCCTCTCTGGGGTTTATACCTGAAACTAAAGCAGTGACGACATTGCTCACTGAACGTGGGTTCAACAACACAAGCTGATATATATTGTTTTGTCTGAGCAGATTTTTCTTTTAGACTAAGTGGTCCATCGCTATAAATATACCTTTCCCTGTGTTTGCAAAGGTTATTTGTTGTCTTAAGTGTTACGTCAAGGAGGATTAAGGTAATAGGCTTTCATCCATGCAGGCCATGGGCATGTGCCGCCCTCACAGGCCTATTTCACATGCTCCTCCAGGAATATGGACGCCTATCGTGTCACATTGCATGTCGTGTTGTTATTTTATCTCATCACCCCCGGATCGACCACCTGTCCGAGTGGCTGCTCCTGCACAGATGATAACTTGGGAAGGTAAGCTATCAGTTTACCTGAATAAATTCATATAATAGGTTTGAAGTAACCTCTCAAATGTGTGTGAAAACTGACAAAAATATGTTCCATCTCACCATCCCAGGTCTTTACTATGTATGGAAACCTCCATGGGACAAATCCCACAACATATCCCACGCGATGCCACGAAAATACGAATCGAAAACTGCCACCTGACGGAGTTACCGCAGCAATCTTTCTCTAAAGTTAGCGCCTTGGAGTTCCTTTGGCTGAATTTCAACGAGATCACCCTGATGAACATTAAAAGCCTGGAGGGACTGGACAGCCTGACAGAGCTGCGGCTACAGGGCAACAAGCTGACTTCAGTGCCGTGGACGGCGTTTCAGGACGTGCCCAAACTCAAGATTTTGGACCTGAAGCACAATCAACTCGATGTCCTCCCTGAACACGCTCTGAGACACCTATCTGCCCTGACCTACTTAGATTTATCCTTCAATCAGCTCGGTGTCATTACTAAAGATGTTTTTGTGAACTGGCCTCTTTACCAAAGAGCAGAAAAAGAATGGGGGAAAGAAGGACTGGTGTCCAACGTGGTTCTGGCCCTGCACGAAAACCCCTGGTTGTGCGACTGCCGCCTCAAAGGCTTTGTTGAATTTATCAGGACGATCAGCACTCCCATCATTCTGATGAATTCTTACTTGATGTGCTCGGCTCCCGCCTCCGAAGCCGGCAAGTTTTTCCACGAGATCCAGTTAAAGTCCTGCATGAAGCCGGAGGCGACTGCCTCGGAGAATAACATCACTTTACCTCTCGGAGCAAACGCAACGCTCACATGCTTAGTCAAGGCTCGACCAAGCCCGACCGTTCAGTGGATGTACAGTCAAAAGATTATCAGAGGATTTACCGGTAAGATTTTTTTCTTTTTAAACCACTATCCATTAAACTGTCATGTACCTGCTGTGACAGCACAGACGTAGTGAGCTATTTCTTAAATCTTCAACGACATTCTTTTTAAGATGAACGTACCATTTCTTTATCAGACGTAAACTAAGTGGCAACTGGTGATGACGTCACCTGTAAGAATCTGAACTCCTGTTTTGACCAGAACCATGTCCACAGACACTGGTGTCCACTGATATGTGGCGAGCCTTATATTTTTCCTGTAAATGGAAACTTCATTCTCTATTGAAGAAGACCTAAAACTAGCAATTGGGAACATTAACTCCTCAGGAAAATGTTTAAATCTAGTGAGAAGTGGGTTCATTTTCACATAGACCTCCATCCAAAGGGAGTTGTTTTTTCAACCAGCAGGGTTTGCCCTCTGGTGGCTATTCACTATATTCTTATTTCCTTATTTTCCTCAGCCAACAAACCACTCTGTTTTCTCCTTTCAGCCGCCGAGACTCACATAGATGCAGACACTGTCACCTCCCAGCTGCTGATTCCCTCTCTTCACCTGGCGGACCGAGGTATCTACACCTGCACGGCCCACAACTTCATTGGCAACTCCTCAGTGAGCATCGTGGTCAACATAAGCTCCCCCAACTCCACCGCTCCACTCCCTCCCCCCGTCCCCATGTTGTCGACCGAGGAAAACGCCTACATTGACATACGCATCGCCAAGCAGACAGTGTATGGCATCACCCTCGAGTGGTACGCTGTGACCGACAACCCTGCAGAGACCTGGTTCACCATCCACTTTGGCAAATACGATTCGCCGAAGAAGGAGATGATCTACATCGGCCCTGGCATCAACAGCTACTCTGTCAGCGACTTGCTCCCTGTCACCAAATACAAGGTCTGCGTGTCCCTGAAGAACCACCCGCCGAGGGAAGGCCAGTGCATCGTCTTCGTGACAGGAAGTGACATCAGTGAGCTGGAGCAAAGAGAGAGACTCATCCACATCGTAGTCATCGTGTGCGCCATGGTGCTGGCAGTGCCGGCCGGCATGTTTGCCTGCACCACAGAGGGCAGGTTCAGCTGCATGGAGCGCTGCCTGGATCTGTGGAAGAAGCACAGGCGACGCAGAGAGAACCTGCAGAGAGCCGAGAGGCAGGGAACCTTTGACAGCCTGCAGGCCACGAGCGAGGAAGGTCTGTGCAGGGACTCAGAAGAAAGACCAAAGAAGAAGGACGAAAGGTGCAAAGGAGGGAGTCAAGCTCACCTGTACTAAAGAACTGCACATGCATGTACACATTTGAGTGTAGCCCCAGTTTGTGCCTCTTTTAAATGACATAACTATACTTCAGAGATTCTCAACAGCAATAGTCAGTGTGATCAAATTTGAATTCTTTGACTCCCAGTAAAATACCTTGTCTGCTTTTGTTTTTGAAATGCTTTGACAAGTAGAAGCTGTGTTCTACTGTGTAGGCAACACAAGAAAAAAAATAAAAAGTCCCTTAGTCCCTTTTAAAAATAAAACATTAACATCTGTACTGAGGAATAGATAATGGTGAGTTCTTTAAATTGGTTTAAGCTGCAAAAATCCCAAAAACTGCATGAAAAACTGGGGTTTCTTTCTTTTTTTGAACCCAGATACATCGTGTAAAGCTGTGACTTAATTGTTCTTCAGAACAGACGCAGACACATGACCAGTTGAAAATGGAGGCCTTCCTCCCTCGTTATACAGGGAGTTTGTTTTTGTCTGTGTGAATGTGCTTAAATGTATGATAATATCATAACTACTATATAAAATGTATTTACTTTGTCAGAGTCTTGTGGACAGAATACAGAGACATGCATTTAAATTAAACATGTGTATAATCAACACAGCACAATGTCTCTGCTGGTTACTTTGATATTAAGTTTATGTTTCAGTGGATTAATATTTCAAGATGAAATTGAAATTCATTTCCACTGTCTTAAGATTTGCTGTCAGAAAACAAAAATCATGTTGGGTGTGGATTAAAGGAAAGCCAAAGACGAATGCTGAGACATATTCTGATTTGTTTCTAAAGTGCAATCACTCAAAGGATTTGTTACATAAGCAGCGTTTCCCCCGTGCATTTATACGTACACTCGTAAGCAGATTAGAGTGATTTTCTATCTGAATCCTTTTCAGTGGGACATGATATTTCCATTTAATGACAGCATCTGGACCTCAGCTGTGCGGACACGTAGTCGAAGAAACGAGAGGATGTGGAAAACATTTCTTTGTTTCTGTCACAGCATATAAATATGAGTCTTTTAGCTGAGTCATATCCACAGTGAATCATTTATCACATATGGATCTTTATTTAAACACAAGACAACGTGTGAATTGCTGCTAAATATGATCATGTAAAATACATTTTCTACAGTAAAAAAAGACCTTAACACCTGTATATTGTGCATTTATAGTATTATTTGTTGAATGTACTCAGAAAACAAGTCCCTTTAAAAAACGGAAGAACAAATCTAGACAAGATTTAGTGCAAAAACAAACTTAAAATCAAAAATGAAAACAAGTGTAGGACCAAAATTCTTTTCAAATATTTATTCAAAATCAAGACGATACAAAGACGATACAAAGATATCACTAGAGTTCATAAGATATATCATTTGTCTCAACTTATCTAAGACATTGTAATTGAAATTGTACATGATATCTATAACAGTTAATCAATGTGCCTACATTTGAAGGCATTGGAGAATGTGTGTGGACCCTAAACACAGAATCTATTTAAATATCTCTCTAAAAGATAATGTTCAAGCAAGTTATTTACAATCTGAGCTTGAAAAATAAAAAGGTTTTATGACCACTTATATATACTTCATTAATATCCAATTTGTTCATTCGATACATTGGAAATGAGTGTGTGTCTTTTCTTATACTGTATGTATATTCACAATGATGAAAATAATACAGTGCTGTACCTGCTGCGTGTAAAATATATAAAAGCATTTAAACTCTACAAACACGCAGTCAGACGAACAGAAGCAATCTCCGCTTGTGTTACTGTGAAAAAGCGACAGTGGCACATAATTGTAATCATACAAAAAGAGCAACGCCTCAGCTCTCGAGTGGCTGAAGTAACACAGTAAAAATATCATGTAACACACGGACGGGTCCTTTAGCACTTCATAACAAGCAGTGTGTTTGTCAACTGCGATATTTCAAGATTTTTAGTTCAAGATTTATCGAATGAAACTCTTATTCTGTGATGAAAAACTTTCCAGAGAGTAATGTAACTTGTGCAGACAGTCAAGTCTCCGTTATCCTCTCCCTGGGTAATTTACAGTGGTGCTTCTTACTATTAGGATGACGTGATCCCTCCTCAAGATGGCAGTGTTGAGAATGATGTAGGACTGCACCAATGGCAGACTCTCAGAGCTCTCTCCTCTCTTTATCTGAGCCAGGTCAGCTGAGGATGCAGTAGACCCTCCTCGTTTTATATCTCACCTTAAGACATAAATATTTGTAAACCTTCCCGTTTTTTGTTTTTTTTTAGCATTTACTCACGAGTGATGTAATGTCCACTCAGAGCTTCCGGTACTAACTCTCGGACGACAGATGAGGTTAAGAGCGGCAGAGTCGTCAGAGCATGGACTGCAACCTGACACCAGATGTGTCTAACAGTAATAACCCTGGTTGCTCTCAATGATTTTCTGCTCCAGCTTCATTTTGAGCTCGGACACTAAAGCAGAGCTGATGTTTCCTTCTTTTCGCCGATTTGATTTCGCTTTCTTGGATCCTTTGGAGGCCAGTGTACCAGATATTGTTGGGACCGCGCGGGGCCTCTCACTGGCCCGCATGTTTGATGGTGGTGGAGGGGGAAGACAAGGAGCGCTGGGGGGTGGGGGTTTTGTCCGAGGGCTGCTGCCGTCCCGCTGAGGACTCTCTGGGTCGCCGATGAGGAACTTGTCCGAAGGGTTATAGAACTTGATGAGAGGCATCTTGAAGGTCCAGGGCTGCTGGTCCCTCTGTCGCCTCTTGATGACGCGACGCACGGGCATGATCCTGTTAGACTTTGAGTTGCGCATGTACATAGCCGTAGAGATCAAGACAGTCACCCCTACCAACACGCTAACGATAACCGTGACCATGCCTAAAGCTTTCATCGGATTGTCCCTACTTTTCATTAAAAAGGCCGCCATGGGCCCCTTGAGAGGCGTCTGTGAAAAAGCACAAATGAAATAGTTTAAATCAAGTCCAAGCGACGCACTCCAGATGGTACTGCAGCATTTGCCTTGAAGCATGCAAGCGTGAGAGATGGATGAGCAAAGCACTGACAGAGGAGGCCCAAAACAACATGTCTAGCAACACTCACACCCACTCATCCGTCTCCTCTGTCCTACATCAAAGGACTGCTGATGCAAAGCTAACAACTGAGAGCAACACTACGCTAGTTTGTCGGGAATGTGTCTGACAGTGCGGTGCGTCACATGTGAGCGGTGAGGAAGAAACGAGGATGATGACAGTTCATGAGATCAAAACAGAGTGAAGAGAATGGCTCGGTCTCGAGTCGGTCTCGATAAAAGGTGTTTTAAATCGTTAAAGATGGAATATTTGAAGTGGACAAACCTTTTTTCTTTTCTTTTTTTAACAAAATAAAGAAAACTCCCAAACACAAACCAAACCAGTAGAAAAATAAATATATGTTTAAAAGTTGGTACAGGGATCAGCAGTTTTTCACTTGATTCTGCGGATCACTTTAATATAGTTACTCTCCGGGTTGATTCTGGACTTTTTCACGGCGTTACAGTACAGGATTGTGGATATGCAGATTGTTAGTAAAATGAGAGACGTGACAATGCTGACACAAATCCCAAAAACAGTCAGTGGACGCTTGCTGAGGCCCATGATGTATGAAATAATTCGACCTTTGATCTGAAAAGCACGATACACAACACAGAAACAGAACCAAACGTTATCTCATCATGAAGAGTGACTGAATGAACACACAATGAAAACATGAGGAATTGGGAGAATGTGTGTGGCAGTAAAATCAAAAATAATGGGTATCAATGTGAGTCAATGACAACTTTAAAGGATATTGCTTTGGTTTGTATTTGTATTTCCAAACACCCATCTCGAAAACTGCATTATTAATGTTTTTAGAAATTCATTGTGTGCCTCTAATTTAACAGGGACCTGGCACACTGAGGTTCTGACTGAAAATGAACCAAAAAAGACGGCAGCGAAGAAACTAGTTTGTGGCACCACATTAAAGTGCCACGATGCAACAACTTGTGTTTTTCAATGGCTGACAAATCCTTGAAAAATGCTTTATTGGCCATTAATGAACCACGTTTAAGTGATTAAGCTGTGAAAAACAGAAAACAGAGTTGTTCAAAAATCTCCATTTATCAACTTTTAGGACAGTAAACTTAGTAGTTTAACCCTTAGAAAATGTTGTGTTTTCAGTGAAACTTTTTATGAGACATCTAATAATCTAATCTAATAAAATAAAAAATGAAATAATACTATGCCACTTTACACTTAAGTGAACTTGTTTTTTTATGCTATGTATTTTGCTAGTTTAACATAAAGGCATATTTGCGATTGCACTGAATGGTGTGTGCAGAAAATCTGTTTATTCTAATTCAGATTTAGATTTTGAATCCTGAAGTTACTCATGTCCTCTGGATGTTTAAATGATGTTAAATTAATGCTCCTTTCAAATCTTTAGGACATCGACAGAGGAAGAGTTACATAGTGACGGAGACGTCATTGGATGAATGGTTTCATCTCTTCACGGGGGAAAGTTGACAACATTATCCTTTAAAGAACGTGAGGTAAAAGAAAAGTGAGGATGCTAAATTAGCCGCTGCGTAGCGTGACAGTAATGCATTTTTATCATGAAACTGCTTCCATCTACAGCGCTGCAAGCATGCGGCGAGTCAGAGCGGGTCTTACCGCCTCAGTGATGTCGATGTTGACCACGGCGGTCGTGCTGAAGGACGGAGAACCTCGGTCGCGCGCCTGGACCACCAGAGACCACTTGCAGTCCTTCAGCTTGGTGATGTTCTGCACGATCTCCATGGACTTGATGTACGGCTTCAGGTTGATCTCGCCGGTGTCAGTGTTGATGTCAAACGCGTTGTCAGGATCGGCCGTCATGATGTAGTACTCGATGACGTTGTTCGGAGACTCTGCATCGTCGTCCATTGCCTGTAAAAAAGGCAGCAGAACAGCACCATTACCATTTCAGTCATAACATCAGATACATTCAGTTTTGGGAGGAAAATGATTGAATATATGAACTGGTGAATGGAAATTGATTACATCTCAAATGTAAAATAATGAAGGATTATAAATTCGACATAATCTGATTTCTTAATCTCCATATTTAGTGATTGTATTGGTGTGATACTTATTTAATTTTTTGTCCGATGCATATTCAACAAATTGTTCTGTGTCATTATTTATAATGTAATGCATAAAAAACACACATGCCATATCAAGTCATTAATGTATGATTGGAATGAAAATAAGAAAGGTATACAAGCCTTGTCAAACATGACAGTTAAAATAAATGCTAACATTTTTAAATTATGCATGTATGAATAAATTAGGGAAAAAAAAAAGATCAATTGAGAAGTCCTGGGCTTCCAAACCACAGTTTTATGATATTTACAACTGAGTTACAACCTACTGATGACAGGATGCACTGTATTTCACTATCAGGATGAAATGGATCTATAATATTGCTAATTATCAGGTTAAAATGTCAGATGATTAAATATTAATCACAGAAAAATTAAGAAACTAGTAAATAGTTTTAAAATCCCTCAAGGAAAACAACAAACACTTAAACAGAGAAACATTTCACAAATCTGAGGCAAAACGTTCACACTGACATACTGTACATTAAACCTTTGTTGTGTTGATATTAAAATGCGTGATACTATATACTGTTATTGAAATATTGCGTGACATACCTCCACTCTGACTGGCGCGCCAATGACCATCGTCTTCTCCAGGAGTTCACTGTCAAATTCCGGAGGGTGGTCGTTCATGTCGAGGACGGTGACGAAGACTTCAGCCAGACTGTACTTCCCCTCCGAATCCTCGGCCTTGACGTAAAAGTTGTACTTGGATCGGACCTCGGCGTCCAGGCTGGTCCACGGCTGCGTGGAGATGAGGCCAGACGACGGGCTGATGGCAAACCTGCAGGTTCACAGCAGTTCCGTCAGCGTATGAGTCCATTATGAGCTCGAAACACATCTCACCTCCAGGTGTTTCTATGATGGACATCTTCAATTCACAGTGCAAGTGATATTTACTTCATAACCTGTGAATCTCAACATGAGTCACTCCCTAATGGATTTATTGTATAAAAGCTTCCCTTTTTCTTTTCTTTTTATCTCTGGGAGCATGTTGCAAAATATACTGATGTGTGAAGAAGAAAAGTCAGATGACTGAACGTGCCAGAAATAGATGATTTGTCTGTGTAAACGAATGCTAAAATAATAATTGAATAGAATATAAAAATCATACAAACCTGTCTCAAAGAATAAGTAATCAGGAGATGGAAATAATGCTTTTTCTAAATAATGTTTAATTTAGTGATTCTATTATTGAGTCGATTATCAAAACAACAGCAGCAGGGATTACAGTAACACTTTACAACCACTTGGAATATGCTGAAGAATAATCAGATAATGTGTGCTTTGCATTTGTTATGTTTTTATTGTAGCTGAAATCTAAAATTTGAGGTATGCAACCTTATAATTGTTTATCTGTGTAGGTAAGGCCACTGTCGGCTAGTTATTTTCCTCCATAAAATGTCCTTAGATTTTTTTTCCCAAACACAGAATTTGCAATTTTGACCATGTGACAGGCTGCCCCAGTGTTCGTCCAGATTTTCCTATTCAGTGAACAAAGTCTGTTTGCCTTTAAATCCATTTTAAACAAGTTATTATAATCACATAATATTTTACACGAGAGGGCACTGAGGAAAGGCTTCGTTGTGTGCCTCTTGTTCCGACATTGTGCTCATACTGCTGTTTTATTCATCCGTCTTCTCTGTCTGTGAAAATTCACAAGTTGCCTGGCTTCTGATAACTTTCGCACAATTAACTCAGCTCGCTGCCTGCAGACCGGCATAAATTCTCACTTTTCCCTCGCTGCACGCTGCCTTGCTTTCCAAAGCTGTTTCTGTGGCTCCAGCTGTCACACTGCATGCTAATTGGCTCTGCCTATATGAGACGGGCCAGGCTGACTATTTTTAACCCTCCAATCCAATTAGAAGATTAGTCAGTATCTCGCAGCCATTTTAGAGCGAGGTGTTTGTGTAGCAGTGGGGCCAATCAAACCGTTTACCTGCTTACGTCCTCCGTCAAAGGGACGAGGACGTGTCCTGTTGTTGGAGTTTGATAAACACGCTGAATCTCAGAGAAGACTTAGCATAAAAATAGCTTCTTCCTCTGTGAGAGGTGTTAATGTGAAAGTGCAAGAGTTGAGCCTCTGATCAAAGTCAATACAAAATGGCAGGCGTGAAGTTTTTTTCTGTTTTACTCACAAATCTGATCCTGATCCATAAATTGTGTATTTGACTTCACCCCAAGGTCCTGAATCTGGATCATGAGCCTAGAAGCAAAACATGGTAGAAAAGGTTAAATTAGAAGCACTTCTCATGTATGGTGGGTGGGGCAGGCTGTAAGTCTCTTCCTGTATGGAGGTGTAGGTCAGCATGATTAACCTTGGGGTAAAATAAAGCTTTTTACACCGCACAGCTTGGCCATATTGTCTGCTGCAGGATTTAAACAGTATAAGATTAGTAGATTAAAGAAAACGTGTAAATGCTCGTATTAATGACGCCCCCCTCTGTGAGCGCTCTGTGGAGACATGAAGGAAGAACACAAACAAAGCCAGAGACAGCGGATGGGTCTGGCAGTGACCACCTGTTTTCACCTCGTGAACTGCGCAGAGTAATACGCACTTATTGCAGGATTGGTGGATGGATTATAGAATCACTTTGGTCAGTGTTTAATCATGATGGACGTACCGTCACAGAGACAACGCTGGAACCTCCGGGGGAGTTCTCAGGGACTCTGGCCATGTAAAAGTCGGACGTGAATTTGGGCGTGTTGTCGTTAGTGTCCAGCAGGTTGATCAGGATGTCCGCCGTCGCACTGAAGTGCTCAGGAGTGTCGATCTCCACTGCCAGCAGCTGCACTCACACAGAGGCAAGGTGTGATTAAATCAGTGTTGTCAATCAACTGATAGGTTGACAGACATTTTGGAATCACTACCACATATCAAAATGAAAAAAGACTGTAGGTTTTTCAAATAGAGTTGTTGTGTTGGAATCATTTATGTCCAAGGGAGTGGTTATTACATAAGAAATAAATTTTTGTCAAAATGCAAAGTAACACAACAGTAGAATGATGTGATATAATTCCTTTTTGAACTACTAAACAGTTCATATATCAAAGAAGTGGACAAACTAAATTATAGTAACTGATGAATCAAAGTTTTGATACAATCACTTATGTCCAACTCTTTATGCAGCAAGAGGAAAAGTCCGTGGATCACCAATCTCCAAAAGAATCATCCTTTATGGACTAAGAATGTCTGCACACAATAACAACAGTGGTTGTTGAGACATTTTTAGCCTGGACTGAAGCTGAAGAATCATAATCACCTTTCCTTTATTTGAAAATTCATACACAACAACAAATATACCAGAAAAAGGAAAGCCATGTCATTTATCGTGAGCTAATAATAGTAATAGCGAATAATAGTTTTAAGCCCTGGATTAAACATTGGTGAGTCAAACCTTAAAAGCCAGAGTTGTTCCTTTTTCATAGTCGATGCCAGATGTGTCCTCCACAATGATGGTCACCTGAGCTTCGTTGAGAACAGTCTGGGGAACCACTCGCAGCACTCGACTCGGTCCCACAAGTCTGAGTTTAAATTTAGCATTAGCTCCCTGCAGAGACAATGAACAGCGGGACGTAGGAACTGTGAATCATCATAGTAAATATGAGTGTAGCTGCTGAGAAACCCAATAAAGAATGGGAAGGATAATGTTTCATGTGTGATAGACAAAGGCAGGATAGAGAGAGCAAACATGATGAGTCTTGAGTCAAAGAACATTTTATAAACTGTTGGTACTGTGTCTGTCCACAGGGGAACAAATGCACATGACATTTAAATCTACTCCTATTTTGTTTTTTAAAGAACATTAATGTAAAGTGAATGTCTTTTTAAACAAACACACAAATACATCAAACGAAAAGTGGGAATAAATCTACCTGGTCGGAGTCATTGACGGTGATCTTAAAGCCGCGGAGGATTTCTCCCGCTGGTGGATGCTCGTACATGGTCACCTCGAACTTGCTCTGTGGTCCGTTTTCTCCATAAAAGGTTGGCGGGTGGTTGTTGAGATCCACCACCCGGACAGTCATCGTGGTGATGTCAAAGTCCAACAACTGCTCGTTCGGTCCGACCTCAGACGCCTGAAAGAGAAAATATGGCGTTCAGTAAGTAAGAGAAGCAAATGAACGGTTATCACAGTGTGACTGTTTAAGAAAACAAACGTTACCTTGACTAGAATTTCATATAATTCGTTCTTCAGCAGCGATGGATAAGTTGTCAGGGTGATGCATCCGCTGGTGCTGTTGATGTCAAAGACGCCATCGCTGCCTGAAAGGTGATGACAGAAGAAGTGTTCATGCGTTTTGAGACAGGTCACGTTTAAATCTCCATGTACGCGTTTTCTTACCATTCATGATGGAATAGTGTATGGGGTGAGGACTGCCTTGATCTCCATCTTTAGCGTACACAGTAAATATTTCAGAGCCCTGGAAGATCAATGACAATGACTTAATGTAAGTAACATGACTGCAGTGTGCACAGAGTAAAAGAAAAGGACTTACAGGGACTGAGACTTCATAGACGTAGCCAAAGTAAGGGGTTCCAATAAAGGAGGGAGGCATGTCCTGAGCATCGATGACATTCACTGTAATGGTGGCAGTGGAGGTCAACACCTGATGCTTCCCTTTGTATTTACCTCCTCCATCCTGAGGAAAACAATTATGACGCAGAGAGGAGTCATGATTTCATTGCATTTGTGGAAATGTTAATGTTGAAATAAACATTGAAGTTACTTTCCTTTTACATCTTAAATTAGGGTAAGGGTTCATCTTCGTGCATCCTTCTTGCTGCATGATTCAGTACATACTGTTACACTACAGTATAGTAACAATAAAGGCATTAAAGCTGTTCAGAGCTGCTTTACATTTAGGTTTTGCCATTCACTCACATTCATACATGGCATGACATTATAAAATAAACCAAAATAAACACACTCCATGTGTTTTAAGTGGGTTTGAATCATGACTAGGATGTCGGCAGTCAGATTACATTTTACATGTGAATTATGTTACCATGCAACATTCTTTCATAGAGACTTTTGTCCCTGTCTTTTCTCAGCTAAGATAAACTGACTGATTTGATATCAATAATTAAACTAGCATTTCATATGTAGTGTCTTTTATTAGCTTCAACCTCTCAGTATCTGATTAGTCTACAGATACAAAGAGGTGAGGTAAATTGTGTGGAAACTTAAGACCAAAGTCCTCATGACCTTTGACCCTCAGCAGATTCTTCAAAAACAGTCAGTATTAAATAAATATCATTGTATTTTTCTGATTTGATTACAATGCAAATGGAATAAATGTCAAAAATGTTGTTGAAGGTGTGTGTGTGTGTGTGTGTGTGTGTGACAGAAACAAACCCAGAGGACAACTGTGGCCTCTCACCTTTGCGACCACTGTCACAAAATGTGTTGGCGTGGTCTCGTAGTCCAGAGTCTCGCCTGGTTTGACTCTGAGGATCCCACTGTGCCCATCGATGATGAACTTGGCAAATGAGGAAGTCTGGGGAGATTTATTTATTTTAGTTTATGACAACGACAACAACAGATGCATGTTTTATTTTGGCTTTTGAAACACATTTCCACCAGGAGAGTGTTGTCTCACAGCTGACACATAAACAGACTGCATCAAACTCTACTGTAAGCTCCTCTTGAGCCTTCAATGCCTTGCTCAAATGTAATTGAAATTTAATCCACAAAAGGTAACACCATTTCCAGACGGCTCTGTGGAATAAGATTAATCGTTCCCCCTCCACACACTGTCCTATCATTTGAATGCATTTTTATTCTCTCCACACGGCAACAGCACAGCTTGACTTCTGGTCGATCCCTCACACGTGACTGCCAGATACGAGTGTGACGTTAATGCAGGTGTGATAATAAATGATACATTTTTAATTAATTGCAAAGTGTAAATGGGGAGAAACTATAAAAGTGTCTACATAAAAAAGTAAGTGCGAGCGAAAGGATGAAAATAGTAATAAGTTAAATAAAGGTTTTAGAAGTGATAAGCATGTTGGCAGACTTCACAGGTAGTTCATGACACAAAAAAGGATGTAGATAGATGTAAAGTCCATTTAAATGTAAATAAATACATTCAAATTGAAAACAAAACATAATGTTTGTTTAATGTTATACAAATGCACTCAAACAGACCAAATGGTCAATCTAAGTAGTATTTCCTTTTCTATGTCTGTTGATTTGTTTTCTTTTTCTTACTTTAGTGATCTTGCTCATTCTGCCGTTTTTTTGCTTAAGTTGGTCTTGTTTTGTTTTATGTCTTCGTCTTGCAATGTCAAATTACTTGTCCTGCATTTATGTTAGTCTTTTTACATTTATTAATTTGTCCAATTAACACTCAATTGGTGACTAAAGAAATGAAATGTGTGGAGATTCAGCCTGAAGCCAAATAACGACAGCGCCGTTTGTGTTTAGTAAAATCTTACAAATCACAAGTGAAATTGTTATTTTAGGTCATTTTTATGACCTTGTTAAAGCCAATCTGCTGTTTTTGTGCATTAATGCGAGTAAAGGCAGATGTGGTGCGTGAAAAGGTATAAATTACTTTTGTATTAATTAATACAAAGTAGAAACGGACTAATAATAGTAATATGAGTAATATTTTCACATTCGCTTTCAAAATCAAATAAGAATTATATGAGTGAACAAAACTGAGAGTAAAACCTATTCTACTACTTCTATTCAATAAAGCAGTTCAATTACCTGTAGATGATACGAGACGCTGCCTCCTGAGCCCAAATCCTTATCTAATGCTTGAACTCTGTAGATGCTATTTCCTGGAGTGGTGTCCTGGTAAAGAAACAAGATATGTTATTGTCCAAAAAACATAAATCACTATTTATTATTTGCTTGATTGAGATCAATATCATAACACGTGTATTTTGTACTTCAGGGACATCAACGGTGAAAGGCGGGTTTTGAAATTCAGGAGCTTCATCATTGGCGTCAGTGACAAACACTCTCACTGTCTCAACAACCTGAAAGGACGGACAAAAACACACAAATGTAAATCACATTGTGAACTTGCTTTCAACGTTAATATCAAGTTTTTTACAAACTGAACAAAGAGATTAAATGTAAATATAGCCTGTGCATACATTACTTTTCTTTCTTGGAGTAAATATCACACATAGACACATCGTCTATTTATATTTGATTGTACAATTACCACCTAGGGTTATACCAAAAACTGTGAAAATATAATGGACTATTAGTGAAGAGGAGCGATTACTGCTGAGGAAAGTCCGTATGGACCAAAACAATGTCACATAAAGAAGTGAGAACTTACTTTATTTCGACCATCTGTTATGCTCACGAGCACTGCGATTTCATCTTGTTTCTGCAAATAAAAGCACACGCGTCACGCTGAGCCACACTGGTGACAGATTCTCGTTAGGGTCTCGTTAACAGTCTCACCTCCCTGTCGAGCTCCTGAATGAGAGTCACGTTTCCGGACTTGGATTCCACCCTGAAATATTCTGTGGAGCCCATCTCAAAAGTCAGACCGTATCGCACTGAGTCACCCTCTGGATCTGTACCGTTCAGGACGTATATGTGTGCACCTGAGAGGACACAGGTGACAAAGTCAAGATTGACGTGTAATTAATAAAAGGCTTAAAAATTCTGTTTACATTCGGTGTGAGCAACACGTTTGATAATCTAGTCAAATGAGCCACCACCCTTATTGTTTTTCCTCCTCCTAAGTCTTGAGGCACGTCACAATCCAAAAGGTGTTACAGTGATTAGCCGGAGCCTCAACCCAGTGCCATCATTTCATCATCGGATAAATATCTCGAACCTGGACTGAATTTCACCACACAGTGAAATGAACTGGACCTTCTCTCTTCTTAAAGTCACCGTCAGAGGTGCATGTGACACTTACCAACTGGCGTGTCCTCGGAGATGCTGAAGAAGGCCATATTCCCACTGGTGCTGCTCGGTCCATTATCATAAAAGTACGGAGCATAGTCCAATTGCCCTTAACAAATAAACATGCTCCGAGTTATTAGAGTAGAATGAAAATGACACAACCTTACAATACAGTTTACTCCACATACTGTACACCAATATATCTATGTATGGTTCACTTTGTAAGGGAAATACTATGTGGTTAAGGGATAAATGAAGTGTTAAAGGTTGCACTCACTTGCTAAAAAGGGCAGGAACCGAAGGCAGGGAGGAGGAGGAGAGTAGACATGAATTATACATACACATACTTCAATTTCTACTATCAAAATACAAACAAACACATTTAACCACACTAGTATAAGCAGCAGGAACAGTCCACACTAAGATGGACATGCCCTCTGAGTGTGCTGGAGGATTAACCAGATAAGAGTGAGGCAAGGAGTCTTAACCACAAAGACGAAAGGCAAAAGAAAAACAGCACCTACCAAAGGTGAAATGAAGCAGGAGGAGAAACAGTAAAGCATTTGTTTTCTTTTCTTTCTTCATCCTGCTGGGGAGGTAAGGCTTGGCTGGCTCATGTGGAAGGCCTGGTGGAGGGAGAGCGAGTTGTGAGTGTCGAGCCCTTCGGAGAGCGTCGCAGTCACTCAGGAGGAAGAGGCTGGGACGAGATTCTCAGGCACTAATCCAGTGACGCATCCCTTTCTCCGTTCCTCAGGCATCTTCCACCACGCTGCTCCCACTCTCATCTCTCCTGGAAAACTGGAGAGTTCAAGTTTTTCACACAGTCTGTGAAGAGGTGTGACCAACACTTCTCTGCACATATGACTATGTTCACTCAGAATAGATCAGAAGGCAATAACAATTTAGGTTGAGAACACTAACACAGTGGTAATCATTGTGTTACAGTGAGGTAATATTGTGGCAACACCATCCTATTTCTAATGCAACCCCCAGCTTTGTAATAACAATGGTAATAATGTGGCATTATCATAATACCATGTTATTATCAAAGTACTAGCCAGGTAAATCTCGGTATTATGAATTTCTGGTTTACCATCAGTATATTAGCTACACATGAAAGGTAAAAATGTATAATTAGTATAATTAATTAGTCAAAATTCATCCTACCTGATGTTCTGCATGCATTTTCCGTTGTTAATAGCAATCTATTACAAGGTGATTATTATGTAGGCTATTACTTTCCATTACAAAACTATTATCACACGGAGGTCAGGTCTGGTCAACGCAGCCTTGATTACACTTAAATCACAAATCAGTAGGAGTAATTTTAAACATCAATGTGACGTTCAGGTGACACACACACACACACGCACACGTCACTGATCTGCAGCCAATTACAACTCCGTTCACAAAAATAAATGCTGAATCCATGGATGGTACAATGTTTACAGAGAAGTACTAGTACTTGTACTAGTACTACTTTGCTATAATATGTGGTTCTATCTGTTATCAATTGGTCTATAGGTGGAGTTTATTACAATTATGCAGAACAAAACAACTTTATCAGTTTTTTTGTTTTGTTTTTAAAACTAAAACGCTTTTAAAAAGCTATTCTGCACTGTTTTAATTCCGTGTGAGTGACACATTGATAATCTGGTCAGAAGATCATGATTCTGACTGACTTTAGGCACATGCGGCTGCTCTCTTTGACAGCAGCAGCTCAATGACCAACACAGGTCTGAGCTGTCCTTGTGGATCTCTGATGCACTCATCGCCACTTTCCCAGGGAGACCCAGTGATCTGTCAATCACTCACAACATCATGTGACCCAAAACGGTGTGGGGATTTTTTTCGATGCAATTTTCACTTTGGCCTCAAAGGACTTTCTTTTTTTTTGAAATAATAATTATATTAATCACATTCCGCTATGAGAAGGTATCATGTGAGTATATGTTTGGCTGCTGGTTCAGCGTGATTTTCTCACTGTATTAACTTACTCACTTTGAGGTGTTGACTTGTGCCTTCCCGCATTTACACATATAAAAATAGCACATGACGTTCAGGTGACACACTCGTCTATGTCACTGATCGGCAGCCAATGGCAAATTTACTCAGTACACGAAAATAAATACTGAATCCATGCATGGTACACACTTTATAGTGAGAGGAGTACTACAGTTTCACTATTTTCATTAATGCAATGTGTGTTATATACATATCTGCAAATGTTTTATAATGATATTGTGATCACAGATTTATTAACAAATGGGTAAAAATAATGTTTGGTGTTGTCAGTGGTCTATACTTAAATGAGAAATATGGTCAGGGACACAAATTTATCACAGCCATAGGTTTCCCAATGCTTAGGGTTTGTTTAAATAAGGAGGATAAGTAGAAACAATATGATTAAGATATTAAGTTATGAGCCTCTATGATTTAAAATGCTTATTGTACACAGAGTATGGTGTTGTTGGTTATAATTTCTGTAACTCTGTTGAGGTGAGCTATTTTGGCCAGGTGTCCCTTGAAAACATGGTTGTAATCTCAGATTAAAGAAATACAAGTATTTTGTTCTCTTATTTAAAAATGTGCATCATCATAGTCTGTAACTGTTGGTTTGTCAATAACAAACTTTCAGTGGATTCAGCTGATTATTAGCTGCTAAATATATTAAATTAAAAATGTAAATTTAGACTTGTAGGTCAGAAGGTAATTTGTAAACGGGAATGTTTTGAAACTACTTGTGAAAAACATTTAATTTTGGGTAATTTGGGTTAATATAGTAAAATTGTGTACTATAACACACTTGTAAACACTTCTTTTCAATTAGCAGTAAATACCTTGGTCATCTATTTGAAAATGCCTGACAGAAGGTGACTTTTATCTGCAGTAATGGCAGATCGCATTTTCCATCTCATCCAATCTCACTCAGCGCTGCGTTTATCCCCCCGTCTGTGTGGTATTTTCAATTCACAGTGTCTAAAAATCATAGCTGTCATAAAAACGAACATGATCTAAGAGATTGAAACGCTGGCTGGCAGCTGTGCCATCCGTGTGTATGTGTTTTAATGAAGCACCTGCATATTTACAGATGTTAGCATCTGCTGCAAGTGCCCTGGTTTGGAGGTTTAATTCTAGAGGAGCAGGCAGATGGTGGACAAGAGGATTACTGCTAAGCCTTTGTCATCTGCTGCCACACACTGACTGTTTGCTGGCAAATACAAGGTGGACCCCCGCTGGTCCCTCACAGTCATGGTCTCTCCAGAAACTACTGTTTGTATGTATGTACAAAGCAGTGTTAGATTAACACCAACATTTCATTGCACTAACTTTGGAAGCAGCTCATTATTGCTTATAATTCCTGCTTAGGTTTGAGTTTTGGAAGCTACTTTTGCACATCTCTGATCTCATTTGAAACATCACTGCTTGTTGCTGTTTATAGGCTAGACTTTGATATAAGGGACCTTCTTCCAAGTGTTGGAGAACCTTAACGCAGCTTGCATTCAGCAAGCATCAAAGCTCAAAAAGTAAGGTGTCTTTTGGGGTCCATTGTAAATTGTCACCATTGCAACATGGTTAAAATGGTGGTTACAACAAATTGTCAATATGTTTCTTGCCACTTTGCAAACAAAAGAATATAAAAGCAGTCGTAATTTAGAAAGTACATTTATTCATCTTTTGATTTTAAAGAGTTGTTTTGAATGAAGTTGCCATTAAACGAGTTTCTGATGAATACATGGACTAAGCCAATCCAAAAGTACAGAAATGCAATATCACTTCCATTAACTGTGAGTATAGTCTACATAGTGTGACATTTCTGTTGCATACGACTGATTCTTGAATCTTCATGGAAAATAAATAGAAAACATATAGAGGAATACAAAGGACAGGTTAATACATGCAGACAGATCAAATCCATCTGTAAACCCACACATAAGCCAGATACTTTTCTGTGTGTTATCAATGTACAACATTTCTTTTCAACTTGGACTGGTAACCTGACCCACAGAACCCAATCCTCATCTTCACACACTTGCAAAGCAGCCATGTTTATTTACTAGTTTGATATGAACTGCCTCTAAAATGACATTTGGTGTACGCTGCTGGTAATAAAACATGGCTTTGTTCTGTTACGTGTAGAGTAAAACTGAAGCTAAAGTCAAAGTTCTGCCATTCACTTTCTTTTGCCGCCGCCACCGTTTGCCAGAATCATCACTAGCCTCATGAAGATGTTCAGTGTGTCCATGTAAATCCCCATGCACCTGCAAGATAAAGAAAATTAAACATGCAGTCTTAGTCCCATATGATGAATACATATATTTTCACAAAGTATGGTTTATCTGAAGATCCATTTTTCCTATGTGCTTGATGCCATTTGAAGTGTGTGGTCCTGTTTCCTGGAGAGACTTACGCGTTGATGGGATCAAATTTCTGTACAGCATAGAGTGGGTATGTTTCTGCCTTCTTGATGACTTTCTGTGTATCATAGAGAAGGAACATGCTGAAAAGGACCAGGCCTCCGTAGATGGCGACAGAGTATAGTCCAGCTCCAAAGGCCGAGGTGGGAGGCAGGAACATTGATCCTGGAAAAAGCCGTGAAATAATCAGCTCCTTAGGTTTTTACATCAACTTAATTGCATTTTTGCACTTACTGTCCTACAGTGTTCAGAAACTGAGCTATCCAAGAAAAAGCACTTTGTCATGGCTGCAAGATTTTTGTCAACACAGTAACTGCCAGTATTTATACATGTTGAGTTGAATGCATAGTGTTTCGTAATGGAAATTAACATTTTAAAAATACATTTAACATCTATGTTCACCTATAATTAATCCAACCTACAATAAAGTTACACTTGTTTAAAAAACCTTTGAAAATATATAATTATATAATTATCCGAGCTTCAGCACAGACTTATTCAGGAACAACACTATAATCTAAAAACCTGTAATTCATTGACTTTACTCAGATCACTGTCTGTAGCACAGCAAAGCATTTGCACTATTAACTGTCGCACATCAGAGTGAGACTTTAAGAAGTGAAACAGAGCGACACTCACCAATAGAGGAAGCAAAGACCACTCCAAAGCCAACAGCCAGTGGGCCACCCATATTAAGGAACTTCTCACTTGGGGCACACATAGCTACAGTGGACAGACCTCCCACAATGCCTGCTGTGTACCAGGCAGCCCTCATCATCAGAGGCCCTCCCAGGAGAGTGAGAGGTGCGATGACAGCACCCATGACACCTTATCAAATGAGCAAAAATCACATTCAAAAACAAAAAGTAAACAGACCCGTGCTATACACCTTGATCTTTGTAGGAAGAATACAAGTGCAGTAATTTCACACTGATGTTGTATGTGACTGCCATCTAGTGTTAAAAAGAGGGAACTACAAAGAAGAAATAAAACTGAGTAGAACATTACACGTTCATATTACGCCACAGGACATTGTGCTACAAACCTGCATGCAGCATCCACGCGAGATGTTTGGGCACTGGGCTATGCTCATATGAAATGGATCGGACCAACATGCCGGCACCAATCATGGCTGCAAAAGTTGCTCCAATTGCCTGATGTCAGAGGAAACAGGAGCCATTAATGTTAGTTACCAAAATATTAATATAAATAATTCAAATAGCTTTCAAGTTATTATAACAAGCTCTTTGGTGTATTAGCTTCCACTCTGGTGTAAAAACAAAAATGTAGCAATGAATAGTGAATTAAAATCTTCATCTGTGTGTTATTAAACTTACGAGCCAGGACCCCCTCATCATCAGACCCATAAGTGCCGGGGTCCTGCTCACAGCTACAGCTGACAGAGCAGTCAGTCCAATACTGCCTGCAAAGTACATGTAGGTGGAGTGAATCCTGTCCTTCACATACTGAGGCCAGATCCTGCACAAAGGTCAAACAAAGGTTAATAGTGGACATATTCAAATTGACCTTTGCATCAAAATTGAAAAACAGCCAATAACCTGTCCCAAAAAGATTACCCACACTGCTTTCTCAATGGCACCAACTTCACTGGACATGCCAAGTCCATAGTAGCACAAAGCTCCAAGGCCAACTGCTGCACCTCCAGCCAGAAATATTCTTCCCATACCGTCGACTAGGAAGAAAACAAAAATACTTTTATACATTTTTTATAATCACTTCACATTGCACCATAATGAAAACTCAAATACTTAACTGCCATTGCCAGATAATGTTTAATTTGTGCCTCATAACAAATAAGTCATTTTACTTGTATCAAAGAAGGCTTCCGTCAATGATAGTAGTTTATAGTTTTGAACATAATTTTAAGTAATTTAATGTAGCAAATTAATACATAATTAAATATGCAACTTGTAAATTTCACAGTATTTACTTCTAATGGCTGTGTCTGTCGCTGGCTCAAAAGCAGCTTCTTTGATCTGGTCTCTGGCCATCTTCCCACGACGAAAACCAAATCTGGCCTTAGATGAAAAACCCTGGTTCAAGAAGAACACGCATTAACAAACAAGCAATGACTGATCACATTTTAATTCTCAGCTTTTCAAAAATAAAAAATGGAATAATCTCAGAATGTGGTGTTTGGTGAACATATACTGTAAATTGCAGACATTTTTAATGTACAGTTTTATGGAAATGACTAGATTGTGTTCAGGACACCAATGACTACTACTGTGGGCAACTTTCATAAAGAGTGAAGATCAAATGAAACCAAACGACACTAATTAATCAGTTAGTCATTGAAACATTTATATCACTGCCAATATATCATATTAATAAAGATGAGAAATAGTCAACTACTAATTGCTTTGCTATAGCCCTTGAACATGGTTGAAGCTAATGTTCAATTTGAGACTTCAAACTTGCTTCAGGGAATAATATCCTGTTTACAAAACAAATGGACACATTACCTCACATTTACTATATTTCCTAGTGAAATATTGTTTCTTAAGTAAATGTTTGATGTTTTTTTTTAATGGTTGTAAATGGTAATGCAGTTTCTGATGAACACTTGTGTGGTGGCACAAGTGTTTTCATTCATGTGTTTACTGTACCTGCTGGGGCCTGATCACAGGTGTACAGGTCTTGAGGATGGGAGTTCTCAGGGCAGAGGAGCCCTGCCTCAGCACGGGATGGAGCCCGGCCATAGGGAGACTCCTCAGGCACGTCAGTCTCGCGACCAGCATGTTTACTGTCTACTATCTTGTATCAACCTGAGAGATAAAAACCGCGTCAGACACAGAAACAGTGTAATTCAATGTTGTGATTATAAATGACTGTCTGTCTGAGCACGTGACAGTCACAAACACAGTTGGGCAATAAAGTTTAAAATAACACTAAGGTAGAACGGGCAAAAAAGTGGACACAAACAAGTTTTTATCATCATATTACACAACAGTTAAGTAAGCTAACCGCTAGCCAACGTTAGCTCGCATGGTGCGTCAACGTCTAGACATATTAAGTCCCTTGGAAACCGCAGCTATTGTAGTTTTTATTAAACAGTATAAACGAACTAAACATCAACAACACATTCAATATTCGACCATGATACGTCTCGATGTAAGTAGCTGTTAATTTAACACACTTACCCGAAGTGGAGCGTTTGTAGTTCACCTTCCTAAACACAAGTGCGCAAGATTCTGACGCAACTGTTCTGCAACCTTCCTGAAAATTCTCTCTACGTCATCTTAAAGCGACGGGGTTACATTGTAGTTGGAAGCGTTTCAAAGTCAGTCCGCGTTCATAAAACCGTATTTAAAAGCATAATGTGTCATGAGTAAACATCAAAGTAGAAATGTGATATTGCTTTTCACCTAATGGCTAATTTACACAGGTCTAAAATGACAAACACTGGCAGATCCTACCTGTTTATGTAGATCTACAAATGACTTATCACTTTTAAGCATATTTTATTTTTATGCATTAGATATCTGCAGCCACATCATTTACGGCAAGTCCAAATTTTAAATTCAAGATATTTGTAATTTACCTAAATTAAAGACAGGGATACAGCAACTAGTCAGAATGGCAAAAGTAGTGTTGACTATTCAAACAGCACCAAGCTAAAATTAATTTTTAATTTTAAGTAGTTTTTTTATTTTCAGGATATTGACAGAATCTTAATTGCTTTACTACTAAAAGAAGTTGACGTTTTACTGACGTCAACTTCTGCTAAAGTAATTTTCTGGTAAGATACTCAAGAATGCCTTAAGACTGCTACGAACCACACACCTGCTCCCACAGTTGGGACGCACTAAGTGCTTTTCACCACTAGGTGGAGTGCTGTCACTTTTTTCCCTCTCAACTCCTACGTAAACATAAACTTTGCACAAATAACTACAGTTTCAGGACAAAACCCTGTTGTTTAGTGGGACGTTACTTACATGTAGTGACTTAGCGTGTCTGAGAACCGTTACTAAAGACAGCAAAAGGCAGGGGGTGTGGGTGTGGGTGTGAGGGTTCATATAAAGCGACGCGCCTCCTGTCTGAAACTTGGACCAAACTTTTCCCATGTGATTCCCAGTGTTGGAAGTAACTTGAGCTTCAGTGTGACACGCAGCCTCCTCAATCATGATTCCACCTGATCAACAGGTTTCACACACGTTTAATTGCTCTGATATTTGTGTGCATCGGATTACTCTTTGGCTCACAAGTGAAGAAATGGAATTAGTGTCTGTCCGGAGTCGCTTCTGGAAGAAAGGCTGATCAGCTTCACTGATGAACCAAAGCGGGACGCGGCAGCTGATTGTGATGGTATGTATCACAAAAAAAAAACGAGTTTGACTTGAACTTTTTTGTGTCACTAAATCCTATAAGATTTCGTGGAGATTAGTAAATAACGAGGCTACTAGAGAGTCTGTTTCGAGATGGGACTCACTGACAAATAAGTCACTTAAGGGAGATGATTTGCATGAATCCCCTTATAATGAAAGCGTGACTTCAGTTTTCTTTTGTGCCGAGACCTTGTTAACTACTGCATGACTTTAATTCCTCATTTAGCCTCTGCTGAACTTAATAAATGACTTAATGGCAAGTTTGCTGCTCTTAATTTACAGCATCATTATGCATGCATCGGCTGTGTTTTTGACTGTATACTAACCAAACTACTCTTACTATATCCCCAAATATGAAACAAATGATCAACTATAACCAATCCAGTCAAACAAAACAAAAATAGTAATGCACTTTTAGCAATATAATTTGATCCCACACAGTTGTGAGTGACTGCATTAAAGGGCTTGTAACCATAGCACCACAACAACTATTTGATGATATCAGATATGGATAAAAAAATAAAAAAATAAATAATAATAATAATGATGTGTAACTTACCTAACCATCAAGTAAGAGGACACAAAACAGAGCTTCATTGTTTTCCTTTGGTAAGTGGTATACGACACAATTTTAGATGTCCTTATATAGACAATAATGCTTTCTTATCACAGTATACATAATGTGTGGAACCCTATTAATAGATAAGTCCACCGTGTATCACGATTGGAGGCTTTCTGTTAGATTAACTTAGGCAGAGTGTACAGAAGATAACATAAGCAGATTGTTTTTATTTGTTAAAAAACACCAAAAGACTCCAAGAACAGGTTTTGTGACCTCGGACACACCTCTCCCTGCCTAAACACCCCAGACAGACAACTTTAGCTTTAACTACAACAATTTCATAGTTACTTTATAATCATATTTAACCATTATACAGTATATTGAGTTACAAAAGTGCACCCTATGTGGGAAGTCACTATATACGGCTACCACATAAATGTATTCTAACAGCATAAAATGCAGTGTACATTACAGATATTACTAAGATAGACACCACTGTATAAGAAGAAAAGAACATTTACAGCTGACAAATTCCAATCACACAATAGTTAAGTGTGACCTAACCCTACTCCGCTATTATATTTAAAATATTTTTGTGTAAGAATAATAACATAAACACAGTAGATGTGAAATAATGTAAGGAAAAATGAAAACTTCATACTGTTGGTATAGGACATTGAGAGACATTCACATCACAGTCTCAAGCAGAATGTGCTCGGCTGAGTGGTGTTTAATTTGCCTTCGAATGAGATGTACATTAAATAAAAGGCAGCTATTAAAAGCGTTTGTTACAAGATGATAAATAGTGCAGTGGCGGTTTTGTTATGAGCTGATGATCAAACATGTCATATGCCTCAGTGGTTTGTGAATATTCAAGAATGTCAGCTCATGTGTGTATTTTTTTTTTTACTTTACACACCAGATGTAATAAGGCGAGATAATTGGTCTACATCTAATTTACCATATAAATGACAAAACCTCAGACCACTTATTTTCTTGATGAATTGATGTAGATTTTTCCTTATTTCAGATCATATTCAGAGAAAACTACAAATGCTAAACCTAGTGTTGTAAATGTAAGATATATCTTTGTTAGTAAGCACTCCCTCATGTCTTATTCACTAATTCCCAGTGTTTGTTTTCATTTGTCCATGTACAGACAATGCAGAAAGTAAACTACCATTTTCACATCCTCTGTTTGTTCCCCTAAATAACCTGTGATTGTGTTCACACAATGTGAAATGACAAGAAACTGAGAAACTTCCTCTGATGCAACCGACTGACCAACCAGTTCCAGTTCTACATGACTTGTAACATCCAGGGGCTTAGCCACTGACCCAAGTGACATGTGAATGACCTGGGAGTTTATGTTCTGTGATCTCAATGCACAGCTGGGTTTAGAGTCACTCCTGTGTAAAGGGACTATTGTGGTCGAGGCATGCGGCAGGGTGGTGCAAGATGGAGCTTATTTTTCCTCCCGGTGAAAACGTGTCCCAGCGTACCAGCTGCTCACCTTTTCATTACAAGCCGTTCCACGTCAACAGTGCTCTATTGGAGCCCGAAACTTACCATTCCCTCCCAGAGAATTTCACAGGCAGCAGCCAACCATTCCCCATGTTTAGACTGTAGTCACTCAGACTTGCTTCTGTGCTCAAAACTCACCCAGGACAGAAAGCTGCTTTGGGATGTGAGGACCTGGGCCTCCAGATGTGTTACAAAGACAAACAAAGATTCACGCTCATCACAATCCAGAAAATCCTGTTTGTGTACGTGGCTTTTCACTTCTGCTGCTTGTTTTGTGTCAAACACGACAATGTTGCAGTTGTGAGTTCAAATGTTGTTCTGCTGCCCATGACTCTGCTGATTATTAGCAGCAGTTTTATAGATGAGTCAGGCCTGAGGCAAGGTCTGCTACCATTTAACAGTGATCCAGACACACTGAGGATTCCGTTTTCCCTTTCAAAGCTGGTATAGACATCTGTCCTTTTAGATTACACCAAGCACAGGTCTGAACACTCTCGATCCTTCCTGAATGCGACCCCAGATCTGATCACAGAAACATGTGGCCACATTCCTGAGCTGCATGACAGTCTGCCCTCAGAATGCAATAGAATTTGGCCTCCTGAGCTGACGTCATCTGACCAGCACTTATCAGTGGCCATTCGTTTATTTATTTGCAACCACTGCCAACATATTAACACTGCTGCCATATGATTTCCTCTTCCTCTGTCTCCATCACTCATGCATAAACACACAAACAGCAGACATATTTGTGCAGTCAGACATGGTAAAAGACACCATTTTGTTCTTGCAAACAGTAACAACATTCGTGTACAGCCGTCGTTCATGTGACTGGATCATTTTCCAAATAGTCATAATGAAAGCCTCATCTTCATTAGACTGCCCACTGCCTGCCCTCTGCAAACTTATAAATGTACTGAAACTCCTCCAGGCTCACTGCTCTACAATGTATGGCTCTCTCCTCCAGTCTCAACACCGTGCAGCTTCACGTTTCTCTGCATTTGGACATGTGTTGCCTTCAGTCTCAGGTAGTACGTTAAAAGCACAAAGGCATATTATGGGGAAGCAGCAAGTCATTAGACCATCACCAGCTGGTCTACTGTACCAGCAGCACACGTTGAAAAGATCTCATCCCAGTGCTGACATAGAGGAGCGGCTGTTTGGACCACAGACCACACTGCCACCTCAGAACCTTTAAGCAAACTCTTGCACAACAACAGATCAACAAGTCATAAAATGACTTTTTCAATTCTATAACAACTATTATCAAGCATTCTTTGCTTTTGCTCTCCTTTCTTTATTGTTATAATACTCCTAATATATTGTTCTTTGGCCAGTTTTCCATAAGCAAACCTCTCCTGCAGCAATAGTATTTCTACTTCATAATTTCTTCTGTCCCCTCCATTTAGAGGGACTGAAGAGAGATGCTACCTCTCATCTTCCTCATTTACTACTCTAGTTATGTGACCATGTTTTCTTGTTCACACTTATGGCCTTGCTGTTTTTTTCCGCAGTCGCTTCTGCAAAGACTGACTCATTCAGTGCACCAGTCTAGCGTGGTGGGTGGGCATGTTCCTAAAATGCACTGACGCTCTTAAAGATAACAAGGACTTCCTTGTGGGAAAGACTTTAAGTTCCACCTTTCCTAGTTTTAACTTCTCGAGATATGATATTTTTGTGTCAAGGTAAGTTTTTGTCTTGATGCGTTTGCACAGTAAGTAAGAAAAAGACTACACCAAAACCACAACTCTGAGACAGCATCACACTGCAGCTAACCACATGCAATAATAGACTCTCAACTTCCTGATTTCAGCAAACAGTTGAAACGAAAACTAACGGCGTTCAGACAGAAAGAATTGAGACCAAGCAGGCACTCACAGTCATACTCAAATGTGCAAAATGTGTAACTGACAGGTTGATGTGCATTTCATTTACAGGGTGAAACATCCCCTACAGCGAGGAATACAAATAACTGGAAGGCTCTTTAAGAAGGCGACTGGAGACTTGGGAGATTGGCAGAACCTATTAAGAAGAAGTCTGTAAGAGCATATCCAGACACAGCTACTTCCAAGAATGAGGATCAAATACACAATATCCATTGTCTTTTTTGTGGCACTTGTTATCATTGAGAAGGAAAACAACATTATCTCAAGGTAAGTCCATTTTAGTGAATCAATAGAGCGTGTTTTATGTTTTTCAGTAGGATTGTGTGTTTATTTTTCCCTAAACTTTAAAGGTATAGTACAAAAGGTCCTCGAGAAACATAAAATTGCTTCAGATGTGGAGTAAAATAACAAAGTAATTTATTTATGTTGATTTTAAACAAGTGTCCCTTGTAACACTTGCAGGGTGTCAGATAAGATGACCTTAAAGGAGACACCTCAGACTCTACTACAGCAAAATGGCTTCTCCCGCATAGTGCTAAAGGACAATGTTTCATTTTCTTCACTCAGCAAGATGGACTCAGCCCTGACGATGCGGCGTCTGGAGAACTACAGCAAGCACCAAGAAGTAATACCAAGAGGCAAGAAACACATCCTCTTGTTAGCCGCCACAAGGACAGGTTCTTCGTTTGTGGGAGAGTTTTTCAACCAGCAGGGCGACAACATGTTTTTCTTGTTTGAGCCACTGTGGCACGTGGAAAAGATGCTCACACTGGACACTGGAGGTACTAACGCCACAGCGTCAGCCAAGGCGTTCCGGGATGTGCTCCATCAGCTCTTACTGTGCGACTTCTCCTTCCTGGAGAGTTTCATCCAACCCCTCCCTGTGGACCATATTACCACCACCCTCTTCCGCAGGGAGTCCAGCAGCTCTTTGTGTGACGAGGCGGTCTGCAGCCCCTTCATCAAAGGGGTTTTTGAGCGCTATCACTGCAGAACCAGAAGGTGTGGGCCACTTAACCTCACCATGGCGTCTCAGTCCTGCCTCAAGAAAGAACACATAGCCATCAAGTCAGTGAGGGTGCGCCAGCTTGATACCCTTCGACCTCTTACTGAGGACCCGCGTCTTGATGTGAGGTTCATTCAATTGGTTCGGGATCCTCGGGCTGTACTGGCCTCGCGCATGGTGGCCTTTGCTGACATGTACAAGAACTGGAAGCAGTGGGCCACAGATGGGGATGAAACCATTGATGAGGATAAGGTGAGGAAGCTGAAAGGGAACTGTGACAACATCAGGATGTCTGCAGAGGTTGGCCTAAGTCAGCCACCGTGGCTGCGTCAACGCTACATGCTAGTGCGGTACGAGGACATAGCTCGGTTTCCCATGAGGAAGGCATCAGAGATGTTTGGGTTCACTGGAATCCCGTTCACCCGAAAAGTGAGACACTGGATCTTAAGGAACACTCAGGCGTCCAAAGAGGCAGGAGGCATTTACTCCACACAGAAAAAGTCTTCAGAACAAGTAGAGAAATGGAGGTTTAGTTTACCTTTCAAAATAGCCCAGGTCGTACAGGATGCTTGTGGACCAACACTGAAACTTTTTGGTTACAAATTTGTGAACAGTGAAGAAATGCTGACAAATAAGTCTATTAGTTTGATTGAGGACAAAGTGTTCAACTTTTCATAGACTATGGAACATGAACTCCTGATGCAGGAAAACCAACAGTTCTGAAAACCCTTGAATTACTGATATTTATTAGGATCTTTTAACCTGATACAAAGAGCTCCGTTTTCCTACTTTGCTCCAAAATAGAGCTCTATTTTCACACTTTGTCAGTGTGTTATTTAAAGTGATTTCTCACTGGTTTAAATAGTAATGGCAAAGACAATGTTTGTTTGAACTATTAAAGCAAGAATGTTAAATGTTGACATGGGTATGATGAAAACAGAGAGCCAGAGTATCTATCTGTTCTTTGCACTCTGAATGACTTTCTCTGTCTAATACAGTGTCGTTGGCTTGGGCTAAATTTATTCCTTAGGTAGTAATGCAAACTGTTTATACACCAAAAAAAACTTGAAATGACTTGGAATGCATTGCAATAAAGAAAGAAATGAATGAACGCAGATAAGCAAACAAAAAAGCTTTGTAATACAAGGGCTATTTCAACACAGAGACAATGTTCCATGCTAAGCATATTTAGTTTTATCTTGCCAAGAAGTCATAAAGACTCTAAATCTGAATGTTCTCCACAGGTTTTTTTTTTCCTCCTCTGCAGATTTACTTTTCTTACGCTGTACATGCAAGTATTTGACTGACCAAAAATTGTTTGAATTTGTCCTCTGGATTGTGAGGGCCCTTTCTGTAAAACAGATGTTTACACTGCTACTGTATGCATGCATTCCATCTGCAGCTGGTTTGCAGGATTGTGTGAGGTTTGTCAGCAGGTTTCGGTCTGTTGACACAAGTCTCTTGGCTGGTGATAAAAAGGGGCCCCCGATATTCTGGCTTGCCAGTCTATTTGATGATCTTCCGGTCTGTCAATGATGCATTTTCTTTTGTCACACACTTTTTTCACTAACTTAAAGGTACTTTATGTAAGAAATGTATTATATTAAGTCATAAAATGACCATGCTATGTCGATAAGGTTAAGAAAACTGGCTTCACTCAAAACAATGGTGCAGGTAGTATATTCACAAAATAAATGTTTTATTTGTGGGCCACAAACTTTGCTTTTGCTTTGGTTGGGTCATTTTGGTCTGTTGCACCAACTGCTGCCACCCTGCCCAATAATGCAGCTCAGAGCACTTCAACACCGGGGATGCCAGCAGAGTGAGCAGAGAGCAGCTATATGTTAAGCATCAGAAACGATCAACGATCAATTGAACCTATTAACCAAATAGGTTGAATACTCACAGAAATGAAACAGATGGTAGGACAGCTTGTGCACGTGCAAGGGATCACCAAGGTTAGAAAGGCCACTCTGGATATCTGCAACACATTTTTGACAAAATATTTTTACTCATAAACAAAAATGTCACCTCATGGAAGTGCAGGTGGTAACAAAGTCAATAGGATTCATGAGCTAGAGACCACATACACACACACAGACAAAATGTTGTGATACAAATATACTGGAGCCTCAATGACCTCCTGTTTGTTTGCTGCTCAGTACCGGTTTCCATTTGAATTGCATATAAGAGAATGTTGACCTTCTTTGTGTGCTTTGTGCTGAAGGGTATCTATAAAAGACGTGCACAGATCATTTCATATAGCTGCAGTTGTCAAACAACCACACTGATTTCCAAGCATCTTCAGTGCACCTCTTGCTTTTCTGGTCCTATCTTAACCAAATGTTTAGGGTTTGTACACACTGGCTGGTTTGTCTCTGAGGTGGTGAGAAGGAAGGATACTGTGGAGGCAGCAGCCTTGACATCCAGTGTATTTACCACTGTGGGCCTGGCTATTTAAGTCTCTAAACCTAGTAATTACCCCAGTTTTACATATAATGTGGTCCAAGTCATTTTGGTCCACCTGACCCCACCCACTTACAGAAATACAGTTTGTACAATCTCTTTCTTCTCCGTCTCTCTCTCTGTTCCCTTTTTACAATAACTTTTTTGGCCCAGACTTCCCTTTCACACACTGCTCAGGTAACATGCATGAGCGCACTTGAATCAACAGATCACGATATGATCAGTTTGAGCAGGTTGTTTTACTTTTTGGCAAAAGTGTTGCCAGGTCTGCCGCATCCCAGCGCAAAACTAATGAGGAGAGGTTCAGCGTTCATAAATGGCTTTATGTGGGACGTGCGGAGGGTGGAGTCACTGTATGGTTAAGCAAAATATAGAATAACCACTTTCCACTGAATTAAAGCCTGCTCAACCCCCTCCAACCACCCCCACTCAGCGGTGGAATGAGGGCATTTAGGTAACCCCACCCTCCTGCTCTGTTATATGGTACCCAGCCACATCAACCAAACGGGGTTTGAATTAGGTTAAACAGCCTGAATCTAAGACCTGAATGATGCCATGCTGTAAGAGCTCTGACAAACAGGCATCATCGTTGATGTGGTTCAGACTCATTGCCTGGCTGCACATAAAACTGTGCTGTTGTAGACAGTAATGATGGTTCGGGAGAAGACATAAATCTAAATTCACACTAAATTATCTCACACAGAGGAATCCAATAAAATCAGGTTGTTGCATGTGATAATGACTGAGGGAGTATGGAGTGGGGAAAAGACTTTCATTGCGCAGCACTAACATACTAGCGTACAACTGATGACTGACGAGCAGACGGATGAGGCACTTTTTGTCTGTTATGTAAAGTCATATACTTTCTCATCTTTGAACCATTTCCCAACTGTGCATACAATCTATACAGGCGGCTCTTCAAATTCATCAGCAGAAGCTGCTCGGTTGAAAACGTTGCATAAGAAGCACTTCTTGGCCAATATCGCGCCGTTTCAAATAAAAGACGGGGGGATTCGTCAGCATTTATTGACACAAGATCAAGTGTCAAATTCTCGCCGTTGTTAAAGCCAGACATTTGTTAGATTTAGTGCTTAACCAGAAAAGGGGTAACCTGGAGATTTATGACTGCTGTTAATTTCGTTTTTTTAGTTTGTTTGAACCACATGCAACCACAGACAGACATCAAACATCTAATGCGGTTTGGCTTCACTGCCATGGCAAGTTTCTCAAAGCAGTAAAGAAACGCCAGTGTGTCTTCAACACAAACGAACATAACAGCCCAAACTTATCTACTGTATGTACTGTACATCACGTAACCTCCTTTAATCCTCCACTGAGCAGAAATTCAATAACTGAAGGCTCTAAAAGTCATTGTTGGGCAATTTTGTAATAAAGACATTAATTTGCACAACTTATTGAAATACTGAGCATACATTTTCTTTGTGACGTGACATCTGACACTCTTTTTTTTTGGAGCTCTCTGGATGGAGGTTCAGTGTGGTTGACCAACCCATAAAAGCTTTTGACAGAGCGGAAACGGATGCCTATTTTCTCTGGATTTAGATTCAGCTTAACACATGAAAAGTGACGGCAAGATGTGGATGGAGGTTTAAGCTGTCTGACCACTGCAGCCACTGAAATGTATTAAGAAAGATAATAAGTTTTGTCGTGAGTGTGACAAATCGAGAGCCAGATTTTGATCCAAAATGTTTTCAGAGGTGTTCAGAAAATCATACTATTAAAAATAATACTACTTGAATACGACCAAAACTTTTTGGATACAAATTTGGAAGCAGTGAAGAAAAGTTGGGTGTTTTATCCTGATACAGAGATCCCTATTCTTCTGTCAGTGTGTTTTTTTAAAGTTATTTTTAACTGATTTAAATAGTTTGGCAAATATTGACAAAATATATGACGAAAACAGAGAGCCAGAGTATCTATATCTGTTCTCTGCAGTCCAGATTAAATTCTCTGTCTAATACAAACACTGGCATTGGCTTAAGCAAATCTCATTCCTTGTAGTGTCTGTGTTCTTGTGTGTAGTACAGTATATGAGCTGTTTTTCAAACATTCCGGTTCCTCCTTTCGTTAAAGTTTGCTCTACAACTCCATAGCTAGTAATGCAAGCTGTTTATAAATATATAAATTAAACGGCCCTTTGTTTCCAAATAAAGTAAACGTCCTCTCCCACTTGGTTTTCTCCTGATTTGCCTTTGTTTTCACTGGAACACACGTTATCATTTTCATTATGAACTCAGTGTTTATACAGAGCATACTGCCAAGCCCTCCACCCAGTCCACCTAGAAAACCTAAAGTGCTACTTCCACCCTTAAACCCTAAGAATAACTTAAACATTTCATGGGTTTATAGCACTGAGCCCCCTGCAAGAAAAACAATAGCTTTGTGGGTTAAGGAAGAGTTTAAGTAAATAGCAGAGGTCAGGTCAGCAGGTGGTGTAAAGTAAACTAGATGACAAAGTTCTACTCTGATTCTCAGTGAATAGGTGTCATTCACATATTTACTCACTGTCTCTGGCCTTTGTTCTATAGGTGGAAATATACTTATCATGCATGTTTGAATGTAGAGTCACTGAGTCACTGTTTCTGTAAAGCCAGAAAAGCCAAATACATTTTTGTGATTTATGTATTTTTTTTCAAGTATGCAAGTATGAAAATTAAATGCTGGTGAGACAAAAGTTGGTTGTAAGGGCACTGACGTTAACATTGTGCATTTTCGTCATTCAGACTTATCTCAATTTTCCGTATTACAGAAAACGATCATGTCTTTCATTTCCTGTCTGGCGTGTAACTAAAGTGCACAGCTCAAATAAAAAAAAGGACCTAATGTAGGTCTCCAATACAAGATATGCCACCATTTGCATGTTGAATGAAAGGTTTGTGAAGGAACTGTTTCCTCAGCTAGATCTGGTGAGCATACTAATACAAAGCCTCAGTCTTTCCTTACATCAATACCTCCTTTTGTGTCGAGCACCAAGCTAGAGCAGAGAGGTCCTTAAAAAAATTTAGAGCTACTGAATGGGTCGCTCCATTTGTCCCACTCTGATGGCTTTGCTCCAAACTCCAAGTAAGTGGCCTTCTACTGCCACTACAAGGCACAATAAAACAGACATTACAGTTTAGGGCTAACAGGAGCAGATGGAGTGGGGTGACTAATGAGGAACATCAAGCATTGGAAGAGAATCTCCTCATTTGCCATAAGATGTGGCAAATGTGGCACTTATGCATTTACCCATTATAGATTAATCTCCTGCTTCTACAGTGCAATGACAGGCCTTTTCTTGTTTGATATAAAAGACGCCATGTGAGCACCACCCATCTGATGCTGTTGCGTGGCTGCCGTTGATAGAAAGATCCAAAAAAGTGTACAGAGAAAGACCAGAATGACCACTGGAAGCCTCTTTGTTTTTTTTGTTTTTTACAAAAGCAGGAAACAGAACTGCAACCATCCAAAGAGTCAAAATTGTCGGCTTTCATTCCCACCTTTCCGCTCACTTAGACGTTCGTTTCTTCTTAAAGCTACAGAAACAAAGACTCATTTGTGTTCCTCAAGGCACAACATGCACCACTGACTGAGGAATGGAGACGGTTTATTTTGAGTTCAAGTTGAACAGTAATTATAGACTGTGGCATCCTGTTGTTGGACTCTGAATTTAGAGTTGCCATAGGAAACGTGGAGAATTTTCTTTTTAATATATTTATTATGCGGAGATAATTTTAATATCGGTCAGTGACAAGAATAGAGCTGTATGAAAGTTATGCCTATGTACACATCTGACCAATGACCACTGTGCCAAAAAACTGAACTCACCCCCGTCATGTGTGCCACACCACAGGAGGCTAGCAAAAAAACCCCAGAAAAGTCAGCTTTAATGTTGCCAACCTCCACTTGTATACAGTTGTAAGTTTTGATGGAAATAAATAAACCACCTACTACAGTGTGAACTAAGTCTGTGCTAACAATAAATCTGTCAGAGCATGAAATCCCTAAATGGCTTTCTTCTCCTTTCAAACGGCCTCCTCTCAAAGTGCACTGTAAAAAGCCTTGAGAGAAGTAAACACCACAGGAAACAAGGCAGCTCTTTCCACAGAGGCCACTCGTTCCCTCTGATTTAGGCAGCAGGAAGGGAACATTTTCATACCTTTGCCTCAGCCATTTTGCGTACACAGAGCTGCTCTATTTCTAGTGCACACGTTTGTGGTCTTACATGGTCAGACGATGCAGATAAGGTGCATTGAGAGGCCAAAGCCTCTAAAAAGCTACAATTGACAGACTTACTGCAAGTTTCTTATCTCAAAGTGAGAAGAAAACAACATGTATCCACATTGTTTCCATCAAATCTAAACCGAAGCTCAGAGGGGACAGAGCTTTTTCTGTTTGTGGAACAATCTCCCACTGCATTTGAGACATTGGTTTTATCTTTATTGTTTTTATTGTATGACTTGTTTGTGTTTTTATACTTTCTGCAGTATTTTATTGTTTGTTCTGTAGGTCTATTAGGTCTTATGTTTCTATATTGTGTTTTGCTTTATTTATATCTGATGTACTGCACTTTCTTTTCTGCTGTTGTTGTTTTTAAAGTGCTTTATAAATAAAGTTGGATTGGATTGTTCCCATCTCAAGAAACATGCGTCTTTGTCTCATATAGGTCAAGCTGGTTTGTAGTTCTACTTACAGAATGTTTCATCACATTTGATACATACAGAAATATAGTTAGTTAATATGGACGAGGAAATGTGTTAAACGTATATGGAATTGATACAATTGTTTATGTTTGCATGGAATTGAATTAAAATAAAACAGATATTGGTCTATATTTAAATTGTATTGGGATGGATAGGGTAACGTTCATATACTAAGTGAAAGAGGGGGTAGAAGTAAAAACATGTCTTATTTGTGTGTGTGTATTATTTTACATGTTCAAATTAAAGGAATTACTAGCTTAGCTCTCAGATAGCGTCACACAACTAACGTTTTCGTCAACCACTACAGGGCCTCTGTCCAAAGACAAAGTACACTGAGATAAAAAATGGCATGTGATAAAATCATCCCAAACAATCTGCGATGTAGTTTGCCAGACAGGATGGAAACTTTGGTAGGACAACAGGACGGGAGCCACAAATCCCACACAGGACAACCACGGCTGGCCCCAGAGCAGTATCGCCTGCAGCTACACAAACATCTGTGTGGCACTAGAATGTGAAGAACAGGTGGTAAAGGCCAGAGCTCTTCATTAAAGCCTGATGACAGATAAGCACAGAATTCAAACGTGCATATGACTCACAATGTATGGTTGTTCTCTTTAACTATGATAAGTGAGCATTTACAGCCGGCACTTTATCAAGTACACATGGTTAAAACTAACAGGCAACACTGTTTAATTTGTTCAATTGCATTAGTTTAAGCTGCAGCCAAAGCATTGCATAGATTTTATTTCACATTTACATTTACCTCTGTGACACCATCCTCTATAATGGGTGGACAGGAGGAGTAACCTGAACTACAGCTGCCCCTTCATTCCTATCTTGGCCAAGTGCCTCCCCCCCAGCTCGTATTTACCCACCTTCAACCATGTTGGTACTTTGTTAGCTTGTGCAGGAAAGAGGCCCTTCAGAGGGGGAAGACACACCTCGACACTTTTCCAAGGATGGGAGCTGAAATTCAAGGATACTAGAACACCTAGTCTCCCAGGAACTAAGGGAAACTGTGTTAAAAGAAGACAAAGCTGATTTATTTATTTTATGGGATCAATATGAATTTAAAATGCACAGCAGGGTGTATCATAACACCAGATTTTCTCATAGGATTCTAATTGGTGTATATGTAAATTGGCTCAAAGACAGATGTAAGATTGAAGAATGATTTACAGGTAAACACACAGCTGCGGTGAACCCTGTCCTGTCCCTCAGCCTGGCTGTAGGTCCCTGCACAAATGTCAAAGGAAAAGGGCAACTCTACAGACAATGGATGGAAGGATGGAAGGAAACATACATACAATTGTTATTGACTGACCCAAACTAATTGCTTTGGTTATATTTTCATTTACGCAGATCATTTTAGAGATAAAAGCATGCCACATAAAAGTGGACACCAGTGTGAATTTTCAGCTTCAAACACTGAAATTGTGCAGGTCAATTAGTTTAACTTTTCAATGAGCTGTACTTAAAGATAAGAAAGTAACAAAGAAGGTTAAGCTCTGTCATCACATGTGTTATCATGTGCGAACATGTACGTTATTTAAAAAAAACCTTGTATATAAATGTGTAACACATCATGTAATGATAACTAAAGGCTTATGTATTACACTAAAATAGCTATGATATATAATGTACATACTGTATTATCTATCTATCTATAACCTTTAGTTATACAGGTTACCCCACTGAGACACGGTCTTATTTTCAAGAGGACAGACAAGATTCCCTCTTCAGTGACTCTAAAAGAATTTTAAAATCTGCTGAGGGAATCAAGAAAGATCAACAGCTTGAGACTCTAGTGAAGCTTGTTCCAGGTTGAGGGGGCAGAGGAGGAAAATTAATTTTCATCACAAAAGTGATGAAGTCCTGGGAACATAAGCTATGACTGGACTGAGTAAGTAACATGTAGGACGATAGATATGTGGGCAACAGGCCTAGGACAGATTTCTAAATAAATGTCTTTGCACAGACAATGATGACCAGCTGACCAGAGAGTACAAGGTGCAATGATGTGTGAGGAGCCTACAGCCAGTAGTGAATCTATGACCATCCAACACAAGAAGAGCTTGAGCAGAGGCATTCATAGAAATGATATCTCCATAATCAAGAAGGGGCAAGAAAGTGGCAGCAACACCAAAAAATGGATCCATGAATAGCTTTAACTTTATACTGGTATAATATAATACATGAAATGAATAGTTATGTATAGACACTGAAAGAAAATGTGTGTTGGTTTCTGTAAGCAAGCTACTAAGTCTGAATATACTCTGCTGTTAGATCAACATTCAGCTGTGCAGTTTGTTTTACTTGGTATGGTCAAAAAAGTGTTATAAAAAGTGAAGTATATCATACATTTAGCTTTCTAGACATCCCTGTGGGAAAGTGAAGGGAACTCTGTTAAGGCGGAATTATAAGAGATAATTCATATGTTTATGTTTTGACTCGCACGTCAGAAAAGCAGCGTAAACAACCGCAGCACAACTGCAGCCCTTAAAACTACCCCAAAAACTCTCAGCTGACGTGCAAACTTTAAACACAAGGGGAAATGTCCAACCTTCAATTTAGCTTTACAAGTAAAACCAAGCAGTCTCTGGTTTGAGAGAGTCAGTGATTTTCAAACAAAAAATACAGAAAAGCTCTGGTACAAACTCCCTCGCTGCTATATACAACACTATAGGGTTGGTTTTGACAACATGCTAACACTTTTCCATGCAGACCACCAGAGGAAAGTGAAGTGAAACGTGTAACATCCGCTCCTGGAAAGTGCACATGACATGTCTGTTCCAAAAAACCTGTTGTTTTTCATTGATAATACAGTACATTCCTCTGTTTGAAACATTTGCTGTATGGAATTAAAAGGCCAGGCTGCTCCTGTAGAGGTCAGTGTACTCCAACATACACGAGTATTCGCTGAAACTGGTCATCCTCCATGACTCCCAGGCAGACTTACCTCTCACTAACTTGTATTCTTAACTTCTCTGTGTGACATCATGATGTTCCTGCCTCCAACAGTGTGTGAAATGAAGTGAATGTGAATGAGTTGTAGTTGACTCCACAAGCTTATAAACAACGAAGGATACAGAAAGAACAAATAAGACCATGACCCCTCGTAACTTAGAGGTGGAATTGGGTGGTATGATGGGTCAGAAGCATTTTCTACTAATTGTCATAGGTTACAAATACGCCACATTTGCACAAAGGCAGCAGCTACTCCAAGTCTTAATTGTGACTGCTAAAAAGCAGTCATGGCTTCCCCCTGTCTGTCTGAGCAATCTGCATGGTGTCTTCTATGATTGCGTCCCGATTTTCTTTGACGAGGAAGTGTGAGGAATACCTTCAAAGGCATGTGCGCCCCACCAGCACTAATCCCCACTTAATGGCCAGCAGAAGCAACAGACCCCAACAACCTCACATCCTGCACAAGTCTCATGACCATAATTCCTTTGCCAGGTTTTTTTTTTTTTTTAAAAAAGCACTCAGCAGCCTAAATTAAATAACTGCGTCAGCAACGCTACTTTCAGCTGTAATGATGATTACTGAAGGAATAATAAATACTATTTTAAGTATTTCACATACGGAATGAGGTGTGAAAAAAGAAACAGGTAGTGGAAGATATACAGAATCAAAGTTACTTTCTTTTTGTATACAGTTAATGACACCAAATAATCTCTGAAATGCGTGTTTTGATTCCACGAGATTAATCCACAATATTTGATAGAATACTGACTTCAAGATTTAAGCATTTCAGGGTCAAATGTGGTGGAAATTCTGATGCATTTCTTTTCAAACTCAGACAGAATGAGTGTTAAAATATACATTCTTTCTTTTTCTTTTTTTTCACTGGGCCTGTTTGTTTTTGCACAGCCAATAAAAACGTGTGCAGTGGTGATTAGTGATAACTTCCCTGATGGCAGGGCTGAGGCTGTTGAAGTGGTTTGTTCCACTGACGCTGAGAAACAGACGCAGCTCTCCCTGCTGGCCCCAGGCTGAACCAACAGACCGTAATTGGACTCACAACCCACCAATTTACAGAATTAAGGAGACATCAGCCTGTCTTATTCTGCTGATTTGTGCCCAAGACAAACACATTTTTATAAGAAAAGGTCTGAGGCTTTTCTTGTTGACAAAAAGTACAAGTGAGGTTCTGATATATATATATATATATACTGTATATATCTATATAGGCATCACTGCTGTGAGGAATTTTGTGTAGACCCTTTAATCAATTCCCAATTAAATAACATCCATTAGGTTGTGGAATACTAACGCATAGATTTCTGTGCAGAAAGGGGGGACCCCCCCCAATTAACGCTTTAGCGCTTCAAAGTCAAATATTTACACCAATACAAGCACAATTAATTGGGATTAATATAGTGAAGCATGCATGTTGTTGCTGCACACATGTAGAACAGATGCCACTGAGCCTTGGGGAAGCGCAAACACTTCACTTTCACGTCGCTGATCTCTCTGGCTGCTTTGCAATGATTTAGCATTTGTTCAAATTATTCAGACATCACAGTTTGTGCCATGTGACCTGTCAGTGCTCGTTACACGGCGGAGACGCCTGAGGAGATCTGACACGTCCAGGCCACTGCAGACACTCGGATGGCTTGAGATCACTAATGTTACAAACAAGTTTAAGATGATGTGTTAAGAAATGTTAAAAAATTGGTGGTTTTGAATAAATTATTGATTAAAAAAAAAAAATTCTATACTGGGCAAAGTACTTAATAGTTGAAATATTTCCATAATTTAACCATACAAATAATTTAACACCTCCATGATTCAGTGCTTTCCAATGCGTTACTTATTTATTGATGTATATAGTTGAAGAAAATAATTTCTCTCTAAGGTTGCAAACACTTTGATTGGTAATTTCTGACTTGTTTGTTCCCCCTCTTACAATATTTATGCCGTCTGAAATGGATATCAAGACAGTTTCCAGCTAATGGGAGAAGAGCTTGCACTCGAGCTCAGCAAGGAGATCATCTATTGGTCACACTGCAAAATTGTTGAATCTTTAATCGCTTCACCTTTTGGCTAATTCATAATTTAGTGAAGTGGGAGTGAGGCGTTTCGCTTTTCCGGGCTATGGCCCGCTAAGTGAAATGGTGTGGAAAGTGTGAGGTCATTAACCTGTGCCAGGTATGTTCTCTCCTAATAGTGGGGATAATATATTCCACCCAAGTGTGACAAAAAAGAGCAAAAACTTTCTTTTGCTCTTAATATTAAGTTGATGTTCTTCCTTATTTTTCTATTTGCATATATTCTTTTATTTTGAAATTCTGTTGTCCAATGTACTGTGAACGAGTGGAACACACACTTTTGCCATCATTTGGATGGTAATGTGATTTTTCATCCAACTCGAAAAACACACAGATATTTCATATACAGTGTGAAATACAGATATTCATTTTAACCGTATGTAATGCATATGATCATAAATGCAGCTCTGTAGATGCTAATTTCTTTTATTACATGAAACCAGTCAATATCAGCTACAAAATAAAATACAGTAACCCTAAAACAATAGCTCAGTTTTCCATTGATAATCTGAGTTTACATTTATTCATTTTTGTGTATGTGTATCTAAATTTCTGATTCTATTTTCACTTGTACATAAAATACCTTATTTGTTAATATAGTGTTATGTATTGTAATGTATAGTTAACCACTCCCTGTGCCTTTTTACTATATGTATTTATTCATATCAATTATAGTTCTACAGGATAATGCAGGTTGTGTTTCCATAATATCATATTTTTTGGGGCATCTTTTCTTTGCCTTCACCGCCTGCATATTATTTCAATATGTTTAATGTTTTCGCAGAGGCCCCCGTGTGACAGACGAGGCCATAACTCTGATGTTTATCGATCCTTCAGCCTTTGTTGAATTTATTTCTACAAGTCTATACAAATCTGTTTCTGTGCAGCCCATTGTACCAGAGGGGTTAATGTATTATACAAAGTGTTCAGATCAGGGATTAGATTTTCCCCCCAATTCCATCAGTCAATTCTCGGTGCTCTCCGGAGCATTCATCATTTTGACAGTTGCAGATAAGGCAATTATTTTCCTCGAGCAACTACAAAATGTAGACAAGTGCTTCTTTGACAGTGTGTCTGTTTGAGGGGGGAACACAAATATTATTCCACCAGTCACTGATGGCACACATTGCTTGCTACAAAGCGATATCCTCTGTAACACAAAGGGAAACAGATGTTACAATCATTTGTGTGTCCTAATGCACAAGTGCATTTCTTCTCTTCTTTTTTTTTTTTTTTTTTACAGTGAATTGATGCCCCACGCTGCAATTCAATACGGCATTTGCTGTTGATTTCTGCCTCTGTGGTAAATACATATTGGCCATGACTGTTGTTAATAGCATTCTGCTTATGTTTTAATTATCATTAAACACCAATTTGATCCATTTCTACATTCTCTGTTTAAAAAACAAAGAGGGAAACAGAAAAAATGTAAATAGAAAATATGCACACTAACAAAATACAGCATAATAAAATAATATATTTTCACACAACTGTGCAAAGAGTTGATGACAGTGGTATAAAAGCACATAATGGTCACAGTGCTGACCCTAGATCTGTTTACTCAGCAGGATCTGACACACAAAAGTTGTACCACATCAAATGAGTCCTACATGAAGCAAGGAGCTTTGTGCAATCTGCTCGACAAACCCCTGGGGGGCAGCAGACGACCTTCATTTCTACACCAGAGTGTGCGACTGCTTATGCCTGACTTACACCACTGCCACCCACACTGCTCAGACTCAAGCCAGGGACATGATTCACTCTGCTAATAAATCCTCCCAGACCAAAGTTTGCTTCTACAATCAAATAATCAAAGATGTCAGAGACAGAAACTTCTGTTTCTCCCTCTGTTTTTATCAGATGAATCACCAGCAAGCTTGAAATAACACGAGGTCTTAAATCAAAGCTTGTTTCATGTAGATAACAAAAGAAAATCTGTTGATACGCAAAATAATGTCAATGAATCAACGGAATTAGTTGAGAGTATTTTTTAAGTGTAAAAAGCCGACACATAATTATAATAAAGGAACAGTGTGAAATTGCACAATGATAACGATTGGTGTTGTTAGTCATCACATAGAAAGACACTAACAGGCAGAATTGTGATGTGTAATTGCTAAATATATAGATATAATTGTAAAATATAAACATAGTGCCTATATTTTGTTTTTTTATGTTGCAAAACTGTGACTCAAACTGATTTGAATGGAAAGTTAAGCATTTTCCTGACAGATTCTGCTCCTGTAATGATATCTTACCTTTCATTTAAGTATTTTAACAGAGCTTTTGCCAGATTAGGTGAAGCAAACGTTGCCTGAATCTTAGACTTAATAAAGAAGAGATAGCAGAGGCAGAGTAGGAGGATGACGCAAGGCTGAACTCAGATCTGTCATCAGATCAAAGTGGGAACTTGTTCTCTCGTTGCTGTCAACACGTTTTAATGATAGTTGACCGGGCCAAGCCGCTCCTCCCTAAAACTTTCCCATACCAAGTGTCTGATAGATTCAAAGCTTAATCATTAACCTGAAATTAATTTATTCTGGGGGTAACATTGCGTTCAGTTTACAAGGGGATTTTTGGTCAAGGTCAGTTTCATGCAGCGACCACTTTTGTCACTAAATATAAAAAATACTATTTTATATGTCCAGAATCGGCTTTAAAATTAAAAGACCTTGTAAAAAATCTTTGAAAAAATTAGACCTGGAGAATTTTTTTTTAACTTAACTTAACTTTTAAAACAGCAGTAACTATTCAACCCAATGTGTGAATAATTACTGAAAATGAATAATGAAAAAAGAATGCAACATATTGCACATTAACTCGATTTTGCTCAGGAGTTTGTATCTTTTGTTGACTTGACAGGCTTATTTTCCCTGTAATCAAACGCCGTGATTTATAAATACAAAGTAAAGAAGAAGAGGGAGCACTGTTCTGTACGTCCACTCACGGAGATAGAAACTAAAAGTGAAAGCTTAAACATAAATCATGTGAATTCAATATGAATCTTAGACTAAACTATTTAGAACCCCAAACAAAAGAAATAGTATTTTTACACAACAAATGAAACATTTACATGTGCGCTCTTATCTGTTCAACTCACATTAAGTGTGTAGTTGTGGTGTCCTTCTTCACCTGATCTCCTACACTTTATCTTATTGAAAAGATTTCATACTCTGCACTTCTTTACTCAAGGTTTCTTGCTGAAATAAAGCCTTAGGTCATCAGTTATAAGTCACTTGGGATCGAATGAAAAACTGGTAAATGAGTAACTAAAAGGCACATTATTATTTTACTGTATACAGCAGTATAAAGGTGACATCTTTGGGGCCGTAATATAGGAAAAAACAATTTATGACAATAACTAGGCAAAAAGAGATGAGAATGATGACTCAAATAACAAAAACAGTGTCATTAGTGACATGACGAAGGCTTCATGGTGCCATCTGAGCTAAGATACAGTGACAATAAATCAAACACAGAAAGAAGGCCAAAGCCTTTATGGGGAGTGCCACCCATATATTGACTGCACATCACAGCAGCACTCATGTTGTGTGCTCGATTATAAATCCCATTTCTAAACGATATATGGGACATTTGATGCCTCAGACGTGCTTTTTTTTTTTTTTAAAGCTAAACCATGTGCTTGATGTTTTTTTTTTTGTTTTTTTTATTTACATTTACAATCCCATTACTCCCAAAACTGCTCTAAAGTCAACAAAAGCTATTTGTACATGCAATTCACATGAATCCACTTTTACAATACAAGCCATTAACATTGCTACTGTTTGCATAAGTACAGGGTTAAACACTGTAAAACACTTGGAGTAGAAGTTGTACTTTAAACTATCTTACCCCCTTTTGTGCGAAAGTGTCCTGCCCATCTGTACGTCTGACAGGACGCATGGTGCATGTAATGAATGAGCCGGCTGCTATAGGTCTCTATAGATCTGAAAAGTAGATTCAGGGGGGAGAGGGAGAGGGAGAGAGAGCGAGAGAGAGAATGATCAGTCAACAGATGAGGCGAAGACGATCCAAACTGAAGCTGGTATCAGCCTCTTTAAAGGGTCTGGAAAAAAATATGACCTTCATCCCAGTGGAGACCCTCGTCTCTCCCACCAAGGACGCAGAACTTTACAGTACGTCCATGCAAAATGTGTACTTTGAGTATGATTCTTCCAGGCTTAAAACTGCCTTTTAATATAAGAAAAATACATAGATCTGCAGTTTGCTTTAAAACTATTTATGTTATACAAAGATACTAAGGAATTACATTTAGTGTTGTACAAGATGTGGTTTACAATGAACAACTGGAAGAAACACATCGCAACATCTTTCTAAAATAAAAAACAAAAATCTAAAGACTCAATTAATTAATGGTTCTTTGAAAACAATATTCTGACCAGATATATGGCATTTCATTTGCAGTATATAAAGCTAATTTTAAGCAATTAAATACTCACAATAATCCAAATTACTGTGTTGTTATTTAATGGGTGATCCGAGTAATAAAACCCCCCAAAAAAAACAACATTGTCTCTTTACAGTCGGCCTACACATTAGTTGTTTGTGAAACAAAGTACTTTGTGTGACAATGTCTCCTGGATTCATTTGCATGAGAAAAAAATCTATTTGAAATATCCACAGCATGGACTGTGGTGAAACTATTACTGTGTCTACAGTGACTTATGGGAAGTTTACAGTCAGCGCTTTAGAGCACAAACATACAGAAAGAAGAAAAACACACACGCACACACACGCACACACACAAGCACAATCCTTCAGAACCATTGATTCTGTTTTGAATGGTGTATTTCCTCCTCAGTCTAGATAGTCTTGCTACTGCCCATGCTGTTACTGCGGCAGGCATTTTCAAACTCTTTACATCCATTACATTCCACTAGGTAAATACCTAATGCTGGAAACATTTGTCAATGTATGCGCCTGGCTGAACAGAATAGATTATTGGGGGCTGAGTAAAATACACTGCATTTCCAAACAGCACTATGCCTGTGACATATTAAAACTTCACACAAGACTCCGTGCAGTTTCCCCCACACTGCACCAAGGATGTGTAATATTTCAAGGAAATAAAGCGGGCAAACAATAGTAAACATTCTGGGTAAAGAATAGAAATGTCAGTGTTTCAAATAATAACATGAGAATCCAGGCCATTTATGCCCCTGTAGCAACAATACTGTAACTGCCATTTTTTGGACTAGACTACCTATTTAGAGGGATAATGAGCAAGAAACTATTAATATAAATCAAAGCACTGTTTACGATAAAATCATTGATCTTTCTGGTTTTATGTATAAAACTTTTAAATGCCATTTTTATTAAAAGCTGTTCTTCTTCTCAACATTTTTGAAACATTTCTCATCAGCTCTCTGGTATTCATCGCTTACACCTATTAGGGATAAATGACAAAAAACTCTGGATTGCAGAGGAAGGTGATGTCTTCCATTAAAAACACATCAGAGCAGAATTAGAACATTGTTGTGGGGGAAAAACATTGCATTACCACTCTCTTCTATTTTGACAGAGCCTGTTGCAGAAGCATTTTGGAGCTCCCCCCCTTTTATTGCCACAACATTCAAACAGGGACTCATTTTGGAGCATGAACACACCTAAGTAGTAATGGGAAAAGACCAGTTTGAGCCTCATTAATTGGATTAGCACTTCTCTAAAATGGCTGGTATGAATATGCATGGAGCAGTGGGAAGTCTCCTCGGTGTGAGTTGCGGGAAAACAATGCTGATTTTTCTTTCATTCCCAAGCGAGTGCACTGGCTTACACCACATCATGCAAAACATAGAGCAGAGTTTAAGTGACAGTATTGGGCACAAAACATGGGATGACATTGAATTGTCTGTTTGCGCTTAACCAGGAGATATCTGGAAAAAAAAAAGTTCAGCACTTGCAATCTTTTATTAACAGAGATAATGTAGTTTCCTGTGCTACTGGTCACACTGGCGAAACATTCTCATTTGTCAGACAAACAGCATTGTTACCTTCATCAGAAGAAAAACTCTACAGCAGAAACACTTCAGTAGTGGGAGAGAAAGACAGTGTGTGACCTTTTAACTTTGGACCAGTCCACCCCAATGGAGGGTGCTGGAGTAAACTTATTTTTTAAGTTTACTGAAAGTCAGATCCACAGTTACTGAAAACCTAGACTGGCATAACAGCATTGTCAAGCAAGTCATAAACAACAGTATGAAACAACATAGCACATTATCTACAAACATTTAAAAGGGTCTGTTTTAGGAAACACCATCCACTGTAGATTGTGAACATATCAGAAATGCCATTCATCTTAACATGTTTGGCCTGGTTTGATTGAAAACACTTGTATACTTTATGCATATTTATGATTAAAGTACTGTATATTAAAGCTTCCATATACCATGCACTGACTGCACAACTGCCAGGTTAGTAAACGTCCAGTAACCTTTTCAAAGACTGTGTTTTTATGCAAATACAGGGATCAGAATAAGAATAAGAATCTGAAGCATTGTCCAATATTAAAATGACATGGAGAGGATTGAACAGCTCCGGTGGTGATTTTGGTTGACAGTTTCGAGTGTGCTGGCATTTAAAACATTGCTTTTACATGGACATAGTTTAAATCTGACATCAGCATGTCGCTTCTCTATGCCTCTTTGATCCTCAGTAATTGATAGAGAAAGGGACTCCTGTATCAGACCCTCTTTGACAAAGATAACCAATAAGAGTGGACGGGGCGATGCTGGGTCTCTTATTTGGGTGTGTTTCCATTCATTCCTTCAATATTGTATCCCCGGGTTCTGCTTCATAGGTTTGTCTATTGTTGAGCACTGAATGGAAGAGCGCAGGAGCGACTCCGCTTCCGTTAATTAGAGCTTTTTGCAGCTTCTGTTTCTTGATGAGTTTAAGTTTAAGTGGAAAAAAAAAAAAACATCCTTCTGTATTGCTCCAACCTCAGTCCTCCATTTTGGTCTCTGGGATATGAGAAGATGTAGTTTACCAGTGGGCCGGGGTGTAGGTGGCTGCAGTGATGGAGCAGCCGAGGCAAAGACAAACAGTGAAAAGTGAGATTTGCCACCACATTGAAGGGAGTATTACAATAAACGACAGGGTTCTGTGTGATGATGTGATATTTTCTATTAAGAGACCGATGATATTCATGTGATGTGTAAAGGGTTAGGACATTTCAAGGACTATTATATGCATACTGACTGTGTAGGAAGCCCTGCTTGTCTTTACACATGAAATGACCAATTGTTGGAGCCGGTTTAAGTCATGCACGAGGAACAAGAGGTATAAGAAAAAGTCCTGGGGTCTGTTATGACATGTGGCTATGGGTGCCCTTTTATACCTCGAGATTCCCTTTGCCTCATTAGTTAACACACTTTCTTAGTTTTGAACAATACCTTAGCTTGAGTTCTCCCAGCAGAAATCCCCCTGCTCAGTCGATATTTCCAGGGCCTGCAGCAGAGTTTCAGAGAGAGGGCCCTTTCCCCCCTGTCCTAACAGCTTTAATACTTGTAATTATCTCTTGCTGGGGGAGGCTAGAAATTGGATTAGGGTGGTGAGTCTCAGCTGAATGAATTACCTCCATCTACCCACTTGGTGGGCCACACACTGATAAAGTGCGGAAAAACGGATTTGGATTCAACCTTAGCATTTGTGGCTTCCTTGTGGAAAAATGAAATTTTCCAACAGAAGGGGCCAGTGTGCCAGCAGTATCTGTCCACAGCATGTTTCATCTGCTCCTGCTCTTCTGGAAATGCAATTACCTGCATTATCGGGGCCTAAATGGTGACAGTTTGGCAGGCTAGCATCTACTGCCAAAGGCATCATTTGACAGTGCTTTGCTGCATTCTGTATTCCTTCACTTGGAAATAACCCCCCCCCCTTATTTTCCTCCTGTCACTAGTAAAACAATATGCTGATCTGTTTTTACAGATAGAATGATGCTGCTGTTGGTGATTGAAACTAAAAATGCAAAAAATACTTCATCTGTCGCACTTGATGATATTGTGTTGACATGATCGGTTTTGTCATAAAGAATTTGGCATAACATTTTTTTCATCTATCCTTTAACTTGTCATGCTCCTGTATTTAGAAAATGTAATAAAACAAGGTTAAAAAATATAATAAAAATGTAGTTAATGCCACAATTTAAAGCTCGGAGTCACAGAAGTACAGAACACTGGAGCGGAGAATAGAAACAACTGGAACAGCCAATAATAATGTTTTATTTCTGTACTGTTACCCCAGCCTTCACTTGAACGACTGCACATACTGTATTGGCTGATACTAAATTATTTAACAACATCAATTCAGCTAATGTTCTACATGTGTTGTTTCTCTCGAAAGAGAAAAGCCGGGCTCTTTCAGGAGGTCTGTTAAATCAATATGTGGGAAGGCTTGCCACTGTGGATAACTCACCTCCAATACATCACACAGAGCAGAAGTGAGTAATTAACCTGCTCGATTTTACGCTTCAAACCATCAAAACGCAGCGCAGATCTCGAGTTCTGTGCACTGCTGTTGGGAGGTATTTGCGAGATAAATGGATTTAAATTGCGATTTTATTACAAATCATCAAACACGTCCCTAAATGTTGTGTCTAAATGAAGCAAAAATTACCTCAGACTAAGCTGAACTAAAGAGATAATGCTCTCAGGAGAAGTTAAAGAGCTCCACTTAATTTGGAGCGCCGCCAACTTTGTTTCCCTGTTGTTCATTATGCAGAGGCTTAAGATCGGTTTCATATTTAATTTCCCGCTGTGTCATTGTAAGGAATCAGATCAAACAGAGGACAAACTAGCCCTACATACCCAGCACTTGCTATCAGACACCCCCCTCGTCTTTTCCACTTCCCATTCTTTTAACCCCCCGCTGAGGACAATCCTTGAAGGTAGATAAAAAGAACAACAAAAGATAATTAAATCTAAAAAAGGAGGGAAAAATCTCTGCTTTCTCACTCAAACAGTTGGGGATAGATTTCAGCACAGTAAGGGTTTGGCTAATTTATACAAAGGCCTGATGGGAGTCCTTCAACATTTACACTCTGCCTGGGACATGGATGGGTAAAGAGATGCTTCCCTCCAGTTGTTACATCTTCCTATTTTTATAGTTTTACCTTATCACACTTACCAGCACAAATAAAACAAACTTTATTTGCATTTGTCCGATTGCAAGACCACCAAATGCCAAAAATTCATAATAACTCATGATAAGATTGTCAATTTACAGCTCCACTGTTATCAGAGGAGTAAAGATTTCTCTGACGTGCCTCGTTGTTCCAACTCAAACCTGCATCCCATCAGTGACAAATCTAAAATTATAATACAGTAATGCTTCACATAGACCCAGCTATTTAGGCATGAATTTAATATTCATTGCTTTTGCAGCTTGGTTGGTTTTAAGGTGCTATCACCCTTATCCACCCTCCTCCCAACCCCACCCACTCCCCAACATCACTGCCATCTACACTCCTACATCCACCAAACAGGGGCAAATGGGAGTGACTGGGAAGGACACACACACACACACACACACACGCACACACACACGCACACATCCAGCCATCTCTTTGTCCCCTCTCCTTCACTCATTTCCCCCATTCTCTGTCTCTGGCTGCCTCTCTCTGTCCCCCATCACTCTCCCTGTCCTTGTTTTTGATCTTCAAACGCTGGTAGGGATAATGACTACAAATCAGGGATGAAGGTGAGTGATCACAATGTGGCCCACCCATCCCAGCTGGCCTTTTTACTCCCTTCATATGATGCATCTTCCTGACTCTTTCTGAGAAGCCACTGAACTGCAGCACAAGGATTTCCTATGGAGTTCACAGGGGGCTGAATGCAGTCGGACAGACTCGGGTGTTTAAGGCTTTCAGAGTGCTCGGACTCTCTGTGAGCAGCACAGACACAACTTAAACAAACACAACTTAACATGAGGCCACTTAAATTTAACAGTGTGTGTCTTACTGCCATAGTTAGGTTTGTTGCTTTTATGATTACTAACCAAGTTATTGAAGACTAATGAAAAACTGCAGCACTACACAAGCAATTTAATAGTATTGTCTAATCCACTGGTTACAAAACTTTTTATATGGGAGCCCACATTGAGTAGACAACGCAACGAGTGACCCAATTCACAATATAAACCATGACAATAGTAATTCTGTGCTTCAACATCCATATCTGTCAAATTAGTCACAAACATAACACGTCCTGTGCCTGTTTCAAAGTAAAAGCACTCGATCTTTTAGGTTTCCTAATTGCAGGACCAACAGACACAGTGTTTCATACTTAAAGGGTCCTGGCATTCAGTTGAGGAGTATTTAGAAGTATATTATTCAGGGTATTTTCAGAATTAAGCCTTATATTCTGTAAAGCAGCGCCACAGCAGACAAGCGGAGATGGAGGGTGAGACATGCCAGCAGCCACATGAGGCACTCTACTAGCATTTGTAGGTCAAGAGAGGCTATGATATGTTGTGGATTCATTAAACCTGATCTCCTACATCAGTGATTACCTCAACACAGAGGGTAAAGTATCTAAAGAGTTTTGATGAAGGTCATAACAACTTTCTGACAAATGTGCTATGTTTTTTTGTAAGAATGCACAAACAGCATGTAAGAGATTGTGTTTAACATTTAACATTAACATTTTCAGAGCAGTGGTCGAATAGACGTCTATAGCAGTCAATGAGTATGTTATCATTATTTAGTCATTTTTTTTAATATTTGGACATTTAATGTACTTTCATCTGATGTTTATTAATAGTCGGGGCTGTTTAAGATTTATTGCCTGCAGCGAGGATGAGAGTGAGACATGCAAGCGGGCAACAAGTATGAAAAAAACCTAAAAGTAATCTAACTAAAATGGCCATACTGACCCGACACCCTCTGTTAGAATTCAACTTTTAGACATTAAGTCATACATTTCCATGATCAAATGAAATTTGAAAAAACAAACAAAGCCTCAATTCATGAAACATATAGGCAGTGTGCTACCATGGAGATTTCAGTGTTATTTTGGAATGATTATCAACATGGAAATGCCACATGATCAGATTGTCCTTTGTTTCATCATCAAGGACACATCCCTTATAAATGAAGCTACTGCCACATGCCAGAAGAAACCAGTAATAACCAACCAACCAGACGGCATCAGTCATTGAGAGGGAGAAGAAAAGGGAAAGAAAAGAGAGGAACAAGGCATATTTATAAATGAATTTGTCATCCGTCTTTCAGCACATACTATAATGGAGGTTTTTGTATTTTAAAGTCACTGGAGTTAGCCGCCGGTATTCAAGTTTTCTTCCAAACTGGACTACGCCAGTGTACACCACAAATTTGATGGGCTCCATATCATCTTCAACAAGCAAGACAAATGAGGGCATAGGAGCACTTCAAGACCACAGACTGCCAATTACAGATCACACATGCACAGACTTAAGAAGCAGGAAGTCCATGGCTGGTTGTTCCCACAGAGATCGATCTGACACAGCTATGGTGGGATCCTCTAGTCTCATTGATTCTTCTTTCTCTTTGTCACTCAGCAAACTTGTCAAGACTGCTAACCTGGCTGATGTAAATACAACAGAGGAAGACATGCATAAAGCCATGACACTATACAATACTCCAAGAAGGACGTCCACCTGTGAACTATACCTGCTTTTACTGTCTAAAGACTGGTCACTTCATTTGGCAATGCCTCAAGGTGATAGTCCATGATAAGAATGTGGAGGGTCTCATCAACTTGGATTCTCCTGCATTAACCTCCTCAGTGGATAGTTGGAAGAGAATGAAAGGAGAAGGAGGCTCTTGACGAGACCTCCACCTGAGAAGGATTGATGTGCTAGGTGGTGATATCTTTTCTCATCCACACCTTTCTCACTTGCGGCCACTCTACAGATGACCACCCTCCTCAGACAAAGCAGGTCTTCTTCCCCTGACTGAGGGGCTGTGACTATCAGGGAGATGCAGACTGAGGAACCACCAGACTTCTGATGAACCTCAGAAGCAAAATATATAAATGATTATTTCTGTCAATGTTTTCTTGTTATCAGCAACTGTCTTCGAGTCAACAAATCTCCAGACCAGTTTTCTCTAGATATCCTATGTTAAGTTAGCCAGTTTTTCTGCTCCTCTCCGTTTACAGCGCACAACCAAATTTATTGAGACATGGGAGGCTTTGATCAATCAGATCACAGTGAAGGTCAGCTGTTGCACTTAGGGATGAACACTTGTGGATGTGTTTTTAAACAAAAATAAGACGTATAGATGTAGCATAAAATTGCACAATATGGCAGTTTCAGATGCAAAATTATTCAAACAAATGAGAGGCAATCATGTCCAAATGTTTAAATGCAATGGACATATAACAATAAAAGATCCATCCTAAATTCAGTGAAACAGAAACAGGTTAAAACAAACAAATGAAATGTAAAAAAAAATTTATTCAATTTAAAATCACTACAGATGTATGTGAGTTTAATTAAAATAAAAAACAAAATAATAAAAACATGTCAACAAACCTGTCAAATTCTGCTACAGTGACAGTGGTGTCCGACCACTGGAGTCTAATTGACTCCAATGCAGCCTTTTCAAGAACTCCTTTCTGTTTAGACGACAAATTAAAAGTGTCCTCGTACCAGGAGTCCTATCCTTTCACATCATAAGTTTCTAATGGGCAGTTTAGATGATTCATGCCAATCAAACATCTGTTCAGCATTCCCCATGTCAAGAGGAGCACCTGTTGACCTCTACCTGACCTCCATCAGTAAGCAGTGTGGAGGGAGAGGGGGACTATGGTTTCCTATTTCAGGCAGGAGGACAGAAAAGACCAGAAAGAGGTATTTTTATGACCACTGTTTACCTTAGTGGAGGCCTGCCTCTTTTCATCTTTTTTTTTTTTTCTCCTTAATGTGCCTGGCAAAAAAATGTTTCACTAGGGAGCAGGAGGTGAAATTTTTCTCATCCAAATGGATGGCAATTTCCCACCATTTAGCACCTGAAGGTAATTAGCTTGAAGAGATTGCGGAGTGAGAAACACGTTCATGGAACATTAACTTTCGTACATTCTCCAGTTGCAGGGAATTAATAGGAAAGATTAAAGTTTAAAGAGAGCAAATGCCATTACCGCACAAACCACCTCTCTGTGGCACCATCTTGGGCTAACTTTTCCCCCTCTTTATAATAAGTCTGTATTTCACGATGGCATCAGGGTCTGAATTACAATAGCAGGTAATAAGTGGTGGAAATGAGTGAGTTCTGCAGGTTTGCAGTGCGATTGTAGATGAGACAATGAAAAGCCTCAATAGCCTGCAGCTTCATTTTTCTCCATAACACTTTCCTGCCTACGTTCTGCACCTTCTGATGCGATATGCAAATGACCAGCTCTGCATCCTCCTCTCTCTCTCTTTCTTTCTTTCTCTGCAGCGTGTTAAGCCAATGTAAATGCAAACCTCAATTGAAGGTCTTAATAATAAGTTATTACAGCACATAGTGGGTCTTGGTAATTACACAGCAATTCTTTAGGCAAATCATTGTCTGAAAACGAGCTGTTTTACAAAACGTGTTCATTTTTTTTGCTGCTCCAAAGTTGACCGCAGTAAGTGTATTTTTTGTATGATCAAAATCATACCATAAATCATATATTGGGGTTTAAAGGAACTTAAATTGAGACATGTTGGATTTTATTGTCCAGAAAATCCTATTCTGCTATCTGATTTGAAAAGTCTAGTCCTCCAAGCTCTTGAAAATCTATTTTCCACATTTTAATACCCAGCATAAGAGTCCTCATAATTCATTCGAGAGTGTTAAGCACAGTTTTATTAGATCTGAAACAAATTTTGGTGGGGGATCCTATAGGCCATTAACCATGGAGTAATTTTATCCTTGTTTCCTTAATGATGCCATAATGGCAAGTGAATTTCTTAACTAAAGACCAAAGAACATTTTGAAGGTCAGCTTCATCTGCAGACTCCTTCATGCGCTTCTCTGAGAGATTGGAAAAAGTCGGAGATTTTTGAGGAGTCATTAATAACGCTAAAGCTGAAGGCCTATTTGCGTTCTCGCTTTCTACCTTTTAATGTTACATTTTCTTCCCGGTCGTCCTCTCTTTTTTCCTTTATTCCCTCTGTTTTGCAGTGTCTCTCATGCAGAAAGAATGGAGTGCTGAACGAGAGGATAAAAATGGCAGTGCCGAGACATACAGATCCCAGATGTGGTGCCTCAATAATTTAAATTTTATGCCTTTGTTATCACTTTAATCATTTTCTTTATTCGTTTTGTTTCAGCGATCGGAGAAACAGTTGATAGGCCAAAATGCCAAGGGAACAATTTTTATTTGGTGTGTGGTGCAAAGTCTAATTAGAATTAGAATTCTGCTGAGCCTTGAAATGGTTGGTACTTTATCCTGATCGCCTTAGATATTGTTCGAAGTCAGTCATTTGTCATAGTAGAGCATGCTGGGAAGGGTGCTGCTAATCAAACCTCCATCTCCCCACACTCTTTTTTTTTTTGCTGCCATTGCACCTCTGTCCAAATAAATGCTGTTGGGTAAGGATGAATGGACTCTTGGCTCTGACACTGAATCTTACAGGAGCTTGTGATTCAGCTCTCACGCCATGTTAAACCAGACTTCCACTTTCAGAAAAAAAAAAAAGAGGCTGCTTTCAAGAATGTGTTAAGTTACATCTCAAATTTCCTACTTCTTTTCTGGGAATCTAATGAGGGCAACTGTAAATGATGAATTGAGGAATTAGGCGTGACAGGTGATGTACAACAGTATGAACTTTTACTGACTTTTTTTAAGGACTAGAGTTGTCCCTTAAATATTTCTGGTCATGTCACCGCAAGCTCAGACAAATCGCGTGTGCTAATTGAAAAGAATCAGTCAGTTATGGCAATGTCTCGACAAGGTCACTGATCCTTCTGGTGGGTCTCCCCTGTAAAATGACACACCTCTGAGCATGGCCGCTCCACCCCCTGAAGATTAGCCACATAAATAAATTAGACACAGGCAAACCTCAGTGCTCATGGCAGAGGCCACAAGCTGTGGTGTTTTTTGTGTCACTGTCTGTCAGGGACAGGAGTATTCTATCAGAATCCCACCGCCCCCCCAGGTGAACCAAGGGTCTTTTAAGAAATTGAACCTGACAAGCGTTAACATTTAGATGTGTACCAATAAATGGCTTTTATGCAGACATATCCCAGTGGCTTGGTGGCACACACTGTCAGAGTGTCAGGTTGAGTGACGCTGTCAGAGACGAGGAAACTCTCACAAGACGGAAAACAGCTCTAAGTCCTTTAGTACAACCCCACTGTTGCCTATTTCTATGTGGACAAATACATAATAATAATAAATGGATTTACACACCGTATTCATATTTGCAGCAGAGTACCACTCAGTACAAGGTATAAAACACTACATTTACAGTACATTTGAACCTTTACAGCTACATAATAGTTATGCTGATGATGACATTTAAGTATAATTATTACAACTTGCAGCTCAAATTATGAATCAATACAATATGCTAGGGTTGATCTTTTCCTTAAAAAGATGTACAAAAATGATCACGCCTTTGTTCATTAATGGATATGCAGTGCTAACCTCAAAGAATGTCTGGTTTTCTCAGATCAGCTCGACATGGAAGAATTGCCTGGAAGCCACAGCCTCCCCTGGGCTCCTTTCTTCCAAATGTTCACAGATTACCTTTGAAAAAAGAAAAAGAAAAAGAAAAGACCTAACGTAGCAAAATGTGCCCTTAATAGCCAGATTCTTTTTCAGCAACAAGTTTAATTGGAAAGAACTAGAAATCACTTTGAACAGGCAGAGGGAAAAAAAAAAAATCGGTGTGACAAGATGATCGATTACCTGTAACTCTACCTGACACAGAAATTAGGGTTTTTTAATGATGGGCTGCCTCCTTCTTGGACATGAAATTCAAATGCTCTCCCAAAGTCTACCTTCAGCCATCACTTGTCTCTTGCGCTTGTACGCTCCAAACGCAGGCACTTTGTCTTTGTCACCGGAGAAAGGACATTGTTATTACTGACATGCCTTTGTATTAACCAATTTCATTCCTCCACAAGTAACATCTCATTGGCTGCAGCTCACTCACATTTATCTCCATTGTGGTTTTATACATTCTGTTAGAAAATTATTTTCAAAATAAGTATATTTGATTATTTCTTGGCAGGGTATACTTGAATTGAAACTTGTTTCATACAAGTCTGTGAGAAGATAAACAACTAACTACAGTGTGGTGTATGGAGTCAGTGACAGGGTGCAGCCTCTCCTTCCTATCTATTTAATGTATTTTGACACTAAAATAACCATCCATGAAGGGGCACTCATTTACACTTCATAAAATCCACATATTTCTCATTTATGACCGTGAGATCTGCTTAATGTGACACTTTTCCTGATCAAATTATAAGATGAAGTGTATCAGAGGAGTTGTGAAGCTCCGACTCGGTGGGAGGGGGCAGGTGTGTGTGCATGGTGGGTGGGGAGGTTTTGAAGTGTTTGCAAGTCGGTCGCCTGTGAGAGTAGTGATGCAGCTCCCAGCCGGCTGTCCACATGGCTGGAGGTATTGATCCAGTTATCATTGCTAGATCATCACTATATAGACTCGGCAGCACAGAGAGACACTGGGACGCCGACTGGCCCAACTGATGGCAAGCTCAGTGACTGAGTGACTGCCTGGAGGAAGAAATCCAAGTTGTTACACTGTGGTGTGGACAATCACCAGCAAAACACATGAGCAGCATCCAAGCCAGAGCTTTTTTTTTTTTGGGGCTTATAAAAACATTGCTATCACCCCTAAGCCCACCCACCATCAAAAAAGCATCAAATAAAATACAATTTATTACACTTTTCAAGATTTAGTTCCCTCATTATTTACAGAATCCCCCAAAATATGTTTTGTTGTAAAGCTGAACTATTTGAGTAAAATATAATAATTCTGTATGCAATAATGACATTTTATTTCCAGTTGCAATAGATTTTTCTAGGTCAAGCTTCAGTTCAGCATTTCTTTTTAACCATGTTATACATTTAAAAAAAAGTTATAAATTTAAAAGATGGAGTATTATCACATAAGATACCATCAATATCTCATGCAGGGATGAGAACGTAACGATATCAAGTGTTTCTAACATCCATGTATTTCATTTTGAATTGTTCAGCTCTACTAAAATAAAGTAAGAATATTTACACTTTCATGTGTAAATATGTAAATATACCCTATTCATTTGTTTCAGCATTTAATTTAGCCATAATTTATAACATGTTCCAGCATTCTCCGAATTTTGACAATAGTTATTAAGTCATAATTCCTAATGTCATGCACCGTAAGGGCACAAAAATCAATAAAGAAAAAGTCAATGCGGGTTCCAGTTTTCATTTGTTGGTGGCGAAATGGGCAAAAGCGGCGACTGAGAAGGAAACTGAACTTCCTCTTTTCTATTCGACTAACTTGTCACTCAGGTGATAAAAGTTGTTTCAGAAGATTAAAAAAAAGTGCATCCAACCAGTTTATACTTGGAACATATTTAAGCATCCAAACAACATCACCGGGCTCTCAAACAAGTAACGCTCGCATTGCCAAACCCTCACAGAACAAAGACAGAACATGCGATAATAAGAGGAGCAAATTGCCCAGGACATGCAAGGTACGGCTCACCTAGAGCAAGGGCTATAAAGCTCACCTCGCCGAGTTATATGCTAAGGCCCTGATATTTCATTTGCTTGATCACTTTGCCTCATCATAATCACTTTTTATACAGATTTATTACGGCGTGGGTCACAGTGCAGTGGAGGTGCAACGTTCTCCAGCTGTTTATGCCTCCTAAGAGCTTTCTGCTCGCCCGGCTCACACGGTCTTTGTCTTATTTAGAATGAAGAAAATGTGAAATATGACAGGCGATAGTGCCCTCATTTGTTCTGTAGATTGCCTCACACACACCTCCCCACATGTCGGTGAAAGTCTCGGTCTACCTGCGACTCATATACCCCAGTCCACCCCCCACCCATAAGACAACCCCACACACACACGACTGCCCCCCACCGCCCCCAGCTCTCCCAAGTGTTGTGTGTTGTCCCTTGTTTCCACAGTGAGGAGGAGGTGGGCACGGGCCCGTGGCGCACAGCCGCCGCTAGCATCGCCTCTGAAGGATAATGCTGTTTATTGCATTTGTCAGGCGAGCGCTGCAATACTTTGTAAGTCTATTGCCCACTTACTGCCACGTACTTTAAGCTGGTACTGATGTGCCTCTTTTGTGTGGTTCCGCTTGTGTTATTTGGCAAACTGACTCATGGCTGAAGGTTGAAAACAGTTACATTCTCCTCCTCTTTGTCCCCTCTCTATCTCCATTTCACCTTTTTATTTCTTCCATCCCCAACAAATATTTTACTCCCTCACTTCATTCACCCCCATTTTTCCCTTTTTTTATTTGAACGGCTAATGATTGAGCTCGGACTAATGACTCAAAATAAGTAATTCCATTAATTTTTTTTTAAGCCACAAGAGCCCTAGATCCCCGGGGTACTATTATTGATGATGTCATTATTATGTATAGGATCTCTCAGTGAATAATAACCCATTATCTTTCATTTTTCCTGTTTTTGTCACTGGATGTTGAAAAGGTTAGGCAATTTATTCTAATGTTAAAACTGTCAAGCACTTACACCGCCATGTCTTGGTTCCCAGTACATTCTGCACTTGGGGCCATGATTGGTTTTAAACTAGGCTACATCTCTGAACAAGCTATTCCCAGAAATCTCAATGCAATTCTTTTCTGCTGGGCTCTTACTGAACTGACTCCATGTCACACCGAGACAAAGAGTTACAGCCCTATTAGTTCATCTTATTGTGAATAATTTAGATCTGAAATGTGCAAGTCCTACATACAACAAGAATATTATGTTGTTTAAATCTTCATATTTAATCTTGTGGAGTTACGAAAAAAAAAAAAAATAGAGGAGTTTGATAATGATACACATATACTCCCACCCACAGACAAAGGAAGAGGGGAAAAATGCTCTGAACGCTTCAGTGCATTTAAATTTATACAAACTCTCTCCTTGACAGTGATGAATGTTACACTGTATTCTACAATATGTTTAATGCATAGGTCTGTTAAGTTAAGTTTTCTATTCCAGTACTGTGCAGCAGAGTCACCTCTATAGTGCACAATAATACCAACACCACAACAAGAATGCATAATTCAATATCTGCACTATGGGTGTTTTTATCTGGCAAATCACGTATTTTCTTTTAAGCTGTAAATATTCCTCAAATGACATATGGATTCTAGAAAAACTGTTAACTGTTTCTGTGAATGAATTTCATTTTATTTGTATAAAAATTTTAACTATGCTTAAAAAATACTGTTGTGTGTCAAGGAATTGCCGTTTCCAACCTGACAAAAAAAATCAACATCCATATTTTTTGTTTTATATTGTTTTATATTTATTTAATATATATGAATTCTAATTTTAATATTTATTATTGATATATTTTTTACTAATATTGGGATAGAAGTGATAGATAGTGATGTTTTATTATTGTTGACTACTTGACAGTTTACAGGTATAAAATTAATTCCCCTTGACAAAAATTGCAGTCCAATTTACACAGTTATGCATTGCACCAATGCTCTGAGAACGTGCACAATAATGAAAAAGTACATTTTGATATTTGATATAACTTCTATGGATGCAGGATTTTCTACTGTGTTGCTTTAAACTGCTGTTTTACAGGAGGTAAATATAAATACTTCTATCAGTAACGGTGGGTATAAAATATTACATTTACAACACCTCCATTGCACCAACCATAAAGAAAATCACACAAAACCAGAGAATTAAATAGAAACATATGAAAGACAAGATGATACAAATGACCATTTACCTTCCTCATTTATTTTACAACCCACTCTCAAGAAGAACATGTTCAGTTGCATTTTAAATCCCATTTTACTAGATTCTTGAGATAATAGGGCTGGGGAGACTAATTCAAAAAGATACGGTTTAACTGCCTTTTTCATTGCATCGGTCTGTGGTAGACAGAGTATGAGGAGTCGCATTACGCTGACATGCCTTCGATAACTTTGATAACTATAACGTCACGCCTTTATTATCTCCTCTCACTGTGTTTCTGCGTGGCGACGCAAAAATGTCAGCGCTGAACTGGCAGTTCGGCGAGGAGGCCCTACAGTGTGCGGGTTTACATGAGTGATAACGCAACTCTTTAATGTAAAAGTCCAAATTGTGAGCGAGTTTTGACAGTTCATCTGCATCACAGTGGCAACATGGCAAAACTGAAATGTAGTTGTTGTAACACATTGTTGGTGTGTTTGCTCAGGTACCATGCATGCACCATCAGCAATGAATGTTTGTATAGAAGAGAGGGAGTGGGGCGAGGGGAGCGGGAGTTATCTGTTCACACAATGCATACTCACTCAGGCAAAGCTTATAGATTCAGGTAAATGGATTCCATGTCAGGATATCACACTTACCAAACCTTTAGAGTGTGGCACCTTGTATCCTGGCCTGACTTGACGTTGACACAAATACTCTCTGGCCCATATAAAATAACCTCAACAGACAATGTTTCACAGATGACCCGTGACTACAGAAGAGCATAAGAGAGGTCAATTAATTAGATCCTGCGCAATAAAATCAACTGGATGAGAGAGCCGTGAGCAACACGTCTGGAAGTCTAAGTTAACAACCAAGTTTTATGACCTTGATACTGATCCAATATACTTCCACATTGGCAGTGTAAATACAATTAATTATGGACACGCAATTAAGTAAAACCTTTAAAAACTGTTTTGATTCGGGTGTTGTGAAATGGGTGGGCATATATTGCTAAATACAAACTTTTTCGCATAGGCAAACTTGAAGGTGACAGCAATAATTAGTGTTTTACAAGATTACACAGATGTAATTTATTGCGCGTTGAAATGAGTAAACCGTCGTAAATGAAAGAGGTCGAGTGTGGGGTGACCTTTTGATGAAGGGACGGAGCGCCAACGGTGGCAAACAAAGCCTGATTTTAGATTTTTCAGCAGTATATTCTCACAGCTGAGCACAGCAATTTACCGAGGCACGGCTTTAAATTTCACCTCAGTAACAACATTTAATATGGTCACCCATTGAGATCCAGAGCTGGTTTAATTCAAACACAGTGATCTAAGAGCAACAGCAGAAGGTGCCCATGAGTTTACCTGCTTGGTTTAATACAGGTGACTGTGAAAAGTAATTCCGGTAGAATCTATTTAATGAGTGTGTTGGTGCACAATAGCACATACCAAAGGTCAATAAAAGGAATCCTATATATTAACCTCTCTAGATAAAATCTTGTACACTGGATTTTCCCCCCTCTACTCTCTTGGGGTAGAATCTTTTTTTTTTACTGAACACTATACAGACCACCTTTAAATCTGTTTCGAGCCGGTTACAGATTGTCCAAACACACAGAATCAAATGCCTCAGAGCTTATCAATTCCTTTTCCTGACAGTTGCACATTGAAAAACAATGACATCAAACTAATATGTCTGCGCTGCTGGGAACCGGCATCAAGTAAGAGTCATGACAGAGAGGAATAAATGGTCTAAAGCTTCATTTCACAAACAAAGCTGCCTGTGCTGGTAGTAATATATGTAATGGTCATTTCAAGTCGGGGGGAAAAAGTAGCAATATGCTGAAACATAAACACAACATCCAGGAATACCATGTATATGACACTCATTCCTACACATTTGACATCCAACCCCTATATTTGCAGCGGCACAAAACTATTTTCCGCTTGTTTGTTCGTTCCCATGTTACACAGGGATGTAATTCAACATATTCCTTTGATGTTCGCGATGCCACAACACTCTGTTGAAGCAGCAAACCACGCCAGCGTTATATCCCTTCTTTAGTTTTATGAGCCATACACAAATGCAAGGTGATATAAGGGCTGTTGAACCCTTCAGACTAGGGTAAAGAGTGTAATATGTAAACAAAGCATCTCATAGGCACACTGATTTACAGTGTGCCTATGCCACACTTTGCTGTGCTCTATGTTAAGAGCACAGCAAAGTCTTGCTCCCTGTAGAATTGGTTGAACTGCTTTAGTGACAGTACGGGCCCTGATGTATTTTACCCCTCACCAGGTTTTATGGCAACTTCTCAACTTCTGACTGAATATGATTTCACCACAGAATATGCCAATTTTTTTTTCTACCACACACACACAGCACAAACACATGCACCAACACAGAGCATCAACCCTCCCCAACAGGGAAAGCACCTCTGTTGTCAGAGATCAAGCATAACCTCAGACTGTTGATATGCCATCTGTATCTTCACCCCTCCTTAAGATTAAGTAAGGTAGGGTAACCAAGCCGCAAAAGGTTTTTAACATCTGCGCTGGGCTGCTGTAAGTGATACTGAGGGGTTATAATTAAAGGTTCCGACTGAGGGAACAGTGTTTAATGTGGAGCACCCCTCTGCTATCCATCTGAAGTAATGGGGTGCAATGCAAGCACCCGACTGCCACTCCCCAGGCCCCGTCTCACTCTCTCATCTTTACCCCACCTCTGATGGATAGGGAGGACCCGGGGCCAACTCTACAACCACTGCGACTGATAGATCTCTCTCCTTGCTCTTGGCTTTCTTCTCATTTAGCTGCCATTGTGCAGCGCGTATACTGTAATGTGAATTATAGCTCGGGGAATGACTAATTCCAGATTGGGCTGTGACTTAATTGAGAGCACGTTAGAACGTGATGAGGACGATCTTAAAGAGTCCGAATGACAAATATCGCAGGCGCCGCGTTTCAGCAGCTTGACCTTTTCCAATGATAGCGGAAGAAAAATAAACGTCATAATGCAGGATAAATCAAGCGCAGATCATTTGCATTAACATAAAGATGTGCTCACAGGTTTGATGGAGCCTGAGGATGAAGTCTTTGATAAACACCAGGTCCTTATATGAACATAATGCACTCCAATGATGCACATATAAACCTGCATGCAAACATAATGGGCTGATGTGTGATTACCGTGCTGCCTACAGTTATAGCATTCAGGCTTTGTATGAGAATTTGACTCTTTAGATGGATGTATTGTGTAATACAAGCAGGAGATGTTTCACATCCTCCATGCCATTCTCATCTGATCTGCTCTTATTTTCACACCGAACGCAGGTTCACTTTGCTTCAATTGCTTCAAACGCTGTCGCTCATTTTTCATGTCTGTGCCAGACAATCAGTTGTGACAGGTAAATTCTGACAGTACAGAAAATCTAGCCTCAGTCATTAGAGTTAATATTATGTTTCTTTGGCAATCCCTCATCATTTTTGGGCCTCATTGACTATTTTTCTTTATAAGATATTAAGTATTCAAACCTCATTTACATCCTTATTTTTCAATTTGCTGCCGCAGTAGTTTAATTTATTCCATATAATTTCTTTTTCTGAGAGGGACATTAATCATTGCCTGTTCCTTTTAGTGCCTGTGGGATTTTTTTTTAAAATCAATAAAATAAAGGCTCTTCCTTTGCTGAATATGATAAAACATTTTGCCAAGGGATATCAGTGTCCCAGCCAGCCAGCTTCTTCCTTCGTGTTTTATTCATTTTAAATGCTAGGCTTGTTTATTTATCTTTTGGACTAATGCATGTGCTTGTCATACATACCTTCAGTACACAGACGGAGAGTTCAGTACATTCGGCTCCAAAAAAAAAAAAGAAGATGGAAAGGAAGAAAAAGGGGGGTGAAAGTGCAGCCAGTCGTTTTATCATTCCCAGCGAGTGGCCTTCCCCTTGATCATCTTCATAAGACGCCATGTGAATTTTTTTTTCTTTTCATTTTTAATAGCTGATGTGGGATAGTCAAGTGTGAAGAAGGGGGAGGTTGTTATAGAAATTTAACTATCCTTTACAAATTGATTCACACTTCACCAGCGCACAAGGTCCAGTAAGTAAATTACCAGGAGGACACAATCTTAATTCTCTTCCTCCGTGGCATTACTGCTCTGTCCGAGGATGATCACAGCATTAGTGATTGTAGACTCTAGTAGGACAATACGTGCCTTGGATTGTTCTGAAAGAAGGGGGAGATTTGTTCTCCTGAAACTAGGTTTAAATACTATTTTTTAATGTTAAATAATAACTGTTATATTTCCTTTACACTTACGGGAGATTCAGGCGAGTTATCTCGCCTCGCAGGCCTCGCACTGTCCCTCAACAAAAAAAACAAGTGAATGAGCAATCAATCATGGAAAAAAAAGTTTTCAAAGTGTGCAGCTAAATGAATGGTAGAGCCTTACTTTAAATGGTTGCCCCCCTCACAGTCAAACTGCTCATTTACTCCAGGGCGTTAATCTATATTAAATCATTATAAAAATGGTAGTCCAAAAGAGTTCAAGTCAGCATTTTTTCCGAACATCCACTCCTAATGACATCATTCTTCTGCTGTCATTAAGGATATTAAAAATTCATTAAGAAGAAAAGTACTGCTGAGTGGTAACAAATCAGTGAGCATTGCCCCTTCAAGACTAAAGAGTAAAGAGTGTGACAAAGTTTGGGGTGTATTTTTAAATGACACCACGTGACTTGGTGTTCATTCCAGGGAGGCTATCACACAGACTGTAAGTCCATTTGTTGAAGCAAAAGATATTTCTAACATATCATTTAAAATAAACTAAATGTCTAAATGTCAAGTGTGGCACCGAAAAAGCAAGTGAATGCTCATATTGAATGGCATTTTTCTGAGTAATAAAGTTTGCAACAATGTTAAATGTGTTCTGCAGTAATGATATTATTTTCATTGTTAAAACATATGAATGTTGTCTTCTGACGCAGTTTACTTCTGACTGCCACCATCTGACTACCATACTATTGTGCAGTACTATTTTCAGGATTTTTAGAAGTCCCTAAGACTGTAGCAGGCATACTCATATTTACTAATCAGAAAAGCTGCTGTCCTTCTTCACCCATAGTAGTTAGTCACATACAGTATAAGCTTTTCTTTCAATGGTCTGCACATGACATGACTGCATCACAAATGCTGGATTGTGCTGTACACATTACAAAACAGGATGATGTATGTCCAATACATGAAAAATAACTCTGCTTACTCTTAAATGTCATGACATGACATGACATACTGCACACCTTTTTTTGTCAGAAAACAAACCTTGCTCTGTTTTATTAAATTGAGTAAGGTACAGCAGTGCAAGGATAGTTCACATTCTTCTCTCCTTTGTGGTATTTTATAAGCTAATACCTGCCCATAATGTGTTTGTACTTTACATCTCACAGTACTTAACATTTGCACTCCATTTTGTTGGTCAGGGCCCAGTGAGTATGTACAACAATTTCATTTATGCTATAGGGTTCTCTTAGCATTTTAATGGTTTCAACTGAATACACATCTCGTTGGATATATACTGTATACACAGTACGCTGCATTTTATCGATGTAAGCCTATGTTCAGTGCCACCACGGCCCATTGCTCTATCAAGTTTGCTATCAAGACGCTGAAGCTTCGGTGCCTCTAGTAGCCTGTCCAATTCATCTGAGTAAAACAAGTGAAGTCCTCGACCTCCTCAGTCTCTCAGCCAATACCAAACACATTACACTCTGCCCACGGTGCTATTGGTTTCTACAGTGAAGCCTCTCCACAGTGTCTGCAGTTCACAATACAGCTGCTTTCCATTAAAGTTCTGTAAACATTAAAGTCGCTTAGGTTGAATGACATTTTCCTAAACATGCACATTTCATATGCATGTCAGCACTGCACACAGTGCACATGACATTTTTTGCAACCTCACAAACTAGTAGTGGATACCTCTCACAATACACAGTCACTCAACATGCACTCACTCACGGGCGCTCTCACATTTGAGAGCCTGAAACCAGTAAATGTTTGGCCTCTTTGCTTGAACAATGACTAAGCTAAGTTGTTTCAGGTCAAATTAGTGCCACCTCTAACGCAAAACTGTGTTTAACATGATGACATTGTGCCTACAAGTGGCGCTCTTAAAATCTTAATATTAAAATCTCTTAAATTGTTACAATATTTCCATGTACAAAGCTCTAACATTCCCTCATGTGCCCTCAATGTCATGGGCACTATCTGTTTTTCAGTGCAAATGTCCATCACCATCATCATGGCATAGATTTAAAGCAAATCAATCATTAATGTTATTTACATAACTAATTTAAAACCTCATTAGCCAAGTCTCTATTTTGGAGCAACGTAATCATTGTAGGTTTTTTGGTTATTAAGTTAAATCCTCGACAAGTGGCAGTATTTTAGTGGACACTTATTCCAAAATAAAACCGCCAAACAATATTTGAGGTCATATGATATAAAGAGAGACGTGGTAATGACTGAGGAATGAGTTGATGCAGACGCCTGTATTGGCGCAGCAGGACACACATGGACAGTGGAGAAGGAAGTAATAACTCTGATGAGATCTTAGCACGGCGATCTGATTCCAGTGTGAATTAGAGTTAAAGAGAGCTCCCTGCCAGGCTCATACTTAGGACAATCTCCTTCACTACCAGACATTCATTGTTAATATGACATTCCCCGAGATCCTGGCAAATAACAATCTCAGAGGGTGGGGTTTTGATGACTGCAGAAGAAAAAAAATAACCCACAGCCGTTCTGTGTTTTGCTTAATGTTCATCTCTTGGGAATTGCACAGTGGTATGGCACACATATGAGCTCTTTTAATTCTCTTTCTGGTCTGTTTACACTCAGAGAAGTTTAGGGGGGCAGCTTATATTTCATGGCCATTATATTCTGTATTAAAGTAAACAAGTAAAAAAAATATTCTACATTAATATCTATACTAGGGATGTCACCTTTATCCAAACGCAGTGTATAGAAGCACATCAGACCATCTGAATTAATTATGATGTGGTCCAGCAGAGGGTGCTGTGAATGCAGCTTGATCTTAGGTCCAAATAAGGTTGTGTTCCTGAGTGGACAATCCGGACACCAAAGCATTTGAAAACAGTGTGTGGAAGTATGTTGGGCTTGATGCCATATGGCAAAGTAAAGAAAAATATGTGCTTAGCTGTTGATGCCACCTCAGTGAGGTGGTGGAAGAGGCATCGCAACCAGAGTTCAACCTCACGTCCCAGTGAGGTAAGAGTAATAATATATTATGTCTTCATGTTTGTGTATTCATGGGCAGGGGGAAAAAAGTGACAGCCCTGGTCTACACCAAATGATATGCAGCTAAGAGACACTTGTGTTTCAAATCGAACACAACTTCACATGCTACAGATGGACGATGGCTAGCTCTGACATACGTCACGACTCGAGCCAAGTTCTAATCAAGGCCTTAGACTTTTGGGATAGTTGGAGATTTTCCCATTTCTTTCTCTTTACAAATTAAGTACATTATTGAATCACATTATCTGTTTTTGCTTGGGTCCCATTACTCACAGGGAACAATCTGTAATGATAGTCCATCATCAACGTGGTGGATCGCATTGCACCATTGATTACAATCATCCAAACAGCTTTTATGTTTATGAGAAAATCACGCAAGAGCAGTGTGCATCATATTTGCCCCTTATTTGCTTCATGCAATTACATATTTAGGCCTGATTACAGAGAAAAATATACTATTGATCAACATGTGCTGCACACACACACACACACACACACACACACACACACACACACACACACACACACACACACACACACACACACACACACACACACACACACACACACACACACACACACACACACACAGGCCTGTGTGGCTATCTCCTTAGCTTTCTCTATTGTCTGTAGAGGGACAAACAATACGGCAGAGCTGAAAATCCATCAGAGTTGACAGGTCCATTACACCCCAACATCAAACTGCTTTTAGTGGCCTGAACCCTTTTGTCCACTGTGTCCCACTTGAAGTATTACAAGCAAGTTGAAATATTACACAGAACAATTTGTCTGTAGCAAACACTGAAGTTTGAATTTCTAATCCCTTGTTGTTACAAGAAATAATGACTGCCACTGATTAAAAGTAGGAGCAACTTTAGAAAAAAAAAAAAAAAAAATTGTTCAGTATGTAATAATGAGTGGTATTAATAACACTTCACTGCACATACTGTTAAAAAGTGCTGAATTTGAATTTACAATGAGGAATACCCATGACATTCATTATGAGACACTGTTTGTTATTGTTGCATACAGGAGCGAGCCACTAAATCAGCTCCCACAGGACAACTGCTTCACCAGGTCGCACACTGCTCTGCTTACCCTTTGATATGTCTGGCTATAAATTCTGAGTGCTGCTCATCTGTTCGTGGTGAGACAGTCTGCTTAAATACAGGATTGGACATTTAAATGATTTCACTTGTGACAGGCCTGCTGTGACAGAATAACAGATTCTGCTGAACAAATAGGCCGTGGAGGCTGCCGGGGTCCCAGGGGTGGGCCCCGAGCCCTCAGGCTCTGTTTTGTAAAGGACTTGTTTCAGTATGGCGGCACTTCTGGAAACATATTGGTCTTGTTACATTGAATGAAATGCTAATTCTCACAGACTGTCTGGATTGCAGGTCTTTGTGTGTGTGTGTGGTCACACATGGCAGTGTGCATAAAACATGTATAAGTCATAGAATTTACAAATTATGGTTTTCATCATTTTATATGACTGTATGATGTAAAGAATTGTTAAATTTAAAAAATAAATAATCAATGTTTCAGTTTTGTGGGTAAATGTAAGGCAATATCTAATTAAGACTTTGTCTGAACTCTAAACTCGTTCTGTCACTTCATGTTGGCCTTGGATTAAAATTACTCATGGCTTATTTTAAGAGTGTGACTGGTTCTGCTTGTCCTTTGACAGCCTGCATAGGTGGGAGTCCCTGAAGGTATTATAAGTTTATGATGGCATGATGAGGGGAAGGCCAGCCAGCATCTGCTTAAAACAGCCAACTCAAGCTCTTTCTGAACTTACCTTTCTTTGTGTGGGGAATTGGACAAAAGCCATAGTTCCCTCTGGTCTGTCAAAGCTATTCTATAATCAACCAACCGTGGCCCTCCCCTTAAAGAATAGGAAGACATTATTCAGCTTCCTCCCTCTGATCTTGGGGCCACAACAAACCATATAAGCCATGGCTGACTGGTTAAAGCAAAAAAAAAAAGAAAAAAAAAAAAAAGAGGAACACAATGTCCTCCTGTCAGCGACTGCAGATACAGAGGCCTATGAGCCAGGCACCATGTGACCCTTCGACCATTACCTCAACCATGGTGGTCAAAGCACAGAGCACCACCACCACACAGAGAGAGGCCTTGAACCTAAACGCTCTCTGCCTTCTCTGAGGTCATATGTCAAAAAGAGGGAGTCTGGTTATTTCAAACTAGAGCTACAAGTTAAAAAAAAAAAAAGTTTCTTAATCAAAGTTAGGAGCACTTGAACTGACCAAGTAAATGTCATGCACACTATAATAAGAACCATTCTGCCTGTCAGTTGCCATTTAAGGAGGAATTTCAACAAGAGTCTGTAAAGGTAAAATGAAGGGCTTATTTTGTATGTGTGATCAGTAGATTGAAGCCACCACAACACTAGGAGCTGCGCTTAAGCTCATTTCCACGACTGACTGAAATGTAGAGACTTAACACTCAGGCAGAACATTTACTGGCTGGATGGTCTCAGTTTGCCAAACTGCATAAGGGGATTTTAAATTAAAGAGGAGGCAAAGTCTCAACACTGCTATTCTCATGAGGGAAGCCATATTGAAAAAGAGTAAATGGATGTGAATTCTGTAATACTTTCACTTAGCAGTAGATAATCCAGCGCAGGCCCATTATAATGACTACACTACACATAAAGAACAGGGAAAGAATAATAATAATAATAGTAGTAGAATAAAAGAAGAAGAATAAGTTAAAATGAAGCCCATGTATGAAACCGAGATTTATTGTACTGAAGATTAATGACAACATTTTTTAATATAAATTAAAAACATTACTTTTTAAGATTAGCGCTCATAAATGATGTCCTACAACACATTCAATGTGATTTAAAAGGGATATTGTTGTCAAGTACTATCACACAAAATACCAATTTTTGTTGTTCTAACAAACCAAATTGAAGCCACTTCAAAAACTGTTATTACTCCACTGAGCAGCGTTGATTTTATAAGTATACTGCCAATGATTATGGTGTGAGGCACAGAATGTTAAATAGGTAAAGAGCCCCGTGGCAGAAGCATTGGCCCCCTGTTACCACTTAGCCCTATTTGGCTGGCCTCACTCACACTCATAATTAAGACCCCCTGCTGTGAATATAAATAGCCCCTCAATCAATAGTGATAGAGAGAAATAAAGACAGAGAGACATGAAGACCATGGGCATATCTCAGGGGCAAACATGATAGCATTATGAAAGGAGCAGCTTGAAAGCGGCTTTTACTCTGACATGGGAGCTAAAGCTGTAATTGTCCCTCGGGGGACCAGAAGCTCTTGTTATTAGAAAACAATTTCTCCCTCTAGGCCACCACTTCTTCTTCAGCCTGAGGGCACAGCGACTCCACGTTTCACTCCTCCACCCTGTTATCCTACAGTCTCATGTAAGATCAATAAATTATTTTTAGAAGTTAAAAAGTTGTGATTTTTAGCTGTAATGACAAATTAGATTAATATTTTTTTCTCCAGGCAGATGAGTAATTATCAATACATCAGGACTTCCCAAAAATGTTTCTTTGCACCGAACCCTTGCTACAGTACGACTAAATTTGTGATCAGATTATGTGTATACTGTATCAGAATAAATGTTCATTAAACAGCCTAGATAGGAAATGAGTTCAGTTGTCTTTCTTTGTTGACATGTTCCACGCATCCTTTGTTTTGGTTGCATCTTAATGTAACCGACACTCTCCTGTGCTAAACACACTGTACAGTACATCATTCCACAGATTTACCTCGTTCCCTGGCTAATTTCAAAGGTTTATTTCCTGAAATGAATCCCCTTTGTCAAATGCATTGATCCTTGCAAATCTAGAGCAATATCACTGTTTGTATAATAAATTGACCTGTAATGTAGATTAAGTTAAGGGGGAGAAGAATGAAGGAGGGAGGGAAGTGAAAAATGCCCATTAACATTTTGCCTTGTGAGTTTGTGTGGTTAATTTAAAACATTTAAGGCTGGAAATGAGCTTCTCCATCAAATGTCCCACTTCCATTTACATTTCTTGCATACAAGTCAATTTGTGGCTGCCCCACACCATAAATCATTGCCACGGGAATGCTGTGTCGGTACCTCTAGACATTACCCTGGCGCATGGTACTTAAAAAAAGCAATTTAGAACTCCATTTGCTCAAAAAAAACAAAAAAAAAACAGTCTGCTTTCAGCAGACTCACACTTCTCCCAGCAAAATGAAGATTAAACAGCATTGTCTAAAAGAGTTTTATTGTATGTGAATGTCTTGCAATTGTTGAATTTTTTTTTTGCATGATGTATGTGTGTGTAAACCAATTGAATAAACAGGCATTATTACTACTCTTGGAGGTACTCTTTCACAGAACTCAAGATATTTTATGACACAGGGAATCTAATTAACCTGTTTCACAATACAGGTTTTCTATGGTTTTTGGTATCTGACTCATCCTCTGTGTTTTCTGAATACACTCCTCATCCTGTGGCACTGCAGCACTCTGGCAGAGAGAAAGTAGAAATAAACCCACAGGTCTGTTTACTGTGCTTCCATTCACCATCAATAATAGGCTGATAAAAGAGATGCTATCTGACCAACCAGAAAGCAGTGGTCAGTAAAATAGGTACAATATTGTGTCACGTATCAGGAAATAATTGATGACCCCCTTCAGCGGGATCTCAAACGGGGCACTGGGAAATCATTTTCAATCTATGGCTTAGCAGATGAAACAAATGCTCCCGGCTTGCTTTGTCAATTCTCACTCCTTAGGGTCAAACAAACAGCTTTTCCAGGGCCAGCTCAAAGGCTAGTGTACAGGCAGCCAGGCTGAAAATGTCTCTTGTCTTCCACAAAATGATACAATGGAGCATTTCATATACCAACAGTTTGTTATTTGTCATTGACAAAGTCATAATAAGAGGGGCCTTCATATTCATTGACCAGGTGACCCCTAAATTCCCAAAGCCTCCAGCTCCTTGCACACAGAGTCATGTCTCCACAGAAAAATAACAGTGATACAAATAGTAGAGTAATAGGTTTGTGGTAAAAAAAAGAAAAACATGATGCTACAAGCTTGCACACACAAGTGCATGTGTAGTAATGTGCATCTGTCAATTATTGATTTAAGTATTAAATATTCTATGAATAGAAAAATAACCAGGAACCATTTTGGCATGTATAAATCAATTTTCAAAAGATAATTGATAATGATTTTTAATTTTCAATGATGTTTTTTTACAATATATTCTTGCATTTTCTACGACCAAACGATAAACGTTAAATTAACTAATAGTAAAAACAACTGTCGTAGTAAAAAATACATGTGTTTTAACAAACGTACGCTGAAAACGTAACCGCAATGACAAGTTGGTGTTTAAATGGTCTGATCTGTTGTAACCTACTCAGCAGCTCCTTGACTGATTGGATTAGCTTCAGTGCTACAAGGGACAAAACAATGAAAGCTACAGAGGAAATATTCACACAGCCTGCACAAAGGATACAGCTCCAGTGATGCTCCACTGCTGTGCCAATAGCTAATGAATCAATAAATTAAAATATTTACAATTATTTGTTGATGGAGTTTGCTGTAATTATTTGTTGATGGAGTGTGTCGGAACATACAAGTCAAAAATTATGTTTTAAATTAATCTAAATATACACAGTTGACGTCGTGCTCCATTTTATTTTTACGTCGCTACCAAAGAGGAAAAATCATCGCTGCCACGATTGATTGACGGGTTAAATTTCAAACTTGGAGCTGGAAATTATTTGACAGCGAGTCAGTCAGGGAAATGAGGCTTCTAACTGAAGTGAAGATAGAGGGAGTGATTATTATTAAAGGAGAAATACGCCGCTATAATACCCTGTTGAGTAGAAACATGTACATTCACAACTAGTGCTCTTTTCTAATCTGAGAAAATACCTCTCAAAAACTTCTCAAAAAACATCCTGCTGTGGTGCAGAATTCCTCCTCTACTGCTCAGGGAACGCTTTCCATTTCTTCAGCTGGCTCGTCTCTGGCCGTGGGGTGGAATCGACCTGCCACGCGCTTGGGAGCCCCACATCTTACACACTTCTGTGTCCACAGGCCTCCTGCTCGCCTCTGTGAAACCAACAGTTTATTCTCTATCAGTGGGACTGGGAGCATGCTCCGGAGGGGGGGAGCATTGTACGGCATTACCAAGACAATAGGGCCATATGGGGAACAGAAGGAACTCCCGCTCGCCTTTTCAGCACACGACAAACGGCGCAGCGTATTATGTGTGGCAGCGGTCACTTTGAGGTTATAGTTTTTAGCATAACAACTGATAAAAAAAAGGGAAAGTAATTTTATTCCTATTTAGGACTATTATGGACACAACATAAGGGGGTGAGATTTATGGGTTTTAGGACAATACTTGTCTTAGTCAACACACTGACAGAGGCTTGGGGAGAGATAATAGTATCACATCATGTTCATCAAATCAACATCACGTCAAAGGCTGCTGCTCCGTTGATTTGTGTATGTTGACTCCGGGGCCACATGATATCTGATTATTCTATTCTTTCTGCTTCTTTAAATGCACATTTGACATACAATGGAAACCTGAAAGAATGATCCGAGTGAAAGGAAAAAAAAAACCAAAAAAAACGCATATGTCAATTTATCTTGCTGACAAATCCGAGAGACACGAATGTGAGCGTGTGCAAACAAACAAGGCAGCCGTGACGTCACATGCAGCACGCTGCAAAATGATGCAATTATAAATGTCTGAACATCTTGTGTGTTGATTGGAGCATCACAGATCCTGTGATGGTAGACTGCAGATCCAATCCATTCTAGGTGTATGGCATCTTCACACACAGTCAGCAAAGCAGGAAAAATCATATGGTGAGGTGTTGCTTGATCTACGACAAGTGTATCAATGCCAAGAGACTTTTTTCTTTTTTTTCTGAGAGGATGCTTTAAATAGCCTCTTCAGTGAACGGCTGGATTCTCCTGAGATTGTGCGAAAACTTTAATGAATTCAGCTGAAGACATTTATTTAAAGTAATGTGTTTTTCACTTGTTTGGTTTTTTAAAAATAATTTAAAAGTTACAAAAGATATGCACTTCAAATTATTATTGTTATCATGGTGTCAATAATTATGGGCCTACCTGCATGTAATGAATTGACTATCCTCATAATCTGACTCATAATGGCTTTAGGACACCGATGGGTCCTCTAAAGAAGATGAGAGCCTATTGATCCACAAGATAAATGCTCTTTAGGATGTTAATAGTCTAATTTGCTTTAATGATTTCTCCTAGCACTTCCCCAGTCAAGGACAGGATAATATACACTTAAAAAGGCATTCCAAGCAGAAGCACAGCAACTGGACGTTTCCTGCATAAAAATGTAGGGCATTTGAGTCGAATGTCTGAAATTGATGATCAAACCCGCCATTAGTTTGTCTTTATTTGCTTCCTTCCAAGGTAATTATCATGGATTAATGCTCCTGTGTAGTGTCATGCGAAATAACATTAGCCGTATCCATTTTCACAATCACCTGCCCAGGCCCCTAATAAGCAGAATAATAATATCTTCAGGTTTTTCTTTGATGTGGCACTAAAGCACACACTGAACACATGGTCTGTGGGATGGACGGCTGATGCATTACTTAATTAATTAGCTGTCAATTACCAAACACAAATTATCCCAAAGATGCTAGTGACATGTATTGTAATTGTTAATTATTTAAATGACATGACAGCGTTCTGCAGATCTTTAGTGGTTGTAGAATTAAATATGGAATCTTTTAAATTGGAATATGTGATACTTTTTTTTATTTCAACACCTTCTGGTTACATCTATTAGTAAATCTTTGCTGTGACATTTTAGGATTTTAGCCCACAACCAGAGCAAATTTTAATCTCAGACAAAGGCAGTGTAGTATGACACACCAGAGACAAGATGAGCTATTGCTTTAGCAGTTTCAGGCATAAATGACATTGACTTCTGGGAGATGAAACTCTTTAACATGCTCTGCACCAACTGAGTCACATCTGCCGTTGACAAACAGCTAAGGAGTAACCTGAGTCTATGTTCTCTTTACTGGCAATTTTTACATTTTATCATTGAAGTCAATGAGCCAATCTGCAATTTACGCCGTGGAGAGTGGGATGAGTGTATTCAGAACCCGGTCACACACCCAATCTCCTACTAAAGAGCAGCGATAATGTAATAATGCCTCACTGATGTGCCAGGCAGTAATGGTGCTGAACATCTCCCATTCATCCAACACTACCTGATCATTGCTTTAACGGAATAATACATTACGGCTGGAAATAGCTGTAAACCTCCAACTTTATCTTGGGAATGTGCTCTCCTTTTTACCTCAGGAAACGTTCCTGTCCCTCGGTAATAAAAGGCAGAGCTATCAGGATGAAATGAAAAAGAGATTGAAACCCTTCTGTCTCTGACAGGCAATGCACAGATTCACAGAATATGGCCTGCTTCCTATTTTGAAGCCTACAGGCTGTTTGTATTATTATGAAAATAGGTATTATGATCTTATTCTGTCTCCCAGAGGAAAATGAAACGCTGGAGATGTCCCCTTTTTTCCCCCCGTGACTGCAAAATAGGTTTGATTGACCGTTATTTCACTCCATTTCTTAGCCCTGTCAATTCTTCCTTTCTTGACAAATGACACTTAGCCATCTGTCAATAATAGCCCACGTAAATGTGCTTGAATGGGTCAGGGCACACCAATGTTATGGCTGTTCATTCTATTTAAATTTCTTTCTCTCACAATTATAGGAGGGCAGAGGCAGTGAGGTATACTGTATGAGACCATGTTATTTAAGGATAAAGACAATGGATAAAGCTTTGCAATGACTGTGGAAAGACACTGGAGGCACACAAAGGTGACAACAGCCATTAACCTTTTATCAGGCCATTTTGTAAATCAATGTCACTCACATTTAATAACAAGTGTAATCAAAGAAATTATGCAAATTTAATTTGATGACTCTTGCATTATGCAAATCTTAGCCAAATATAATGAATTCTGACACCTGACCAGTGCAGCATACAGCAAGGGTGGTTCTCATTGTTAGGGACTAAGTGATGACAATACTAGGAGAAAAAGGGGGGGGGGAATGCACTGGAGATCATCAATTATATTATTGATACTAACAATAATGAGTCACTGATGTGTGCTCCTGTTCTGTGTTGTGCATTTGGTTGCTATAATAAAGGCACTTAGACGGCGATGTTTCCATATTCAAGCTACACTGGATGTTATTAAAAGGTCTTTGTGTAAATTTGTCTAGCGATTCATAAAATGTTCCTGTAATGGATTGAACACGCTGAAATACAAGAGTGAAAACAAATGACAAATGTCTGCCGCGGAAGCAATTTTCTCTGTATTGTATTAGTGACCAACATGTCTGCATGACCCAGCGACTCTGACAACAACCCCACAGACACACCGTTACAAGTGGTTCATAATAACAAGAGGACTCCTCGCGTCAGATGCAGTCAGCTGTTCACTACAACCAAATGTTACGGAGTAAAACAGCATGTCATGCTGCCATTTGACACGGTGAAATAAGATTAGATGAGATCCAATTGAAAGTGCAGGAAGTGCAGAGGCTGGCCTGTTCCACCTCACAATCTGCAATATACAAATACCAGGCAAGAGGAGGCGAACTGAGGCATGAAGAGTGACACACATACGTTCCTCTCACACTGGACAAGGGGGAAAAAAAAAAAATCACAGACACACACCACTAACATCTGGCTTTTGGCTTCGGCATTCATCTACGGATCATATGATTTTGTAGTAGCCAAAGGTTTTTATCTTCTCCAGCTCAGATCGGCAGTGATGTAAAGATGACACAGGAAATCGTGAACATTTTTATCCCATTTCCTAGCTGTGACGTCTTTGAAAGCATGCAAGTACTGCCAACCACAGTATAACTGTACACCTTTTTTTTAGTCAATGGGCTACATACAGCTAGAGCAACTAGAGCTTGATAATAATACAATAACAATATATTGTTATATAATTTATATGTGTAACAAAGATTCAATTTATATTAATATAATGGCCAGACATTACACAAACACACCTTGAGATAAAATATTTAATGACTGTTTAATGTTTTCTTTTTAACAAATGTGTGTTGCTTTCTGTCGTTAACAATTTTAAATTCACCAAGGAGAAAAACTATTATAAATAATTTTTCAGTCATATTGCCCTGGCCAAACAGGCATGCTAACTAGCTGTGATGCAGAGCCGCTGTGTGCTCTAATCATGACTGCAAGAAAAAAAGGAAAGCCCAAATTACATTTTTAAGTGTCTCATACATTTCATGGTGAAAAAAATTACAATGTTCACAACAAATATAAACAGTGGCTAAGATAGAGGGTTAGCAGAATTTCAATTTCCTCTAGAAGTTTTCCCTTTAGCTGTGCACATTCTCACAACAGCAGGCAATAATCAGCATAAATGCCATCGATGGAAATTAATTCTATGTGAAGGACTGGATATTAGAGATTAATATTGTTGCCTGCTTTTGAATGATGTTGCCTTGTATTGATTCCAGATTGTATTCATTCATTCTATTCATCCTGTTTATTCTCAACGTGTGATCCTTAACAAAATAATGGCAAAATCAAATCAAATATTAGTTATGATAGATGATTTTAGAAAGGCGACGATAAATACATAAATCTAAATTAAGATGAATCTATATTCCAAATCAATATATTGATCCAGATCAACAACAACAGAGCTTAAATGATAAGTTGATAAATTGATTAGACCAATGACAGAAAAACTAACTGGTAACATTTCAGCCAATCAAGTTTAAAGAAATTCTGAAAACAATCAGCGTTTCAGCTCATAAAATGGGAATGTTTTCCTGATTTGTGTACCTTAAAAAACAAATATCTTTGGGGTGTGGGCTGGTGGTTGAACAAAATAGAACTTTCTGAGATGTTAGAGACTGTAGATATTGTTCATTTTGTCATGAAAATAATAATTTGTTGCAGTCCTCATAAGTAACTGCGAAAATGCAGATTAGAATCAACTTCATTTTGCAGATTAGAATCAAGTTCATTTTAAGTCATTATCCAAAATAAAGTGAAGCACTGATCACAGTTTACTTCACTCAGCTAAAGAGCATGTTTACACTGTCAGTTGTTTCTCCTCAGCAGGATTTGTGAGCCTCAGATGTTGTGTGTTACTAAGGAGTCCTTTAGTGTGCACAGCTCTAGGAGTAAAATGAGATTCGATCTGTCCCAGAGGTAGCCCATCAAGAGGTGGGGAGGTTAGTTGGTCGTCACGGCCATCTAGACCCTGGCCTGTGAAAGCCTGCCAGAATCAATGCTAATTATGCTGCCATCTGCGAGGTGCCTGTGCTAGGTTGACACCTGTTCATTTCTAAGTGACGCGCAGAAACTTCAATCAAGCCAGGAAACAAGACACTAACACTGCTGAAGAGGGAAGTGATTGGTAGAGGTATTGACAGTGATGATGGTTATTGGATAACAAACTGAAGAAGATAGGTGTCATAAAGCTGGACAACATAAAAAAAAAAAACTGTTTATAACATCATATCAGTCATTTCCAACCAAAACAGAATGAAGCAGTCTAAACCACTTTATCAAAGTTTCTGAGCTGCTACATACAGTACATCCCACCTGAACATATCTAACTGACCCTTCCACTTTCTTCCACTCAGCACAGTCGCCTCCCTCCCGGAATCCCTACTCAGCCTATGTGCGTGATGAATGTCCCTGGGCTATAGCAACACTGTCCCTTTCCAGATAATTTATCATGCAGAGACAATCAGTCAGAGGACTTGATTAATACTTTCTGGGCGATCTTTTCAACTTTTGTAGATGATCTAGCCGACCACATTAGGCAGACTGTTTGCAAGAGGAAACTAATAAAGTAGGTTTGGCTGTTTGCTCACTGAGACCGGAGGCTTGTCAATTCTTTGCCCCTTGAAAGAGATCTGCCATTAAGGTGACATGAGAAACAAATGAGGCCAATTTCTCCTCCAATGTCCCATCTGATATGTCAATAAAGGCCCAGCAGCCGCAGGATGCTCAGAGATGGATTTTTCCTTGCAGCTAGACAATCAGTGGAATACATCTAACTTTCCTCCGATAGGTGAATCACTCAGACAAAACCAATAGACTAGTGTTAAGTAGCAACAGCAGATCTGGTTTCAGACAAATATATGAATGAGATTTACTTCCGCGGTTTTGTTTTCAATCTTAAAAGATAAGCTAGGCAATGCATTTGAATTATGTTTGTCTCTTGCTGGGTATAAAGCGGTAGCTGGACCAGACATCAACACCTCCTTTATGGCAGTGTATAGCAACAGAGGATTTAATCTGTGTTCTTGTTCAGTCATTGCTCACATCAGGCTGGAGCTGTACATGTAAGAGATTTAGATAGATAGATCCCTGTTGGTGCTTCATGTCTGAGGGATTGACACAGATGACTATGACAAAACTAAATCTTCACAGGTTGATTCGGAAATTGGGCAGGTGTTTTAGCAAAAAAAAAAAAAAATGTTATGCTTGCTATACTAATGATGTACAGTATCTGTGCAAAATACCTGCACAATAACTATGTCATAAATGGTGATAGAGAGTGGTCTTTTACCCAGCGTCAAACAGAAAATAGAGAAAATCACAATTAAAAACAACGTTAGTGGCGCACGTGTGGTTGTGATACTTATATGTAGAATTATAGCCTCATCGCAGCATCGATAGGCATTCATTAAGTATGCAGCTCGTAAAGTCAAATGTTTTTCAATAAATATCATGGGAACGAGGCTCGAGATGCTCCACATTCAGAGACTTACAATGGCAGCATATGTTGAGGTGGATTGAGTCCTCAGGCTCCAATCTGGCTCTCTCTCCCTCGGACTTAGAAGATAAATTATGTGGGCTATTTTTCCATTATGTTAATCAAAACACTCGCCATATGCATTACTATTATTAGATTGGTAACATAAGACATCCCGTTTCCAATGTGAAAATGAGAGGCTGAGCCTTAATTGATCACAAACACAGTTTTAGGATAGTCAAAGATAATTCAACAGCTGGCCCTGTTTATATCTCTTGTTAACACATTATATATGTTTTATGGGGTGTCAATTCATGTTGCTTCATATTACAACAGCAGCCTATTTACAAGGACGCCTCGGTGCATAATGAGAATCATGAATGAGAAATAAGGTAATCTAACTTTTTCAAATAGCAAACACACACAACACAATATCCATTCCAGTTGTTTTTCCCGAGCCATTTGTGTGCCACTGTTGCGAGTGGAGAATGTAGTTTATGTGACTTTAAGTAAAACAAACAAAACAAGTGGTGAACCTCTGGCACTTAAAAGGGTCTGAGAATGTTTGCTGGCTCACCTGTGCCACACTAATTGTTTTTCAAGATACACATAAGGTCTCAGACACCATCTTAAATTCCAAGGTTGCACTTACACGCTGCAGGATGTCCTTGACTGGAGCCAGACGCAGGTCTAGAGAGGGCCGTTTGGCCAACAATGTCATTGTTATGGCCTTTGTCATCTCAATTAGCAGGCGGGTGCTAAAACACAGAGCTCTAAATGGTGGCATCAGTGTTAACCTGGGACACAACACACTGCCCATAAACCCCAGCACTTATGCCTACTGCTGACCATGCTGTTTGTCTCTCATTACCTTCTAGCAGCAAAACGGGGCCCAGAGGTTACACTAATGACCCACTCTTTCACAAAGTTACTGCAACTACTCTTGTTGCCTGATGGAAGTATGAAATAAACAATTAAGATATTTTTTCTGTACTCATGTCCAAGCCACTCATTAAGATTTGTCAGCAACGTCAGAAACATCTGAATTAGTGGTACAGTGAGCTGCTAAAGACAAGAAATAAAAAAGAAAAATCTTATCAATTATGGTGAGTCCGATTAAATTAGGATGATTTTAAGGTCAATGTATTTCTTTAATCAGCTGTCCCTTTTGATTATCCCTGGGAATAACACTCAAACTTAGTCTTTGGTAATTGGTACTCTTTACTGGCTCAATGTCTGTACTCTAACACTCATAGTTTAATGTCTCCAGCATTTTTCAGCACAGGCAGAGCACATAATGCTGTGCATGTTTAACAGTCATCTCCATCAGTAAGTGCAATTTCTGTTCAGTTTGTTCCTGTGTAATGAAGTGAATTCTTGTTTGTATTCCCCCTATTTCACAAGGAAACCCACTCAAGCAGCTGCGCTGGAATTAAAGCGGCTAAAAATTAAAAACCGGCACTATCTTTAACTGAGTGTCACACTATTAGAAAATAAAATCAATTACTTGCATACTAAGTAGTTCTGTTTTTGTTATTTCTGATTTTACATTCAGCAAAAGCTCCCCCGCCTCATTGTTATTGTTTGAGTCTATAAGTGACCAAAACAAGAAGAAATGCAAATGATGTGCGAGACAAAATGGCTAACATTTATTTATCCTTGCTGTTCTCTTGTCTTGTTGGTGTCATTAGAACAGTTCGCTGCGTCCCATTCTCTCCCATTATCTCTGCTATCAACGCAGCACAGCAAGATTCCAGCAGGGCTATAAATACTTCCCCTGGACCACATACGGCTAGCACATCATCTCCCAGACACAGCTTAATGATGGAAAAAAATCTAATGTCTTTTTGCCCCCTTTCTTCTGCACATTCTCACAACACCATGAAAAGAAGTCAGTCAGCTTGCAGAAGTTACACATACATTTAGTAAAAAAAAAATAAAAAAAATACATTTACACCTAAGTATCAGCGACATCTTAGAAGGTGTGAGAGGAAATGATAGATGTCTGTCTTGATCATTCACAGGCACAGGTTTTTGTCGATTGCATCAGGGTCACTGATGCTGGCTCCACAAATCCATTAGAGTGAGAATGCAAAGAGGACACTTTATCTGAATTCATTATAAATGGATCTATATCTTATGTTTAGGGCCAAGGACACGATTTGTATCACAATGCAAATATCTATCATTAAATGTTGACAGTTCATTTTTCCCAGCAAAGAAAGAAAAATGTTTTCTGTGCAGCACTCTTTCCTCGCTGTTCTTTTCCTGGTAACAACACTACCAAAAGAGCCAAAGCGGATTTTTTCTTCGAATTGAGTGGTTTGTCATAATTTCGTAAGTGGAATGTATCCAGTTTCATGATTTTCAAGTCCTGTAACATTACAGGTAAACAGTATGATTAATGTCCCTAAAAAAAAACAGTAACCTGAACATACACAACACACATTGTGTTTGTGTGCATTTTATAAAACTGACAAAAAACAATATCAGCAATACTTTTACTTGAATATAACCAAATGCAAATATGTTGTAAAATTAATCAACCGCCAATGAAAAGCAAAATAAAGACAAAGTGCTAAAAGAAAAGCCTAATATTCCATGTGAAATTAAAAATAAGATACATTACTCTATGCCTCCTGTGCATTCCTATCAAATTACCACCATGTCACATGTCACCATGTTCATCATCTCCTTCATTCAAAATGACACAGCATCATTTTTCTGTGCACTCCCCAAACTTGTGTGCACTTTGTCCGGTGCAGGGAGTTGAATTGCTGAGCACACGGCTCGGCATGTCAGTCAAAGAGCAAAAGGAGCATCCCGTTGTGTCGCTATCTAAATAAGGGCCATAAAGCGTAGCTAACGGTGTCCTCTGAAACGTGCTCAGGTGGAAAGAACTAGACAAACAGAGACAGCCACCGCAGTGCTCCCTGACACAGAGGACAAAGTGAGGGCCTCATTTCCTCCCTCTAATCAGTGTTTACATCCACCCCAGTGCCAATGGCTGGTGACTGAGCAAGACGTGTATCAATCACCAAAGGCAACCTCGCTGGAGAGGATGCACTGATACACAACCTCACAACACACACAGACACACACCGGCCTGGCAACAGGGACAGGAACACAGCTTTCATCTTAACCTCTTCTTCTATTGTGTCCTCTCTCCCCCCTCTCTCTCTCACTATCTCTCTTTCTCTCACTCTCTCTCTCTAATGGGTGCAGAGAAATTACAGCTAATTAAGGATGTAAATGGTGGCAGAGAGTGACTTCTAATTCTGCATTAAATTGTCTCTTACCTCAGCACAAAAATTTATCAGAGGAGGCAATGTCAACTTTTACTGGGCTGGGTTATTTGCATTTCTGCACACATTAATTCTGGGATGTGCAGCACCTACAGAGCCAAACAGAGGGCACAAACCACTTCCCATCAACTGGTAGGCTTCACAGTGGATGTTATTGCTCCTCTTGGGCTGGAGTTTCCTCTAGCAAGCAAGCTTTTTTTTCACAAATAAATGATGTACACGACACGCTAGGAAGCATAGCAGGCAAAGGCAAACACACACAGAGAATTCCAGTCTGCATGCTGCTGTGACTTTCTTCTCTCCACAGATGTTTACAAGGTCATGGCCATAAAGGCTGAATGAATGCATGAAATGCAGCTCAACTTAAGAGGGAGACGCCAGGGTTAGGCGCTGTAGCTGAGCACATTAATTATTTTTGCGGCCATTCTTGAGCTGAAAGCTGCGGATCTGAGGCGCAGCCATCGACAGCGGTCTACACGGACCACAGAGTCAGAGGGCACACCAGCAAACATGTGGTCGGTGCCAAGATGCAGGGTCTGAGAGCTGGGCACTGGGGACGAGCATGATTAGAGATTTATTACAGCTTTTCTGCAAGTCATGCAGTCAGCCGTATGTATCAATGACACTGTGAGATATCCCAGCATAAACAGACTGACTCCATACATGCATTCAATACCTGAATTCTAACACATTAACACAACTTGACTAGAACTTTACAAGGGCTCATATATTGTGTTTGCCTGGCCATCGATTGACCCCCGAGTGAAGGACCTCATCATTCTCTCAGCTGTTCCAACGTTTCATCCAGCTCAATCCATTTACATTTAAGCACAGCTCTGCTCGGCCTAATTAGTTCCATGACTCCATTAGTCTACATTGTGGTCAATCCATTCATCACTTTGCATGTTAGTTAAAAGCCCATTTCTCTGATCCTGTCACTGTTCTCTGCCTATTACTGTTCTTTCTTTTTTTTCCCCAAGAAAGAAGACTGAAAGGAATTATGGGTAACTAGAGGATGACGTCAGAGCAGACACAAAAGGACTTGGTTACGACAAAACTTGTAGATACTAAATCGTTTTACATGTCATTTAATAAATATACATATATCGGACTCAAAGTATTCTGTTTAATCTGCATGGAAAAAATAGGCTTCATTTAAATTATGGACAATAAAGAGTAGAATAAAAGCAAGAGATGGGAGAAATAGACAGAGAGAGAGAGAGAGAGAGAGAGTAAGAACGACAGAGAGAAAGAGGGGTGTTAATGATCCCTGCATTGAGAGACTAGGCCCACCCAGTGGCATACTGGCACGTATGGTCCACTGGCTCCAAACTTGCTGAGGTCTAAAACTCACATTATGCCTCAAAAAAGGCAGGCAACCAGGACCTCAACACAATGAAGCTAATTAATTCTCAGACATAATGAGACATTATCATGTTTGATGTATAGTTTACATACTCTCAGGGTGCTCTGTGCTATCAGGATGCAGTTTGCAAAAAACTTGCTTTGACAAAGAGGAAACAATCAGCTGGAGGTGCATTCCAAGAGTCATTTAGTAGATAAAGTTATGTTGTCAAACTATGTGAAAGTGACCTCAGGATTTTATTATTTTATTTTGTGGTTGACAAATGTTCAGAAGCAAACATTAAGCACAGATTCTTGGAGAGGTTTGCATTGTGTTCAAGCACCTCTGCGGTTTCCTTGGTTGATTATATCCCATTGCTATTCACTTTACCATTGCCAGGTCACAACTATTTACGTGTGCTATCTTCTAAGGACAAGGGGGGGTGGGGGGTAGCTCTCAGGATGGTTCAGTGTCTAGTACAGTCCCTGAGAGCAGAACTCATTTCCAGGCCAAGCTACTCCAGAGTCCCAGCAGGGAGACATGAAGCAATCTCTGGGCTGTGATGCCCTCCCACAGTACCCACTGCCCTTTCACTCCCACATTGCTCCCTTTCATCTGGAATCTGTTTTCCCTCTCCCCTTTTGTATGGTAGCTCCATCTGATCTGAATTTTTTTTTTACATCTCTCTCTCTCTCACTCTCTCTCTGTGCCGCAGTAAAAATATATATATAAATTCCTCTTCCCATGATGGATGAGCTCCTCTCTGAGATGTCCCAGCCTGTCCATCATGCCCTGCGATTAGGAATTAAAAATTGCAAACGTTTCGTAATAGCCACCCCCATTTTTCTCCATCCCCCTTCCCCACATCTCCACTCACTGCCACAACCCCGCCTCTCATCTAACCACACCTGCCACACCATCACTGCCATACCCAAAAGCCTCATCGACCACTGCCATCAACACCATGTCCACATGCAGCCTAACACACTATCCCCAATTCAGATGCAAACACCTACATTCATCTAAGTTGGTGGGGGGGAAAAAAAAAACATAATTTATTTTGTACTTCCCAGATAATTTACTTTTTTTCCCTTTCCTTTCTACAGGAATTCTCCATTTCCCTATAAAATGAAAATTCATCTAGAATTACATCTTATGTCATCATTATGTTTATTAAGCGTGGATGATGTATATGAACAGCGCTGGCTTGCCGCTGAGTGCTTAATGATGCATAAGATTAAGCCGAGGCTCTCAGCTGCGCTGTGACTCCCCTCTGGTACCCATACTGCCGAGGCATGCTGGGAGTACAAGCTCCAAACGGCCATCAGGTGAAAGGAACTAACATCTCTCTTTTTGTCTATGTGAGTGAGACTGAATGTGCATGCGTGCACTCGTGTTTTGTTCTCACCACTGAATGGAAGTGTGCTTCTCTCCGTGCACATGGTAAGAGATGTGTAAAAATGGTGCACTGTCTCCATGCTGTATCTTATCCATCCACCGATATCAGAAATAACTTGCATTTGCCTTACTCACTGTGCTATAATCATACTGTTTTCCCTCTTTCATCCACCTCTCTTTCTCTGCCCCTCTATCAATCCCTGGAACCCCTCTTTCTCTGTCCTTCCTCCCTTCATTTCTCTTCTCCCCTTTTCCTTGCCACACCACTGTTTTGCCGCAGCAGTCTATGACAAAAACATTATCCTTCTGCTGCTAAACAATCCAATAAACCTCTCCACAGGGAGGAAGTTAACCTCTTGTCTGTTCGACTGATGCCTTCCAGACCACGTGATGGCTGCCACAGTAAATTCAAATCATTAGTCTCCTTGCCCCCCATCAGAGAAAAAACTTCTATTAGTAATGGAGACCTCGTAAGAGACCTTCCATGGAGAGCACTGCCTTCCCAATTCCCAGTGGAGAAATCCTGTGCAAAAAACTAATTCTACTTTTAATAATCTGTCATCAAGACCAGAGGCAGTCATAAATTATGTGGGGACCATGTGCGAGAGCAAGCCACAAGAGGGAAATCAGGGTAGAAAATCAAAGCTCAACTTTGACAAACTTTCCTGAAGATAAATAATAACTTACAAACCGGATTAGTTGTTAAGTCACAGCTGAGTGCACAGTCAAGCCATTCCTATCAGCCAATGCAGATGAAGAATTTATAGGTAGAGCTCATCATTTGTTTTCCCACTCTCCTCCCTCTTTTTATATGCATCCCACCTTTTCTCATTCCTGTCTCCTTCAAGCTTATTATATTCACGGCCTGTTGTCACACCCTGGGCTGCTTTTTATCATTAACTCCCTGTGTGCCAAACCAAAGAGTGCAAGAGCAGGCATTTTCAAGATGACAGATTTTTTTTTTGTTTGGGGGAAGGGCTCAGGCCAAAACACGTGACAGAGGAAGCAGGCTGCCTGGTTTGTGTTGTAAAGTAAATACAACAACACTGGAGTTTCCTCACAAGCTGCAGCAATTTGAGGCCTTTAGACCTTAATTGACCACTAAAACAAAAGAAATGCGAAAGAGAAAATTTGAAACAAGACCAAGGCGCTTTCAGAGAATGAGGGAAAAGGCCAAGAGCCGCAAGGTTCTGCTCTTTGTTCCTGTGTCAATACCTCTGTAAACTATCGACATGCATCATAATCGTTCCCTTCTATCAAGTGCAGACTAAAGAACAATCTCCATTAGGTGACAGCACCCCGGCAGGTTGATAAATGCTCCCTGACGAAAGGGAAGGAATTGTGTAAAATAAAGAGGCATGTTCCAACAAGTCTTGTCAAAATGGTATTGATTTAATCATCTGCAGAAATACACATTCTTGGTTAGTGTAGCGTGCAGCGGAGATGGCAGCAGCAGCAGCAGAAGCTGGGATACGCTTTACAGTTGTTGACGCGGAGACGCTCTCCCTCATTGGCTTTTCAGGTGATGAAACACACGCTGAGCTGCGCTCTAATTTTTTTTCCCCCAGTCCCTACCTCTGTCTCTCTTCAATCAAATGTTATTCTAAGAAAGTGTCTGAAAATATCTTGTTCTACTTTTATTTATTAATGTGAGTGGGAGAGTTCATGTGTATGCCGCTGTGGCCAGCCATCTCCTTGGCCTCTCAGCAGAGTGCAGAGGCGATAGATAACAATAGCCCTCCATCATCTCGACACACCAACAGTATTCCAGTAGCTGGAGTGAGCTGGCCAGAGGTCTGGGAGTGTTTATTTAACATCAGGGTGTTGGAGAGTGTGTCTCACCTTGGGACAAATGGATCCCCTCTCCTTCCTCTGCTGGCCGTCTCAGAGTAAACACCATGGCAGGAAACTGGAGGTCTCAGTGCTCGGGAGTACAAGATCATCAGGCAGGCGGGCAGGTTCATCATTGGACTACTGCAGGAGGGAATATGAAAACATACAACATGGTTGCGTAAATAACTGCATTCCTTACATATGGTATCTTTGAAGTAAAAAGTAAGACATCAGTTACCAAAACAAGGGCTGAACGCTTCGGGGGAAAATCTAAAATCTGTGATTTTTCTGACAAATATTGCAATTCAATTTGATTTGGGACATAATAATTTAGTCAAGATTCTTTTCAAAACTCACAATGTTAATAGATTTACAACATGATGAAGCACAAAAAGCTTGTAATTGAAGGACAAGATCTTATATAGATATAAGATATGGATATTAGATATAAATTGGTCCCAACATGTATGAACTAATTCAATTAGAATGCAGAATTACCAGAAATAGAACATTTTTATTACCAATTCCGTGACTGTGTAAATATATTAAAAATACTAGGACCTTGCTGTAAACAACTGCCGTTATTCACCTTTAACACAACTAGCAATAAATTGTAGTCTTTGTGATTTGCTAATTGCATTGTCTCACATTTGAAAATACTGAATTGTTCAGATCTGAAAACAAAAAAAGGTAGAATGGCAGCACAAGCAGCTGTTTTCTTAACAATTGTAATCATTTAGAAGGTTAAAGGGGTATTATTATCTCTGCACAGGCCATCTGAGCAGTGATGAGGTGAACACAAATAACGCATGTCCCCAACAGAGGGAAGATGTGTGGCTGCAACCGCTGGGGGTTAGAGACAATCCCACAGTGACCTGACCTTGACATGTCTGAGTGAAATGGTGGCGGAGGCTAATACCTCATCATATAGAGTTTGACTTTGAGCTCACAGTGGTGGGCTCCATAAAACAAAGGATAACAGTGTGGACAAACAGTCGTAAACTATGGACAATTAACATACAACAAATAAAGAATGTGGATTGGCCAAGTATCTGATAAATCCAGTAACCATCTCTGCCTTTTCATCTGTGTCTGTGTCTTGTTTTTTTGGTACTGTGTCTTGGTAGTGACGTGGTTTGCATGACCTCCAACCCCAAAGCCCTGTGCATTTTGTAATTTAATTAAATTGATGTCACTGACGATGTCACAACTTCATCTGCACCTCAGAAATCATGGACAAAGTTTGTTGGTCATGTCAACATTTATCAGGACTAAAAATGCTTTAAAATGTCCTTCACTTAGAAATAATAAAGGATGAAAAAGGGGATCTATAGTTGAGAGATTTTTCAACACAAAAGCTAATAATGTGAATAGGACACAGTTCTTACCTGACAATAAAATCTCAGAGCCAATGGGATGGAATCATACATGACCGCATCATAAAACGTCTACATTACAAATAAATGAAATGTCCACTCCTCTGAAATCAGGACATAACTCATCATATCAAGCCATGAGTGACGCTCCAGACATTATTCAGTCCAGGAGGACAAGGGGAGAGGAGAGGAAGACACCCTGCGTGAGCACAGACCTTTATATATCACCTCCTGCTCCAAAGTAAGGACAAAGGGAATTAAGATGACTATACCATCACAGGGAGAAAAACAGATGAACCAGACAGACTTGACTGAACTGTTCATTCACCGCAAACTGGACAACATGCAACACACCACATCGACAAGACTTTTTTTTTTTGATCAATGACCATCCTGGTAGAGAATTCACAATCTGGTGGAGGGTTCACCCATACCGTATCCAAAGCTATTTTTATATGATTCATATTGTGAGAATTATAAGTTATTGGTTTGCATTACAATCAAAAAGACTGCTGAATAACATTACTATTTTTCTTGAAGGTATCATGACAAACACAATGATGGCTGCTCTGTCACTCTGATGTGGCTTAGTGGGACACTAATAAAACTAAGACATTTTTCCTATAGTGACAGGTAAGGGATATAGTCAGTGTAGCCTATGAGCTAAGGCTAAATAATGACTATGTAAGCATGCCTTACATATACACAACATGACTGCTAATATTAAATCATACAGCAAGTGCATTTTCTTTTATTTTCTTCATTGTGGCATGCATTAGTGACCTGCTGTTTTGAATGTACTACAGCTGTAACACTGCAAAAACGTGAAAGAACTGCATCATCAGATATTATGGGTTGGTTGGCCTATGCACGTGTACACATGTGGTATACTCAAACATACATGTGTATCTCAGCTATGACAGGTAAAGTAGACCATACATCACTTCAACCAACTTAAAAGTGAGTTGATATTCATTTTTAATGGATTTTAGATGAATGCATTACTTCTCCGTTCCTCCAACAGTTAAGGCAATGTTAATCTTTATGTCGATAATGAAGATGTGTGTGATATCAACTATAGTCGGAGTAATTAATAGGAATGTCAGTGACATTGTATTAATAGCATCGTGCATAGCATCAATTTAGCGTAAATTGTCGTTTTGACAAGCCATTTTAATTAAAACTATCACACAAAGAATTAAAGGACCGTGGTCGTCATTTTGGGAGACTATCAAATAATGTTACCATCTGGTATTTTTTGCATGTCTTATCCCTGCTAATTATAAGTGATACTCTAAAGGTTAGAGGCACTTTGGCAGCTGTGGTGATCACCACCATACTGTCCGTGCAATAACCCACAGGTCATTACACTATGCATAGTGGCGCTATGATGGCCTGCTATTATGAAAGACAATAATTATGAATGACCAGCACTTTGGGTGCCACTTAAATTATTCTATTTTTACATGATGTGATTTTTTTTTTTTCCCCATTTCATATTTCTAGTTTCTTATCCAAGTACAAGGTCAAGTGATGCACATGCTCAAACCATAGTGCACTTCAGTCTTCAGTGAGTGGTGATCTTGCCATAGAATCAATCTTCCTGACCACTCTCAGAGCCCAGGAGTGAGCTCAATATGGGCTCAATTCCTGTGGGCTGCTCCAGGGATGAATTGAAATAGCTCTCCTGAACAGTCGTCTCGCAGACGGTCGTTACAGGAAATGTTGCTTTTTATTCATCCAAATGCAGCAACTGTGCTTCTCCAGAGAGCACAGGAGCTCTCAGTGTGTCAGTGGGATTCACAGTTCTGCAGAGGTCGAACACAATAAAGTGTTTTGAAAGTGCTGTAGCAGCGTGAAATTTTAAGACACGCAAAAATTCAAAATAATAACTACCTTGAATTCAACAATTAAATATCATATGTACATCTGTTCTGGAAAGTGATGGAGATTACTGTTCTGTAATGTGTCTTTGTCAGGTATTACAATGAGAGTGTATGAAAACAGATTTAGATAAATGACTATATATATGACTATATATATATATGACACTATATATATATATATATATATATATATATATATATATATATATATATATATATATATATATATATATATATATATATATATATATATATATATATATATATATATATATATATATATATATATAGATAGATAGATAGATTTGTCATAAATGTATCTTAAAGTCCCAAATATTTTGCAGCAAACAGACAAAGAAATGTCATGTATATAGTGAAGCACAAAACTATGTGAATTTTTTTCCCCATTTTTGTCTATATAGTATACAATGTTTTTCCATCTTAGAAAATGGAGCATGCTTAGCTTTTTTGTTTTTCTTCAAGTTAAATGTTTTTGTTGACATTTTAATCTGAGGATACATGTTGTGTTACATTGCACAGATTATAAACCCTCTTGAAGCAAACACTTGACAAACCTATTTCCTCTAAGAGTGACAATTGTCTCATATTTTATATAATAAATGATTAATATTGATTTCATCTGGAAATTAAATGTTGCAAGACATCAAAGGCAGATAGTTAAGAGCAACTTGAATGTTACTATATGACATAAATATGTAGCTCGTAAAGTCTATTACAATAAATGAAATACCACTTTTACGTACATCTCAGTTGCGTAGAAGTGGTATTTTAGTTATAGTAATAGACTTTACCCGTCACACTGAAAATGCTTGAACGCCACACACTAAGACCTTCATTTTAATTTAGCGATGGCAGCTCAAATACAGTTCTAATGCATTTATTTGACTGTTTTATGGGGATTTGTCAGATTGTCTAATGAAGAGCTAAACCTCTGAGTGAGCAAAGCGAGCAACAGATCAGTCAGGTGAGAGTGTGATGGAATGAGTAAATGAACGAGTGCAGCAAGTAATCGTGGCAAATGAGAGAGTGAACAGCCTGACCTCTTTGCTGACTTGTGTTTTCAGTCAGTCGTCCTGGTTACTATGCGTCATGCTTTGTTTCATCTGACGTGCAATTATTTTTTCCATTAAAATACACAACATGTATTTCACTTAGTTTTTCTGAATGAAATTTCAATCAGAGGCCATTACAATCTTCAGACAGAGAAAGTTTAGAAAAATAACAAGACGCAATGGAAAAGAAAATAATGCTCTGTCAACGGAGATGGAAAACACAAAAATAATCATTTGCAAGAAGCAGGTGATGCATATGTTAAAGTGTCAAGAAGCAGAGAAGAAATTAATAGCTTTCTGCCATAAGCATTCTCTGATAAATATGATTACATTTGCATACTTCATTTTACTCTTGATCTGCTGTTGCGGTGATTCTTGTGATTCTTGTGCACCTGTTCCAAAAGGAAAAGTAATTTCCATTACTGCTCAAACATGAAACCAGTATTTGGGGTCTCATTAAGGACATCCCAATTGCTTATCTGTTGACAAAATAAAATGACCAAAAACAACACATATACTGTATGTACTAACCCTAACCCATACAGTAAAACCACGTTGGAAATCTGAGGATAAAAGAAATGGAGGAGTAACATGGTCATATGTCGTTGCAGTGTTAAACTGGCTAGATTATTTCTGTAGTATAATATTGCAAATCAACAATTTGGGGAGATGTTTGTGTGTTGGGTGGTGGATGGGTCTTCTCTGAAGTGTTTTGTGCCTCATTAACTTATCAATAAGGCAATTTGACACTGTCTTCTATTTCCCCTGATGAAGAAAAGCTGTCCAATTCCATTGTAAAGGCCTTGTGTTTGTCTCAGGATTGAACATGTGGCTAAAGAATCAAGTCCCACAGAGAGAGAGAGAGACACATACAGTAATCTTGATAATGTGGTGCACAGTTACTTTAACATTTACTACGTGCATCATGTTGACTGACTCCTTTTCTAAATAACAAGCTGTTTTAAGAAACAAATAGAGAACACACTCTGGTTATTCATCATCTGAATTTATATTAAAGTTGTGCTCTTTTTGTGTTTGTACATAAGATACATGATGATACTTTCTGCTATAGAGGATATAATCTTGCAGTTGAATGCCAAGTGCTTACTAGTTAAGTTACTTTTTTACACATGTAATATATCTGAATACTATTCTGCAACATATTAAGTGAGATCCACAGGATTCCTAATAAATTATTCTTATTATTTATTATCTTTAACAACCCTTAATTTTAACTGAAAGCTAAATTATAATGCTACAATATTAGGAAAATAAACTTGTTGTTAATAACACATTATTAACCTTTTTTACAAACTTTACTTCAAACATTTCATGTTTCTTTTCCAAAATTGAAATTAACACGCATATCCACGGTGTTGGTATGGCGATTCTCTGGGCGACAATATTTGCACTTTTCCCCTGCTGTTTTCCAGTTCAGGATTCCAATTAACCTGTGCAAAGCATGACGCCAATCACGGGACTCTGTATCGACAATGGGCATGAAAAGAATAATGCTGTTAGGATGATGTAGCTTACTGTGGGGGACTCCTCCCTCACTGGTGACAGAGAAGTTTGCTCCAGTCATTTATCAAGTCCTCTCTGGCCACCAAGGGGCTGGCGAGTCCCAGGGCCGCCTGCTGCTTGGGGGGCCAGCATGCAATATGTGCATTTTAGGCCTCTAGTGGGCTGGCAAAAACTGCTGATGTGCTCACTGCTGCTAAGTTTGATGGATTTGTTGTTGTCATTTGCTTTGGTTCTGTTCCCCACAACAAAACAAAGGGAATCATTAACTCTTTTGTGCTGCATGGGACTTTTATGGGTTAGGGATAATGCAAAACGAGATGGGGTACAGATGGGGTCAGCTGGAGCATTCTGTTGCTGGAGCTCTCCAGAATGGGGCGTTGAACATGCATGGATGATCCTGCATAGAGAGCTGATTACAGAATGATTTAGTGACCACTGATATCCCCTTTCTTCTCAAGCTCCCATCATCAGGCTCATTTCAGCCGCAAGAGTGCAACTGGCAGTGTTCACCACTTATATTTATAGCCAGTCGCTGTTTAGCACCTCATGCGATGTTCTGGCCAGACTCAAGACCAGGCCATTACAGTGCATCACCGTTAGAGGCTTGCAGTGTTTACTGATGCTGGCTTGGCAGACGGTTGCTCTCATTTAGGGCTGTTGATATGATTTTGATACACTGGGAAGCTAAGTGGAACTTTAAAAGTCAACACTGATTTAACCGCATTAGTAATTTCAGGAAACTGTGAAACAGATTTTTGGTGAGCTAATCATAAAATAAATCAGCAAATATTATGTGATATTTGTATTAAATGGTCAAGCAATTTGAGGAGTAGTGAGTCAAGTGAAAAAAAGTCCAACAGTTTGGAAAACAATTAACAGTTTGGAAATTAGAATTTAAAATTAGATATTGACAATCCATTATGATGTTGCAATTAAACATATTTAGAATGATAGTACACACCATTTAAAAGTAAGTAGTGTTTGTTTTGACATATAGTTCACAACATAACATTTGATGCAAAATTAATCTGTAAATAAAAAACAGACTTTATCATTAACTCAAAATAACATGTAGACAAATTAAAACATGAGACAAGCTTATGTATATAATTAAATGTTGATTTCAATAATGTGATAAATATGATCTAATGCATTATTACTATAAAAATATTGCTCACTATTGGTCCGTTTTATTATAATTTTAACATGAGTGTAGGGCCACAGGACATCAACAGGGGGCCGCATCAGACAACAAGATCTGTTATTATTCAACATATTTGAACTATTCCCTCATATTTTATTAAGTAAAAGAAAATCTATCAATTACTAAAATAATCTGCTCATGAGCTGATAATGAACATAGGTTTCAATTTTATATTTTGAGTTGCTTCATAATGTTCTACTCATTTTTTTTCTCTATGATTAGGTGTCCCAAAGGTGTATTGCATCAAAGAATTACTTAAGAAATTTCTAAAAGAAAATAAGAAAAATCACTTTTTGTCTACGTTCCCATGAAACAAATGCCTGGTTTACTTTAAACACATACATCTGACACACATTGGAAATCCTGACAATTCACCTGACACAAAGAAAAATAACCAGGTTGTGTATGTTATAAATGACTGTGGATAATTGTACTAGTTCAGGCTAAATGTCCACTGTTTGTCAAATAAGATAAACAGAAATGGATGAAAGATCGAGAGCAGACGGCCATACGGTTGCTAAACTTCAAGGTGAAGACTTACTTCCTCAAGGGAGAGTTGAAGATCAAGACAAATCCTCTTATTTTTCTCTGTCAAGTCATCACAGTCTGAGACAAAATACAAATTGAGATTGTAGCAATGGGCTGCGACAGTCTGCTGTTGACTGCAAGGGTTACGGGGGTGATTGAGTGTGTGTTTGACTGCCCGAGGCCGAGGGCTAACAGTACTCTTACACAGACAAGGTCGTCTCAGAAAGAGAGAGAGAGAGAGAGGGAGAAAGAGAGAGAGAGAGAGAGAGTAGCCTCAGCACATAATCCCAGTGTTCCTGACTACTATGAACACAGGTCCACCACAAAATTGATTAAGGTGGAAGACCATTACCTTGGGAATAAGATGATAAGGACAGATGGAAGTGTGCCATTGTTGGCATCAAAAAGTCACTGAAACTTAGCAGATCACTTTGACTAGTGTGTCTCATGCTACCTATTGAGGGGTCAACAGCCAGGATAATAAATTTATTATGCTTAATGTCACATGAACATCCAAGAAAAATGACTATATTATACAGTAGCAATATTATATCAATATTGACCATAGAGGCCCGAGCCATCCTTGATATGTTTTCCCTGCTCTCATCAATAACACAAAAGAGGAAAGTTATTTCCCATATAAACCTAATCTTTCCTTTTTATTGTATTTTAATGAAACAGACTTGGTACTAAGGCAGTAATTCATTCCATTTGTTATGTTTGGACAACTCATTAACATTGTCATCTATTTTCATTAGACTGAAATTTTAAGCTTCTTCTCCCTTGAGATGCAACGCGTTTCTACTCCTCGGTTTGCATTAAAACAAATGTGGACCTGCTGATGCATTAGATTAATGTGCTCACTCACTGCCTGCTACAGAGCTGCAGTCCAGCTTGAAAACTAGACTGAGTTTCTCTCTTTGAAGCGTCACCCACAAAGGAAACATGGATGTGTTTTTCTTTCACTGTCAGGTCGATCAAGTTCTTCTTTTCATTGAATGGAATCTCACCAAAATGGACAACAGAGCTACAAAAACTATACTCTCCAAAAAGAAAACAGAGTTTACACAGACCAAATTATAGAGTTATTTGCCCAGACATTAATTTGTCTATTCATTTAGTGACTAATATAATCACCCACATGTCACGCATTAGCGGCACTCTTTTTGCCTGACTTTATTTTAACATCATATTGCTAATGAGTTATTCACATTTCCAGATCAAAATCAAAGCTCCTAATTCTTGCTGAGTGTGCTGCACCAGATCAGGCCACTTGCTAATTACAAAGTTTGCTTTTTTCCCCTGAATAAATAATGTTGATTAATTAGCAAGTCAAAATAAGTGAAGATGATCTATGTCGTATATATCACTGTCACAAAACTTACTGAAACGTTTCATTTACATTGCTTGACTTCTTAATTAGATGCATCCAAACTTTCAGATTTGATGGAAAATGAATAACGTGAAAGGTGAGAGGTTTCGCGGGAAACCTGCCAGCTAAAAATAATAAAGATGTTGGAGAGATGAAAGGAGATAAACGACACAGTTAATCCACACACTTCTTTGTCTTTAAGACATTATTTACCCGAAATGTTAAGTTCATCGCTCAGGTGCATATACTGCCTCTAATACTTACACATTTGTATTATTTTGATGAATAAATAATGTGGTGAGTTAATGTTGCAACACGTTAATATTAATGTCTGTGAAATAGTTCTGCCTCACGCAGTGTAATATTTGCACACCAGGCGATGTGTCTGTGATAGGGTAAATAGATTTTATTCATAATTTAACACCATCACAAGCCAATGGCCTGCACTTTTCAAACAGTAAAATCTGAATATTTTAAGATTCACAGAGACAGGTTATATAGCTGTGTGTCTGTACTATTTAGGACTGCTACATAGAGCCCAGGGCTACCAAGTGTTCTTGTGAGAGAACGGTAAACATATCTGGACAACAAGTTCTCATATCATCTTCACTAAGTTTCTTTGTGTTGCTGGCTTTTCTGCTGAAATGAACAAAAACAGTGAACATATACAAACTACACATCATCTCCATACCTGGTGTTTCATGAGGGGACACGTCCTCCATGAACAGTTTGCAGGATAGATACATTCCCATGGTCCTTCAGTGGATTTGCAGGTCAATTCCTGGAGTTGTCATTGTATAAATCAGCGGTGGCAGATGCTGGATCATAAGAAATACATTAAAGATTTAATACTCAATCTATAAGCAATGCTGGGAAATATCAAAAAGTTTTTCCCGGTACTGGAGTACTTAAGCACTTCTTTTTCACTCTTTGCATTTAAGAGGCAAATACTATGATTTTTACTGCCTTTATTTAATAAAGTCGTGGTTGCAGATTAATAATCCATAAAGTACTTGAAATTAGCCTTACCCTCACATATATACGCAACATTAAATTTAGGAATGTAACAATAATTAAATTATTAAAATAAAGTGATGTGCATTATTCTCAGATGAACCATTTTGCATCATGAGTACTTTTAGAGAAGGTACTTTCAGCTTTCTGTATATGAATAAAAACATAATTGTCTTAAACTCAGGACTTATATTTTCAGTTTACAACACATTTGTACTCTGCATGTGGTAGTGTGACTTTTACTTACTTATAGAAAAGAAAGCATGTGCCACTTGCAAGTCACAAGTCATTTGCTCAATGCGACACTTAACAAGCAAATTGTGTTGTTGGTTATTAGCGTTTTGCAACTCTGTTATGCTAATGACGTAGCATTTCCAGGCGTTTGTTCGGCTAACAGGAGCTAAATAGCAGTTTCATGTAGCAGCAGACGTTGGTGCTGTTGTCGCTGCCTTTTCTATGAGAGCAGCTTTGTTTCTACTCAGCGCAAACGAACGTGTTTTCAGCTGCCATTTGAAGTTTCACCATCACAAAATAAAATAACGTTTGAATTAGAGAGCTCAATTTTACCTGACGGCGTCATTGCACCTGGCATCCGTTTGTGTGTGTGTGTGTGTGTGTGTGTGTGCGTCAGTCTGTGCGTGGTGCAGCTGTGCTGAGTGACCTAATTGGTTATTAGGAGAGCAGCCAATCAAGTGTTGTGTTACTTTGTAAACAGGAAGGCAGACCTTTTGTTTGTTTGTTTGTTTATTTATTTATAGTTTACAGCAGTTGGCATCTATTATGTTGCCTTCTTCTTTTTTTCACCCTTTCACCCTTTGTTTTACATTGCCCAATCCAATCCAATCCAACTTTATATATAAACCATTTTAAAAACAACAACTGAAACAGAGTGGCGATCATCAGAGATAATATAAACACATAAGTCCTGAAAGCCCCGATGACAAACAATAAAACAGACAGTAAAGCAATACAATAAAAAGATAAAAAGTAAAAACAGTAAAGCCAAAAAGAATGGAAAAAATTGTCTCACACTGGGTCAAAAAGAAAGAGTAAAAATGGGTTTTAAGACACGTTTTAAAAATTGAATAAAATAAAAAGCATGAAGGGGCCTGTCTAACATGCAGAGGAAGAAAAAAGGCTATGTCCCCTTTGAGCTTCCATTTAGTTTTAGGTACCTGAGCAGCAGCTGACCTAAGAGATAGGGCAGGAAGCAGCTCAGAGAGGTAAGGTGGGGCAAGTTTATTTCGGGATTTAAAAACAAACAAAAAATTTAAAATTACTTCACTACTGGAAGTACTTCATTACTTCAAATGACTTCACTACTGCACCACACTATTACGGTCCAATTTTGTTGTGTTTTTTCTGCTGTTTATTGTATAAATATGAATAAATAAATAAATAAATGAATACATAGACTAGAAGAGAATTGGGTAAATCCCAGATTTTAAAATGATGTTGTTGTTATGTTTTTATTCAATTCTGTGATCATTTAGATTGGAATGATGTATTGACTATAACTGATACAACATGTGTACAGTATGTTTTGGTTTAGCATTGATTACAGATAGGTCACTTGACACCTTAACCTGTAGCTGTTTTTTCTTTGTTTTAAAAAAATTTAAATTTTAAAGCTACACATGTTTGTTACAACTTCTGGATGTGTTCAATGTGTTCCACTACATGATTACACACATATGTAATGGTGGCCTAAAACCATTGCACAATACTACTGTTTCACTGGTGACGTAATGTCATGTAGAAAAACAAGTGTTATCATAATACTTGGGTGTCTTGTATCTTCAATGGTTGCACTTGTCATGCAGTACACACAACAGACCTATACATTCACCCAGGTTTGATAATATAAACTGGATCATCACCCTTATACGATAAAAAAGTATCATCATTAAGGCAATAAAATCAAGGCCAACGCTAAGAATAATTTTTTTGACCACATCTACTTTACATTGTTTTATCTGCAGATTTCATTTTACATCACTGCTCTTCCAAATGATGTTGGAAAGGTGCGCGTGACAGAGAGAAATCCTGGCAGATATGGCTATTTATCTTAAAAATGGCCCATGCTTGCTTGCAGTCACTATACCTTGGTCAGTGATATCTCCACCAAGACACCTTCTTCTTACTCAGTAATACACTGCAATTGATATTTAGGTAATTGATAATCCCTTTGTGAGTAATGTTGTCAATTTGGCCCCTAAATCCTATTTTGGTGGCCATCTGGGCTCTCTAAATTGCTCCTTTGAGAAAAGAGGTTCTAGGTAGTAATTACTCAGAAGTCATTTACTTTTAGAGGTGTTTAGTACTTAAATGCTTTGCAGTTAAAATGCTGACATAATGCCCAGACACTGTTAAAAATAAATAAATAAAGTCCCCCCAAAATACTGCTTGGCCTGACATGAAGAGCATTTAGAACAGACATGCTGTTGGGTTTAAGATAAGTTGATACATTTTTATTTGCACATTTCAATTTTAATTTACTTGGATGGAATTCTTCGTGGTGGATGTGAGGGAAGCAGGTATATTTATTTATACAAATATTTGACCTGTTCAGCATTATTTCTGAGGGAACAAAGGTTGGGATTAATAGAATCCAAAACTTTCCAGGCTCTCTCTCTCTCTATCTCTCTCTTTCTCTCTCTCTCACTCTCTCTTTCTCCCTCCCTCCACGCAGATTACCTTTGTGATCTGTGTCACAAATGTGAGACTTTCACAAGCTTATCCGACATGCACTGTCTGTGCATTTCACTCACTTATTGCAGAGGCACTCTGTCAAATTGATTATCCAGTCAACTAATTCCCAGTCTATGTTTAGCGAAAGTATGATAGAATCATTGGGTCCCATGGGTGCAATTCTCATTTGTGTGTCTGTCTGTGTGACTGAGTGTTTATGCGAAAGAGGCTAACTAAACCGGGCCAGAAGCTGAATACTGTGCAATCTGGGACAGTTGTGAGTATGCTTCAGGGCTCATCACAGTCAAATCCTGGGATACAGACAATAGCTATAAAGCACAATGATCATAAAGATGCTGTTAGCCTGCTTCATCTAAAACTGATCATCATGTAATGCGGGATATTTACACAGTTTGAACACTGCTTAATAAAGGATATCCTTAGAGGTTTTATTGAAATCATGTTCGCCGTTATCTCGTACACTGAAGTGGTTTCTGTGCGCAAAATATGTTGTCATCTGGTAACCCTACTCAGAAGGTGATAAAGTAGTAATTTTGTTTGTTTGTTACTAAGTCAAGAGGAGCAGAGGCAGATGTCGTACAAGAAATATTGGTTAAATACATGTATATTCCAAGTGATGTCACACAATCCTCACTCAATCTCATCTGTACTGTGCACACACTGACCGAGGGAGAACAACAGGAAGGATTTTAAGAACAGTGTCATGTGTCCAGTGTGTTGTTCTCTTCCTGGATTGTCCATGAATGGTTTTATATGTTTTATTTCTAAGATTGAAGCCACACATAATTATTCCACAGTAACATAAATAAATGTGTCTATTTATGCTTAAACTCTTTGAGTGTAAATTCCTGGAATCATTTATATTTCCTGACTTTTCTACGTTGTTAGCTTTAAGTGACTCTTGCACAGTTTTGCAGCTGAAACCAAATCACACAAACAAATCTGTCGATCTACATGATCTATAGGTGGCACTACTTTTTTATTTTTTATTATTTTCATTCTACATTCATCCTACGAAGCCATACAATTCTGACTCTTTTAACAAGAAAAAAAAGGCATAATTTAGCCATACTGTTATTAGGCTATTGAAGTGTAAATTGTAGAACAGATTTTTTTTCTTTTATTACAGTCTGTGCACATCATACTGTACCTTACTATCTTGTTTTATTGTCGCTTGAACCACAACCTCGCAGACTCGCGCACACAGGTTAGCACAGGTCCATAGGCGGGCACAGTCGGTCACACAAGGACACCTTCTTTATTTCCTATTGGAGCAGAAATATCTTTATTACATTATCTGGTGTGTCCGGCCAAGCAGAGTCCACGGAGAGGAGAGCAGAGGGTGAAAGAGGTCATGTAGAACCAGTCAGAGACACTGGCATGACACTGTGACATGTTAAGATCCCCTCCACTGAGCTGTGCCTTGCACAACAACATGAAACAAGGAAATGAACCACAAACATTTTCCTGACCCTCCCCTCTCCCCACTCCAGCGACTCAAACGTGCACACAACACACACAACCTAAAATACTTAATATGGATTTATGTTATTTTTCATCACAGTTTATGTCTCAATTTAGATTTCCATTTCCAAGAAAGTTGATATATTTTTTGGCAATCCCAAAGTGATGCAATATCTGCTGCAGATTCTTCAACTACACAGCAGCACTGTGGCCATGTGTTCATCTTGTTTAGTGCTAAGAACTGACAAGACTCTGCAGAAAGGGAATTATATGTCCTCCGCTGGGTCTTCTCTCTAAATGAGAGCCATTGCCCCTATTAGATAAAGGTTAATAGTCATTTGGTGAAGAAAACAGCTGATTTTATGTCTGATCCAGAGCACAAGCACAACCAAATAATGGTGACATTTGTTGTCCACCTCATGAGACCCTTCTTGTTCTCAAAAACCCTAAATATTTTAATTTTGGCCATGTGAAAGGATTTTATGTTCATTTGTCTCTGCCCTGCGGGCAGGAATCAATGACATTTGAAATAATTGTTGTTACAGGGGAAATCTCTGGAGGGAGAACGGGGCAAAACTGTAGAGAAGATTTGAGTAAATTACTGTGTCAGCTTCTATTTATTTGCGACCGGATTGCCAGAGGCAGCACTTCGAGATAGCCATTAGGAGTCGGGGCAATAAAGACAGAGCGTGTAGCCATTGTCGAAAAGTTAGCGTGTAATGCAGCAAGTTATCATCAAAGTGCTCCCTGTGGAGCGAGCAGGGCGCACACTGGGGAGAGTACATGTGAGGAGAACCAATTATGGCTCCTCAAATCTCTCTTTCACAGGGGGAGAGGTCATAAATCGGTTGCTATAGTTGTGTACACTTACTGTATATCAGTCCATATGGAGACGTTTGTGTGTCTGTATCATTATAGGTAGCAGCTTTTCTTTAACTGCGTACACATGCTGTACTGTAGGAGGGAACCGTAAAAAAATAGGCAGAAAAAACCTAACAAAGTTTAAAAGACAGTAGAGAAAAACTTTTATACCTTATACGTCTCATATCTATCTATCTATCTATCTATCGATCTATCTATTGATCTATCTATCTATCTATGACATGTCCCCAATGACTGATCATACACATTACGCAAAACGTTTAAAATGTTGAAAATAAAAACTTAGGCAGTTCATTTGGGGAATAATGACCTTTTATGAACACTTTTCCTTCTAAAAAAAGTCTTTTTTAGCTTCCTATTGTCTCGTTTATCACGGTGAGCTTATTATTATGTAACAAATATCTACTCTGTTACAGGCATATAGGCTCAGAATATTACTCTGTCTCGTGGGATATCCTAATTAAAATGCTAATTTCACGAACAATGCGAAAGCGCAAAATTAGCTGCAAATTAAATCACAGGAAAACGCTTCAAATAAAAGGCAAGCATGAACCAGTTAATCCCGTTTACTCCATTTAAAGCGAGTCCTGACCTCTTTAACCGCACTCCTGGCGATATGAACAGAAATAACGGTAAAACAATGAATATGTAAGGAAGTCATAATCCACACACAAGACACCTTTTTAATCCTCAGCCACTCAAATATGGTATCATAACCAGTGGAGGCATTGACTTTTAAATCTGGGACTTAAGAGGGGAGGAGGAGGGGGGTGAGGATCAGACAAAAAAACAGGAAGTGTAGATGAAAAGGGAGGCTGCATTAATTAGATGACGACGATGGGCTACAGCAGCGAAGACAAGGCAGGGAGAAAAGGGATTGAAACTGTTTGTAGGGTCTGCCAAACAAATGGTGCAGGTCCCTGCGGGAAAGAGATTATTATAGGCTCTGTGTCTGTCAAACATGTGAACACAATACAAAAAAGGAAGGGAGGTGGAGGGATAGTGGGGGGACGGGGGGGACCCGAGGCAGTGCTGCAGCCTCAGAGGGCCCACAAGGACCCGGGCTCTCCGCAGCAACACTGGCCCTGCCAAAGAATGTCTGTAATCCGCAGGCTGACTGAGGTGATCCCGTGGCTCTCCCCGGCAATGCAGCAAGCTTCCCTATTGTCAGCAATGCTCAAAGAGGAGAGGATGGAGGCCAGAGGGAGGAGGGGGGAGGGCAGGGGAGGCAGCGGGGCACTGGGGAGGTGGTGTCCCTTTCTCAGCCAGGCCTTATGAGAGCTCGCTGCCATTGTCCGAAAATTACAATTGCACTTTTCTGATCTTTTGTGCACTCCTGTTCACAGCGGTTATTGACTAAGCAGTTGGACATGGAAAGGATATGACCCCCACCCTTTAACCCTCCCTTCTTCCCTCCCTCCCTTTTTTTTCCTCTTTGGGGGGCCTCTGTGAACAAGAGAGGAAGCAGGTCTGAGGTTTACATGTGGCATTAGACTTTAAAAGGGTTTGTTGGAGGCTTATGCGGAAAAAAAGGGCAACGGAGAGGGGTGGAAGCTTCAGCTCCAACAAAGACAGCGGAAGACAAAATGAGCAAGAGAGGAGAAACTTAGACGAAGATGAGGAGTATAAAGAAGGAGAAGAAAGCACAGACTTTTTTCCCCTCAATGTTGAAGATTCGCCCCCCCTCCTCGATTCTCCTCTCAAACAGATGCCAAGGCAGATGGCGGTGAATTAGCAGAAAATGGGCAAAGAAGAAATGAGACAGTATATTAGAGGTCCGGGGAGGACGGACATGACGAAATAAAGATTAAAGTGCCACTGCAGAGGGGAGGAAATCTCACCCAGGGGTTGTGGGAGGTCTGAGGTGTCAGCTCAGACACATAATGTATAACGGCAGCAGTGATGAGCGATATGCTCTGGGCCTCATGGTGCAAAAGACTCATCATACAGTAGCAGCAGGACACTGTGTTTCACAGTGTGGGACCTACAGGGTGAAAAACATCTTATTAATGTAATGATGAGGTGAAATTAAATTGGGTGAACAATGGGGACGCAGACTCAGCAAATAGGTGCACATAAAAATTTAACTTGTGGCACATCCTGTATTTACATATAAAGGACAGCTCCTAGGGATGATAAAAAATGAATAAAATGCAGCATAAACGCTTTAGTTTCCTTTACACGCAATACAAGGTAAAATGATGTAATAGCAGTCATCAAATCTGAGTTTTCATGCTGTAAAAAAACGTGCTCGTTTAACCTCTTTTCGGCCTTGCACTACATTCTATAAATCTATAAATAGAACGTAAGTCCCCAGCTATTTCTGCGGAGTATCCATTAGTTTGAGAGATTGACAGAAATAAAAATAGTGAAAGAGCCGTCTAGGTTAAGACTACACAACATTACAACCAGTAATTCGGGCTGCCTATTAGATTTATCTGTTGCAGGCTGAGGGAAAGCATGCACTTTGTCTTCAGACATGAAAACAGCATCTCAAGTGTTACAATTCCAGAGGGGGTGAAGTGGAATTGCTGTTTTTACATTTCTATATCATTTTTTTTCGCCCATAAGGAATATGGATAACAAATGAAATATTCAGCTCCAATGTCTGATTTATTTCTTTTATTATCTGCAAATATCACCCGGGCAATTTAAAGGATAGCTCGCTCCATTCTGGGCCTTTTCGCTGGGGGCCTGACAACCTATCAACTTTATACTGCATAAACAGGTCAGGACTGTGTGAGTGTCTTATATGTTGTACTTTAAGGTTTTGAGCTCACAGAATTTCTAAATAGAAACTGGAAAAAAAGCATCCTTCAGGGGATGCTGCAGAACTCCTTAGCCAAGAAATGATACAGTTGTGTTGTGTCCGTTTTTGAAATGGGGGAACAAAATGTTATTAATTTCAAACCAACCGGAGACCTCCATATCACAGTTTAACAGACTGTAAGTAATTTGACTCTCCTGGAGAGGATGATTGACTGACAGTTGCTCCAGCTCAGCCTTTTTTGTGTGTGGGTGAGTGTTTTGGAGCATCCCTGTGCTCCCGTTTGTCTTGAAGCAGTCAAACGGTATAATAAACCTCGGGTGCATGTCCTCTGAAGGGGCACTGGCTTCACAAAAAATGATTAGTCCTCCATATCTGACCATAGATGCACAATTAAGAGCCTCCACTCAAGGCACTGAAGCAAAGGATGGCATTCAAAGACCTGCAGGAAAACCAAGGCACAATGAACTGACCGGAATACATGATGTCACATATTCAATACAGTTGGCATTCAACTATTTGATTGTCGGGGAAAAAAGTGTTTGAAGTTGAATATATTGTGAAAATGTGAACCATCATTCACATACAGTATGTGTCCCATATAACATATATTAAACAATTGACTCTATTCTTCCTTTGGGAGTTTGTATGGAGACCAGGATCATATTTACTGGAGTAATATCATTGTCCATCATAGCATAACAGAGTTTGTTATATTTAACATGTAATAAATGTGCAAACCCAGTTTGTGGTAAAATGGTTTGAGTTTGTAAAATTATCATTTTAATGGTACAGTAACGACATTGTAATAGTATAATAGTATATTTGTATACAGGGAGGTCATTATTATGGTAGTACAGTGTATTTTCAAATGCAATATTTAGCTAATGTTAATTATTGATTTTGATTCCTAAACACAGTCATGTGAAGGTGCCATATTGATGGTAGTAATTATCATCACCAAGGATGTGATATTACCTGGATCTGACTTAGTAGATAACAAGGTATTGTAATTGTCACACTATGACTGTTGTTACAAAGATTAAATTCAAATGTATCCTCCTTTATGTCCCACACACATTTCTGTTGCCATTACTTGGTGTTTACTACACAACTAAGAAGAAGAAGAACTTCCCTACAAAAGAACTATTGCCAATAATTAACATAATGTAAAGTCTTATCATTTCAATATATGTACTGTAAAGTAAAATTATCATTTTAATACTATGACACCCAGGTTTCCATTTACACAAACAAAGAAGCCATAATATTTGTTCCGCAAAGGAAAAGTGTGATAAGTTTGATTATTGTTGATCATCAATTGTCTCCTGCTAAATAAATGATACACATACATATAAATACAGATATATAATATAGATACAATTAAAATCCATTTCCTGCCGCTTTATTCGTCAACTTTTCCCACATCTTTGAGACAAAAAGTACCACAAACTTAAAGTAGAAAAATGTCTCGCACTATGACCTTGAGAGAAACACTGTGCTGCAGGTTGCTGTGCCTTTAAGCTCCTTCCAGGTAGTCTCTCTGTCTGTCTTTCCTTCTGTCTGTCCCTCCTCTTTGCATTTCCAAACACGCTGCATGGCTAAAGATAGTTATTCCACCTTGAACCGATCTACATCACCTCCCCAGAGAGCGCGAATATGAATCCCTCTTGTGAAACCTTACACAGTACAGCATTTCTCACTTCCTAAAAGGGGAATGGAGTGGCGGAGGGTGTGTGTGTGTGTGGGGGGGGGGCAATATTCAGCAAGCCTCACTTTAAATCAAGATAAAAGACTGAAATGGAAAATAATAGGAGGAACAAACCCCTGGACAGACCAGGGCCCCTAATGGAAACACATGGCTGAAGGATGAGGTGTTGTCAGCAGCCAACAATGTGACTTTCCTTTTTGATAATCTGGCCTGCCATTAAATTAGAATCACAAATACCTCCTGACAAAGACGCACGTTCCGTCTCTACTGTTGTAATAAAAAAAAGAGAATAAAAATTTGACTCCAGTGATGACTCTGAACACTACAAACTTCAATTTAAATTTACAGTGCCACGAAAACAGAAGTGATATGCACTCAAAAATTTTAATAACCTATTAAGTTATGACTTCAATTTCATTTTATGCATATTTTCCTTGGGGAGGACAGCCATCACCAGAGAAAGATAGAAATTTAAAAAAGATAAATAGTGTCATTAATCTACAACATTTCTCTTTCATTATCCCTGAAAATGAGGAGTTATTTTTGCTCAGATCCTCACGTAATTAGCTCCTTAGACTTGATTCACTAGCCAGAAAATGACCATGTTCAGAAAATTAAAAATTTGTCATTAAGTGGGTTTTAACATAATATCATTTATCTTTATATATTCCACCGCTGACAAGCGGCAGCGCTGGGTGTTGATCAGGTTTTTGTGTCAGCGCCAGTGAGCGAGGACTTAACATTACGAGTGGAGCAGGACTGTGGATGTGTGTTGGGTGATCAGGTGAACGCTGCCGCACTCACTCGGAATATTTATCCCACTAATGGTGCTGTTATTTGAAATATGGAGTTGCCATTTGTGATGAAATGAGAATAGGACTGAGACAACATATTATACTGTTACACCCTATTATGAAGACAGATGTGAACAGCCAGTCATGTGTGCGTTTTGGTCTAAAAAAAAAGAAGAGAGAGTGTTTCCTTTATTTATACACTCACAGAGTTTCATAACATTTGATATTTTACCTCAGCAAAATCAAACCAACGCTGAGTAAAAACTTAAAAAATATAAACCTTTTCTTTAAAGACCAAGATGGCTTGGTTGTTGAACCCAGTGCTTGAAGTGGGTCATTTATGTCTGGTACTTCTTGATTTTACTATTTTGAGTACAGACACTTCTCATGAGATGCTGGTCCAATTCTTTATTATGGCCTGGAATAATCATTTCTCAGGCTGCACTATTCTCACAAGACTCTAGTGTTTGTTTATAGGTGTGTGGAGATTTTATTTTGTATTATTAAACAAGAACAATATCTATCAGTGTTTAAAATGTCCACTCGACCTCTAACCTGGAGAACAGCATAATAACAGGACACCACATACAATAGACTGTGCACTTGAAGAGTTTAAAGTATTGTTGGAAATGCTAAGGATAATCTAAATATACCAGTTGGCAAAAATGTTAAACACAAGTCCAGTAGTTAGTGATGTTCACAGCATTATTCAAATATTTAGTCTATATTAAAATAACTTACATCATCTGAGGATTTTCATAATGTAGTGTTGAATGATTTAGTAATACACGCCTCATATGGATAAGGGAATCACTGGCTCTTATACTTTTTACTTTTTTTCCCACTTCAAGCACTGATTTAATGACACATGATACATTCACTTGTTGGTGTTTTCCTCATTAAAATAAAAATTTAAAAAAATCACTCTGTGCTATATAGTTTCTCCATTTAGTTGTGGGTCCACTCTGCAACCACTGATAAAACTCATGAATATCTATATGCAGTGTGTCCTTATGGTTAGTTTAGATAATCTTATAAGCAAGAGAGAATAAAAAACATTCCTCCTTCTATGGTGAACTATTTGTGGGTGGGGACTAAAAATGGGTCATAATCTCGCTTTGGTTCTGACAAACATACAGAATGTAGACAGTTTACCAACATGGGATGATGTTGATGTCTGTTACAAAACCCGGCGGATGGAAAATTTGGTTTTCGATATTTTCCAGGACAATGTCTGAGTTAGACACGTTCACAAAAACAGGAGAAAATCCAGAACATCATTAGCTTGAACATGGAGAAGGCAGGACCCCCACTCACTAACTAATTATTCTATATCTCCTAGCTTTAATTAACAGAAAAACTTAGGCAATGTTCTTTACATCTTCATTCATTCAGAATGACTTGTCACTTACATTGCATTGCATTGCATGTACTTTAAACCATTGTCTAATGGAGTGATTATGTTTGCCAATGCTAACATTATCACTTCTACATCCAGAGTAAAATACAAATCCATTAGCAACAAACTGGATGTTAAGACTAAGCAAATGTCTCAAAATGCAAATAGAACATGATCACGTTGGTCTGAGGGACAAAAGAGGCTTTAACGTAATGCTACATCAACGTTTGTAGGCTATGGAGGACTGTGGAAGCCACGGATGTTGACAGAGTGTCTCCTAGCAACCGAGACCCTCAAATGTCAGTTAACTGTTACCATGGGAAGCAGACACCACCGACATCTCTTATAGCCACAAAAAGTCTTCAGATCTCTGTTAGCTGTTGCCATCTATAGGAAGCGGACAAACAATTTAACGTTATTAAAATAAATAAAATAATCCAATACGCATCCATCTTCTTATGGCTAAAGCATGACAGCTTCACCATCACAAGGGAGTAAATAAATCAAATATGAAAATTCTAGTCCAATAGCATCACATCTAAAAATGTTGTAATCAACACAGAGACCGATTTGAACTGGAGGCTGAGTTGTGTGCCGTCATTTAGTAAAGTTCAAACACAACAACATGTTGGTCATCATCTCGCAGCACAGCAGGCGATCCATTAGCATCTAATTGATCATCAGAAGGAATGGAAGGAAGAAATGGAGTTGATAATGGTTGAGGGAAACCATTTTGTCTCACTCCCATTACCGAGTAACAACATTCTTGTTTAGTTATTATTCTCCTGTGACTATGAAAAACACTAAGTGAGGAGCCACATGCTGCAATTTTTAGATTTGTCAAAACAAAACTTTTTTTTTTTTTTTTTTTTACAAAAGCCCAATGCAAATGTTCCGTTTATTCCACTGATTGTAAAACACAGTGCAAAACTTACTGTCCCCGTTTATACGCTACACTCGTGCACCACAGTCGGATTGTTTTGCTTTGTGCATGATGTCACGGTGCTGAACCAAATTAGAGATACATGTAGTACAAAGGAGCCTTCACGTCAAGTGGTTAATGCAGGCTCCCGTCACCCATGCCTGCTCCCCTAAAGCAAAAGCACATTACTGCTATAGCTTTAAAACTAATAAACTCATTTCATAATAATATGTGCAGCTGGGCTGGTAATAAATCATTATGGGACTCCTTGTTCCCCTGATACAGTATCGAGGCACTGACCCCGATCAAGTGCTTGCAACAAATATTTGGAATTACAGGGTGGAGCTGATTAATTTCACCAGATTCTATGATTCATTGACGAGATCAATTAAAAATCACGCTTCTTTTTTTGGGGGGGTGTGGGGGGCGTGTGTAATATATTATAACTGTGAAAAAGCACATTTATCACAGGTAGGAAGAAACAAGCGCATTTGTTCACTGAGAGCACATCACTGCAGATGTTTAAGTCATTATTGGAAAATGAGCATACAATAGCTCATGCTGCATCAAGACATTATTCTGACTAAACATTTACCGTGGCAAAGTCTGTACTCGTGTAGTTTTGTGACATTTCCTTCATCGATAACACAAATCATGCAACACGACACACGCGACACATTTATGTACATGTATACAAGAAGGCTCTCACTTCCCCCACCCGACCACATGTCTCTACATAAATCTGAAAAGTCCTGCACCTTTTAGTTAGAAGCTAAAATGATGATGATATTATTTGGTATAGTTTTTTGTTTGTGTGTCTTAGAGTGTATGATGATTTCATTAAGATGGAGAATTAAAATAAGATACAGCTAAAAATTGAAGCTAATTGTAATGTCTTCTTGCATTAAGGGCTATAGCAGTGCAGAGTTTAGTATATGGAACAGTGATGAACTCAATAAGGACGCCTTAAAATGCCAGACTTCAAGATTGGTACGCTGTACGGGATGTTGTTTTTTATCTAAAACTAAATACATGGTAAAAAATATGTCAAATAAAATACTTGTATTTGGGATGTAGCAGGCAGATTTGGTCGAGCAGTTGGAGCATTTGTTGTGGCACCGTGCTCCTGTGAGGGTGCCAGGCCTGCTGCCACAGCAACATGCGAGCACTAACTTTTAGATGTTCAGTAAAAGTGGAACAATGGTCTTGTCATTATCCAAAAAACAAATCAGTCTTTTAGGTTTTAGGTGAGTAGTTACTCATCAGATTTTGTTTGTGCTATTATTTAGGACAGTATAGATGTAGAAACAAAAGGAAAGGAGAGAAAGATATCGCTGAATTCAAACCATTCATAATTTCTCTGTTCCACGGCAGTTTTTAAACTAAATCTCCTCCTCGGTAAATACAAAGCTCCAACACATGGCGTTAGAAAACTGGATGTTAAAGCTGATATCTTAAGTATTGGAGCGGGGGAGTCTGAATGGCACACATTGGGGAAGTGTGAACATGGCAGTCAATCACTTGTAATAGCAGAAGGAACAAAAGAGCATCCCGAGGACGTGACAAACTCCAACACACACATTTTTCACCGACCCCTCCCTCTAAAACAAAAAAACCGAGCAGCCTCACATGCGACTCGCATCCATTCAGCTCCCAGGGGTTCAAACCAATCTCTCTTGTCTCCAGCCAGTCTCTCTGCTTCAACCTGCAACAGCCATCAAACCCATTAATCCATCCGCTGAAGATGACTATGACTGATTTAGCCGCCAAACAATCAATTTGTATCTCTCTCTCTCTCTCACGCGCTCTCTTCTGGTGTGGATGTGTGAGATATCATGAAAAAGCATCAGAGGTAATAGTTCCACCACCGAGGAATAATAGAGCAATAAGGCATTCAGCATTTGACCTTGGAGGACAGCTAATTCTTCTGCCCATCTGTCTTAATTATTCCCCCCTGAAAAGGACACAAAACGCAAACTGAACATTTCATTTGTTCTCCCATGACAATTTCATTTTTTATCCGCTGCCTCAATTCTTTTTTTGCTTGTTTGTTGGCTTTATCATGATCCAGCATTTCTTTGCAACATATACTGGACAACAAGCACAAGTGCAAACAGGGGAGTCTGGTGCAGTCACCTTTCAGAGCCAGTTCCTCCAATGATGGGATAAAAAAATTTAACTTGTTAATGTAGATGAAGATAAGTGGGATGTATTGATGTCTTAATACAAGTACAACATCTTCCTGCAACCTTCTATTAAAGCCCCTTTGATTGTGACTGGTGTTGGGCATTTAAGCCACAGCAAAAAAAATGATGCAAAATCAATGCATTGGAGATTCAGATTTATTTCAGTATCTCCTCAGTACCTAAACTTCAGACTTTCTTCAAAAACAATACGCTGTCTTTGTAGACTTGTTCTGTTTAAATAAGGACATTCAAGTTCTTTAAACACCAGCACTGCTGCGTTTAGACACTAAAGAACTTCATACCTGTTACAGGTTTATGGGAAAATTTGAGCCACAAGAATCGAGGAGGAAAGACTGCTATGGCTTCAGCATCAAACATGTCATTAAAATTCCACTTAAATAAAATGCAAAATAGATAAATAACTGCCGTTTTGATTTTCCCACCATTTCCTCTTTTTTTCAATGGAGCATTTCAGTGATTTTTTAACATCATTGGGGCAGTAATCACAGTGGCTCAGCACTGAATCACTCGGGACTAAAACTGGCCGCTGTCAGCACAACACTGAGTGCTTTAGAGCAGCAGATGAAAGCACTTGGAGCTTGTCAGTGTCAGCTCGGTCTCAGTCAGTGGGAAGTTTTTTGAGACTCTGACAGATGATTCCACACGTGAGCGGTAGGTCTTTGTGTTTGACAGCTTGAGATGATGTAGAGGATGACTGCTTTACCTTTAACTGTTCCCTCACACACAAGTGTTTATGCCTTGACATGCACGACATCCGACTCTTTCCCTCAGTTTGGAGACTGTTATAATTATATCCTCTTCCCCATCATGTTGACATTTCATTTGTCGGGTATTTGACGTGTTGTTTTACCTTCTCTCAGTTTTCTCTTTTTTATCCTGTCCCTACAACCTATTTCTAAGAACTAAATCAGACTGTGGACAAATTGTCCAGAGAAAAGATTTGATCTCAGAGGAGAAACAATATTTTAGTATTGAAGATAATGTCTGAATTGTATAATTTCCCTCCAATGAGACAGATGTTTTCACTCATCGTTCTTGACCAGTTTTTATTACACTTAAACTATGCTATTATAGTTTATTACAGTTTATAGTATTTGTTTCCAGGAATGTGTGAATGTAACTCTTTGTAAAAAATCAGTTACTTGTTTTATTTTTCCTCATTAAAACAAACCCCAACTGTATGATATAACTTAAGTCAGAATCGAATCAAATTGGCCCACATTTGCACTCACATAATTAAGTGCATAGTCAATCCCACAAATCCATTTCACACACATTTGCTATTCAACCTATCAACTTTCTTGTCTTTTAAAATTAAAGTATTCACTAAACTGAGTGAAATTAAAGTACATATTTTGTTTGACAACCTCAAAGCATCGCTGCAAATTTAAAGAAAAAACAAGCTCCACCTCGCACTCCGTTTCTAGGAACTGTAATGATGGCTTCAGTGAGGAAACAGTACACAGGTTTTGCATAATATTCAGAGCAGTTCAGAGCCAAAGAGGGAAAATGCATTTGGCACTTTGGATCCAGACCATAACTGTGAGTGTGATATAACCCTGTCTGATGCTGGGGCTTCCAGCAGCCGCAGAGATAAAGCAGCTCATAGTGAGCCATGCGAGAATGCAAAGCAGGCCATCTGATAGCAGAGAGCAGAAGGTAGGAAGGAGGCATGTGTCTGGGAGAGGCAGCCGAGGAGCATTTGTCAGGAGACAGTGACAAAAGGGGGTTGAAGGGGCCTTGCTCGACGCTATTCAGAGACAATTTGTAAGCCCGGCTGTTGAAGCCAGGCCAAAGACTTGTGAACAGCTGGAGCTCCGCCGTGATTGATAAATGTGGGCCTCCAAGAACTTCATTTTGATATGAATGAAGACAAAGGCGCAACAACATTCTGTGAGTGTTTAATATTACCGTCATTAAGTAGCGAGAGTGGACAAACGCCCTGTCCTCAGCTGGGGATACACAATGCCAAAAGGGAGGTCAGCACCCTTTGGAAATTAACATTTTTACGACTAAAATTGCCCCCCTTTTTAAAGCAGATTTGTGATTAAAAGAACATTTCATTTGGATTTAAAGGAATTATTAGGATTACACAAAGGAATACGGAGCTGAAAAGTCATTTTTTAACTTTTCTTTTAAAACAATGCAAACGGTAAACATGATACTGCTTTGTTATATTTTTATCTTTTCATACTGTCGCTCGTGGAGACAGGCCTCGCCCTCATCACATATCCATGTATGAACACTAACCTAATTACACTGCAGGCAGTTTGTCATGCTAATCACGCAATAACCAAATTTCAACACATATTGACACACGAGCCAGGGCAGGAGTTTCTCTGTCACAGGTCCGTGCAGATGTTTTGACCCATGCTCACATGGGTCATTGACAGCGAGGCTGACCAGCGATGATGTGTTCACTTATCAGGTTCACTGACTTTTAAACCTGCTCCAAACATCTTTATCGGCAGCTGATGCAGACGTGACCACGCCGCTGCGAAGACTTTGAAGTTTCTTTAAATAAAAATATATAAAGTAAAGCAATTTTCTCATATTGATTATGCTTTTTTTTTTATAACTATTAAATAAACAGTTTTATCAACATGACACAGTATTTTCCATCTCTTTTACAGAATTGAGAGTAAACTATGTACAGTCATCCCTGACCTATTTAATGGCTGGATAGTGCCAAAGACCTACACAGGAAAATTGAAAAGTTTTCCATCATTAAGTGATATATATGGCTGTGACCGGAGTCCATAAAAATTGGGAATTGTTCTATTCTAATTTAAGATTCCATTTCAGACTCTCCTCACAGTGACAAAGGAGAACATCCATCCAGTAATACAGTTGAGAATTTGCTGCCAGGATTCACGATGAATGAGTGAATATTGATGAAGTTGAAAAACTCCGCCGGGTCCTTTTCTTTTTTCTTTTTTTTTCTACATCACTCCAGTGGAGGATGGGATGGGAGGGGGAAGGGCAGGCTTTACACTGGGTTTCCATGGTGAGAGGCACCTTTCTCAATATTCAGAATCCCAGTGTTCTGTGCCGAGTCTCAAAAGGAGATCAATCTCACTTTGAAGCACTGGGGGCTTCATTTGTTTGTGAAGGATGTGAGGTGCTGCCTAAATGACTATGCCAATTCTTCAAAACCCACTTGCCGCTGACACCCGGTGCCTCTGCATTCATTGTTTTTGGGGCTCAAGTTCACAGACACATGATTGAATCCGGCCCGTTTTGGAAAGGCTCACTCAAGAAAAAGATTTAGATGCCTGGAAGTCATATTTGTTACTTAACTGAACCCCCGGGGCTCTTGGAGATCAGTAAAAGTGAACCATAAAAGACACTGAGGAGGGAGTTAAATGAAGGTTTGTTGAGGTGGAAAGAAAATATCAGCAATAAACGCGCGCGGCGTTAAAATCTGCAGACGACAGCAGCATTGTGAGTTTAGAGAATCTGTTTAAAGAGTTGGACAAGACGGAAGATGCAGCCAGAGGACAATAAAGCTAAAGTATATGGAGTTGAACAGGAGGAAGTGTGTCCTCGTTTTTCACACTGACGATATCAAATTTACACACAAAATCCTTCATGTCATGCAAAAGATGCTTGGTTTTCACTGAACAAGCTGTAAACTCAAATACTTTTTACCAGCACATTTGTATGTATTATGTATTATTCTCTGAACGTGAATGTTACTGTAATCTTTAGTTCATTTGATCTGTTTTGTTCTGTAAATCACATGTAAAGCACCAAGTGCTGTATATATAAAGTTTTGATTGATGGCTTGATTTCATTCAACCTACAGAATACATTTAAATATTTGTACATGCTTATACTTATATATTCTCTTGTTTATTAAACCTGTTTTTTTTTCTAATTGTAGAATGTTATCAAATTGCCACGATAACAATTAACTTGGGGGTAAAAACACTGAATTGTAATTTAATGAATTAAAAACATAGTATATTGGTTTGAAAACGTGCTAAGAATAATCTGTCGAATCTTGACTCTTTGAACTCACATTCAGCTTCTTCATCCATGTCAAACTGTAAATAATAAACAACAGATACAGGAAACAATAGCGCCATAATCAGTGTAGTGATAAGAGTCTACTGTATACAACTGTTCTTTTTGTGTCTCTTTCATAATTAAACGCAGAATCCCCTGCCTGCACCGGAACCCTTGAATGTGAATACAGAAAAAACCCATGACCTTGATGTGACACTGATAACCGGGAATAAAAACATCTTTTGCATGAATTCATAAATAATGTATTTTTTCTTCTTCTGCACCTCTGTTTTTGGAAGACATTAACCATGATGTGGGTCTGCCAGTGGAGACCAGACATAAAGTAAGTCCTCCCTCCGTCACTGGTGCTTAAGTAGCAGAGCGTCAAAGCCATTCTTCCCCCAGTTTTAGCAGTGCAATGGCCCATGCGGTTCCCTCACAGTGTGTTTAGACGAGGACCCTCCATGCCTGCTCTGTTGTGCCTGGTTTACCAACACTATTGATTGCAGGTGATGTTCTGGACAGAGTCCATCTGACCTCTGGAGGGGCTTAAATACATCATTGTCCAGAGAGAGACCTCCTGAGACTCTGGTAATACTGTGTGTGCAGCCCCGAGCCTCACTCCCAGACACACTGATGAAGTGGCAACAAAAAAAAAAAGTCTACAGGACACATGGATAAGCACTTCTTACCCATTTTCAGCACACTGCAAAATCTAAAAATACAGCCCAAGAACTGTTGGGCATCTCTTTGTCGGTGAGGCAGTTCAAGCGTTGTACACCCGTTTTAGACGCGATGCCATGGCCGAGCTGCTTTATGCACGCTGCGATTCAGATTCTCTCATGTCATAATCACCGAGCTGATCTGTTCCTGTCTTCTTGTTGCCTTGCTGCGATTTCTAATTGGCGTTATTAATCAGCAATCATGTTAACACTCTCTCTAATCTGTGTGGCAAGCTTTTGTTCCATACACACCTCAGAGCCATTGATGGAAATCCAATGAGACATAGGTTTACCTGCCATGAAAGTACCTCAGCAGCAGTCATCAACACATTGTGGGGAGGGGGGGGAAGTACACTTTAAATTAATTAACATCAGACCTCTTGTAGCACTTCATTTCTGTAAACAAACATCCTAATATGCAGTAATTAATTAAATATGCCAAGCTTCCTTTCTGTTCCTCTTGTTGATCTTTCTTCCTGCAGTTGGTTGTTTTTGGTTCATCTGTGGTCAGGACAGGGAAGTGCAGAACATCCTGTCCTCAGGAAGGAGATTGTGTTTGGTCTTCTCAGATTAAGTTTTAATAATCTGATAAAGTTAATTACAACGATGTGTAGACAAATGCACAGGGGCTCCTCGCTCCTAGATGTCAGTTTTGCCAAAACAAGCTGGATTTGACCGACATTTGGAAAATGAAGAATCAAACAGCACATTAAATGTAAATTGAATGTAACTATTCACAGTATTAAGATATTTATAATCAAATACTATAACAAGACTTAACTTTTTTAAATCTCAAAGATCCAGTGTGTGAGCATTAGTGACCGTGCATCGTGCGCATGACGCAAAGAACACGTTGACAGCGCATGCGCGGACTGAACTTCCGCCCCACCAGTAGGTGGAGTGTGAGCCCTGCTCACCAAGCAGACTTTTTTTTTTTTCGACAACAGAAGAAGCAGTCACCAGGGATAGTCATCAGAGCCTTGACCGGGCTGACACCTCGACTCTCCTGCCCAACAGGCTTTTCAGCTGTGAGGTGCATGACCCAGACGTGTCCATGGGGGCTAAAAGGCTAATTTTAAAGCATACACATTGATTGATGCAAAGATAATTATTACATTTCTGCAAAGTTCCAGGTTAGTAAAATTGCATCAGTACAAGGAAAACGAGACTTCTGTTGATAATAACTGTCAATTCCACACACAATCCCTGTTGTATCAGCCAGCTGTGAAACATGTTTTTGGCCCTTGGCGTCTTTGGTGACCATTTTGTTTTTCCTGTCTCGTGAGTCGCACTCTTTCCCCAAAACACAGACTTTCTGTTTTCCTGATTTCCATTTCATATCTGCAACGCTCACGCGCAAAGCTCCGCATGAGAGCCGCTCATGGCTGATGATTTTGAATCGATTTGCGATTCTCACAAACGAAGGGCACAAAAGGCTGAGCAATCAGTCCAAGGCTGGCTGCTTTTGGCCCAGAGAGAGGAGAGATACTCTGTGAGTGGAGGGTAAGCATGGCTGATCTGAATCATGAAGAATAATGTTTAGCCTGGCAGATGATTAGGGGATGTTAATTTTTTTGTAGGAAAGGAGGAGGGGTGGGGGGGGCAAAGGGGGCTGGCACATTGGTGATGTCACTTTGGCTATTCGAACAATCTGGCACGGCCGGTCCTGGCGAAACGCTGCTCAATTTGCCAGCACTCCTGCTCCATTTGCCTGTTAATGAGCACTGTTGTTGGAGGTACCCATGTGTGCCATGTCATGAGGCGAGCAGGCAGCACCTTCACCTGACGCTCTGACCACAGAGGAAAATGGCAGCCGCTCTGACAGATGTTTTCACCGTCCTGGGGAGGGAGCCATGGGAGACCTGAACAGTCAGAGGGCCTGGATGTGTCGGCAACAACAACTGCTACAACATGTGTCTGCATCAGAGTACATCCTGTGTGCACGGGAAACAAGGAGTCAGCGCTTTTCCTTCGAAACCATATCACAAATGACAAGGTCGTGTCCCTCAGTCTGATGAAGTGAGGACAGTTACATTTTTGTTCTGGTGTTTTCAACATCTTAAGGACCTTTATGGAAGATACATTTCTTTTCCTTGAGTGTGTGTTTTTCATTTGAGCCAAAAGTACTCAAAATGTTTCAAATCGGAGTGAATTTGTGAAATTTGTAAATACGTCACACTTCATAGTTCACATTTTTATGAAGAAAATAAAAGAAAAAAGGTATATTTTGTGACTTTATATCACTACTGATAATGCAATATAAAATGACTCATAACTTTGACTCAACAACACATAAGAAGATGAAAAAAAGATGTCCATATAAGGAGTTGTGTATTATTCACATTCATAATCAAAGGACCTAACCTGTGATGCTAACAGTTTATTTAGCTGCGATATTTCAGATTTAAAGACTGGCAAAACAAGGATGTGTTGGCATGGAAAAAGACTGGGGCCTTGCATTGACATGATATAAGACAACAAGGCTGTCTGGACACTTTTGCATTGACACAGTTTTAATATAAATGTGGTGTAATTCTCTGAATATGTCTCATGTAAGCAGTGAATCCCAGCATTTTGTGTTGGAGGCCTCTTAAAGGCCTAAATCTACAGGTTATGTGTGTGTGTGTGTGTGTGTGTTTCCTTTAATTCTCTTTACACATATGAAAGTAGGTTTTTGTCGAACGCTTACTCTCGACACATTACAGGGTCGGGACCCTTAGGTTTGAACCACAGTGGACTCACATTGGTTTCCATTCATTTCTTGCTTGAGTTAAGAAGTTTGTCACCGTGAACTTGACTCAAGTCAAGTCAAACATGCTTTAATGCACCGACTGGTTCACAAAAATTCCAGATTCGGAAATGAGTGAATATGGAAGGCTATGTGAGAAGTGAGGGCGGGGGGGGGGCATTTGGGAGTTAAAAAGCTGTGGCTAGGATTTGCAGCTCTATAAAGAACAAGAGGTGCATTAACTCATGTGCTTAACCGAAACAGAATTCAGAGTTGAGTTACTCGTACTTTTGTGGAATATTTCCATTTAATGACACTTTATACGACACTCGGTAGCCAAAATACCCAATATTATTCCTCCTCCACATTTTTTAACGACAATAGTTAGTCGATAAAATATAGATTTTTGTACACAAACATGGAGAACTACTAAAATGACACACTGGTATTGCTCAATCATCCTCATCATTATACTGTATAAACTGCTCTAATCCTAAACAGTTGCAATGGTGAAATGGCACTTGTGAGACGATACATACAGCACACTAACATTAGAATAGGAATATTTAGCACATAAGCGTTCTGAGTACAGTGTATTTACAATGGTTAATGTCTGCATTGACAATATTTTGCACTGCACTGTTCAAATCCGAGTACGACACTGTGGGAGAAGAGGAAGCCTCCGAGTTGAGATGAAGGTCAACAGTGGTTATTTTCCGACGCCACTGAGCGAAATGTGCCAATAGCCCGGGCTATACATTGTAGCACTATTACACAGTGCATCATTAAACCGATCCATAAAACAGACAAGCAAGCAGACCAAACTTTAATGACAAAAGCACTGATCTGAGATAAGTATAAATATGATGTAATTCAGCGAGGTTTCACGCCTGGTTAAGCATGTACATTTTTTTGGCGGCCCACTAACTGATACTGCGTCAGTGCAATATTTCAGGGAGCGTCAACATCACGCCGAAATTAACTCTCACTGATGTGTGAGCAAGTCCCAAGTCCAGCACTTCCAAACTGTCTCCTGATTATATCGAGATAGATCGAGCAAGTGGCGCACAAAACTCCTCACAATCTACAAGCTGTCCTGACAAATTTAAACGCTCCTCAGAAGAAAAAAATGGAAAAATCATTCGCTAATGTTTGCGCTGCTGGAAAATAGGTAATAGATTCGACGCCTGAAGAGTGTGTTTGGAGGCAGTTGGTTTTCCCTCTGCCTGATTACTACATCTCGGGCTGATAATATACAGATGTAAATATGCAGCTTAGAAGGCCCCTCCTCCTCCTCTTCAGTCTCTCCCTCCCTCTTCTCTTCCATCTGGCAGACAATAGTTTAAAATTCTTAATCCATGAGCAACCATTGAACATTAGTGAATTGCAAATTACAGATGTTTTACTGTCTCTCCCGCTTCTTTTTCTCCCCCCCCTGTTTTGATCTGTGCATCCCACTGTCACTCAGTGTCGCGTACGCATCCCTCGCTCCTCTGCATTCATTAGACACCCTGTGCCATCATGGCGCCATATGACACTGTCATCATTTGGTAATTAAACCTTTGCTCGTTTAAATATGAAAAGCTGGCAAGGGTGTGATCATAAACAATGTTGTGCAAACCAGATTTTCCAGACTAAATGAGAATTCGAGTAACATCATGCCAAAGATGGATTTTTTTTCCTCCCTCCCCTCTCCCTCTCTCTTCTCTATCTATCCTCACTAGCTGCAAAACAAAAAAAATGGAAAACAAACAGTGGGAAAAAAGTTGCTCTTGTGCCAAACACATCAGACTGTCACACATGGAAATTCATGTAAACAGATACTTTATTGTGAACCATAAAACAAGGCGGTTTAGACAAATGACTGCGGCTCTGTGTTTAATGTGACTGACATCATAAAAGGGAAGGATTTTTATCGCCAAAACCGCACATTACAACGTCTCCTCTTTCATTTCCGAGGTCAACGGTAGCTAAATGCACATGGACACAAACAATTGGAATAAATATCATCTGAATAGTCTGGTCAATAAGGCTGATTCGGACAGAAATGTCGTGGTGGTTTATGCTGATCAGTGTTCATGTGAACAGTTGTTATGATCATGACTTTCTGGGGTTTGTTATCCCATGTTTGCTGCATGTAAACGTGGCATATTAGTGCTTTTGAAATGGCAGAGAATGGATTGAAACATAGCAGGAGGGCGAGCAAAATATGGTCTGGAGTCGACAGTTTTGTTGTTATTAGAGACAAGGAATACTGCGGATTGAAATCGATTCGGCACAGTGAGCGGACGAGCACATGAGAAACAACCTGTGTTTGTGATTTCCAGACAATCGCACCACCCTACACATGTCAAAATGGTTTATTCTGAGCGAAGAAAATGTGAATATGTAAACACAACGGATGACAGGTGGCAACTTCCAACACAGGAACATGATGACAGCAGAGGGATTTTTAAATTCGGCCTCTAAATGATAAGCACAGGACATAACGGTGTTGCACTCTTCTTGTCTCCTAAACACCGTTATGTGCTTGATCATGTTGGACCACCAGACTATAAAACCTCCCCGGGTGCCTGAGGACAGGCGTCAACATCTCCCAGATTCTCATCTACATTCACACGGGCCTCCATCGTTGAAGATTTAGCCAAATGGCTGTGGAGAGGAGGCATGCCCGGACCATTACAAGCCAAACTCGTGGCTTTTTATTACCACTAAACAATCTTCCTCAAAGCCGTCCTTTAGCGTCCCCTCCGAGCTCGGAGCCCGGTGAGAAAGTGTGTGGGAGGAGGCCGTGCAGTCACGTTATGGCTTTCCATAGATCAAGGTCACAATTTTCATGATCATTACACCACTGAAGGTGACAGGGAGCATTTACAGAAGTGATCAGGAGCTTATGCGGGAGCTGCTCATCCGTAGATTTCTGGAGAGAGAGAGGGATATATGTGTACACACACAGCCTCACACACACCACAGACACACAAACTAATCAGCAAATCGCACTGTGCAGCTGACATTCCTCCATCATATTACCATATCATCATTACAGTGAGGATAACTGGCAAAAACAGAGGAGGAAGAGAGGAGAGAAAACTGGGCAAGGTAGAGGGGTTTAAAGAACACTCTGTGTTTAAACCAAAACAAAAATCTAAACGTGAAGGAGATTCAAAGAGTTCAAAGGCTGCCACCAGGAGGTGACTGCTACATTATGCATTCACACACCACGTAGGCTAACACATGTCAGCGGCCCACCGGACAGCAGCTCTGTTTCCCATATTGCTGACATGTGATTGGAAGCTGTTGGCTGTCTGGTTGGGGCAGAGGCAGCTGGCGGGACACCTCCGAGCCGCCTCAGGCCCATCACACACACACACACACACACACACACACACAGAGAGAGAGAGAGGGAGAGTGAAGGACCCAGTCTCTCCCACAGAGATGAACCAAAGGCCTTATGGGAGGACTGGCTTGTGTGTGCTGCCTTTATCCACTGAAAGAGAGGTTTGTGTGGTGGTTGGTGCAGGAGATGATATCCATATAGTGTGTTTTTTTTATTAAATTTTTTTCATTTTGTGTTTATTAATAATAGTTGTAACATATTTTGATGTAAAAACATTAAGATATATGATGAAATCATAATATTCCTGATGTTATACATGTATTTCCTGTGCCCTCATACATTTTTTTTTTTACAGTTCTGCAAAGCCTCCCCAGTCTTTGTTATAAGTTCCAACCAGAGGGGCACACATTTAACTATTCATGTGGAAAGTTTGATGGGGAAGAGAAGGGATTTAGCCCTTGTTCCCAGTACAATAAATGCAACATGGAGAATACTTTTTTGAAAATGACAAGATACAGTCCTATTTTTAATCGAGCACTGCGGGGCATATTTAACAATTACTTTCAAATCTGCATAATGAATGAGGAGCAAGAGTTTATTTTAAGACTTTTAAGGCTCTTTGTTCCCCCCACAACTTAGTGTGAACGCATGGGAGAGACAGAGAGAGAACTATGTGTGAAATATGTGACATATTTATGTGAACATGGAGAAACGTTTATTACTACTGTTATTATGAACAACAGTAATAATATGACAGCATATGTGTGTGTCTTTTGTAAACATGTCTCTCGTTCACGTTTTAAATGCAAATGAGATGTTAATTTTTCTTAATGATTTGCTGCTGCTGCTGAACCTGAGGCGCGAGAGGAAAAGCTCCAAAAACCTCAACTGTCATGACTGCGTTTGTGCTCAGGGTATGAAAAGTAATTTAACAAAGTGTTTTCTAATCAAAGTAATGCAACCTGAGCTCACGTGCGTTTGGAGGTGTGTGTGTATTTTTTTGTATTTTTTTTGGTGGGGGATGCTAATGACGGGACAGATCATCAGCTGAACAGTCAACCTGATAGAGGAAGAGTTTAATTGGAGTTAACACCAAACTGGATGCACTTTTTTTTCTACAGTTAAAGTAGAAAGCCTCGGAGCAGCTGACTGATCCTCCAGTGTGTGTTTTATCACCTGATTCACGAGCCTGACAGCTGTAAACTTTCGCATTGACTTTTACGCCCATTCTTAATTTTTGATGATTTCCCATCAAAGACAGTAAACGGTTAAATTGACTGCATTAAAGTGACATTGTTCCCCCTTTTTTTCTACCTTCTTCTTCCTCCATCTCACTGCGAGAGCAGTGGTGTGGATTGAAATAAACACTGGTCTTGGAGTGGCGTCAACTTCATAATAAACCACTCATAAATATTACAAATTATTTACAATAATCGTATTATTATAATATTTATTTTCCTGTCTTACTTTAAATGCACCGTACATATTACAAGTTTTAGCTCCTGAATAGTGAAAGTGAATTTGTATTCTACAAATCAAACTGAGTTTATTGAAGAACAGTGACATTTTAAATCAATGCTTGTCACCTGAATGTGGAGGCTGGAGGTGTTTTGACGCGTCGTGCTCAAAAATAAATAAGAAATAAATAACATAAAATAAAATAAAATAAAATAAAAAGTCCAGGCCTATATGTATTGATTTAGTTATGTCTTGAATATGAAAGGTTGTTTTTTTTTATTATTCACAAATGAATGACATAAAATTAAAATGATAATACTCCTGTGATACATTTAAAACGACGAAAAAACAGTTAATATTGTAAGAATATAACATTACTGTCAGGATATACAGAATTATTATTACTAAGTATTTGAGGACATTATTCGTTTGTGTGTGTGTGTTATAATTCAAAAGGCCACATACTGTAATTCTTGTGAAGAGTGAAACTGAGCAGTGTTGATGTAAAGTTGGCTTAAGTGAACTGTACAGGAAACAGACGCACAGATAAATTGAATTAAACGATATTCGATGATGTAAAAAAAAAGTGTGTGAGCATTATTGCTCTGCCATTGAATAAATACAAATAAAAAAGCAACCACATAGATTACGTCCTAATTCAAACCCTACTTTTACATCTAAACGACGGGATCGATGCAAAACAGCTGTAATGATCCAATTAATTATGGGCAAAATTAAAAGCAAGTGCAAAATCAATCTTTCACGGTGTCGAGGATGGAATCAAATTGATGCTCCATCTGTTCACGCCAGCAGGATTTGTAGCCCGGAGTGGAGTCGCCTCGCTGCTGGAGCACACGCAGGACACTGTGGAAAACACAGTAGCCACAGTAGTGTCTACAGTAGCCACACAGTGTCAGGGGCGAAGTTTAGTTGTGTGGACGTGGAGAAATGTGAGGAGGCTGCAGCTGAACTTTGAAAACAACAACAACAACAACAACAACAACAACAACAACTATATTTCAAGGTGATGTCTGCAGTATAAACAGAATAAAGATGTATTTGTCATTCTTTGGCATGCAGAAACACTTAGTCTGCGTCATTATTCTTAGATTTTGCGCAATATGCAAACACACCAAGCCTCGCCTTCAGCCACAGATTCATCTAAATCTCCACAAACCTCCACACAAACCCCTCCCTTAAATCCAAAAGGATTAATATTCAACTTACAACCAGTGGTGTCAAGGCAGCTCCCCCCCACACACACACACTCTGCATGCAGGGAAACTCAAATCGATTGGTGACGTTGCAATAACGCGAGACAACGAGAACTATAGAGGAGGTGACACCTTATCCACCTTCTCTTCCACCAACCAACCAACAACCAACCAGACAGACGCCCCGGTCATCCTCTCCACAGTTGCCCGAAAGTGTGAGCTCATGTTCGGCGTGTGGACCTTTCCTCTTCCCTTTACTCCTCCTCCTCCTCCTCCTGCTGCTGCTGCTGCTGCTGCCACCTCTCCTCTCTCCTCTGCACAGGCCATTAGGAAGCGGGGCAAAAGATAAATTGCTCTCTGTCAATACATTACACCTCTCCTAATGGGTGCACGCAGGCTCCAAAAACATTTTCCAAACTCTTGACATGCAGTGGCGTCGTCTTAAATAATGCAGCTGTGCGTCACGGTGGAAACAAGTCACCAAAATGGATTTGAATTCTTGTATCCCCAAAAAACAAAAAAAAAAAAAAAAACTGGTACGTTTATTTGACATGTACCCAGTTATTCAGTTATTAAAGATAAAAGTAAAGACACATACAAACGTGCTATTGTTTTTTTCTCCCCGAATGGCTTTTAGGAGTTCTCCGACCCCCGCGTTAGAGGCTGAATGGAGCGGGCCCCTCTTCCCAAAGAGAGAGGTTATTATAATATAAGGCCCACCACAGTGCAGTGCACACAGCACGTGCTGTTCAAACAAAGTCAATTCATTTGTATATGTGTTTAACATAAAGAAAAACATTTTCAGCATTTTTAGACACACACACACACGACACACCCACACACCCACACACACACCGTCCCCTGCTTAATTTTTGAAGCAGGGAGATCAAATTGTGGGGCGCAGGAGGGGAGAGCGTGAGGGAGGAGGAGGAGAAGGAGGAGGAGGGGGTGATGATGGTGATGATGGTGGTGGTGGTGGGGGTCTTAGAGGGTGAGAAAAAAAAAGGATGTAGCTTTAAGGGAAATGTGCAGCCGGCTGTGAAATTACAGCCTATAGTGCTACATATTGTACCAGAAGCTCACTCCAAAAACAGTAACAAAAAGAGAAATCATCCCCTAACCTGACCAGGAGGCACACCGCGAGATGTGGCCTTCTGCCCCTAAGAGATGCCCCCCTTACCCCCCAACCCCCCACTCCCAAACACATACACCAACCCCACCTGCCCCACCTCACAAACCCTCTCACCAAAAAGGGCCAAGAGCAGAAACAAGGAAGCTCAAATGAGATTGTATTTTATTTTGAAATGATTGGCACATTATTCAATTGTAATAACTTATTAGTATTTTATTATTAATATTGTTGTTGTGTTTTTGTTATTAGTATTATTATTATTGTTATTGTTCTTTTATCATCATTATTATTATTGCCATTGTTATCATTATTATTATTATTTCAGGTATGCATATTAAATATTATTAAATAATATATATTAAATGACTAACGGCATCAATTTTGTATATGTATGTGTATATATATACATATATATACTTTTGAAATCGGGATTTGAGTAGAATAAGGACGTGTCTCCCTTATCATGCACAGTTTAGATAGCTTTGCAGGCAGTTTCAGAATGTTTCATTATTTATTTTTGCCTTAGTTATTTTACAATATTTTACTGATTTAAATGTTGTTGCTTTTTTTATTATTTCTTTCTTATCACATCTCATTTTGACGACAGACCGCAGACAGAGCTGCACCCCAAGTTTTACTTTTTTTTTTTTTTTGGGGAGCACATGAGAGAGATCTGAGGAAACCATACAGCGCCATCTACAGAAGCTCGGCGGCACTGCTGCATGCATGCAGATCACTTTCACCTCCAACCTCCGGCCACCAGCAAACACCGTTGCTCCCAGAGTTTTGGACCAGTGTGCAGTTGCAGTCATCATCGCACCGTCATCTGAGGCGTATTTACATCTGCAGCACAAACACACGTGAGCACACAGATATTCTGTTGTAGTAAGTTGAACATGTTATTTGTGTGTGTAATAAGAGGAAATGCGAATGTGATCAAGGGCTGATTTCAAAAAAGCAAAAAAAATTCAATACTAATTCGCATCTTTTTGTTATAGAAATAAGCGATATTCGGGTTGTGATGAGAACATGTATATTCCAAGAGATCCGCTTCTTTAAAAAAAAAGGGGTTAAAAATAGAAAACAATAAACGCTATTTCATTGATTAAAAAGTTCCAGGACGAATTCCCAGCTGTTACAACGTCAGATAAACTATGATATTCCTTAACTCCTTTTCCTATTTATCTCCTTCCTCCTCTTCCTGCCGGTGTGTCACAACCTGAGACCTCCTCATTTGGACCAACGCCCCTTTTTTTTTTTTTAGCGTTGGCGAATCACAAAGTGTTGGCATCTATTGCCTTTGTCTGACAAGTCATCCATATAAGCAAAAGGGGGTCTGCAGAGGGGAGGAGGAGGAGGGGAGGAGAGGAGGGGGTGAGGAGGGGAGGGTTGCAGCTTTTAGAACCACAGACACAGAGAGAGGCTTCATTCCCAGCCCCAAAGATCCAGCATCACGCATCCAGCGCGCAAGAGGAAAACACCGATGCGTGCGCAAGTGTCTCTGCGCCGCGTGTGTGACGCGTGAATCAAGGCCACCAGGACTGAGGAGATACCCGGGCCCATTCCCGCTGCACGCTGGACCTGAACGCTTCATTCCGTTCAAACGAGAAAAACCGCGCTGACATGCTGTGAGAATTACACCTGCGCTCAACACAGGCTCCGAAAAAATACCGATAGACTGAGTGAGCGCGCACAGGTCCGTACCCAGTGAAGGAAGCGTTCGGTCATGCTGCGCACCTGCCAAACCTCCGCTCCAGCTCCGGACTGCTGAAGAAAAGAAAAAGAAAGGCAACTTTTGGGGGAAGAAGTTGCCATCACCTCGGTGTGCTGCAGACGTGGAGGTGGAGGGGCAAACTAAAGTCCCTCCATCGAGTTGAATCAACCCCTTTTTCTTCTTCACATTTTCATCCTTGATCGGAAGGCGAAACGGCGACTTCAGTTGATTATCTGTCTTTCCTTTACTATCCAATGGATATTCACTGCAAAGCAGACCCCTTTACCGCGATGCACCGTAAGTAGCACAACACGAGTTGGTCTCCACCACACTGCAGCTCTTACATAAACAATCAGGAGAACAAGTGTGTTTCATCATTTCTGCGTAAAAAACACACACAAAGGCCTGCGGCGGAGCGCAGAGTGGGTTTTTTTTGTGCGCAAAAAAACAAACAAACAAAAAAACCTCGCGCTTTTGCGCGCAAATTACGAGCTATAATAAACTGACACACACGCGAAAAGAAGACGCAGACGTGGACACGTAAGGCTGCTCCTGTTTGTCATGTGAGGTCTCACACCACACGGTTTAGCCAAGAGAGACACTTGTCAGTGAAGAGCACAGCGCAGAGCAGTGATGTGCACAAATTAAACTTGTCATAGTAGTAAACAAAGAACACGCGTTGGCAGGTAAACTCCGGCATTTACACGTGTATCAGCCTGCAGCTTCCCGCGCTGTGTGTATGTGTGTTTGTGTGTGTGTGTTTGGGCCTAATAAGTCAGGACACTTTAGTTACACACATGTATTATTCACATTATCCAAATAACAGTGAGACCCACGCCAGGTCCACGTGCATGTGTGGTCTGCTTGTAATTTGGTGCATGTGTGTGAATAATTGATGGACTCTTCGTTGACTAAATAATATGTAATACGAGTAATCAAACCCGCTCAATTATTTAAAATGAGCGTGCAGAGAAAATGAAGGAGCTTGTAACTTAATAACAAACATGAGCTGTTGAGGAAAAGACGAAAAAAACACAGAAAGTGTATTTTATTTATTTAAACACGTAAAGTGTATTTTTTTTCTCTGTGGAAAAACTTCGATTAAATGCGTATTTTTATTCTTAATTGTTTCCATAAATGAAATGGCAGCCTTGACATTGTGTTGGATGTTGATTGGATTTAATGTTCATTAGAGTAACAGATGAAAAAAAAATAAAAAATGGAACAAGCTGCATGATGAGCATGTGTAGTATAGTTCAGTTTTTGTTTTGTTTTTTGCTTAATTTAATTGAATTATTGCAAAGATAGCACAGCAGCTCATTTTAAATTTAAATTTGAATTAAATTAAAAATATAGAAAACAACAAGCATGGACAAAGGACACGAACACGTGCGCGAGATTTTTTTTTCAGTTTTGTTTTTGTAAAAAAAAAACCATTAATTTCTACAGGTTTATTTGTTATAATATCTATGTAATTAGTTTGACATCAAACAAACTATTATTTATCCATTATTTGTCCAGTACAATGGCTATCAATATTATAATATAATATAATGTAATATAATATAATATGTCCATAAATAAAATGTGTAAACAATTATATAAATTAAAAAATATATTAATGTCAAATATTTTCAGTCAGAGTAAAATATGTTTTAAAATGGCATGTATTTTATGTATTTAATACACTGCAGTTGTGTCATATTATACTACATTTAAGGCAAACATAATAAAAAACAAACACACCAACACTCACCTGCTTCCTGTTCTCTCAGTCTGTGGAGCGACTTTATGTAATGTTACGTCTGTGTGTGTGCTGCTGTTGTATCCCACGTAGGGCACGGAGGTGTGAACCAGCTCGGCGGCGTGTTCGTGAACGGCAGACCGCTCCCGGACGTGGTGAGGCAGCGGATAGTGGAGCTGGCGCACCAGGGAGTCCGACCCTGCGACATCTCCAGGCAGCTGCGGGTCAGTCACGGCTGCGTCAGCAAGATCCTGGGCAGGTGAGGCGCACACGCAGGTGCAAAGAGATAGCACAAGAGATAGTAGTGGTGAACCTTCAGTAATCTGCTTTTAATTATTAAACACACATATTTGACACTATGCTTTGAATTTCCATACATTTTAATTCGTTTTGAAGCACACGTGTGGTTTGTTTGGAGTCATAACGCGCGTGCAATCATCCAACAAAAGTTGGACTTCTTTGGACACTTAGAAAAATAAATATACTAAACGCTTGTTTGGCATGTCGGCAATGTTGTGTCTTAAATATTTTTTCAAACGATAATGATTTGGCAGATACTACGAGACTGGCAGCATCAAACCGGGTGTGATCGGTGGCTCCAAACCTAAAGTGGCCACGCCAAAGGTGGTGGACAAAATCGCAGACTACAAGAGACAAAACCCCACCATGTTTGCCTGGGAGATCAGAGACAGGCTGCTGGCAGAGGGCATCTGCGACAACGACACTGTCCCCAGCGTCTCATCGATTAACCGGTAGGGAACCAACAAACAAAATGTGCATTTATGTAGATCACACCCCCATTTTTTTCCTTAATTTAGTTGGATTAAACGGGGCTGAGCGCAAACTGACACCATTGGTCAGAGTATATCTACAGATACATGTCTATATCTATAGATAGATATATAATAGCAGCAGCAGAATATTGTTTGACCAACTTTGTGCTGGCCAGCTCGTCGAGGCTGCCCGCGGTCTCAGAGGTGCAATTCAATCTTTCACACCAAACTCCCTCAACAATCAGCAGCAGTACATCCAGGACTGAGTGAATCTGTCGAGATGAAAACCGATCAATATTCGGTGACCAGATCCCGTGGTGCTATAAAGCAGGCCAGTTTTCTTTAGCACATCTAATGTGCCGCACACACATACACGCACACAGGGAGGGAGAGAGAGAGAGGGAGAGAGAGAGAGAGAGAGAGAGGGTGGGAGAGAGAACTGTCTTTTCAGCAAAATTTTATTTTGAAAAATAGACGAAAAATATCCTGAAAAAGGAAAATGGGTAAATGCTGCACTTTTGCAAAAAAACAAACCCACATCTAATATTAAAATGATGAATTAAAAATATTTGTACTTCATTTGGTTCTCTGGAACATTTTATTTAAAATAAGTGAACTGAAGGCTGATGTTGAATTAGGAAAAAAAAAGCCTGCATCACAAAAATCCTCCTAATTAATAAAAAAAATGTGATGCATTAAAAGCTCCTGATTTGACCATAATTTCATTAGAAGAAATGATCTGAATCGGAAAATGGAGGAAGATGTATATATGTATATATATCTATATATATACATATATATAGGTATATATATCTATATATATATATATATATATATAGATATATATATATAGATATATATATATGTATATATCTTATGTACTTTCTGCACATTAATAATAAAATAATAAAAAATCAAGCTCCTGGTTTTATAAATATATATATATATATTTTTTTTTATTTGCAAAAGTCAAGTTGTTGTACGTCACAATTATGCAAACATGGTGCATTTTATTTTGCCATAATATTCTTATAAAAAACATGCATAAGTATAAGACAACTTATCAGAGCAAATAAATAATACAACAAAATATCCAGCAACACAATAATTTTCCCCCGTGGCAGGGGGTCAATAAATGATTTTCAGTTATCCTAAATTCAACATCTCAAGTCTCATTACTCATGCTGCACATCTTCTTAAAGGAAGTCATAAACAGCAGGATGGTTGGAGAGTGGCACCACTACCACCCCACACTCCACCTCACCCCACCTCCACCACCTCACCCCTCCTCCGCCCCCCCACCCCCACCCAGAGATCCCCGGTGATGAACTTTGGTTAAGAGGCACTGTTCCATAGAGCCAGCATCAGCATTACATTTTAATGAGCTGATGGGAGAGCATGGACAGCTCCACACAAGACATCTTTTAAATAGAGAAAGGCTGAAGAAAATTCATTTCATGCTTCGTGGCTGCTTAAAAAGCCCCATTTAAGGCGGCTCAGACACATGTATGTGATAAATTCAAAATGTACATTAATATCATTAAAAGAGCCTTATAATTTTCTTTTTCTTTTTTTTCACTTCCAATTAAAGCGTTTCTATGTTGGATGCAGGGAGGGGGGGGGGCTTATGTGTCTTTGTTTATGTGGGAAATTAAATTGTGAACACAAAGAGCTGTAATTCTATCAGCCAAATATGAAAGCTACTTTGAATTTCTATTATGGCTTAATGCTGAATATTTTTTGCAGCAGAAGAAATGTAAGATTTCAATGTGCCACTCTGTAATGTAATGACACACACACACACACTAAATGGAGCATGCACATAATGAGAAGACTGTGTGTGTATGAGAGCATTTGTTTTGATTTAGACGAAGCTAAGTATTTCAATACATGTTTGGATTGCAGTGTGCCATCAAAAAAAAGAATATTTTTTTTACAAAACATCATTACTTGACTCCACATTGTGTGATGAGACCTAAAAAGAAACATAAAAAACAGAGTCTTTTGTCTCATTATAAGGAGTTTTAATGAGGCTTTTCCATTAAGACAATTCAAAAAAAAGAAAGGAAAAAAAGAAAAAACCACTGGAGCCAAAGTCTTTTCCAGTTGGGTGGCTCTGAGTGGGGCCAGTCGTGGGTTTCTGTGGCAGACAGTCTGACCTCAGGACTGTTGACAAAAGAGGACGCTCCATTTAAACACCTTTCCCCTGCATGCATTATTAAATGCTACAGAGATGGTGTTGTACTACACGTCAGGGCCACCACAAACAACAAGTAACACTACCCTGCTGCTGGACATGAAAAAAGAAAAAAGAAAAAGCGCCTCCTCAATGGTGCTTGATATTATTGATTCAGAAGTAAAGCTATTTTAATATTTCTTCAGGGGATTTTCTGCAAGAGCCAAGCCATTAATTCATTCTCCCAAATTGCTTATTCAATATCAAGAACATGGATACCAAATAAAGTCTTTGGATTTATGTAGCGCACACAAGTCAAGGGGTCGAATAACTGTTATGGGGAGAAGTGAAAAAAATTAAAACGTCAATATGCACCGTGTGGAAAAGCTTGTTGTTAGGTAGCTTTGCCTCCGAGGGGAGTTCTCTCTCTCTCTTTGTTTGTGACAGTGTTGGATTTATTCCTCTGCAGCCTTCTGGCACCAGCAGTAACATCAATATCCAAATCATCTGACATGGATACGCATAATATGGAGTATGGCAATAAAAGGAGAGTCGTGGGTGTTTTTTTTGTTTGTTTGTTTTGAATCTAAAGATAATGTTGGAAAAATAAAAAAAAACAGAGAACAGAAAAAACCCTTAAATGCACCGATTAATTAAGTTAATTCAAAGTTAAATGAAACAGCGTTCATATAACTAACTGCTAACTTAATGACCGCAATTAATTTGTGTGCGACCAACGCAATGATGTCATTTTTTAAAAGTTTGTGCAACCATTTATTTCCAGTGTGGCGCCCAGATTTTCAATTTTACACCACAAAATTAAAACTCTCCTCTTTTGTTTAATCTGTTTTATCTGAGCCATTCATTCATCTCATGCTACTGAATTTAAATCTGCAAAGAAATAAGAACAAAATGTAAAATGTAAAAAAACAAAGGTTCCTATCGACCTCAGCTGACCTCTCCCCCCCTGCACTCTAAAATAGCGCTCATGGCGTTCATGATGAATAGTTTTAAAGTTTACAAATTATTGTGACAGCTCCCTTTCTCCCCAAGTGCCATTCAGATTAAAGGAATCTAATGCTGGCGTAAGCTTGTGCAAGGCAATAAGGAACTATTGCTTTCCTGTCACATATAATTTATAGCTTTCTATTTGCATCTGTTTGCCCGTGTGACTAATCCCCAACTTTTTCTGCCCAAGCCCCGATCAATACAACCTCATCCACACTGGCACACGGGGGCCGCTGGTTCTACAGAGATGTTTGATCTGGGAAGCAAAGGGCTACTATACGGCCCCGGTGAGACCCCCCCTTCCCCTTCCCCTTCCACAGTAGGGGAGGAAGAGAGGGGGAGAGAGAGAGAGGAGGGAGAGCTGATTAGTGTGGGCCAGGTAGAGTCAGTGAAGCCGATCATTGAGGTGAATTGATGTGATTTCATGCTTTGTTTGCAAGATCACTCAGACCAAAAGTGCAATGAAGACTTTTCTCCATACCTCACCTTTGAGGTAGAACCACTGACCAGATCCTCTCCTTTGCCTATGAGTTGTGTCTGATATCTTAATCACACACACACACACACACACACACACTGCTATCTCCATAGCAACGGTTCACATAAAATTAAGGGCAAGTCTGCAGCTGCACCAGTGACAACCTGACCGCATCTGCTTCGTTCACAGGATCATCCGAACAAAAGTCCAACAACCTTTCCATCCGTCTCCTGATGGGACGTCCCTGTCAACACCGGGCCACACTATAGGTCAGTACATCCCATACTTTTATTTATATGAGAACCCACTCATTTATGATGACTTTTAATTGCCGTTTCCATTACTTTGAATGGGTAAAACAGCAATTTCCATGAGATAAAGGTTTGATAAATGAATACATAGCAAAACTCCAGAACAACTTATCATTATTATTAATATTATCATTATTATTATTATTATTTTTACAGTACCAAGTACAGCCTCTCCACCTGTAACCAGCGCCTCCAATGACCCTGCAGGATCCTACTCCATCAACGGGATTCTGGGTATTCCGCGAGCCAATGGCGAAAAGAGGAAAAGAGATGAAGGTAAGAAAGTTTCTTGTGATGACATGTGGGAAAAAAACACGACCTCAATTAATAATTAGCATGCAGAGGAAAAAAAATCTAAAATGCTTTTAAAAAAAAAGAAAAGGAGAAGGAAAAGAAGAAGAAGAAGCAGCTTTATGGTATAAAATTCACTTTGCTGAGCTTGCAATTACAGCATTAAAACCTGCTTCAGTTCCAGTAGATGACCCTTATAAAACACCTAAGTCTGAACTCTGCTACACCGCTGTGTCAATCTGCCAAGGAGTCTTTTGATTTGAAGACACGACCTCCGCTGTTGTCTCCTGCAATTAATCTTTATGGAAGTGATTAAAGGGCTTTAGATAATTACATGTCAAGATGATGTAGCCAACCACCCAGGTCAGTCAAGAGAGCTGCTGTAGCTCTGTGGAGGGCTTTTCTTTTTTCCTTTCTTTTTTTTTTTTCTTCCTCTCCCCTCTCCCTCAACTAAAGTGGCTCCACTTCTGCTGCTACAGAGGTAGTAGGTTAGTGGATATAAGGGGGCCTGAGGCGATGTAGATTATTGGTTCTGTAAGCAATAGGCTTCCTTAATGTCAGTACATAAGCAGCTGATGAGAATAGCTAAACAGATGCACTCGTGTTACGAGGCGTGTATGGGTATGGAGGGATGATGTGGCTGCTGGAAAAGGGGCAGTTATCTCAAACAGGGTGGGGAATGAGTGCCTTATTTCTGCAGTGCTCTGGAATGAGAGCTAATCAGAGCACGGCGGCAGTTTACATAGCGTCTTCTTTGTTCTGGTGTTTGTTGAGAAGCACCGGGGTTTGCGGGATATTGAGTGGAATTGATGTTTTATGTGTGTGCGGGGAGGAGGGGGGGGATGACTAATGACCTGTCAGAGGTAGATTTCCTGGCAAAGATATAAAAGCCAGCATGACGTGGACATGGCAAATGACATAATCAAGTCTTTCCCTATAAGATATGCAATCGCAAAGGCATAATGCAAACGTCTGGTATTTTCAAGGGTTCATTTTCAGCCGCTCGAGGACCTCTCATATTAGCCAGGGTGTAATGTCTAGTCACTGAATGATAGAATGCACACATTTCTATGCAGATTGCTAGTGAAGGGCAAAGAGGTATTAAAGGGCATGGAGAGGACTAAGGTATGTGTGTGTGTGTGTGTGAGGAGGAGAGCTGGCCTGTTTTGTGGAGGTCCTCCAGGTGACAGCGCCATGTTTCTATGGCTATTCAGTCTCAAATGATTCCCCTGATGTGCTGCCATTTCTGTGATTTAGGTGCTCGGCCAGTATTACAATAAAAGAGAAGAAAGCTGTGTGTGTGTGTGTGTGTGTGTGTGTGTGTGTGGATGCGTGTGTATGTGTGTGTGCATGTCAGAGTGTACTTGTACTGAGGTGTAGTGGGGGTGGGGTATGGAGTGGGAGGTGGTTCTTATATACTCTCTCAGCAGCCAGCTGGTGCCTACCTGGAACCACAGGGTCAGGGATACTTTATCTTTCCAAAACATAAACCCCAGGCATCAGCTGCACACACACACACACACACACACACACACACACACACACACACACACACACACACACACACACACACACACACACACACACACACACACACACACACACACACACACATACATGCACACATGGCTGCAAAAGCAATGTCTCGCCTCCAGCCACAGTTTGTAGGAATAGTATATTATATCCAAAGTTACCCTGTAGACACTGCTGTCCTGTTGCTGTCCTCCTTTGAAAGTGAACCGTACCAAAGAAAATACACAAATGTCATGCTTTTGCATCTGATACGCTGACATATCCTCTGAAACTCAACCCGAGAGCTATACCACAAGTTATATACATAACTGTATGTAATGTTTTGAGGCTGTGAAGGTTTTTTGTGATGTTTGTTGTAAAGTTGTAATGGAAATCCAGTGGGAAAATAGTGAGTGCCTTTATTTTGAAATTTAAGATGCGGCTACAGTTTGTCATAAACAATAATGCGGGCTTAGTTAAGAGGGTGTAGTGTTTAAAGTAATGAATAGCCAGCAATAGAATTAATTAAATAAATTCACAAGTATACAATAAGATTTTTAAAGATCAAATATATCGCCGTCTTTTGCAATAACAGGAAATCCTGTTTCATTCATAAACTGTACATTTTGGATTATGGGCCACAGAACCAGTGGGATTGATAATACAGTGTTTGGGGTGTATGCAAATGAAATAAAACCATCAAATATCCCATATTTTTATAAGTGCTATCACACTGTTTATTCACAATTGCACTAAAACATGTTTGGAAATTGATAAAAATGTTTCTAACCAAACAAGGCAAGGACGCATTTTTTAGATCCAATAGTTTATAAGTTAAAAATCTCCATGTTTCATCATCATTTTCATTTCCAAAGAGATCTTTTGGGGGCTTGAGTTGTTTCAATTTCGCCTCGTTTGGTGTTCTGTGCTCCGCTCAGTGGGCAGTAGTCGACAGTCAGTAAATGGTGGGATTAAATTTCCTCAGAGCACAGTGGCTCGCCTGAGTCCTATATTCAACTTGATAAGCCTCATGATGATTATGGCAAAAAGCAGCAACTATCGCGGCGCTGAAAAACATGAACCAAAGTGAAGCAAAGGCAGGGGGAAGGAAAAGAGAAGAAGGGTTAGGAAGGAGAAGCAACACGAGCCACGCTGAAATGGATTGACCGCGTAGCCCAGAGTATTTGTTTTAGGCTGGAGCTGTGGCTCTCGGCCAAGCGGCTCCGACAGCTCCTGAGTTTCCAAGTCAGCAGTGCCCTTAAAAAAGGTCCCCCATTACAGGAGGGATGTAGAGATAATGTAGTGTGACACACGTTATGTACACTGGGTCTCAGCGAGAGGAGCTTCAGGGACACAGGTGTCATAAGAGCCATTAATTTGCTCTCGTCACGTGTTACTGCAAATTAAAAGTAGCATGTTACACTTGGCAGCCATTGTTGCAGATGGACCAAGAGGGGGAGAGAGAGAGAGAGAGAGAGAGAGAGAGAGAGAGAGAGAGAGAGAGAGAGAGAGAGAGACCCCTGGAGATGAGGTCTTTGGTGACCACAGCTGTCTGCATGTTTTACAACGTGACATACTGTATATTAGAATCTGCAGTTCTGCATAGAAAAGCTATTACCTCACACATTAACATCCACGCACCTCATCACTCGCCTCACTCGTGCATCCCAACTCCACCTCTCCCCCACTGCTCCTGACACTGTAGGCCTCAGAAAAGACAAAGGAGAAGATTCCACTGCTTCACTGAAGGTGAAATGAAAAAAAGTGCTCATAAAAAGCGTCAGATGTTTAAGTACAAAACTGCTTTCACGGGTGTTTTTGTTCACCTTCTTGTTAGTGCAGAATGTGTGAGCGGTGTGAATTGACCTGCGCGCACAGCTTGGAGGTCTGTTGAGAACATGCAGTGTCCATGAAGTGTGTCCGGTCTTTCAAAGTCATATCAGACGTCCTTTCAGGGCGTCGCACAATCAGACCTGTAGCTTAATTCTTAATTTCAACCGATACGAATGCTCTCTCTCTCCCCCACCTCCCACCCCCGCTTTGTGTCGACCTTTCTTGGTGATTTATGACAGAAATACCGAGAGAGAAATTTCATGATAAGACGATCATCATATATTTCAAGAGCCAACAACAATAGCGAGTGGCAGTCAGAATGGATGTGATTCTGTGCTTCAGTAGCTGTTGAATTAATTATTTCTCGTCGCTGAGCGTCGTGAGGACTGAACCGATGCGTGTGGATGGAGATGAGTGATGGAGCGAGCCGCCGTCACACCCCGCTCTGTGTATGAGCATCTGTTTTGGGGGCGAGAGGAAGAATCAACACAGGAACTCAGAGTGCAGCAAATGTCAGCACCAATGTGCAACCTCCAGAATTGGGTTAATAAAGTCCTTACAGGCTTACAGGGAACATTGCGGCCTAATGTCATTATGGTCATTCCACATTTCTTTTTTGTTAGTTTGTTTTTTTCTGAATTCTTAATTGTGCCGGAATGTACAAAAAATGTCCATCACATTTTATCAAAATGCCAGGACGACATCTTCATTTCACCTTGTCTTGTTTGACTAACACTTTAAACCTCCACATAATTAAACTGACATAGAAGGGATTCCAAGAGGAGCCGCAAAGTCTCATATTTTAGAGGCTATGTTGGGTGAAATAACATATATGAAGTTTTTTTTAGTTTTTTTATTGATCTAGCATCTAATTCCTCTCAGCACTAATCACAGCTTTGGTAATGTTGATTTCATTTATGTTTACATAATCAAAACATTCACAAACAAAATGCAGCTGAGTTCATCCAATTTGATGCAAATGAGTTTTAATTTGATTTCATTTAGCCAAGAATTGAATCAGGCGGGAAATTATTGTGAAATACCTAAGAGTGAGTTGAGGGAACAGGGCGCATATATGTATGTTGACGTGTTATTTAAACAAGGAGAAGACTTTTGGGAAGTGTGGGCTTTTTTCCGTGACCTTAAGGCGCCAGCTAAACTCCTTGTGTTTCTAACAAGGACTTTTAATGGCATTAAAGAGATTTGACTCTCACTCTGAAATCCCTCTCTTTACAATTTCACTAAAAAAACTACTATTCATCCTTAATCTGCGCCGCATTCATGATAGCTATTCTGTTTTTGTTTGGCAGGCCGTTGATCAGACTCGCTCCCAGACACCGAGTTGCTCTGGCTAAAGCCTCCTGCTGGGGGTCGTGACCTCTGGGTGCCAAACCCGCAGAGAGCAGTCTGCTTTATAGAGCTGGTTATCTGATCTGATAGAGACTGCTCCCTCGTTACTGGAGTGTTAATACAGACTGATGTCAAAATGAATACGCTCAACTCCGGTGATGATCAATAAACAACCACAGAGCGAGATAAGCAAGCGAGTAACATACCGACAAAGCACTGTGGTCAAAGATACGTGTCAATGCTCCGTAATGGGCAGATTTGGAAAGGTCTAAATATTGATTATAAGTGTTTATAGACACTTGAAAGCACCAGAAATGTCATATTTCTCTATAACAATTTAACATCTGTGCATATATACATATATAAGAAAATAATCAAAGCTAAAATTGAAAGTTTGTGTGGGTCTCCTGCTCACACAAACACATTAACATACACTAACTGCCAGTTATTAGAACGCTAAATTCAGATGAAGTCATTTAAGATTTGTGACCACCTCTCCACCAGCGAGTGAGCGGCTGCGAGCACTGTTTTTTCACTTCTTCATTGGGTCGCACAACTACTTGTGGCACTTGCCGACAACAACAGAGACGCCCTCCAGGAGATCTGTCCTGTTTCTTATCACCACAAAAGCAACTTGAGCACTCCTTCCATCAAGGTGAAGGGTCTTTTCGCCAAAGGTCAGGCCCCCATTGTTAGCGGCAGAATCCTGACAATATGATAATATCGGACATAATCCCTCCTCCGTGGCTCCGGACGGACACGAGTCATAGTTACTACCACTGGAGCACGTTGCAGGTTATTTTTAAGCACAAGTGTCATTAATCTTGGGTAGGCAAAGTAGAACATGATTAATATACACATATACCGATTTATACCCTTTAACGAATCATAATGAGGCAATATGCTCCCAGGTAATTGTCATAAATGTCTCCAGAATCATCTTCATCAACCAAACACGGTTGTCGCTGATTTGTCAGGTGGGAATCAGTAGCTGGGAGGGCAAATGGGACTGTCCTCGATGTGAGTGGGAGGCAGAGTGTGTAGGTTGACCCAGGATGGTTTGTCTTGTGTGTGGGAAGTGTATTCTGCAGCAGTGAATGACAAATATAGTGGAGGGTATTGATCAGGCGTTGTCGCCTGGGCTGGCTGATGGAGAGTAATTAATGACTCTATTTGCTTTGGTAGCAAAGAGAACAATCAGGTTTGATAAAGTGACGAGCAGCAGCTATCACAGGTGAAGGCCATACAACATGAACGTGCCTGAACCCTCACACATAAGCAACAGTGCAGGAAGTGTAAATATGACGAAAAGAAAACGTGCAGATACGATAAGAAATGCAAGTCAAGGTTCTGCACAAAAAAATGGGGTTTGATTTTTTTCAGTTCGAGCAAATATTTCATCATTAAGGGTAGTTAAGTTGGAACGAGCAGATGCAGAAAACACCTGGTGTTTCATAAAAACTGTTTGTCTTCACAACAATTAACACCGAGCGCATCGCAGACGACACGTTTGCACAAGCGCACTTTGCATTACCGTAGTTACGCGACGGATGGTCGAAACAATTCCAACAGCTTCTGAACGCTGAGAATGTGCACTTCAAAGCCAATGTGTGGTTATTACGGTAAATTCACTCTAAAACCAGTGAATCAGCGTCTTTGTCATCAGAGTTGCCTGTACATAGTTTCCATTTTTCGGCCTGTTTTTGCTCATTGAGACAAAGACTCAAATAAAATGTTATTTTAAATGTTTTACACTGTTTAAATTTCAAATTTAACAAAATCGGGTGTTCATGTACAACTACAGTGTTTTTACTAAATAAAAATTGTTAAAACACTATTTTAACCAGTAAATTGTAAACAACTGCCAGATATTGAAAGTTATTCTGGGAAAAAGCACTTTTTTCTCTGGCCCTTTTTACGGACATTTTGAGGCCTTAGGTGTTAAAGGTTTGAAAAATAAATCATGTCAAGCGGCCTTGGCCAATCACAATACAATCAAGTCTGGTACAATTTTCTCTTTTAAAAAAAGTACCAGTCTGCAACCAGCGAAAAACAAAACTCCATAAAAATCTGCATACATCACAATGTGAACCTCAATCATGGAATTATGAGGTAACACAACAGTACTGTACTAATATTTATGTGCCACTAGAAATTCAAGCTGAATGAATGTACACGAAAGCAAAAAAAATAGATTTTTGTAACATCATAGACAAAGAAACTGATAATCAATCACTCACTAAGTCTGATCTTATTAAGATCAGTATTTGCGCAGATAACGATCCGGCGTATCGAGTCATGCAACGCTTGTAAATTAGCACCAATGCAGTAAAACTGCGCACTGGAAATAGAATGAATAATGAACACGATATTGTTAGCAATCTTATAACTTATTTATTACCAACTATCAGTGCACACACACACGCACGCGTACACACACACGCACGCGTACACACGCCCACATTCTCTTTTATGGCTCCTTCTGCTCTTGGTGCAAGAGTCGGGTTCATCCTCTGGCTTCAGCCTGTGAAAAAAGGTCAAGCAGCAGAATAGGATGGCAATAACCCTCCCAAATGGTACTATCACACAGACATGATTGATCAATTGAATTCCATGGCAGAGAAAAATGTGGGATTAAGTAGAGTATTATACGCACAATGAGTTGAGGCATGATGTTCATTTCAAGTTCATTTCAGCTCCCTCTTGCCACCAGATCAGGCAATCAATAGGGGCCTTGCATATCATATATCACCGCACTCCCACTGAGGGGAGAACATAATCTGCAGCAAATTTAGAATGACAGATTTGTAAGGGAGCTGAAGCTTTCTGGGATCTGGGGAGGAGACCAGCAGACACAGCCACTGCAGCCAGGAGAGGTGGAGGGGGGTGATGGAGAAGAGGGGAGGGGAGGAAAAAGAAGAGGAGGGATGGAGGTATGGCAGAATGCTCTGTAAAAGGATTCAAAGTGTTGCACACAAGTGATACCCGAGAAAGCCAAGGCATCCTTCTCCCAACAGTTGGGTAATGAGGTCAGGAGTCGGGAGAAAATTCCTATGTTTGGAGAGCAGGATGATTGAACCAGAATGTAGGATTTTATTCAGCCTCTTGTCCTCCGCCGCTGTTTCCAAATGGAACCTCACACTCACAGAGAATGAAAGCAGTATTGAATTGTACAAAGGAAATTGTGCTTTGAAGGTAAAAAAAAAGCACTAAAATGGTCTGTCTGTTGTTTTCATTACTATACATGCTTTTACCACAACATGTATATATTTGCCAGAGGGCTTTTAGATCACAACGGTGTTAATGCTGAAGGGTGGGAGAGAGGATAAGGCAAAGTGAGCAGGATGTGGCCAGTGGCTCTCCCTTTCTGTCTTCCTCAGATTCCTCCACAGAGGTGGTGGTAGAAAAAAAAACAAACAAAAAAAAAACATGAGAGGAATATAAAGTGCACATAGCTTGAAGTAAAGGCCAGCTTCCCGGGGTCAGTATCTCGACTGTTGCTCTCTCTTCTTGTAGATGGTTCAGATGGTTCTGGCCCAAACAGTGATTCTCAGGGTAGTGTGGAGAGTTTACGGAAACACCTGAGGGCAGATGCGTTCACCCAGCAGCAGCTGGAAGCGTTGGACCGGGTCTTTGAGCGCCCTCCGTACCCTGACGTCTTCCCGACATCGGAGCACATCAAACCCGAACAGGTCAGTAGCTCTGCAGCTCACCGTGTTTTGTTTTCAATTTGGTTGTTGTTGTTTTTTGCTTCTGATACACAAACACGGCGAAAACAAATGTGCATGCGATGCTCGATCAAGCTAAAGAAAAAGATTTTTGTCATAAATAGTCCCAAAACAAAGGAAAGCTAATTAAACAAACGCCTGAGATGGCCAAAGTGCTGGATTAGAGCTCAGCATGTATAATGCTGGGGGGATCAAAAGGAAAAACTCCCACACACTATTGATTTTGTGATGAAAAACACATTCTTTGTATCCCTTATAATTGAGAATAACAGTAAGGCAACGTGGAATTAATCAATAGATTTTTCTTCATTTTTTTTGCTGTGTTATTCAACTGCTGCTTCTTGCCTCTTGCCATTTACTTTCCAATTGTGTTGTCATATGTTGATGTTTAATGAAAGCTACCTTTATTAGAACATGTATTCATGAAACAAATGTGTGGGGGAAACATTTGCCTCGGCGTATTCTCACTCTCCGCTGATATTAAAACCCTCAGTCGCCATCCATCATCTCAAACATCAAGAAGCATTTGGGAAACAGCCGCCCGCCCCGCACACCAAAACGACAGCCAGAAAACCACCGCTTATTAAAAGCTCTGGGCTTATTACAATGGATAACCTTTATTTACTTTCATTATACTATTAAACAACAAGAGACTATTAATTTCTCCCACCAAACTACAAGTTGGGCCCATAAAGCAAAAGCAGTCACCTAATTGAGTTCATTTTAATTTCTCTCCAATCGGGGCAAATTACGCAGGTGATAAATCAGTGGGACAGGCCTCACCTCCAGAAGAGGGCCTAATTTGCAGCTAATTACAAAACTGATTTCTACTGGAAGATCAATACCAAAACGAATTGGAAATGACTTGCAATCACAAAGAACGTCAGGGAGAGTATTAAAAGGCAGAGGGAAAAGGGGTTAGGCTAAAGAAAAAAGGGCGGGTGAGTTAGTAAGGGAAAAAAAGAGTGAGGGCCAAGAACAGTCCTGAAAAATCAGCTTTAATTTAAAGCAATATTAATCAGAGCACTTTCCCTTTTGTGGGTGCCTCGTGTTTTTTCTTTCTTCCACTGGAAAATGTGGCCCTATTAGCCTGTGTCTGGGCTCTGTACTGAGGCATTAAAAACCCATTCTGGAGATGCAAAACTCAATGGATTCACCCCTCCCACACTTCTGCCAGCCATTTGGTCATCCTTTTCAGACCTATCATTTCAGTTCCCCCACACTCCTGCCCTTTATCTGCATGATAAAACGTCTGTTTGGCGTCTGAAGCCGCTGAGAATAGAGGAAAACATCCGACATTGTGCAAGTGAACAGTTGTAGCAGACAATTAGAGTTTATCGGTGGTAGTGGCAGACAAGAGCGGGGTCACAGGCGTCCCCCCCCGTGGGAGTGCGGCCCACTGAGTCACTCGGGCTCGCACTGGGCTTCTGTGGACAAACATTGTCAACACTTAGACTCCGGAAGTCTCATCTCATTAAAAAAAATTATAAAAAAAAACAGCTAACATCTGCCATGAGTGTCTTTTTAGTGGATTTATAAAAGAAAACATGACTGAAGACAAACTGGAAAGAGATTATTCCTTTTTAAATGGTCAGTTCATCCATGTCACAAAAAGACACTTGATTCAGAGTTTTAGATGCAACTTCTGCCTCTACCTCAGAGTTTAGTTGGATTTCCTTTAAGAAACCTTAATCATTTATTTACTTATTTTTGATTAAGAGACACTGGATTACTTTCCACAACAGAGATAATCCACCTGAAAACAGTAACCTGCATGTGGATTACACAGCGTATCTAACAGAGGCCTTGTCTCTAGACAGTGACGCTGCTGTTCAAGGGATTTGCATCAAATGTCGGTGTATAAAGAATAAAGACACAATAGCATCACATTTCTGGAGAAAAGTCAGACCTTTAGTGCATGTAAATCGTATTTATACACATTTTAAACTGTATTTTATTTACGCTTGCAGCTGCAGGAAGGCCTTTTATGGCCTTTTTCAAATGATACTAAGAAAACCCCTCCGTTTTATCAAAGGCAATGCACAGATTTTACTTAACACCACTTAAGGGGGAGTTAAGGTGGACATTACAGGGGTGGATAACTCAAAAGCTTTGGCAAACAAACCCAGCATTATCTGCACTACTGATTCTTCTTTTCTTTTTTTGTGATTTGGGTGAACTGCTCCTTTACGACAGCTTCTGAACACACACACACACACAAGAGGCAAAACTTCAAACGGTTTAACAGCAACAAAAGAGCAAAGGCCGTACAAGTGATTCAGGGATAAGAGGTAATGAAATTTAAAGGTGGTTAAGAGTCCAAATTTAAAAAAGCAAAAAGAAAAAAAAAATGTTTTTTAAAAGGTGAATGGTGCCTCTCAAACAGGACCACATGGTGCGTCGGTAACAAAGCAGAACTGCTTTCTCCCTTGGCTGATCAGGGGTACGACTGCAGTCAAGCACAAAGGGCCAGCTGACGCCTTGGCTTTTCACTCATCTCAAAATCCCACTTCCTCTCAGACAATACCAAAATACATTCATGATATGCTTGAACTGCCACCCTGCAGCCTGGACACACACACACACACACAATGCCCTCATACAAATTTATACTCGCACAGGCCTGTGTGGAGCGCTTAATGGAGGAGGAGAAGGGAGGATTTCCATCTAGGTATTGTTTGGTTGTGTAATGATTCAACTGTCCTTTTCCCAGGCTAATGAGTACTCGCTCCCTGCCCTGAATTCCAGCCTGGACGAAGTCAAGCCCAGTTTATCCTCTAGCGCCAACCCAGACCTGGGCCCCAGTGTGTCGCAAAGCTACCCTGTAGGTAAGATCAAGTGAATTTACAGTAACGTCCGTACACGCTGCCGAGCCACAGCTTCAGCTGAGTGGTTTTGAAGATTAATGTAAAGAGAGAGAATCAATGCCAAGCATGTTTGTGCAATTGACGGTGATAAAGGCAAAAGAACATGAGGAAATAAAAGCAACCCAAAAAGTTATGTGTGAAGACTTTTTTAATACCGTTTCACTCTGAGCTGAAAAGGTGGTGCTACGATGATGTGTTTAAAGCTCAGCAGCTGTCGTCCGTCTGCTGCTTTTTTCGCTGAGCAAGCGGGGCGATGAGGATGATTAGGGGGTGGTGGCGGACTGTTCAGTCACCGCCGGACAAGGACCTTTTGGTGTCAGCACATCAGAACTATGACTGTGTATCAGAGCAAGGTCTCCGCAACAAAAAAAAAAAAAGAAATAATAATAAAAAAGAAAAAATAAGGGGCCACCATGCAGCACTGACTGCTTGTTGGCTGCTGCTGTGTTGCTCCTGTGATTTGTTTGCCAGGAGACAGTTTGTGTGTCTCAAAGCACGAGTAATGTGCCTCGGTAAATACACTCTGGCATTTCTGCCGCCTAACTCTAACACCATGATCATTTATTTCCCCCTCCTCCCCCCTCCCCCCTCCTCTCCGTCTCCTCTCCTTGTCACAGTTAATGACTGTCTGGCTAATTGAAATATTGTTTCGTTGTTGCCGTATTACCAAGAAGAAGGTTAAGTTTACTGAAAGTTTACGATGACTGTCGCGGGCCCCGAGATTAATACACAGAGCTTTTATTAAAATTCATATAATTATGCAGCAGCCATCAAAGGCAACGAGTTCTGCATGGGGGAGGACAGGGTGATTGAAAATTGCAGCAGCCCCCCTTCTCAGATGATATAGCCAAGCAGTCTTACGAGAAAATAAAGAGCCCTTTTCTCATTAATATGTGGGAGGTAGATTTTCCCTGTAAGGCAGGCCTCCTGAGAAGAAAGGTGTGTGTTTGTCCTTTGTGCACTGATGACCCTGGAGAAAGCAGGTCCGGCTCTGCAGGCGGCTTTGTCTGCACCTGGGATATTTTAGATGGTCCCTCTCTCTCTCTCTCTCTCTCTGCAGAGAGGCTTTGCTTCCTGTGTTACAGGTGCAAAGACAGATGGGATTGTGTGCATTATCAGTCAGTACATTTCCATGCACAGTTGGAAGAATGTAGATCAAATAATGACTATACTTTTCTAATTGTATGAACTGTTGTTTTTCCTTACCACAGAATAAGACTTTGAGCCCACGAGCCCACAATGGTTAAAATAAACCTCTGTTGACCGTTGACGTTAACTGAAGGCTACATAGGTTCTCCAACGTACAATATTCAGCTGCAACATGCAACTTCACCAATCCATTTTACAAACTGTACCTTTAATCAAGCAATGGTTGTATTTTGAATATGCAGCTTGAATAGAATAGAATAGAACACGAATAATACAACTGATATGCCGTACATAGAGATTATAGCTATTGCTAGTTTGCAGCTCTTGTCCCAAGTTGGGCTTTTACATGAACATAATAATAACATTTACATGTTAAAACTACACCAAAAACACAGAACTACATGCTAACATTACATAACACATTAAAGTGTAAATGTATATACATACCAACTACAAGCTAAACTACATTACACACAATAATTATTGTCAAATGACAAATATAAGACATAATCAGTATAATAAAATATGATAAAACTTGCCCAAACTACACTTGATAGCACACCAAAAGACAACTTGCAAGTCAAATAAACCTGATATCGAAAACAATTGATAGAGGTACGACTCCCTTTCTTTTAGCCAGCACTTAACCTTTGTTGTAAACGGTTTTATTTCCTTGTTTGAGTCTAACATATACATGGACAAGGAATTTAACCCTTTGTCACATTATCTGTCCGTGTTAGTCCGACTTGGAGAATCTGACTGAGTTTTAAATGTCCGATTTTAGTGGAACGAACAAACAAAATAATACATTTCTTTCTGAGGTCATGTAAATGTACCGACTGTGTGTGTGTGTGTGTGTGTGTGTGTGTGAAAGCACATTACTTTCTTTTGCGTCAGTAAATATACTATGTTTATCCAGTGCCCTTCTCTGTTGTTAAATCTCACTGGCAGCGGAGAAATAAAGCATGCAGAGGTCAAACTATTGGTCCAAACATCAATCTGACTTCCACTCTGTAATTAGTATTTGGTTAGTGGCTCCTCTGCCTGTCTGGGTGATATTCAGGTGTGTGGTTTCTCTAATGGCTGAGTATCACAGTTTACTTGCCAGTGATAAGCCTACCAGAGGAATTTTAAGCCAAGCAGAAGTGGCAAATTATCTACAGTATTTAGGCCCAGATCCAATTTAAAATTAATTGTGTCTTTACGGGGGAAAGAGTTGGAGATTACGTTCATCCTTAAAATGTTTTTTCGCACACCAATTAAAAGCCCCAAAGTTATTGATCTTGTTGATTTTATGTCCCGCAATTTGCATAATCTATTAAAAATGAATGATTAATGAAGTGCACTTTGCCAGAGATTGGGATTCTCAATGAAGTGAAAGACTTTGGGGCGATAGAAATCTACTGTGTCCTCTGCTTATCCTAATAAGGCTCAAAGGTACCTGCAAAGCAGCCTCAAATAAGAAAGGGATTTAAGGGCATTGTGCACATCATCGAAATTCAGAGGCAAGAAGCCACTTCCATTAAACCAGCCTTTTTTCTCTCTCCCACTCCCCCACATTAATGCTGTATTACCTGCTAAATAGTCCCTCTTACCCCATAAAAACACCAAAGGGTTCCATGAATATGTGGATAGGACAATTGCATATTGTGAGGTAATTTCTATTGTTGATATGGGAAGTAATTTCTTTGATGAATTCCCTCCGAGAGATGGATTTCATCTCAAGTGCTTCTTATTCTTGTTCATTCAGACTGCTTAAAATTCAAATAGTGTGGGCCGTGGGTGAATTTATGAATAGCGGAAGGAGGAGTTCAGAACTTTTTTGTGTATTTTGAGAAATAAATGGAGAGATGGCCCCGATACGGCCAATTGTTCACTATTTCTATAAGAAGCGCTCTGTATTTCCTGAAATTAGCCCGAGCCCACCTGTTTTCTTGACAGTGCTTCAGACTTCAGAGCCTCTTACGAGCGCCCGGGTGGATTCCCTTGAGCATTCAGTGGGAGTTTTACACAGCTCCACTCAATGACTGCATACTGAAGACTCCTTAAACATATTCCCTGCTGGGCCGGTTAATGGAGGCATCCAAAGGCTTGAAGCCCAGTGTGTCAATGACACTCCTCCTCCTCCTCCTCCTCCTCAAGTGCTCACTTCCATACGCTCCTTTGTCCCTCTCTAAACAAAACTTCACCCAACATCTATTCACATTTAAAATTCATTTGAGGTGAGCGAGGGTGAACTAGACAGAAAGGTATCAAACCCCGCCGTTGTCCAGTGAGCAGCGAGCAATGATCAGACCGCAAAGCTGCCGTCAGTGATGTGTGGCTTCGTGACAAACTGCTCGCCTCTCTTCCCACAGGGGAGAGCACCGGCTCAGGCATCGAAATTAATGCTTATTTCGTCTTCACAAAAGCAAACTAACCTTTGAGCACACATTTGATAATGAATGACTTTCAGTCGGTGTTTGGGGAATTAAAGCAATTTGGCTCTCCAAACATTCTTTACTTAGTTGTAATTAATTAGGGTGCTGAGATTTTTTGGCTCGTGATAAATTGCCCCATTCTGCATATAGCCTGGAAAATGGAGGTCAAAGATTTTTGGTTGTTGTTGTAGCAAACATGAAGGTGTCCCTGTCATGCTAAATTTAATACTCTTGCAAGCAAAAGAGTCGTTCACAAATGACTTTGTTCCTGTGCCAGATAAAGACAAGGACAAGCGGCTTTTCTGTTTGTGCTCGAAGAAACTGAGTTGATGGAAATGCAGGTTTCTGGTCACGTTGAGATAAAACCCATGAATCTTTGTCTCCGGGAATAATCAAGTGATGGATTTTAGTAAACAAGAGTCAAACACGTATGACGTGATCTTTGATCAAGAGAATTAATCAAAAATGTTATATTTCTAGTCCACTAAAAGCAGGAAATACATTTTTCTCACTTCAGCAGTGACTGTTTCAAGCTACTTTTGTAAATACAGCAGGGATCAACAGGCTTTTGTTTTAGCAACAAAACCAAAATAAATAGCTTGATTTGCTGGTGTTTAATCCAAGCGGACTGTCAGAGGAAGCAGACAATATAAAGAACCCTGTCTTTTAATGAGAACGTGGACACACATCTCTCTTGTAAAAACAACAAAGGCTAGGAAGCAGCTAATGAGACTATCATTGCTGTACAGAGAGTTCTCCGAAGTGGCGCCTCTCTGAAAGAGGGCTTTAACGGGAACATAAAGCAACAGTCACAGAGCTGCTGGCAGTCACTGCCAACTGTATCCCAGAATATACAAAAATGGGCCCCAACAGAGGCTGTTATTATCATCATCAGAGTCAACATGTGATGAAAAAAGACCGAGGGCTGCAACTGGGTGATTAAAAACGAACGGCGAGTCCTTTGCATTTGTTAACTTAATGTTAAAATAACCGCTTCTTAACAAAGAAACTACAAAAAAACAAACACAAAATTGAGTGTTGTATTGTTGCTTTTTAAGGTCAGAAGCTGAAATTATTGATGCCCTGAACTGATCACTTGATTCATCGGGGCTAATATTGACCAGGTATTGGCGAGGAGCGACCTCAGAGTTTCTTCATCTTTTGAACGGAACTCTGGAACTGTAAAGTTTGCACAAACCTTAGTGAACTTTCATGTATGAGTGTCTCCTCTTACATAAGACAATTATGAAAAAAAATGATAAACTGCTTAACAAAAGGGAGAGAGCGTGAGAAGATTAGATTGGTTTAATCCCTCGTTACAGTAGAAGCAGCTTTGCAGGTGAAAATGACTTTGGTGGCATATGTGGAAGAAATCAGACGAGATGTTGGAGTGATTTTGTGTAAAAAAAAAAGAAAAAAGAAAGAAAGGCAGCGATCCCTCATTATGTGTTTCATCTCTTTGAAGCGGAGGAATTAATGGAGAGATAAGTGTATTTACTTTTATTAAACATGTACCACTGCTGTAGCTGCTGCAATAATAATGAAGGAAGGATTGGATCAGTGTTTGCTGAGACACACAATTACACACACACACACACATTATGCGCACACTCACACACAAAGGCCTCAACCCTGCTGGACCCCCCACCTGCTGTACTCCCACAGCTCCTTTTGACTTATGTGCACTGGCTTGTGGCTAACTAATTCTTATTATAAATGAAAGGTCCGGCATGACCTCACTCTTCTTTGTAACGCTGTTTAACTCTGTGGAGTCTGCAGCGCTCTTAACCAGAAACACACACACACACACACACACACACGTCACTATAGGTCCTCATTCAACACAGCAGTCGCTGCAAGTAATAGAGAAACAGTTGTTCACCATATGACTGGATTGCCTCTTTTTTTTCCCAATCAATCGGGATCACAAATGCAAACGTGTGTGTTACTGTGCCATGTTTATTTTCTGTTTAATGTTACAGTTCTTAGAGTTTTCTTTGTGTGACACCTTTTTGAACACGTCTTGTAACTGAGGAGGCTGCTCCACATTCAGGCAGCGCGATCAATGCTCATTTTACTGAACACTTCCTGATTCACCTCTGTAGTAAAAGACTAGAATCAAGTAAAAGGAGAAAAACACTTGCACTAGTTCAACTTCTGCGTAGAAATGTGACTCAAACAATAAAAGCACGGTTGGCAAAGTACGAGAACGAGTGAGACAGTAATAATTATAATCTATTAGTATTGCATATAAAAAACTTTCAAATGTAAGCAGGACATATTAAAGGTGTAGCAAATCAAGGTAGAGCTCATTATAGGTACATAAAATGCTGATTACCTGAATAGTAAAATTGTATTAAAATACATGAAAAAGTGTCCTTTGTAACGATACTAGATGAAAAAACTCAGGACTGAAGCATCGTGCCAAGTTAAGACACTACACCAACATGAATCTTAACTTCTGTAATCAAAATCAGATGGACCCTTTTGCCAGAATATTTATAATTCACCCTTTTGTGTCTGTAGAGCATAATACTAATCCTTCTATTATCGGCTCTCAAGCTGTTGTACGTGTACCACCAGTGGTACGCAGGCTTCCTCTGGTGGCACTTGGAGGAAAATTGGCGTGCATAGGAAATTAAACAAATTAAAAAAGTATAATAATACATTCAATATTAATTAGAGTCACCTTTTCTCTCTCTCTGTCTATCATAATCTAACTTTGCCATACCAGTGTGTGAAGTACATGTGAGGAAGAGGAGGATGATGAGAGAGCATATTTACACCACTGTATTTTAAGGCTGGTGTTACTTCAAGAGCTCAATATTTCTCGTTATAAAAAGGTTTGAGAACCACAAGTTCATCTGTACAAAAAGTACAATAAAAAAGTGTTGCTGCTGCAGCTCTTCTCTGCCCCTCCTCCTCCTCCTCCTCCTCCTGCTCTTCTTCCTCCTCCGGGTCTTGCAGACCTCCAGGCCTGCCACCCTGCCTCTTTACCAGATTTACCAGCTGTTTCACTTCCTGTGCCCCCCTGTGGCTCTCACTGCAGTGAGCAGGCCTGCAGTGTCTGGCAGCAGGTACTCCATTACCCAGAGGCCTCATTCACTCACTCTCAAGTATAGAAGTCAAGATTATTGTACATGTAGAAATTTTTTTTTAGTCACATCCTGAATATGGCAGTGCTTTATAATCTCATTAGAGCTGCATTCTCAGTGAGAGGCAGGAAACTTGTGTTTTGTACTGTATATCACAGACGTGTAGTCTGCTTATCCTATAGATTACAGCATAGACAAAACTGTCTAAGAAACAGTTAAGTATTTATTCAAATGCTCTAAATTTACATGTACAAGTAAAAGACATGAATGTTTCTATTCCAAACGACAAAATATTGAAAATTAGCTAGGAGGTGATTAAATTCTAAATTTTTTGAATTATTAATTCAACAGCACGAACAAAATCCCCGCGTTTTGTTGACTCGCTCCTCATTAAAGCTCCAGTGAGAGGATTTTTCCCTTTCGAGTCCTCACAACTGACAATGTAGCCGGAGCCTCTCCCGCCCCGGCCTCTGCTGCAGATTGGGGTTACGTGCCGCAGCCCAAATGTCCCTGTGGTCAGTGAGGACATCCCAACTGTCACCCTCAATTACAGTGTTGAATATCTGCACTTGGGTGACGCTCAGCATAGGGAGTCTGTGTGTGTGTGTGTGTGTGTGTGTGTGTGTGTGTGTGTGTGTGTGCTCGGCCTTTATAGCCACAGCACAAGAGAGGAGCTTTATACGGGAGGGAAACGTTCCGCTGCAGCTGATCTGAGCTTTTAACAGCAACGTGTTGTTTGAATGTTTGCTGTTGAGCAGATTTCCTAACTACAGCTTAAGGAGTTGTTGTGCTGACTGACTTGTGGTGGTGGTGATGAGTCATGATGTTTTCGAGAGGAAAGGTCATTCTGTGACTGACATGGAACTTGTAATGTCGAATGACACATTTATGTACAGTTTGGAATAATTAATACTTCCTGGTGCAACGCACGGGTCCGAGCACTATGAAAATATTGCTTTTATGCCAGATTTGACCTCCATGTCAAGGTTCAAGAGTTTTTATGCAGTTAACCCCATCAAAAATGAGAGTAAAGCCACATATATAACAATAATCTGAAGGAAAACAATAGGTTCCTCACACAAATTTGGAGCCACCCTAAATATTGGACTTTTTTTTACTAAGGATATAGTTATTTTAGTTTATTTAGCTGAATCAGATTTGACACATAAAACATACACTTATTATTCATTATGGATATAATAATACAGGTAAATAAGCGCTTATTGACTGAATCAAATAACAAAAGTAGGTCGCTCCATCTCCACTTGCTACAATATTAAATGTTGAAACGTGCAAAGAGCCAATAATGTTATATATAAACACTATAAACACTACTTTCCCCCCTGTTACTATGCTTTATGTTTCCTCTTATACATAAAAAAAGATTTCCTTGTATATCATAATTACAATTTCTTGGTCTGATTCAGAAAAACAGCCCAAATAAAACAACAATGTTACCACAAAAAGTTGGGGAGAGGTTTGTTGACATATCTCAAACTCAAATTCAGCAGCAGTGATGGTGTGTTCTCTGTTTCTGTCTTCTGTCTGTACAGGTCGCGATATGGCCAACACAACCTTACCCGGGTATCCCCCTCACGTCCCCCCCACAGGGCAGGGCAGCTACCCAACCTCCACGCTTGCTGGAATGGTTCCTGGTGAGTGAGAGACCGTTTCGCTGCTTTGTGTTGTCATTAGGGGGCCATTTAACAGGTGGGCCCCAAAACGAACAGGTGTAAGAAGCTAAGAAGCACAGCAAGGAGGCTTTAGCGGGCAAATTACACAGTGGGGCGATGAATATTGACCTGCAGAGCTGCAGGCACACACATCTTTTATATTAGCTCTGTGTGTATGATTGGATTAGACAGGCTGAATAAGTGATCAGAGGCAAGGGAGAGGACGGTCGCTCTCTCCCTTCCTTCCTGCTTTCCTCTGGGCCTTATTGGGTCATTATCTCCCCACATGGCAGTTCTCACCGGCCATCGATATACAGCACAAGCAGCCATCCCCAGCCTCTGCGCTCCAGAGCATATCCCTTTCCCCTGCTCTACTTAACCCGCAGTTCAGGTTCACAGCAAACAGTTAAGGGTCAAAAGGCAGAGGCATGGGAGCCCAGTAAATATTCAAATCGCTGTCTCTCTGAGGAGGTCAGGCTTGTGTTTCACTGCCAGGAACATGGCAAAGATGCAGTTGCAGTGCCGGGCATGAACGCCTCTCCTCAGCTCTAGCATCAGCACACACATTTTCACCCAAAAGACACGGCCAACGTTTTGCTTTGGTGTGATTAAACCACACGGACAGGGAAACCAGTGGAGTGTGTGCTGTGTTAGCATATCATTTACCAATTACACAACCCGTCGCAAACCCGCACTGTTATCCTTTTCTCCCCGTATGAAAGGCCTGCCATGACACGTTTCGTTATCTCCTCGGCCAGGAAGGTCATATTTCCTGTCACATTTGCTCTTGTCTGTGAGTAAGCAGATAAATCTAAGAAAGGGAAGGATATCGCACTGAAACCTGGAAATTAGGCAATGGAATATAAGTGAACTTAAAACACTAAAATATGTCCAATCTTTTTAATAAATCAATGCACATACTCGCAGCGTCACATGATGATTCATAACTGTGTATGGAAATATGAGCCCAGACCGACATTTGCATCGTCTATTCATAAATCATAGAAAGCTTTTAGAGGCATTTCACTGTGAAATGCATTCTTCTTTCCTTTCTGCCTCTGTTCTCAAAACTATTTTGCAAATATAAAATAGTAAGGCTTTTGGACACACATATGCAAACAGTTGACTCAGTTTAACAGCTACCAGTAAAAAATAAGAGGAGCTGTGGTTGCATAGCTGTGTCTGCGAAGTTTGGTTTTCTTTTTTTAGCTTTTGTATTTTGACTAATAAACCTGTTAAATCATGTGGGTGGAAAAGCATCAAATCAAACACACTTTCACTTTCCATTTCTTCTTGTGGCACAAAGCAAAAAAAAAAAAAGATCAGGGCCTTAATCCCATGGCTTGTGGTTTTGTCTTACAATCCATTCATCCCATACACAACCCCTAAGATTTAGTGACAGCGCACAAAACACTGTTAAAGCAAAGCCATTTCTCAGCAGCTTCATATAAAAATCTTGCCTTTATTGTCTCGTAAAGAGAAAGAAACATGTTGAACCAACAGCGGTGCTCACTGACATGCTCCAAGTTACTTCCCCTGCAATGAAAATACTGTTGCAGGGAACACGAGAACTCAAACTGGAGGGCTTTCACGTCAGAAAATCCCTCCTCGACAGGCTCCAGAATTTATTGCAGCATATCAAAAATGTATGCATGAAACTGTTTATTACCACTGTATTTATTAGGCCAGTTTGGAATATAGTGCAGGAAGAAGAAAGGGTAGATATCCATAAATGGGACAGGGAAAGCCGCCTTCAGTGTCACATCCTGTATTGTTCAGTGTTGCATAACTTAAGTGAAATGAAAAAGAAATAAATTACTTGCTTGACTGGTCGCACACCGATGACTATCATTTTCCCCCTCAAATTGCATCCTGTTTTGAATGATGAGAAATGGCTGCATGTGAAGGGGTAATGGTTTGACGCATTGAAATGCTAATTGATTTGTTGTTTTGTTTTGCAGGCAGCGAGTTTTCGGGGAACCCCTACAGTCATCCACAGTACACGACCTACAATGAAGCCTGGCGATTCAGCAACCCAGCATTACTAAGTGAGTAGAGTGTGGACAAAATGGAATGAGATAACAATTAAGTGGCCATTTGCGGAGCCCCCTCCTCTCAGTTGTAGCCTTAGCAACCACAACTAGGCTCAGACTCTTGTGCATGCCGTTTCTCTACATTCTGGCATACGATGCTCTTTCTTAAGCACTTGCAAATATTTCCAAAAACACAACAGCATCAGTCTAAAGAACAAGTTCAACAAACAAACAAGAGTGAATATATGTCACACTGATTATACATTGACTAAACACAAAGTTTCCTTGTGTGGAAGACTGACGCAACAAACAAATAGGCCTAGTTCTTCTTATACATTAAACAATGAAAACATGTGGTTAACTCACGCTGAGGTGCAGTATGTGTAAGCTGTTGCTTAGTTAAAGTTGCCAGACAACATTATTTTTGAAATGTTTTGGCAGCAAAGGCACAAGCACGTGTTGACAGTGATGACATTAACGGTGGTGCTGTTCAATTCAAGTCATCAAGACGGCGTGACAGTGACGCAGCTCAATGGAACGCAGCCACCATGCATTTGATTATTTACACCTGTGCTTTTTTTTGTTTGTAGATGTTTGTTGACCAGTATGGTTTTACAATCGCCGTTGAGGCTGGACATTGGTCAGTCCTCATTGTGAAAGCTTCTTTTCACAATAAAAGCAGAAACATGCTTTGTGCTGGAATTTTACCGTAATCCAGGGACTAACAAGTTGTCTATAAGATGATACATTCTATCCATCTATTGCTAATTTTATGGGTGCAGTAGCGACAGTAACTATGGGGAAAGTGTCATATACAGTATAATAAAAAACAGTCAATGTTATTAATTGCAGTGAAACGTGTATTTGTTGTTACAAACAGTTCGTTCTTCTGTTAACTTTCAGGTTCCCCTTATTATTATAGTGCCGCATCGAGAGGCTCTGCCCCTCCCACTGCTGCCACTGCCTATGACCGTCACTAGTTACCATGGAAACCAAATCAACCTGCAGGACCATGGCCTCTGCCTCCATATTGCCCCCGTGTGAGCAGCATGGTCCACTGGACACTGAGCAAATGCGCATAAAATGTTCCCCGACTCACACAAAGAGCAAGTTATCGTCTTTTTTGGGGTGGGGGGGGGATTTTGGAAAACAACTCCTCTCCTCGCAGCAGTTTTGGACACTTGAAGCCAAAAAAAGAAAGACTCCACCAGAGACACTCAGAGAGGCTAATCGCAGTTGGTTTAAAAAAAAAAAAAAAGGAAGAAAAAAAAGAAAATGACTGAAAACAAAAAAATATCCTGAATTTATTTCCTCCCCTGTAGAAGTGTCACAGTTTCATCCCAGCCTGGATCAATACTGTACATTCCTTTTCTTAACAGCTCTCAGCGAGGACGCTGTCCAGAGCTCCAAACGTAAGAAGCAGCCTCTCGCTTCTTTTCCTGCTCCTCTCCCTCTTGATTCAAATGGCAGCACGGTGAGATCAGAAGAGATTAGCAGCAGCACATGCAGACTGTGGCAGGCCGGGGCGCGGGGGTTTCACTCTTTTTCTTTCTCCTTTTTCTTTTTTCTTTTCTTTAACCATCTGAACAGTCACCGACCAAACATCCAGCATGAGTAAATCGACCACTTTTGATGCCATGAGAAGATTAGGACACGTTCTCTGTGATACACAATCAAGATGTAAAAATGAAAATGAACTAAATAAAGGAGTATCGGTTTGAAAATAGAGGAAGCCATGACAATATATCCCCATGGCCTGCTATTCGGAAAGGTTTCAAGAAACTAGTAAATATATTCTTAATATAATTTTTTTATTTCATTTTTTTATAATTCCTAATGACTACACTGCAGACTGCTTGGCTCGTGTTTTACTACTTCTTATTTGTCAGGATACAAGAGGTCATCAGGCAAAAACCTTAATGTGTTTTGGGTTTGTTTTTTTTTATTCTTTTTTTAATTTTGCACTATTTTGGAGGTTCGCAAACACTGGAGTGTTATTATGCAGAAAAATGATGATGCATATTTGCTGTACTTCATGGAAACGACTGTAAGTCTTCAACGTCCCGGTCTGAAAAGGCACTTACAGTTTCACTGTATTGTTTTCTTTGTTTTTTTTTTACTGTACTCCAAAACCCATTGTGTCACATGTCCTGACGTGCACTATATACTATGTCGTCACAGCTTCCTTTTTTTTTTTATTGTTCAAATTTAAGTTGATTAAGTCTTTGGCATTCAACCACAGAAAAGGATATGACAGCCATCCCCGTGTCACATCAGTTTCGTCGTCATTTGCCTCCTTTGGGTTCCAGAATCATGTGAAGTCACTCCGACCGGATGATTCTGATCATGTCACAAAAGCAGGGGCGACAAACTTCAGCTCAATGCCTTAAACATGTCTCTTCCTCCTCCTCCTCCTCCTCCTCCCCCTCCTCCTCCTCCTCACGACTCCAGCTCCCTCTCACATGTTTCAGGCCAAGTCATTTCCTTGACTCGAGCTGGAATGATGGTTTCTTCATCTGTCAAGTGAATGTATTTGTATTTGCCAAAGACTTAGATCTTGTTCATGTTTATTTACAGGCCGCCAATATGCATCACAAGAGCAGTATTATTATTATTATTATTATTATTATTATTTTTATTGTTCTTAATGTTATTATTAGGCTTCATGAGGAAAGTATATGTATAAATTCTATGCAGTGCAGAGATGGTCATCATATGCATATTCAGCTGTAAACCTAAAGGTAGGTGGAGTTTATTTAATTGTTATATTATTTACAAACGGTTCATTTTGTAGAAGGTTTTTTCTGTGTGTGTGTGTGTGTGTGTGTGTGTGTGTGTGTGTGTGTGTGTGATGTGAAGACACTTCTCTGTAAATACAGTAAGAAAAAATGTCTTTCATGTTCATGGGTATCACCACTTCCATTACACTGGTCTCACTTGTACAATAATAAAAGTGTCTGAAATCTTTTACGCAAACGCGACTGCATGGTGTTTCTTACAGTGTGGTGTGAACCTGATATAAAGGAGATTAAAATGATCCCATTTTGCAAAAGTTGGTTTGCTAATTTGAGGAAATTTGAGGAAAATACAAAAAAACGACTCCATCAGACTCTCAGAGGATAAAAGTTGTTGTTTTCAACATTTTAAATTTGACTTTTAAACTGTTAAAGTTGCTTAGGGTTTTTTATATTTGCATTGTAAAGAATCTATCAATTTATTTTAAAAACAATAGATTTTTTACCCAAATATTTTATATCATAGTTGCATTAAATGGACAGTTTTGTCCTTGTGTCTTAATATTTAGATTGTACTGTTCTAACAGAGATGTTAAGCCAAATTATTTAAACTTAGGGTTTATTTCATAGAAGCAGCCAATATAGTAATATAATACATTATTGACTATTTCTCAAAATACATTCAAATGCTGCATTAATTCACAAACAGCATGGATATAACACAGCAATAATAACTAAAATCAGACAATATGTCATATTATTACAAATTATTTAATAGTATGATGTCAAAGTATTACCTTTAATCATATAAAAGAGATGGTTACGTCTCTAATTGATAATATTTGTCAAATACATTAATAAATTTATCACATGGAGAGTGATGGTGTATTTATAGATAAAATATTGAAATTGTTTTGCTAATAGATAGACATAGTGCAGTTATATCTCTAAATATATCTATACATCTATCTCTCTATCTACATGTAAGTATTATTATTATTATTATTATTATTGTTATAATAATAATAAACCCAGTGCATGTGTACTTTCTAATCCACATTTATATCAAATTACAACTTTCTTATATTACTTTATTCAAATATCAATCGCCACAGTACAATGAATACACTGATAAGCCCTTTAAATGTCCTTAAAGTTGTATCATAAACAACGTGAGTTACAATCACATGTGGCCATGCTAAGTCCACAATTGATGTCTAAAATGATAAATAACTATTATTTCAGGCCCAAACAAACAAAATGCCACAATGAATCCGGACACTTAATCAGAGCGTTCTGTGATAAATGTATTTACTTTTTTTTCCCCGGTATGAAGATCACATGGTACACAGGCGGCTGGACGGAGAATGCCTCTGAATGTTTTCCCCCTGATTTGGATCACTGAGCAGCACATAAAGTGTTTAACCTCTCCTCGCTTTGTAAAGCTGAATTAATTTTTCGAGCAGTGTGCCTGAATTCAATTTGTGCTAAGTTGCAGTGAGAGACTTATGCATGAAATCCCTGTTAGAGCTTATATTCAGTCTTTCTTCGCGCCATAATCCCTCCGCCACTGTCGCCTAGAATGACTTTGTTATATCATTATTGATTTACAACAAGTGGACGCTGTCCTGATGAAGCAGCATGTACATTTGAGATGATGTCACATGATGTGATCACGATTCTTATTCTTCTGTTAGAAACCACAAAGTCACGTTGACCCTGTGGCAGTGATAGTAAATGAAAGTTTACTTCAGATATACTCAGTGTATATTTTCCTCAAAATTTTATCATTGTTAAAAAAAAAGAAAGAGGTTTTGGTGCATGTTTGGCGCCTCGAGGAGAGAAGAAACTCGCTTTTGACTTTGTAATTCAATTTCTCTGCCTGTTGTTTATTCTGTGAAGCATCAAAAGCTGATATTCTGTCAGCCCCTAACTGTCGTATATGTTTGTCATTCACAGCCCTTGTTAAAGGAGAAGGAGGGAGAGAAAGCCTCGACTCTCCTCCAGCTGAGAATTCCCAGAAGCGGAATTTAAGATGGGAAAAATTTTCTTTTGTCACGTTCCTGTCTAAATTGGCATATCTGGCTCTCTTCTCCAAAACCAATAAACTGTGAACCTGGATGTATCTGTCAATCAAGCTCAAATTGACTGCAGCATGCCAGATGACAACAGCATCCCCCCCGAATATAAATAAATATATATATTATTTACTGTATAGGTGCAGTGGGACGATCTGATTGGCTCTGATCAGCGTCTGTCTTTGCCAATCAACAGTGAGAGCACAACAATGACACGAAAAAATGACATATTTTATCTATATAAGCATGAGAATGAAGCGTTCGGTGATCAAGTTAATGCACGAGTGCAGAAAACTTGATTTACTGTACTTATAAAACAGGCTGTTCTGCTGCTGTGATTCTTAATTCATTTGAGAGGAAAAAAAAGAGCAACATTTTTATACCCTACTTTTTTTTTGCTCTGGATCTGACTGTGCCATTAATGTTATTACTCCTCGATGGATAAGCAGTAATTATCTTTATGTGTACATCTCTCTCTGTAGATTGCTCCTGAGGAGGGAACAGGTTGGAGTCCTGCATGTGTGAGGAAGTGTGTGTGTGCTAATGTAGTTCTGACAGCACGGTAGAGAGGGAAAAGCCCCCGTGATAGGTGTTTTAACAGTGAACCTCATCATGTACAACTTCAAGCCACAGTGTCAGATCTCGGTGTTGACCTTTCGAGCCGCCTCGCACTAATACGTGCTGACTGAACACTCTGCGTGTGATTTTGTACAACGGCTCTTATGAATATGCTGCCGCATGCGGCTGAATTATAATTTGGTTACTGGTGTGTCAAATGTACAATAAATCCTCAGGATGTTATCATTTGTAGTGACACACCAAGACGAAGGCGTGTGTGCGTGTGGGGAGAATATGAAAATGCATTTCACGTCTTTATATCCAAGTAGTAGTTTGGTACGTTATGAAAAGAGGGAATGGATCTGCTGCTTTATGTACTGTATCTAATTGGATTTGGCAATATATAATACGATTCTCCAGTATCCATCAAATCCTGTGTTAGACCTGTTTGTATGGCCGTGTCAGTGGGGCAGCCTAGCTTGTTATGATGCCTGAGCAGCAATTATGAGGTAATTTTTGACTCTTGCTGTGTGAGGCCATCCAGAGGATACTTGAGGGGAGGTTCCTAATGAGTGAGCATTGATTGATTGGACATAATAAGTGCCCCTGCTCGACGGAAAGAGAGTGTGAGAAAGAGAAAAGAGGGAGGGAGGGAGAAAGGGAAGAGAGGCGAGGGAGGGAGGGGTTACAGTGTGGTTTGGGCGACAGTGTTTTTTTCCCAAATGAAGCAAATGACCAGCGATTATATCTGAAAGCATCAAGGTGAGCGCCGCGCTCCTGCTGCCAAAGTAGGGTTAGCTGCGGCTCAGCTCTGCACCAAAACTCATTTACCCTTCACCAGTAAATAATTACCCTAATGGCTATTGTGTGATACATGATGCAATTAAAGCCTAATGCAATGCACCTCACTTAGTGAACGTGTCAGGTCCCACATAACAGGCACTGGTTGTCCTGGGCTAACGGGGCTTGCTACCTGACTGGCCTGTAATGGGGATATCCTCCAAAACAGACAGAAGAGCTCCCTAATCAGCTGGATCTGTCAGCCGGGCATGTTTGTTTGCAACCGGGGGGGTGGGGGTGGGGGAATATTCAGCACAATTTGATGCAAACTATTTCTGTTAGCAGAAGAAGAGGGGAATAATCGAAGCGGGTAAGAAAAAAAAAAAGAGAGAGGGCACAATCATCAACCCCCATCCTTTCCCTCCCTGTAACCCCCAGCCTTCCCTGCAGCTTCCCTCACCCTCACCACCCCCCATCACCACCACCACACCACACCACCACCACACTCCCAACACCCCAGTCACTGTCAGGCCAAACACATGATGAATTGCCCTGTCAACAGAATTCATTCAGGGACCAATTAATTCAGCAGAAATGAACTAGAGCCATCAGTCGCTGAAAAACTCAGAGCAAAGAGAGCAAAGTAGCTCGCTTTGGAAGAAAGAGAGACAGTGTGTGTGTGTGTGTGTGTGTGTGTGTGTGTAGGGGAGAGAGAGGGAGAGAGAGAGAGAGAGAGAGAGAGAGAGAGAGAGGGAGAATGAGGGAGAGGGTGCCAGGGGAGTGCAGTGGAAGTTAGCCTGACAGGAATTGGTCATTTAATGCTTTAGCGCACTGGAGACAGCCCCTGTCATAGAGGAAGCCATGACAGGACTCCCCTGGTACTTTATTTATTAATTATCCGGAGCAGCAAGGGGCATTTAACTGTCTCACTCCGGGCCTGTCAACTCGACTTCTTGTCATTCCACCTTCACAAACAGGTCCTTTGGAAACACACGCGAATCAAAACGGTGGAAATGTAGACAAATATTTGTGTTGCGTTAAAAATTTAAATCAATCGTCGTGCAAAAAAAACCAAAAACAACTGTCACCGAGGAAACAACATCTGACTTTGGGACCGTGTCAGCTGATCAGCAGGGGAACAGAGCCAGTATGTCAGATAACGCTCACCTCTGGATACAAAAACAAGACCAACACAAATATAAATCCAGCATGAGGATACAGCAAGAGCTGTAAGATATTTACAAGGGTCCTGACCTTTGTCCAAATCAAAGCTCTAATAGGTTCTTCCTTGATACAATGATCAGTTCAGCATCCTACTTTTAAACAGGCAAAGGTGAACTGATGACCAAAACTTGGAAATGTTGCTGTTCTTTTGAACTCTACTTAAGTTTCCCTTCGTGTCTTCACTGATGCAAACACACCAGATTTGTAAACTGTAATATAAACTCTATATAACAGATGTGAAATGAGAGAAATCAATAAATGATTTAGAAAGTGCTCTAAGAGCACATAGCACTAAAAATCTGGATCATTATCTGGATCTGTACCAAATTGTATCTGTCCAAACATATTAGCACTCTACATCCCTGCATTATGTCTTGAGATATTCATAAAAAAAACACCTTAAAAACAACAAATCCCTGTATCACCAGATCTGCTCCAGAATTTGACAGGGTTTCCATGGGTCACGTCTCACACGCCCACCAAGTTTCAAAGAAAGCGGTTCAGTTGTTTTTGTTTAATCCTGCAAACAAAATACAAATGGCACTGAAAACAGAACCTCACTGGTAATGACAAAACATACTGACAATTTAGCTCATCTTGTTGTTTTGACGCAACAGAAACTTTTACAGAAGAGCAAACATTTTGAAGTTTTGGTTGGTTTTTTTCTACGACACAATGAAACAGTGCAACTGTTGTGTTTCTGGAGTGTGTTTGCTCTGCTGGAAACCCGATGAGTCCGCGGTTGACCTATTCAGTCAAAGGTTTGATCTTTCCCCCTTTGTGTTGTGCTGATCAGGTGGTAAATATTTGATGGAAGCCTTTCTTTCTGCACATTATGCATCCTAGTGTAACAGGAGGATGAAGCAGCAGCAGCAGCAGCAGCAGCAGCTGGGAAGCTGCTCATGCCATCAGGTATTCTTTACCAAGATTACACAACGACACACAGCCAACAAACAACCACACCTGACTGCCTGTTACCGGTGTTACAAAGAAGTGGAACCAAACAGGAAAGAAGCTAAGAAAGAAGAAATGTACATATAAGTGACTTCTAATCAAATCCCGCCCATTATCACAAGGTTCCCACAACTGTGTTGAGCTAAACATCCAATAAGTGTGTAAAATCCACACAGCAGCATCCGCGTCACCACCGGTAACGTGGCACCAACGTCTCTGTGAGAGCCCATCTTCTCTGTGCAAGTTTGAAACAAAAGGCGATGGAATCCAGAGGAAGCCAGAAATGAGGAGAAGAAGAAGAAGAAGAAGAAGAAGAAGTGCTGCAGTATATAATTAATTAAATGAGACTAATTAGGAACATGAGAGCAGGTGCCAAGCTATGGGCTGACAGCACAGACAGCCAGACAACAGGAAGGGGGGAAGAAAAAAAAAAAAACCTATGGGTAAGGGGTGTAACGTGACAAGAGGAGGGACAAAGCAACTTTCTGTGTTTTGTCACATGAAACCTCCAAGGAATATATGTGACAGAAACTGTAGACCTAGACGCCATGGGGGTCTCTGCCTTTGTTTAAGACAGATTTTTCATTTTGCCAATTTGAGGTCTGATGCAAGCGAGAGATGTTCCTGCTCATTATTTCTGCGCCATGGCTTTAAGAAGAAAAAGACCTGTACCTCTGAGAGCGTCCATGTCACTCATTTAGAGAAATAACTCCTGGTAACATGGGGCTGACACCACAGACTGCACAACTTCTTGTGATATATACATATGTATATACATATGTATATACATATACATTCATATATATATATATTCATACATAGACTAAAGGGACAAAGTCTTTAGTTTTGAAAAGCGTTGCAGAGGAAGTATGAAAGAGGAAGTTAGCCACCAGGGGGCGACTCCACTGGTTGGGAAAGGAAGTCCATTTGAATGGATGATGAGCCCACTTCTCCGCTGATTTATAACATTAGGAGTTAATGGTCTCTATTGCAATGTTCTTGTCTTCTTCAATAGCACATTTTAACCCTTTAACACCAAGCGTATTGCAGATGACACGTTTGCACGGGTGCACTTTTCATTCCAGTAAATATGCGAGAGCATGTGCTATCAGAAACATTCCAGTGGCATCTCAAAGCTGAGAAGTTGCACGTCAAAGCCAACATGTGGTTATTACGGTAATTGCACTCACGCTGTTACAGGAAGCCGGCGAATCAGCGTCTTTGTCACCAGAGAGGAGAGAGTTGGAAAAACACCTGTACATAAGTTTCTGTTTCCATCAAAAACTCAGACAAATCTTATTTTAACTGTTAAAATTTCAAATTTTACACAAAATCTGGTGTTTGTGTACAACTACGGTGTTTTTTGTAAATAACTGCCAGATATTGAAAGTTATTCTGGAAAAATGGGCAAAAGCACTTATGCACATGCTAATTTTCGGGCCCTTTTATTGTTAAAATAAGGACATTTTGAGGCTTAGGTGTTAAAGGGTTAAAGGAAAATAGACAATGCACATATGAGAGGACACCAGTATGATTGACAGCTGGTACTATCCATGACACTGGTCAAACTGTGAATCTCAAGGCTTAAAAATGGGAGTTTGTTTTGCAACCAGAAGACTATGTCCATTTTCTATTTACAATATATCAACGTATAAAGTAGATTTATACCCTTAGATATCAGGGAAGCCAGCTCACTAGATATTTTTAAAAGAAGACAACTTGAACTAGCTCCTTTTTATTCCACCCTGTGTTGTATTTTACGGTATACAAATGGTAAAACAGGGTTTTTAAACGTTATACTTTTCCTTTTCATTCCACCCTGTGTTGTGTTTTATTGTTGTATTTGCATCTCTTTTCTTTTTAAATTAAATTTTCCTTTAAGTATGGCAGGTGCTGTACAAATAAAGTCTATTATTGTTATTATTATTATTATTGTTATTATTATTATTATTATTATTATTATTACATTACTTCCTGCATATAATTCTTTGTCATTTTCTGTTGATAAGACATTCCGGCTCATTAGCCCATGAATTCCAGAGTGATGTCACAACACATTACATCACACTTTGTGATGTGACGTTACATAACAAGTGTAAAAGAGGGAAAAAACCTCTCTTCCTCCTCTTTTTTTTCCCCCCTCACACAAACGCGGTTCACAACATTATGGAAAGTCCAGCTTGTGCAGCCACAGACGCTCAGAAGGGGCATCAGCCTATTTTATCACAATTTGCTCGCTAACCAGTTACAAATGTGGCATGTGATGACAATAATGAGGCTTGATGTCACTTAGCCTTTGAGTCGTGTGTGTGGAATAGCAAAGCAGGATGTCAGGGTGCTGCAGGTCCTCCACTCTGCTACTGAGAGGCTTCCTGCACAAGAGGTGACAGACACCTCGGTTAGAGAGAGAGCCGCCTCTCTAACAGCATTATAAATTACTGTAGATCCTATTTGTGTCAGTGGAGGCAAGTGGGGGGAAAATTCAACATCAGCCTATTTATTCATTTACTTATTCCCTGGCTCGGTCAGGCTCGATGCAGCCGCTGTGTGCTCCACTCTGCCTCAGAACAAATGCTGTGTGTTTACGGGGACACATGGGCATTTTATTTTAGAGGCACTGGTGAAACCAGAGTCAATCAGGCCAGGTGAGAGTAAGCATCACAGTAAAAGTCATTCTTTTTCCATCCCTGGCTGCATGAAGCCCACATTTTTTTTAACAACCATATAGTCTTGAAAGATCTTATAGTGTAGATGGAATGTTTACATTTTTAGTAAAGTAAAAAGACATCCAAACATCCATGCTGCAACCACATTATAGGCTGTTTTATGCATTTCCACAAACAGGTGACAGTTGCTGGGGATGTTTTTGCCTTTCTTTAACCAGACCTCTATTAAAAACCTCTGATGATGTGACAGAAATAAATAACAGAAATACAAATAAGAGTCGTGGACAATCACGTCTCTGCTATAAAGCCACTGGAAAACAAATTCCCATGACATAATAAAGACATTTAGACTTTAATATTTATTAAAAATAATAAATGATAGTCATGTTAAATGTAGAGGGGGATTTTGTTCTCCACACACACACACACACACACACAGGCTCACCTGATTGACTGTCCAAAACAAGATCATTAACAGCTTTTACGTTGAGTAATCAATAACAAGTCACGGAGAATGGATTTCAGAAAGGAAAAAAAAAAAAGTAATTTCCCGGCTAAAATGACAAAAGTGATTTAAAGGAAATGCAGCTTGATGTGTTTGTGCGTGCACCTGTGTGTGCACTCACGGGCACAAAAATAAAACAACAAATACAGAGAAAGAGACGGAGCTTATTTTAATTATCATGGGATGGCTTGGACTGTGCATCATCATTAGTTTGACTAAATAGCGTCGGTCAGTGACTCAAGTAGTGGTAAATGGTACAATTAGCAGGCTGAGCAGGGAGAGGTATATTCAATTTGAAAGCCTTCTTTCTTAATCCATCTCGTGTGATCATGAAAAATGCTGAGCGGTAGGCTTTTACGCTCAATTTTAATCAGGTTCATTCCAAGTAAAATGTCAACATTGTAATCAAGAACTAGCACACCCCAGCAAAAGCTAAATGTCTGTGGCTGCTAAATTTAAATGTCCGACCGCTTTTATCTCCCCCATCTCCATCTTAATGTCCCCCCTTCTCCTCGGTGCACATTCCTCTGTGAACAGTTTGGCACATTTCCTCTTCAGCTGGGCATATTTGATTAACAGCTAAAGCAAAAAAAAAAAAAACCCAGCACAGATTAGTTTGAAACCTACGTAGCAACCGACAACAATGAATAGCTTAAGTACAGACACCGGGGAGGTGTTGACATGCTTCCTTAGCATGAATCTGTTGTTCCTTGTTCTACTTCTCCCCGTGCCCCACTGCTTAATCCCTCAGTGCACTTGCTCTGTAACCCCAGCAGGTGCAGTGGGAATCTATAAACACAGCTGGTGCATCTCAGCGTCAAAAACTCTCAGACCTGCCCTCACCTCGCACCTCACCCCATCAAAAAAACTCAAGTTTACTCAGAATACCACGCATAGCCCTGGTTCACGACGCTGGCAGATTCTTTAATCAAAGCTGCAGGCACAACAAGGGTTCATGTCAATTAATTACAAGTACTCAGTGTTGCTGTTTGGATTTTTAAAAAAAAAGAGAAATATGTCAGGGTTAAAAAGCCACTGAAAACATAAACTCTACGAATTCTTCTCTGCTCTGAACCACTGAATATAATAAATATAAACTGAAAGGAGATGTTCTTTAATAATATATCAAAACAAAAGTTTTAATGTCATAAGCAACTGTTGAAAAATGTTGATCAGTGTTTCACTGCCCCTTTTCACACAGAACTGTTCTTGTAAACAACAATTAGCATTTGGGTGTTTAACTTTGAAATAGTCATCTAACGTTGTCATTTTAGCCTCTTTTGTAAAGACTAAAAACAGTGGCGTTATGAAGGATCAAGGAAAAGATTGAACTTGTGTTCACAAGACCAAACAGAGGCTTCATCAACAGATTCAATATTTGCCATATTCTGTTTGAAAGTCTGATACTTGAGCGCTGAGAAAGATGGTGGTCACGAGAAGAAAAAGAGGTCAGGAGAGCAGAGAACTGTAAGCGACGCTGCTTCTGTGTTCCCTGTAATTGTCCTATTTGTGAGAGGTCTTATTGATCAGCATCGAAAACGTATTGAATTTCAATCTTTGAAACGCAATACGAGCACATTCAACGACAGTCACAGTAGTGCGACATTAAGAAAACAGCCAGAGGCAGTGAGAAGGATTTGAGAAGTGAGACTAAAAAGACTGTGTAAAATTAAAGATGTTTAATACTATACACAGCAGCACCTGTGACCGACGTGTCACTGGGCGTCTCCTCTGTTTTCTAGAAACTTGATGACTCTGGATATCGGCTGTCTCATTCGCTCTGATTTAATGTTCTACTTGGCTTTGCATTTTAACTTGTTAAAGTGCCATAGTCTATATACCTGCCTGGGCACGTTAGTCCTGATTGCTTAGGAAATTTCACCGCTGCCTGCACATAATGAGAGTGGACAGAGGTTAGAACAGCTCAATAGAAGAGATAACCAGTCTTTGATCCAAACAGCCATGCAGAACATACAGGCAATACCGTCAGAAAATGTACTGTCAGGAATTTTGGATTTTAAATTACTCCTGATTAACCCGAATGGAAGTGGTGGAAGAGTTTGGCGGAGTTGGAGCAGACGAGATCGAGAAACGTGGAATCAGCTGCTCACGAAAACCAGTCAACTTCCCCCAAAACAAACAAACATAAGCTGTGTACATGAGTTGTCACATCGGAGAATGATATGCGAGCTCTTTGTAATGAGGGATTTTACTTGCGCACCTGTCACTCACTTCCGTCTAAGGTGCAGGAGGAGAGTGAAACAGCCCTTGCTGATCAAGATCAGTGAACAGTCTCATGTCTGCAGATGTCTGCTTTGTTATAATCAGGAAACATCTCTACGTCAGTGATGAGAGGAAACAGGAATGATTCCACTTTTCTGTGTGGAAAACTTCCCCATTGTACAAATATTATGCATATTTTTGTTTTCTTTCAACTGTATTTTATTTTTCGTATTTGTGGAAACAAAATCAAAACTTTATTGACAGCAGATCATGGTCTCTTCCTGGTTTTCACTACGCCAGACAGATTATTTTTCGGGTAAAAAGTGTTCCACTTACAATGCTTAAACTTAACAGCCTGTTTGTTTTAGGCCATTTTGAATCAATCAGGGCAAACTGCTTAAACAACTGCTCAAAGACAATGGAAACGTTTTTAATCGATGTTGGAAATTTTAACTTTAAAGTCCAAGTTTCCCCTTAACAACAACTGATCAGAAGTAAAGGAGCTGTCTTATTAAAAAGGCGCACAATTATTGTGAATTCTTGATTCATTGTTCACTTTTTAAATTATTTTATGTATTATTGTATATTTGTTAATCTAATTTTCATGTCTTCAGTCGTCTGCAGACGTGAGGAGGGAAAGTCTTTGCACATCAACAGCAACACAAATAAAAATGAAATTGAAGATAATTTGTGGATAATTTTGATGCATCTGACAATTAAGATGATGCATTGTGTGAATAATGAGGAAAATCCTCCTTTTAGGAAAATAAATATGGAATTGACATCATGCAATAATGACACAGTACTTTTAATTGATAAAAAGGTATAAAATTGATATACGCTGAGAGGAGAACTTATTGTAAAGCATTTATTGCAGGATGTTTGTCGTAAAGTTTGAAAAATTGGTGCAAAATCATACGGAAGCTAGGATATTCATGATTCCAATAGTTGCAGTTGGCCCTTAATGCTGCAGTGTGTGAATTCTAGTAATTTTTATTGTTGATGATGTTATTATTCTGCTTCGGACTTTGTGGTGAGAAATGATTTATATGCTGAACCCTTCACTTGAAATTGGGCTTTGTCAAGCAATACTATCAGACCTGGCTGAGGGTGCGTTTGTGTATATTCATCAAAAGTGCAGGGACGGGTGAGGGAAAACTGTTGAATTGAAGCAGTAGAATTCACTTCTAAAATGTTGTGTGGAGCTGATCGTCTTAATTAACTTAAAAAACTTTGTCTTAGTTAACTTGAAATTAACTTAACTGTGTGAACTCATCTGACAACTGGGTGAATGTAGCAGACATTTGTTGATATTTAAATGTTACACACAACAGTTTTGAGATGACTCAGAAACTGCCACCCTGCAGCTGTCAGAGGAAGAGAATCTACAGGGACGATTCCATTCATTTACGCACCCATTTATTCACATACAGAAGAGTTCATTCTTATACTTTTAAAGCTACAATGTTTGTCAAATAAGTTTCCAGAGTTCCCAAGTTCCACGATTACGTAATGTACATATTGAATCGTTGGCAAAAAAATTAATTTAAAATTCAATTTGTCAATCAAATTTTCATATCATATTCTCAGCGATTAATGGGCTGCAAATGGGTTTATAAAGATATAATTATTAATTTCCTTAAATGTCCTGTTATGTGGTAATTTAATTTTTTTTTATTCTTTAATCAGAATTATGTTTCCATGTTATTAAAACTGTAAATTGATATTAAACATTGTCTCATTTCCCTCGGCTCATGTATATTCAATAGGGTGAGCTTAAAAAAATTTTTTTTAAAAAAGAAGAAAAGATTATTCAGAGTTGCCACCTCAGCCACAGTCTGACTGTGCCTTCCAAAACACCTGAGGGGGGGAATGATTTCCTCATTGCCAAGCTAATGGTCTTCATTCCTGTTAATCTGTGGCCCAGTGTTTTCCAATTTGGAGGGTGTATCCTCACTCTCCACTGTCTATTATGCTCCAGGGCCAGAAGGAGGCCACTTCCTGCCCATTCTGTGGCACTTGAATTAAATGGAGGCAACTTGATTGCTGGGAAACACGAGGCTCGGCGATAAAGCAATTAGGAGCCTCCAGTTCTTATCCAAAAGACAGCGCAGCAACTGCTCCAGAGAGAATTAATATGTGTATAAGGATATTGTGTCGTCTTTTTTTTTGGGGGCTCTTTGTGTGGAGCGCACACTCCTCCCTTGGCTTGTCAGGGAGATGAAAACAAATCTGTGGTTAATAGGTCCTCTGTGGGCAGGAGACGTCTATTGTAGTGTCGTTTGCAAACAAGTGTGAGGACGGAGTGAAGTGGCCAGAAAGAAGGACACAGACAGCTGATCTTAAGTGGACTGACTAGTTTCCTCAGAGCTGCTTCAACTTGATTCCAGTGATGATGAACAAAATGTGGCAATGGCTGGGCAATATGGCCAAAAAAGACTCCAAAGGGAAAAATAAGAGAGTCCAGTATCAGTCAGTAATTATCACAATGAAATTAAAGAAAAATAAAGATTAGGTTTTGGTCCTGCAAAGTATTTAACTGTAGTTTAAAACTTGGCCAGACTTAATAGGCCTAGGATTTAATAGGCCTTTTGAAAAAGCTTCAAAAGCTAAAAACTTTGGACACAGAAAGCTTTTAATCATTATTCTAGTGTGGGAACACACAGATATCAGTATCTAACATTGATTAGAATCAACCTTTAAATATCTCCATATTTCGACACTAAATGTTCTTGAAAGCTGAGATGAAGGCAGTGTGGGAGGTCCGGAACATGACTACATTGGATACTGTGAAAAATCCCACACTCTAATTTACAAAGAATGCATTGTGTAATATAAGAAATGCAATGCAAGCTCATTTGTCCACTGCACAACAGCAAAAACCTTCTCTCCAGGTAACTATATTAGTATTTCAGGGTCATATTTCAATTTATAACAATTGTTAACAACAGTCTAACAAAAAGTGTGCTCTTCGCTCAATAGCGAATTCAAAGCTCGCATTTAAGATTAAAAGAGTTTTATCGTTACACTTCTATAACCCACAGTGAAATGTAATGAGTCGCTCTAAGACTGTAAACATAGGAATATCAAGAAAGATAAAGGGAAAAATGGAAAAGAAGGACATCTAAATCTATTCAACAAACAGCATGTAGCAAAAAACAAAAATTAAAGTGAGTTAAAGGGACAAATTGTGCCGTTTTAGCATCAGTAGTACTCAAAGTGACATTGTGCATTGAGAAACATTGTGTTATCTGTATTGATTATTGTTTATATTGTGTTATCCATGTTGTGTGTTGTCCATAGCTATGGTTACTTAGAGGAGCCTTATGCCATGCGGATAAAAGTGGATAAAGTTAACATTTTGAACATTTTAACTAAAACTTAATTTGTCTTCATCCTACAGATAAAAAAAGATTCCCTCCAAAGTTAATGCTTTCTAATCACTAACCATTTTAGTCAAAACAGACACCGGAATAGAATGATTTCTTGATCTTAATCTTTTTTCTTTTCTTTTTTTTCTTTGTAATTTGGGTTAACTGTTATTTCGTCTGTTCATTATAACCAAATTTCTTTGGTAAAGAACGCAGCTATTGTTCCAGGAAAACAACATAAAGGAGTTCATTTTCTAATCATGAGTGTGATGGCTTATAGACACTAAATGTTCGAGAGCAAACAATTTTCTCTCCAGCTGGTCTCTTTATAGATCATGAAAATATACTACTTAAATCAATGGGAGACATCCCACACACAATAGCAGCCCTGCTGTTCAATGATGACTTTTGTATTGGGGATAATCTACCAAGGTCATCAATCATGTCATGCATCCTCCAAAAAAAAGGGGGGGAGACACTGGCTGATTTGATGATTTAAAAAAAATCCTCTCTTTCATTCCCAAAAAGTAAAGTATAAAATATCTGTACATATGTATAAGAAACACAAAGGTTAAAGAGAGGAACACCAGACAACAAGGGAGTCAATAAGGCTCCAAATTCAGCGTCAGGCATGTGGCGAGGAGGGCGCTTTCACAGCAAAACACTCCCCGGTTGAGCTGAAAATGTACAATTGACCCTGTCTTCCTTCTTCAAAATGGTGCAACATTATAACCTGGGGGAATGTGTTGACATCCAAATGAGATAAGTTTATTTTCTGCGATGTAGCATTTGTTCCATCAGGCAGGGAGGCTATAAAGCTCGAAGGATCAGTGGGGAGTCGAGCTCAGCACATGTGGTGCGAACAAGGAGCCCAACGAAAAGGCTTGGCCACCGCCCAAATCTCTTCCTCTGCCTTCTGTGCGGGCCCAGCCTTGGAAAGCAGGAGGCCACAATATTGTGGAACAAATTTCCTCTAATCTGTGCGTGCTGGTCCCGGGGCTCCAGTGGGAAGACTGCTCTCCTGTGCCCTCCCCGCCTGTCCCACAGATCAGCCCAGTTTACCCTCCACAGTGCCAACACACTGCAAGACGGATGAGATGTCAGCGGGGGGGGGCTGGGTTAGGGCTGCCGGGATCTCAGGCTTAGCGTGGACCACTCATGTGTGCTCTCAGCAGGCCAAAGCTCTGCCCTGGAGAAAGACGCTGAGTGGAGAAGAGCTGGCACGGGGTGGTCAGATCCCAATTGCATCGTCACTGCCAATGCACATGCAACTTTCACAACTTTACAGCCTGGAACAAATTATTATTGTTCTTTAAATTCAGACAAATGGAGGGATACTAAATAGAGGACTGAAACAGCGAAAAGTAACTGTTGCCTTTCGGTTTATCAGTTTTAGCTGCGATCCAGGGTTTTGAAAAAGACACTTTTCAGTTTCATTTGAATTATATTATTATATTATTGAAGGCTCACATTTGGGCTGTGTCCTGGTTAGAGAGGGGCCCAGTGACATATAAGTGGGCAACGCTATAAAAATAAAACTTAATTTGGCCCAATTGTATTTATTTTATTATGAGCAGGGGCAGGTAAATGCAGCAGTTAACGCAAATAAAATAAATATGACGTGCGTGTTATTGCCTGAACATACAGTACGTATCAATCACTTTAGGTAAGTGTCACTATCAAATTATAATACAAAAGCATTTTGTTCCAGCCCTAAATGTAAACAATATAATACAAACCATAACACTGTTTTTGGGTGTAACCTGTGCCATTTGTCTAATTTAAAAAAAAATCCAAGGAAAGAACATGACACTTATCTATGTGCAAACACGCTTACAGTTACTACTGAGGGTCCTGTTGTCAAGGACTGCATTTAGATTAAATGTGGTGCCATAGGCGCTGATGGAGACAAGTCACATGCTTTGCTCGAGACTGTATCCATCAGCTCCCAGTCATTTTAACAGCAGCGTGCGGGGCTCCTCAGCTCAGGATTGATCGAGACAGGAAAAGAGTGGGAGTGATGAAATACATAGCAGATAATTATTAATAGTGCCGCTGCTATGGAGCTCCTGCAGCACTTTTTTTGTTGTTGTTGTTTTTTGGCGAGGAATAAACATTGTTGATACCACAGGTTTAAGTGTTAAAACTTTGAACTGACTGGTTTGTGGTTCAAGGTTTTACTTCTGATTTTAGGATGGATTATTGTGACAGAATCCTTTGGCTTTCCTTTCCATTTAATAACCAACTTCTTACACCTGTCTTTACCCACTAATACTTTTCTTCTCTTATCCAACCTCTTGTGTTTCCTAATTTATTTATTTATTTATTTTTTGCACAGGTTTAGTGGCTGACAAACTGATCGGTTCTTTTAAACCTACCTTGACTGGACGTTTTGCAACTTACACTGCTGCTTATGTAAAATACAGCACTACAATAAACACTCCCTGACGCAACTGACACTGAAACATTACCTGCGCCCTCTGTGGATTATAAGGGGTACTACTTCAATTGGCACTTATTAGATTGGATAATAAGCAGATCAATGTGGACATAGCATCCCACGTTTGAAAATAATATTGAATTTTGAATAAAAAAAAGGTGACAATCCTTATTTACAGTACAGGGCTGCACTGTGTTGTGTTTCTGTTGTGGATCCTTTGAGGATGAGGTTGACTGCGAAGCAAACTATTTAACAGTCTTCATCTCTAGCTATAGGTTACAGGAGCCTATTCTTGGTCATTTTCCAGCCGCAAAGCCAAGCTGAGCGCCGCTAAGCACCCGAGTGCACCCCGAGCCATTTTCCATTTGCAATAAACCCCATTTGAAATAGGGCAGAACAACAGAAAAGTTGACTTGTTAACACGGGGAGGAGGAGGAGGACTTGTATGGTCTCAAATGAGCAGCCTGCAGTCTGGGGCATTTTCATGCATCCCGGGAGTCAGGAGGGGGGCTGGCTGGGAGGGAGGAGGAGGAGAAGAGGGGGGGTTGTGATTTCCATAGCAACAGTCAAGTCCCCAGCTGTCATGTTTGGGCTGAGATAGGTGCTGTGAGCATAGGGACCACTTAACCCCAGCCACACTTCAGCTGTGGAAGTTAAGATGCTGCTGAGTGTCTGTGCCTCACTTAAAATGCAAACTCTATACCCATGGGAAGGAAAGGGAATGCTTCAGAATTAACCCGGGATACATCAGCTATGCAGAAAGCCTCCTCGGAAATAATTAACCATCAATGTTTTTGGATGTCATTGAATGAAGCCCAACAACAAGAAAAAAGATAGAAAGAAAGCACACAGTGAGCTCATCGAGCCCCACAAACAAAACTATCAATGGTTCAGTCTATTGTTTAAAAAAAACGTAGCATCATGGAACATCAAAAGTGTGTCTTCTATCGAGCTGATAGAAAGACAGTCCGTGTCGGGATCAGAATGTCAAAATAAAAGCCTCAATAAACACCATGCATCGCCATTTGCCAACCTGCATGCCCCATTCTCCGTAACAACGATTCTCACCTCATTATTCTGTGTCCAGGTCACAGGGTTTATCTCTGCGATCACGAGCCGCTCAGAGCTCTTGATGCTCAAATGAGCAAAATGAGTCCAGATTAAGTGTGACGCTACAAGCCGTTGGTCAGACAGGGAACATGGCTTTATTAAAGTGTTCAAAGGGAGATTCTTTAGTTGCTGAAAATACATCACAGGCTAATGTAAGAGCAGAGCATGTGAAGCAGTGAGAGTGGAGAAACAGTGTGCAGTCAAAGTGTAGAACCAAGGTTGTTTTTGTTGAGGACATTTATTTTGACTCCCTCTGACAAAAGTTGTGGGTTGGATGACTTGAATAAATAGATATATTAAGTTATTAGACTGTGAAGCTGTGGTTTAATATAGTTTTTAGTATGGCATTATGCTATTTTGTTTGTTAATATTGCCATTGTATATTGTGGTATGTGTTGTTCATAACCCAAGTAATAGTTTGGTAAATGTTTTTAGAACCAAAAAATAGATGAGAAGATAGCACTAAGAATGTCCATATTCATTTCTTTAATATGTAAAAGCATGAGCTTGAATGGTGATTTATCATTTTATTCTCGTCAATGAATGTAAACAAGAGACATGTATTGTTTTAATGACTGATCTTTAGATACTTGTTTTGCTCTCACCCCGTGCAATGAGCTGAGCGTAGTTGTAGTCACCTGCAACCAGGCACCTATTGGCCAATACCAGCTCATAGGTGTTGTGTTTTATCTTCTATTTTGTTGTACTCAAGTGAGTGAGACCATTAACAGCCCTGATATTATAAATCAAGTGAGAAGAAGGCTAATTCTACCACATACTTCCTGTCAAACTGAGTTTTCTTTGTAACTAGCAAAGTCGCCCCCTGGTGGATAGTGAATATATATTCTTGCTTCCTCATTAACTTCACCCGGCAAATCAGAAGACTAAGTCCACTTTTTATATACTGTATGGTTTACTTACAGCATACTTAAATTAGTAAGTATAAAATAGTAAAATACATATCATATCTTCCTATGACATTACCCATAACCCATGTAGATTGTTCTCAGGGTTAATGCTAACTCTCATTTTCTTGGCAGTTATGAAACAAATGATATGAAACAAATAGTAATAATGGAGAATTAAATCAATCTGTTTTTTCCAAACCCATGACAGAACATGATCCTTGCTTTAACGGCAGCAAAACTGAACATGGTGAACTGCCTTGGGTCATTCCGTCTCCTGTGAGTTTTTTTTTTTTAAACTGCCCGTCCGCAGCATAACAGATATTGCTTGCGACAGGCCAGACAAAATGTCCCTGTTGTTTTGCAAGGGAAAATGTGGCATTGTCCCTCCACGGCAGTCCCCTTCTGGGTGTGAATGGCCATCTAATCAAGCTCTGCCTTTCACTGCAGCTGGTTTACAGCGAGCAGCGGGGCTGACCTCTGAGGGGCCCGCCTCCCCCCTCCCTCGTCCCCGTCCTCTGGGACCCTTCAACAAGCTTTAGAGGCCAAATGAGGTGTAAGTCTATTAAAAGGGAGTTTGTGTGTAGATCACAGTCCCTCTGGGGGTGGGAGCCTTTGCCTTGTCATTCAGGTGCGGCTAATTTCCTTCTGCTCCACACGCAGACATGAGGCCTGCCCACGGTCCTCATTGCACTGAGACACGACCCGCTGCTAGAATTTCAAATGACACCTTCTTGCAGCAGGAAGCACGTGATTTATTAAAGCAGAGCAGTGAAACAAAGAGGAGGATCATATTCACAACAACTATGTTGAATGTGTTGAGTAACTAAATCACAAATTATCTTTAAAAACAAAGTGTTTTTTTCTCCTTTATTTGCTATAAAATGGTCAAAAATTTGAGTGGATATTTTTTTCCTTTTTCTTTTTTTTAGAAAGGTGTGAACAGGGCTGCGGCGATGATAAATATTTGGTCCCGCTGACTGCTGCTTATTGAACTGAAAGAGAAAGAGATAGGCTGTGGAGGCAGACAAGGGAAAAGGGAATGGGGGAACAAGGCCACAGGCAATGCTTGAGTGAATACGAGTTAGAATTTGTGGCATAAATTGATTGGAAGTGAGGGTTGTCAGAATAACATGATGTTCTACCAATCAAGGTCCTATAAAGAGATCTGATTATCACAGCACCACAGAGGCACCTTCAACCTGGTAGATACAATCACAGCAGAGAACGTAAACACAGCACCTGACAGTTACACTGGAGTCATTCACATTAAACTTGACACAAAGACAAGCAGCTAATTGGAAGCTGTTGACATAAATATATGTATATATATGTATATATATATATATATATATATATATATATATATATATATATATATATATATATATACATATATATATATATATACATATATATATACATACATATATATGTACATATATATATATACTGTATATACAACTCAATTGTTCCTCAAACATGTTTCATATTATGTGTTGAAATAGTCTTCATCAATAAGCAAAGGTTGTCCAGAAAAGCTGTGGGGGTCTGTAGCCAACATGACCAAGATAGCGATAGCATGAAGTTAGCGAGTGAAACATCTGAAAAATTAGGACAGAGCTTTGGTGAGAGGGCTGACTTTATGTCCCTGAGGTTTTGAAGAAATGCGGCTCAAACCGTACAGAGGAGCCAACCAAGGAGTGGCCGACGCGACATCAGCCCATAACGTGTTCAAAATTTGCAGATGATCAGGCAGAAGACAAACAGACCCACAATACGACTAAGAAGTGACTGGCACAGCACCACGGGGATGATACCAAACATCTGGTGTCTGCGGATCACAAACAGTAACTGACAGCAGAGAATTTGATAACAAAACATGAAGTTTGTCTTAATTAGTGCAGCAAGTTTCAGTTTAAAGTGAGGGACTACCTATGTCTAAACAGCACAACACAGTTTCTGTGACATAATGTGTAAATGCAAATGGCCTTAAAATTAAAGGATAATTCACCTTATGATCACTGAATGCTAAGGACTGGGATAGAAGACGAGCACATGATTACTCAATGTACTTTTTTTCACATGAGCTCACGTCATTCAAACATCATCTGAAGATCAGACTGGGGCCTGGCAGGAGAATCACTGCAGAACTTCCAGACAATCTCTGGAGTATGTTCCAACTTCACTGCACAGGGGCATAGAGCAACAGAATAAATTATTGACCACTGTCCTATGAGTACATTGTGTAAAAACAGCACAACCTGAAAATACTTCATCCATAATAGACCTCTGCACACACCCAGGTTAATTCTCTTCAGGTTAGCTCTAGAATACAGCGTATCAAGCAGAAGGAAAATGCTTCTAAAGATCAGGTCTGCACTCGTATGAATATGTACATAACTCACATAATTAAGAAAACACTGACTCATCGCGGGACTCATGTGTGAGCCACCTTCAGCACAGACTGACCTGGTATTTGACTGAGGAAGAGCTTTTCCAAATCAAGCATTGACAGTGTTTGTCAGAGGGGACTGGGGTCAGCCGAGCAGCATTAACCTCTGGAAGACCATCACTGCGCAGTGCATTAGTCACACGGAGGAGGAGGAGGGATGTCCTGTAATAGATTATTGACCAGCGGGCAGCGGCCTGCACCACACCATGTGGTCCTAGCCAGCTACTGACCTCTTCATCACAGATGGAAGAGCCCTCCTGTAGTCTGTAGCAAGGCTAGAGGACACAAGCACCCACACCCACACCCTCACACACATACACTCCCATGGCAGCATAACCCTGGTGACTAATGACAAACACACAAGTAATATTCTCTGTTTGGTTGCAGGACAAGGAACCTGAGGGGTATGAAACCACATTCATTCATCGCCATAAAATGGGAGTCCTTGGCTCATCAAATTGAAAGTGTTGGGGAAACAACAATTGCCTCCATGAACTTAGACTACCTAATTAAAGGCAGGCAATTTCTCTCCGAGAGTCACACTCAGGATCTTTAATTGAAATCAAAATGAATGTGGCTGGAACACACGGAGCAGGGTGGAGCGAGAGCTGGGGGTGGGGGACGGCGTTTCCCTGGTTTCACTGTCAGCTCATGTGACTTCATATTTGATTTGTCGAAAATACAATTTAAAATAAAAATAAAAAGATTTTAAACCCTTTAAAACAGAAAACAAGGGAATAGAGCAAATGACAAAACTTAACCCAGAAAGAGCATCTCCTAATCATTGCCAAAATCATCTGTGCTCTGTTTCCCTTTGGCTCAGCCTCGCTTTTTTTTCCTTTTTTTTTTAATTGTTTGATAATTCATCTCCAAGCTCTAATTTACCCCCCATCGTCAGCACTGTATGTTCAACCATTGTGTGAGACATTCAGCTGAATTTCAAATGAGCTCGTAGCATATAAAGTCTCTCTTCCAGGGAAAGCACCTATTTATGGACATGTTTGTTTTTCATCAACATTTAACCCTTTGGGCGAGAAACGTCCGTATGCCGCCTTTTTTTTTTTGTTTTGTTTTTTTTTGTTTTTTCAAGCGCGGTTCAAGGAACGTCCTTGGGCAGGAAGTCACACTGTTTGAGTTAGTCTGGTGTCTCGGTGACTCCTATGGTGAAAATACAAGATAATTAATAATGTTTTACCATCAGAATATTGGACTCATAGGATAGTCTCATGAAGCATTTATCTTACAGCTCTGTGCGAAAATCATCTTTTCAAGAGCATATTGAGGTTGTACTTTGCCATTAATGGGGTAAAAATTTGATTGTTTTATATTTTTTTTAAGTGTTGCATGGAGGTCATGTTTTTAGTGTGTTTTTTTTATTCACCAAAATGTGCAGGTATACACAGGTTTTTCTTGACAGGTAAAACACTAAAATCATAATTGACTCTTAACAGTTTTAGTAGAGTTCCTGTTTTTCAGTCACAGTCCGATTTTAGTCGGACTAAGACAATCATTTGGTTTTCTTAACGTCATGTTAGGCTGACTAAAATCAAGCTAGTCTTAGTCGGACTAACATACCTGGATTATGTGATTAGTGGTCCGATTACTCCTGCATGGATAGCTTAGTCGGACTGGAGTCAGACTTGGCGTTCTGCGCTTGTACCAAAATTTCCTCCCCGTGCTTTGACCTGGAAGTAGAAGGAGATGACATATAAACTGCAGTACTGTTGCCGGAAAAGAACAAAACAACACTATGGCATTGGTAAGAGTGAAAGCCACGGAGAAAATGTATACTCGGACTCAGCACGTTGTCTGATTGCCTGTCTTAGTCAGACTACGGCCTTAGCTCGATTAAACTGTGCAAGTAAACATACTGTGTGACTCGTATTCAAGGTAAACAACATACATGAAAACACGCAACAGAACAAAAGTATCATGAAGAGCACCGACAAAGTCATGTTGATTACACTTTTATATCTCTCTGTTCAATCCGTCCAATCCACTATAAGGTTGCCGCCTGAACACTGTACATCACAACGTCACACAAGAAAAGGTGCAGACCAGTGCTGACTCAGCGACATGACAGCTAATATAAAGTAACAAAATGACCGAGGTGTCATGGCAGGTTAGACTACAGGAGCTGATACTTTCTTTAACATTGTGAAAAAGAGGATTTCTCTTCAATATTTTCTTGAATTTCTGATGTGAACTTGTAATATGGTGCTGATGCAGGTAATGGTCCAAATGTAAGTTGGGGAAAGTGTTGGTGTTGTCTTATAACTTGTTTTTTTCACGTGTCATGGGAGCTTTGAATGATTTGTTTTAAACGGATTATTTGTCTTGGAAATAAAGGCTAACAGACTATTTTCGTTAGCTCAGCTTAAAAACAGCACGGTACAGAGATGTTTGTTTTGCTTCCATCTGCAGTATTTAGCACACAGATATAAGAGTTGTGTCAGGAAGGTGAAAAAGCAACAACGTTTTTAAAAAGGTGAACTATACCTTTAAGAGAGATGACAATTAAAGAAATGCATGAACTCCTCCCATATGTTGAGGTAAAAATGATTTTCCATAATAAACTTTTTTTCTTGTAGTTTAATAAACTAAATCCTTTAATAGATTCTATATTAATGGAAACTGACCTCACATAGTCAATACATTGACTCATTCTTTGCTGGTGACTAACTCCTTTTATTCAAAAATACTTAATTATTTATACACATGCATAAAAACAATATTATACATGAATGAAATGAATGAACATGTGTTGTTCCTCATGTGTTGTGGACCTCTTTCTTAAATATGCAGCAAACACATACAGTCAAGGGAACAAATACCCATGCACTCAAACAGCATTGAGAATATAAGGCTATCAGAGCATTGCACATTACATTGACTGGTGGAGGTCTTCACTGTTTAAGTGGAGCTGCCTGCTGAGGTTTTCCTCCCAGGCAGCAGGCCTATAAGAGTGGTAAGTGGCGGTGATGAGACACTGTCCCCTGTGCCTCCTTCAGCTGCCATTCCCTTTAAATTGAAACAGAGTCCTGCAAATAAATGCCACATTCTGAGAGGGGAGAACGCCAGAAAGTTGCATTTCATATAAGCACCCGTTGGGGAATTGGCCCCGGCACAGTCTGCTTCATTCGCTCTGCTTTTTGTTATTTATATGATGAAGGAACACAGCTACGTCAGGGTCATTCAGTGTTCATTTATCTTTTTATGTTGTGTTCTGAGGCGAGCTGGTGTAGCCAGGCCGCCTATGGCAGTGGATTCTGCAACACGAGTCACCTCCCATGACTCTGAATATCCCAAACAACCTTATACTGATGCTCTCACCTCTTGGTATCAGCCTGCATTAGCTCTACCCCCAATCAGTAGCTCTAAATTCTATCTATTAGACACTGGAATAGAAGGGGGTGGCTGTTAAGAGTATAGACTATGGTTTGTTATTCATGTTTGCCAGAAAACAGCAACTGTAAATCCTCTGAGTTGTTGTTGAGCTGGCTGTATTACCATATGTGTGCCATTTCCATGGAGTGACAGACACCCCCCCCCCTCAGATCAAATGGGGACTATTGATCCTGCAGCACTCCATTTCAAGTTAATTGTGCTTGAAATGAGGTCCACACACTCAAGCATACCTGCATTGGGAAGGTTTTATTTATTTATATTTGTCAGGGAACCCGTGTCAGAAAATATTCAATTCACGTCTTATTCAATTTTGCTCAAAAAAGCCAGTTGTGCTGAAGTACGCTCAGAAAGGGGTTGAACCAGATTGAATCAGACTATGATCCTCGGTATAAGGCTGCTGCTGCTATAGGGACAATGTTTATGCAATACAATGCAGGGGATTGATTGAAATTATACTTGCACAGCAGTTAATTCACTTCATCAGTGAAAAAAGCATCATCTGATTCTTGCAATATTCTTACAAGCCGCTCCTATTTCATGTATGTAGCTTTAGACACCCTCTCCCTGACTGGTAAGTAAACCTGGCTGCAATATTTCAGCAGAGAAAAGGTGAAAACTGGCCTCCCCTTGACCCCCATTACCAGTGACACTAACAAAGCACGGTCTAAGGTAACTAGGCATTTCGAGCCTGGCAGAACGTAAGAGGCTAAGTCTGCTGATTTCTTCAGTACTGCTCAGCCTTCAGTGTCATCATGTGCCAGATTATGATTTCGGGTACACAACACCGTCGACTAATCCCTCCAGGACAGCGGCACTTTAAGCCGGGAATACGGAGAAAATGTTTGAAGTTGAAAATTCACCCTGAACATATTCTTATCATGCATTATGTAAACTTCCATCCTGCAACAAAACTCACACAGACAAACTTAGAATAAATTAACTTGGACTGAACATGCACAGTTTCATATATCTGAGTGTAATCCCATGTTCTCCACAACACAGGCAGCAACCACTGTCACTGACTGACAGTGAATAATGGCAAACATCATGGCTCACTCAGCTGGCCCCAGGCCAGCGCAGCCCCATTTAAAAGAACAAACCCCTCCCGTGGTTTGTTTATAAGCCTATTCTTTTATAATAGTATATATAAATAAGTGAAACTGTGTAATGGATCGCATTAAACAGGCAGGCATATTGAGGCAGGATTTAATTTGCATGCCAGATTAGCTTGCTGTTGGTTGGGGCAGCGCCTTAGGGCAGCCTATTCATTAATAGGATCTAGTCTCTTCAAATTCATTAAGTCAATTGAACCCATACATAATCTGATTTCAGCAGCACCATGTAAATGTTGTACTGGGGCAGGCCTTTGCTCTCTTGAGCGCAGTGGTGTGGTGGTATTTGTAGATGCATCCCCCAGCCAACCAATAAAGTGAAATAGATACAGTACTTAACAAAGTAAAAACAGTTACAACAGCATGTGGTATTAGGTTTACCACAAGCCCTTCATCTGCAGCTCCTTTTTTGGCTATAGGAAGCAGCTAAACTTGTTGCATATGATAAAATGTTGTGACACTATGACACAAAACCTTTCCCGACACCTAACCAGATGCTTTTTGTGCCTGAACCTAACCACAGTTCATGTGCCGTGTCTAAATGTAACCACATTCATGACGAGATAACGATTATCATCATCAGTATTTACTCATTTTCTTCCAAAATTGCCACACTAGAACATGACCACACTAATATGTACATCTACAGACATGAACACACCTGGACAATATCTGTAGTTCAGATGCACGATTAGAGGTTTTCACGATTCTCATAGTTCTGAAACTGTCCGTCACAGGAACCAATGAAAGATGATGTCAGCCTGCAGCAAACACCTGAGCAACACTGTCCCTGCTTCATACCAAAATTAATCATATTGAGTGTATGAATCTGGAGAATCTTGACATACAGTATATGTGCATGCCTAATTGAAGACTGAGGAAAAGATGACTCTGCAGGTAAAACTGGGAGAAACATTCATTTGTAAGGCTTTGCTTTACGAGTTTTGTCTGTTAAGACAGTGTGTAGAATATTTGTGTGATGACGGCATGGTAACTTTATTTGAAAATATCTAGCTTGAAACAATACACATAAAAGCATTAAAACTGATTTCATTTAAATCCTATAATTATGTCAAACAGAGAAAGAAGAGGCCACTCAAGGTGACAAACAACCAGCTCGAGTTTTACTGCAGATTTAAGTTGATCGTTCCAGTTATGCTGCCTCCACCTTCACTGTTCCGCCTCTTGTCTTCGCAACTCAAACCTCATTTTCGGCTAAATGACAACTAGTTAGTGGCTCTTGAAGAACACGGTGAAGCATTTAGCACACATTTCTCTCAGGGGTTGTTTTAAAAGGAAACAGACCTCTAAGTAGAGAAAATAGTGAACTTCACAGTTGGCCAAATACTCAACTCCAAATAAATGCTGACACAATGTCTCACAGCACAGTGGTGCAATTATGTTTCAGGAATGAGTAATAAAAATTACATAGCATTTTTATGTCGGTTTTTTTAATGGTGGAAGACCTTTAAAATTATAGACTATAGAATCCTGCTCAGGCACTGCTAAAATATTAAAATTAAGGATCACAACGTGCACAATAATTACTTACATAAGTCACTATGTCTCCAATTAAAACTGTGTCTAACTTTTAAATATTAAGAACCATTGTCAAAACAGCTCCATAGGACTCTCTCTGTGTTTCACCCAGTGACATCAACCTAATCTACGCACTGTGGCTTTAAATATTAACCAACAAAACAAGGTCTGTTTCCTGCAAACACTTCTTGTAAACACTTTTGAACCCTGCGTCCGCACATCATCAGAGGCAGTGACTTTCAGTCATGTTAGCAAACTCTAAGGGTGGTGCAGCAGGTCAGCATGTCCTAAATCCTTGTTTGTGAGGCTGGCTGGTCAGAGCTGAGGAGGGAACACTGCTGGAGGCATATGGAAGACAAGGCCCAACACAGACCAGGTCATGCCTGAGTGACCCGACTAGCCCCAGATTTACACACTGTACACACCCCAGCATCTGGGCCAACAGGGAGCTCCACACAGCTAAGACACACACACACACTCTATAGACGTCAAGAGAGGACAGGGACTCACCATGGGGAAATCCATACAGTTTATAATTGGGGAAGGCTACTGGAGGAAAAAGAGAACCATAACAAATCAACACAAGGGTGTATGAGGCTAAATAGACCTGAATGTCTAAAAGGCAGGTTTTAAAAAGCAGGAGATAAGATGTGGCGGTAGTTTCAATTATTGTTTATGTTTCTTGTATTCATTCTTAAATCTATTTAGTTTTCTTCTTTCTCTCTTTCTTTTTTTTTAAATTTTTAACAAGGAAGTAGATCTCTTAAAACACCCAAATCCATGTTCACTGGAATCGTCATGTGGAAAAAAAGAAGGAGCATAATTGGATGCTTTGGAAGGTAAATGCAAAAATATTAAATAAAGCATCACAGTATGGAGGCAGTTAACTACCCCACACCTGAAGACTTCAATTAGAAAGCCTAAAGTGTACTACAGTGATTTCTGTGTCAGAGGATTTGTCACCTCTGCTGTGAGGGCTCCCTGCTTTTCAAAACACACAAATGGAGAAAAATTAAATCCTTGGAGGAGGATTTAGACACTTATATAACTCCCCAATTATAAAGTTTTTTTTCCTTTATGAAGCCTCAGTGCCCTCCCTTCTGTTTATATGACTCACAAATATCTAATACTCAACTGTGTATAATGCCAGGATGCCCACATGACTGCAGAAAAGGCTCTTTTGCTTTCTGCCCGACTGAGTCAGGCATAATGGGAGGCTTGAAAAGCTGCAAGCTTAAACCAGCGCAGTCTTGACAAAGCCTCGGTGGCTTGCTGGGAAACTGTGCATCCCAGGGAAGTTGCCAAAAAACTAATTTTCAAGAGCACTCAGCGTGGTCTTAAGGCTATTTAATGGAACCACACCCAGGCTGGACATTAAATACTTCACCCCTGCATGGACAATTTGCTGAATATGACAAAGAAAATGATTACAGAGCACTGCAATGACCCTATTTAAATCTAAGGGAAGGAGACAACTCCAAAATACTGCCACACTCGTGCCCTCGTGGGCTGCAACATATAGATATGCCTTCCTGCAACATAAGAACACATGTATCCCAAGTGGAAAAAAAACATTAAACAAGCATATTATGCCGAATAGAAAACACGGAGAGCATAAGTACGATGATTAAGTCCAGAAGAAGGTGATAATGTCACATTATGGATGACAAGTGCCTTTCAAAACCACAACAAATTATCTTATGTGGACTGTGGATTGCAATGGTCTCTCAAGAGTGAGACTGGGCTCTGATGTTGACTGATAAGACCTGCTTTGCAAGTAGAATTTGCAGGCAACTGGTCGTGCATGGCACATAAAGAAAAACCTTAACACAATTAGTTGTAGAGACTAATTATTCAACAACTTTTTTGGTTTGTGGAATGTTAACAGAGGTTACATCACACAACAGAATGTCCCTAAGCCAAAAGTGGCATCCTTAAACTGCTTCATTTGACTATAACATCATCCTCAAACCAGAACATTCAGTATTTCAGTGACTAACATGCTGTATATGACAAAGGCAATCCAAAATACTGATATGAGAAGGTAGAACCAGCAAATATTTGGCTGTGACATAACAAAGAAGAACATTTGTTGACTTTTCATTGCATCCTCATTCCTCATTAAACTGAAAAACAAATAGTATTCTTTATGAACCTGGCTGGTGTTATGTTGGGGCAGGAAATGGCCTTTAACAAACTGTTGCCACAAAGCTGTAAACACAACAAGGCTTTACATCAAGTACAAACATGTTTACACTTTCACCAGGCTCACTCAATGCTATATGGAGTTCTTTAGCAACCTCATACATATTCTCAATGTGCATCTGAACCTCTGTCAGCTGCAAAAGTGAGCAGGTAGGAACAATGACAGATGAGTGACTTAACAGTCAGAGACTCAAACTGCCGGATTCAGGCACAGCAGGTTCAAGAGTAATACTGATATGGGGGTCTGAAAACTTGCACTTGGATCCACTTCTGCACTCTCACCCTCTGTCAGTCCAATGCTCCATTGCTTATTCAACTTTTGTCTGCTAAATCCTTAAATGTGAATGTCTGAAAAGTCATCAACCATCCACAGCAAGTCCAACAAAAGTTACCCAGTGTTACTTTGATATACTAAACTGCCTGATTAATATGATAAACATAAGCATCAACAATAATCACCTAGCATACATAACAACATAATGTATTCAAAGGCCAACCCCTCAGAGTAGGATCTTCCTCCTTTGGATCAAACCTAAACCTAAATTAAAGGTTCATGTGTCCACACATTGTGGGTCTTTTAGTATATTCTTAACTTATGCTACATATAATGTATATGCTCGAATAGAACTAAATCTAAAAAGAATGGCAAATATTACCTCACTTCAGAAGACGTGAATAATATACTGTATAGTTTGGTTTGCAATTAAAACTAATTTAAAACTTTATCATACAAAACTGTGGCAATACACAGAACAATTATAAAATGTACAATACTAGTGCAGTTCCTGCACACGATTGCTTGCATTTTCTATTCAAACAACGTCAAAGTTGGCACTGCACACACTGGTGCCCTTAGTAAGTCACCTGCCATGGCTGAAACCTTTGAATTGACCTATTGGACAGTTAAGTGATTAACAGACAGACAGACGTCCCTTGCATTTCTAGATAGATGTGCTTCAGGTAAGGATATATATTGCACAAAGAATGCCTGGTATTTTCCTTCATTCTCATACAAGATATATTTATGATAAACAACAATGATGTCGAGTCACCAAGTCGTCCAGTCACTTTTGACCCCTGTACCTGACCGCCTCAAACCTCCCCCCTTCCCCTCTCCTTATATTACACCCAACCTTGATGTACCTGTTTACGTGCTGGTGGGTGGTCCGGCTGCTGCTGAAACAAATTCCCTTCCCCCCACACACTGGCAGGTCCAGGTATTTAGAGAACCTGTTTATCCGATTTCAGGAAATGGCTAAAGCTGCCTGCTCGTTTTGCAGTTTATGTCTTGAGAATGAAAAAGAGAAGGATGGAGGGTGAGCACACAGAGTTCCCTGGCCAGGCCTCAGGACCACCTAACCTGTGGTTTCTATTCCTGCACCCCTAATGTGTGTGCGGGAGGGGGATATTACCTTTTCTCCGACAGTGCTTCCCCATATTCCCTGACCCCACAGAGACATTACAGTGGGCAAATATAAAGCAGGGCTTCATGAAGCCTGAGCTTATCAGGGCTCTGAAAGTATGTGAGACATGCCTGGGAACAAAAGGCCGTCTCTCAACCTGGGAGTAGGCCAGAGGGATCTCTTTCAGCAGCCACAGATTGCCCTGTGTTTTCTTAATTGACAGACCCTGGCCACATTTGATAGAAATGACATGCAGCTGGCACATTGCCGCGGCCGGGCAGGGAGACCACCTTTCAGCAGGAAAATTGTCCTCGATGTGCTTCATAAAGAAGTTTGATGGAGGTCGCGCGGTGTACGTCACGGACCGACACATGGCGCGGTCGTGCACTTGCGTGGGAAAAGTTGATTATTTCAGTGTGGGGTCAGCTTGCCTCATCTACACCCTCTAATGAGCTGTGGTTATGTCACCAAGTCACTGAGAAATAAAATGCACTTACATAATACAGTAGATAATGTACAATCTATTGTTGTTATTAATATTTTTCTATGGTACTTTCACCTAATGTTGACATGCATGATTATTATTTATAACCTTTATCTTTACTGTCTTTGAGGCTGTGATCATGTAAATTTCCCAACTGTGGGACTAATAAAGGACAATCCTATCTTATCTGAATGTAACAAACAACATCTATAGAACTGTATTTATTCATTTTCAAGTGATTATTCACAAAAATACAGCAATTTCTATGTAAGTGTATGTAAATGAAAGGGTTTAACTCTTTTGGCAAATGACATTGACACGAGACAATGTCATAGACATTTGTTTTAAGTCTCCCTCAAGTTATATACTGTATTTATATCTGCATGCACACAGGCTACTGTCTACACTGTCTAGTTGAGGATACATAAAGCTGTACGTTCCCTTTTCCCAGTTTGAGGAAAGCATGTCCTCCACTGGCCAGTTGTAGTACTGCATCCTCAACTTTCTTTTTCTTTTTTTTTTCTATAAACAGAGCTGTCAATCAGGACTCAGAGATGCAGCCATACTTCATGTTTAAACATTCAAGTTCAAAAATTGTAATCTCCAACATAATGAGAATGGTTTTTTTTGCAGAAAATGGGGGGGAATTATGTAACAATAATTCCATACCAATTAACCTCTAAATATTATTTCTTATTTTCCTTATGTGCAGTTTTAATCATTCATAAATATGTTGGTTTTCTGAATTATTCTGTGCTTAACTGTGGTCATGATGTTATGCATGTGTCTAACAGTGAATGTCTTGATCTTAACTACTGGTTAGATTTAAAATTAATATATGCAAGAATCATTGAAAGCACTAATAAATACTGTATGGACTCTTCCATTCGAATCTTAATAAGGACTGCTGCACACACGTTTACGGCGTCTATGCTAATGAACCTCAGTGACACGATCGTTAATGGCAAACGTCAACGTAAACTGCCCCCGAAAAATTCCTTTGTCACATCACGTGTTGTCGTGGTGTCTTGTGTTCATTGAGATGCTGGGCATCCAAAAGGCCTGAACTCCATAGAGAATAAGAGGGGGCCATATGGCATCCATGTCCCGAGCCCACTGTGATCCACGCAGGCTGATTTTCCCATCCGGTGTAGGAGAAAGGATTTCAGGGTGCCAAGCGGTGTTTGGTCCCCTGTGGATATTAGTGAGCCATGGAAGATAAGAAACTAGACGCCCCAGACTTCCACTTCCATCAGCAGATAAGAGGTGAAAAAGCCCCTCAGCTCCAGCTGAACCTCCCCTGATCTACCACAGGCTTCACGTGCAGCCACTGCACAGCGGGGTTTTATTTTCCCCTTTTCTGTGTGCATCATTTATGATCATCACAAAAGCACATTTTTGACGTTATCAGTCAGTTTTCAAAAGGGATCTTTGTTTATGGAAATGTCGCGGTCACATTTTATAGAACATCAAAAAGTACAGTTGCAGACGTGAAGCACAATCGTGTCAAAAACAGACGTGTTGCCATGTGTGCATTCTTAAGTTTAATTCAATATAAAATCTGACATCATAAAGTTCTATCACTACCAAGAAGGAACAACTTCTCAAGTAAAAACGGTGCAACTTAATTGTGGCTAAAAATACATGAAGAAATAAATAAATAAATAAACAACATCCTTGCAATTTTAATTTAAAGTCACAATATAGTGACAAACATTTTCCATTATATTTTGAAATAGAACAAACTTCATTTTTACCAAAGTAAAAATGAAGCCAAAGTATCTCCTCTTTTTGTCGAAACTTAAAATTCAGGCCTGCACTCAAAAGGTGAAATATTATTAAATACTTTTATAAAAGTGTTTGGAGATTCTGAAGGACAGAAGGCAGATTGGGTGTTGTCGTGAGTGACTTATTGTCTTGTCTATAATGCATTGTTCTCTTGTGTCAGTATGTGCTTGTCCTTTTGCGAATGTTCGCAAACACACAAGAAAAAAACAATAATGTGTCAACGATACCAGTGTGTTAATGTGTGTGCAGACAGCTGCAACTGAGAAAACACAGCGTCAGCAGAAATTGGTGTTTACTGTACAGGCTTCATTTAATGAGTGTGTCACTTTAATTTCATTCAAACATCCAAATCCTTGTCAGTTGTCAGTGTCTTTGAAATATTCTTATATATTCTTATGTTATTTCTGTATCTTCTCAACTGGCCCAAAACATCTTAACCTTTAATTTGTTGACTGCAGTGTTGCCTCAAACTACTGTACACAAAACAATACAATTACAGTCATAACCATGTCTTATTTGAGGGTTATGTTCCTTTTATGATCAAAAATTCAAAATGAGAAGAGTATACTATGTCCAAAGTTACAGAGACACAAAAATGACAGCTTTTTCTACAGAGAAAAAGAGATAACAGCTGCAACAATACTTTTTTTGTGAAGAAAAAGTCTGAAATTAGTGATGTGTTGAATCTAAAATGCTTCATACAGACAGGATCAGGAACACTGGCACTGTATTCTAAAAGGTTGGATGAGTCTCAGTTCTGTGTACTTTATCATATTAGTTCAGGGTTTTTTTTTATTTAATCACAACTCATTCACTGCACACATAAACACTTCCGACTGCTTTCATCTCCTGCTCTCAGCAGGACTAATGTCACTGCCTCTGAACAGTGCACACTGCCAGCTGCACTCCATGTTTGCTGTGGTACAAGAACACGAGACACTCGGCGCTCCTGTAGGATTCTGAGGTCGTCTAACAAGAGAATTTGAGTCATTGGAGTTCAGCGTGTTTATACTCCGTCTTCAGGTTTATGCTCCTGACTGTCAGAGACTAAAGTACCTGTGCTAAAAAAGGAGACAACATTACTGCTGCTTTGTTCCAAGCTTTATACATGTCAACTGTCAACTCTTTTTTTCCAGCTGATTTTGACAGACACGTCTCTCAGCACCTTCACAAGAACTGCCGTTTCAACTATTTTGAATGTTTCTGCTGCTGCTTTTGTTTTTCTCGTTTCAAGAACGACTGTCAAACGATTTTTCCGAAGCAGCCAGCAACACTCTCCTTAATCTTTATCTGTGATCTGATACCAAGACACTAATCCTCCCCTGAAAAGAACAGAGATATGAAAACATAAGGTCATCTCACAACTGCTGAATAAGCACTGGAATAATGGGTCATTTAGAGGAAATATCAGCAATAATTTTTGAAACTCTGGGGATCCACTCTCTGGCTGCCTTTCCACACAGAGAACTGTTTTGTGTCTATGTTTTACCACTGCGAGTGCGAATGTTCAGGCAGAAGATGGGTCACAACTTCCCTCCCTTTCCCTGCAGATGCTGGTTGGGTAATGAAGTAACAACAAATTGGGCCGCGGGCTAATTTGGAGTGGCGTTTCCTGGCCCCTCTTGGCCCACCGAGATGTGTTTCATTTTCTCTTATCAGTGATTCAGTCATGTGGATTTACGCATGGACGCCTCTGTCTCCCCTGATCGCTGTGCTAATGGAAACTTCGTTAATGTCATTAATCTACGGGGCAAGACTTGTACTAAACACATATTTTGCTGTTTGTGCTCCATTTGTCAAATAATAGCGCGGGTTTCCTTCATGTCTGAGTTTGCAGACAGTGAAGCAACCTGGCGGGAATAAGACGGAGGAGGCTCTGTTGATATTTGGGTCGGAATTCTCCAAATTATTCTATATAATATGAATCATTTTGTGGCCTCAAACAGCCACAGACATCAACGTTCTATGATGTACGCTTTGTCTTTGTCAGATTTGTCTTTCTCCGTCTTCAATCAGATCTGCGCCTGCCCACAAAGTAAATTACGGGACGGTCTTTAGCATCTTTCAGTGTCCACTAAGCATAATAAGATGTGATCTGTGATTACAACACGGAGCTGAACTCTGATCTCTGTTGGCTTGGAGGACACAAGTTCAACACATTACTTACAATTTAGCAGGCCAGATTAGTCAGAGGGCAAAATGCTCCTGCCAGGACGAATCCCCGTCATGCTTATTGTATGCGTGCTATTTTCCCTATTAGCTAATTTAGTGTGTTTATATTGCAGTCAAATTACGTGTAGCTTCAAAAATTTGGCCTCTGGGTGTTTCGGAACTGGGGAGGGGACTCAACCCTGGGTGGCTTGAGGTGAGGGGCTGACAGCATAGCAGATCTGATGTTTGAGAAAGTGGAGGGGATGCAACTTTTAAGCAGATACATGTAAAATATGTACAACAATAACAACAATCCCACTTCAAAAGAGCGCGGTGACCCAAAGCGTCCCAAACACACTTAAACGTAGCGTTTCGCTTTGTTCGTGCACATATACACTGTCTGTTTTTACACACACTGAACTTATTCATTTGGCTAACTGTGGCATGTCAGCAACACGTGGAGATCATACAACAAACTGCCTAACCCATAAATTATTATGGTTACAAATTATTTATGGAAAAGAAAAGACACCACAGAGTGGTGGGACATTGCTCCCAAAGAACTGGGCCAACACATTCTTCACTCTGGCAGTGAATAGTTGAGTCACACTGGCTGTGAGGCTCCATTCATTCAGTGCAAACGACAAAGAGATGTCTTAATGAAGAGATAAACTAAGTGTGGACTAACTAGCAGTAGCGGAGCCAGAGCAAGTTGACCATGTGTTTCCTGTCCAGTCCGGGGTAAGAAGCACAGTAATTAGGACGATGCTAATGGGTCTGACAGTTCTGTGTCTCCAGCAAGCTTGAAATGTCGCGTTAATTAGACAGCACCCTGAAGACGTCTTGTGTGGTGTTGTCATTCATTCAAGAGGCTGAAAACAACACTGCTCTTCACCTCAACCTCCACAAAATAGTTATTATTAAATCCTCACATTTAAACCCAGGTTTCCATCACTCCTGTCCCCACGTACATCAATACTCTAAACACACATGTTTATTCATGTTGATTTTTAAAATCCAACATTATTTCCTGCTTGGTTGATCGACATTTTGATGGCCACGCTCACAAAGCCACTTTAATGTTGTCATTAGTTATGCTTCTGTGGTGGCCAAAAAGATGGATCCCTAAGTCCCGGGATCCAAGCGAGTTGTGTATGAATGGTTGGAGGAGATAAACTACATCAAATAAATGAGCAAAAAAGACTCATTCACCGATGGAAGACGAAAGGCGGCGGGGAAAAAAAGTCTGTTAATTAAAAATATGAAAATGAACAAAATCTCTGACACAGTTTTGAGCCCATCTGAAGAGCTACAGTGATTCTCACTCCACCTTAAAATAACTTACGGCTGGAAAGTATCATGAACCAATTATTTTCTGAGCAGGATCTACTTTTTAAACATACTGAAGATGAAATATAAATAACTACAAATACTCTTTTAAAATATTATTTTATTCAGCTGGTTAATATGAAAGAAAACTGTTTCTAAATATACTGATTTCTCAAACATGCTGGTCTTATTTGTGGCTGCCTCAAGTTAAGTCTTACAGAAGACAAATGTTGATATATTGTATGTCCCTTGGCTATTTAAAAGTACGAGATTCACTTTACACATGCACAAGGCCAAAAATATACATATTTTATTTTTAACTACAATAAACAGAACTTACTAAAGAAATATCTATTAACAGAAAACACTGTAATTAGGCGTATATTGTCTTAAACTTGAATTATTTGTCACTGGTTTCTTGTAGAAAATATCACTAATATTTGACTTATTTATTATATTTTATTTATGTATAAAACTTGAAATGAAGTGTTAACTTTGAAGTAAAATTCTATTGCTAATGTAAGTGGGGAGGTTGTCTATAGTCTACTTAACATTACTTGCTTTCCATACCAAGAAAATTAAAAGAAAAGTGTTGTCAAGCAGAAAATGTGCCGTCTGCATGGTTTTACAAGACACTACAAAATCTGCAAAAACAAGTGCAGTGACAAAATTATAGTTAAAAATGGGACCAGATTCACCTCCAATAATATTAAACTCAGTTAAACTCACCAGTTTAAAACAAGTATGCATGAAACATAACTAAGAGCATTGACTGTGCCATGTTGAGAATATAAGTCATGTATCACATTTTTTTATTATCATTATTATTATTGTTGTTTTATTTGAAGGATTACAGTCAGTCGGCCGCTCTGTGAGAGAGGATTCTGAGATTTAACATAAATGTATTCTTTGTTTTAATAAGTACAGTATATTACATGCCGCCTCGGGCTAAAACTGCCTTCTGAATAAAATAAAATGACTACATTGTTGTGCCTGGGTATAAAATGATCAGTTGCAATTGATCAATAATTTGTGCCAGATTATTGGCAGGGAGACAAAATATGTTTGGCCTGCTCCGTTTGAGAAATCCCCCCATATACTCAATCACTGGAACAGAAATTGCTCCATGGTATATAATAGCACAGCAATGTTTCTTTCCCCCCCTGCAGATCAATGCTAATTGAAGTCATACATGATGAATGTGGTCTGATTTTTTTTAACCCACCGACTGCTGGACACAAACAAGGGCGAGTCACTGAACCCTGAAGTGTTCTTATACAGATTATTACAGTTGAAGGTGAGACTGAGAAAGTTGCAGTTAACTGTTTTAATCCTCTTCATATGCGCTATAATACAGGGACAAATAATTATCCCTATTTTGCATCATTCATTTTAAAGAGGAAAAAATGGCAACAAGACTGTTGCCATTTTGTCTGATTCCTGCTAAAGAAAAGAACTTGCTTGGTTGGGCCGCACGGCGGTACAGAGGCTAGCACTGTTGCCTTGCAGCATGAAGCCCCAGGTCCGACCAAGGGCCTCTCTTAGTGGAGTTTGCATGTCCTTCCCGTGTTCGCATGGGTTTCCTCCCACAGTCCAAAACCATGCAATGTGGGGATTAGGTAAATTGGACACCCTAAATTAACCATAGGTGTGAGTGTGAGAATGAATGGTTGTTTGTCTTTATGTGTGTGTGCATGTGTGTGTGTGTGTGGCCCTGCGACGGACTGGCGAACTGTCCAGGGCGTACCCCGCCTATCGCCCCATGTAGCAGAGATTGGCACAGCACCCCCCGCGACCCTCTGGATAAAGGGTAAAAAAGGATAAAGCAGTAGATGATGACTGACTGACAATAGCAACAAGACTCATTAATTTTGTCTGATTCCTGCTAAAGAAAAGAACTTGCTTGGTTGGGCCAAACGGCGGGACAGAGGCTAGCACTGTTGCCTTGTAGCATAAAGCCCCAGGTCCGACCAAGGGCCTCTCTGAGTGGAGTTTGCATGTCCTTCCCATGTTCACATGGGTCTTCTCCGAGTACTCTGGTTTCCTCCCACAGTCCAAAAGCATGAATAGGTTGATTGGGTTGTGAGAGTGAATGGTTGTGTACCCCGCTTTTTCCCCCTAGTTTCAGCTGGGACTGGCTCTAGTGGCCCAGTGACCCTCATGTGGAGGACAAAGCAGTAGACAATGAATGAATCTTGCCTTGTTTGTTAAATATAAACCAAAATGCTGTAGAAGCTCCGCTGTGAGTTGCTTTATGGAATACAGTGAAATTTCAAGATTCTCTTTGTCTCCTTCTGTTCCATGTGACAATCAGCACAATCGACTAACAGAAGGAAGCCGCTCCGTCCTTCAAAAAAAAAAAAACAACACAACTCTCTCTTGTGCCAATTCAGCCCGTGGACCGGACGCACACAGCAGATGGAGTAAACCATGCCATCAAGTGGAAAATAGACCTGTTGTGCTGTCACAGAGACAAGTTACAATATAGTCTGCCTATCGGACCACCAGAGGAAACTGTGGGAGGGATGTTTACACCTAGCTGTTGCAACAAATAAATTCTTATTGTGCAGTCACTGCATCAGGTACATCGTGAAGCTGATGCTGGCTTTCGCAACTGTCTAACCAGTCAAACATGCAACTTTCTCTCTTAATCTTAAAGATTCTTGACATTCAAAGTGTTATACTACATTGAAGACGTGACTGCACTGTAGCTTTGAAGTAATGCATTGCAGCTTCTGAAGCGTCAGATGAGGCGAAGAAAAAGAAATCCTGACTCATTGCTGCCACCTTGTGTCATTTTGTCATAAACCCACAGTGCACTGAAGTAATGAGGCCACAACAGTACAAAAACTTCAGAGAAGTCTTTGCTTTACAATCACTCAGATCACAGGAAACGTGTTTACAGACAAAGGCTAACATCCTTTCAAATGACAGAGGATATATGTAGTGAGAGAGTAGAATGTATACTGTAGTTACAGAGTCTGTCCACTTTTTCTGTCAGTTTTAATGTTAGATATTTAAGAAAACAGAAGGGACATTTCAACAGTGCTCCGTAACTGACTGACAACAATCTGCTAATATAAGAGACTTATATAGACTTACTACTTTGCATTCCCTTTGAAAACTGTATCCGACACCAGCTTGATCACTAAGTCACACACCTGCAATTAAAACAACACTCCAACTACACAGTCTGTTGTATCACAGCACTTTCATGCTGCTTTATGGAATGGGAAACTAATGACAGTCATTTCTGATGGTGTTGTCTTTTTACAATTTTTATATAAATCTGGTAATGTGTTACAGGGAAATAGGATTTCAACACACGTATACAAAAGGCATGTCAAAGGCTTAAAAGCAAACAGTCATGATAATAAATGTCTTTACTCATTTCAAATATGGACTATACAAGAAAATAAAACAATGTTAACCCAGTTACCCCAGTAGCATCTAGCCACAAATATACCTTTAGAGTAAAAACTGTTTTAAATAACAGTTTTCTTCAGTAAAGTATTGTTAAGTATTGACCTTGAGGTCTGTTGATATCCTGAGGAGCCGGGACATTATTTCTGAAAGACACTTGAAGACACACTACAAACAAAACTGCATTCAATTTCAGTATTTCATGACGGCAGACAAGAAATTGAGATGACAAACAGAGGACAAAATAAGCCAATGGCTAGACAGAACTATGGTGGCCAAGTGGTGGGAAATGCATGGATCGCGTTGAAGTGGTCATTTCACTAGATAAACTGTACATGCAAACAATAAATGTTTAATTAAACTCAAACGTGTTTAAATGTTTCTAAATGAAACATAAGACGAGTGTTTTTACAATACCAGGTACACAATGTACCAAAGACAACAACAATACACTTTACCGTCCTTTGGTTAAAAAGGTTTTTCTATGATGTGGATACATTTTAATCACAATGACATTTCATCATGACTCGTTTATAGAAGATGAGGACAAATGAATGTATTACTCCGATACACAACGCAGTGTTGACATTACAGTGATACGATGACATCATTCCTACCATATGGCGATAAATATTTTAAAAATCTACTCTGTGCAAGCATCAGGTTGTGTGTTTCATTCATTACGATATATTTATTCCTAGAAAGCGCATTTTGAACTATGAATGGTGCTATTTTGTGACATATTAATAGGATGAAGAATAACTTTCCAAACAATAAGCGATGACTTGTTATTTCTGAAATCAGTTTTTCAAACCAAATTTTTTATTGTTTTTTGTTTTTCCCTTAGATTAATAATGACTTACTCTTTGATAAGCAATATTACTACAAGTTATTTTGAAGGAACTCTGTTCATGCATTGTTAAGTTACACACACACACACACGCACGCACAGGTAAAAACCTGTCCTTGGTCCTTGGCAAAGTCCTTACAGTTGAAGAAAAGTGCAGTGACATCTTTTGGATATGAGGCAGACGTTCACGGCTTTCTTAAGTCATTTGTGTCATTGTTTTCAGTTCCATTTCCCCTTATTATTTTTACTTATTCACACAAAATTGAGTTCAACACATTCAGGTCTACCTGGACTGTCCTCATATATTTACAGACATTTCCACTGTATGACCGCTTCCGAATGACCGCTGTCTTGCAGGAAAGGCAAATGTTGACTGTTACCTATACATATATATTTTGCACTCTAACAAAAAGTATGAGGAAAAAAATCACCATTCATCATTTTGTGTAATGGACCAGTCTGGATATTTGACAGCTGGACACAAACATGTCACAAGTTTGGCCAGTAGACTTACTGATGATATTACCTACCTACAGGTAGATGATCCTTTGGTTATATCTGGAGATTGATAATAGGAGCAAATCCCAGCACATCTTGAAGAAGAACCAGAGCTCGTTGTAAGGGTGGCTCAACGTCGATCACAACATTGCGCTTGCGCAGAGGATCGAGGCTCGACTCTGTCACGTTGTGGCAGTGATTCACCTTCAGGGACTGTAGCTGCGGGCAGTACTCAGCAAGAGTTCTGTGAGCACAGCAGGCAGTGGACATTATGGATGGGTGCACAAATCAGATGATACATGTCAAAGGGTGGACACAAACTTTGTTGAATTACACTAGAAAGTATATATATACCTGATGGACTGGTTCCTGACCCTGAGGCAACCTGTCAGGTCCAGCTGCTCTAGACTCCTGCAGTTTTTGGCCACTTCCTCCACAGACTCATCCGTGATGTTGGCATTAACTGCCAAAGATAGAGACTTCAACTTCAAACACTTCTTGGCCAGGTAGCAGATGGCGTCATCCTTGAGCTGTCTGCAGGCGGTGAGGTCGATCGACAGCAGCCCCCTGCAGTGGTCAACCAGGCTGCGCAGGGACAGGCTGTCCACCCACTCGCAGTGTGCCAGTCCAAGGTGCTGGAGATGCATGCAGCTCAAGGACACGGCCACCAGGGAGTGGCGGGTAAGCCAAACACACCCGCTCATGTCCACTTTCTGCAGATGCTGGTTCTGGCCGATAACTGGCAGTAGCTCTTTATCTGTCACCCAGTCTGAGCAGTTCTGGAGTGACAGGCTCTGGAGAGCTTTGCAGTCCTTTAACATGGAACAAAATGCTTCCTTGGGAATGCATATTCCAATCTGTAAGGTCAAAGAGCAGAAAGTGGACTTCAACAAGAACTGCAGGTCTTAGCAGGTGTATCAAAAAGGTCTGTTAGAAACTAAAAGCAGACTTGTGCAAGCATGAACTCAAGTCAAATCTCACTCCCTGGACTTGCATTAGGTTGGTTAGAAGTGCACTGGGATACACGTAGAACCAAAGCTAGAGAAAACTGGGAGTCCTTAATCATTTAAATCATAAACATGACCATGGCATTTTGTTAAAAGCCATGTCAGCATTTTAAAGGTGAGTGTATTTAAGTTTTCTCTGATTTTGCTGTTCCTTAATTGATCTGTGAAACAATGTTAATTATATTCTGATACATTCCACATAACATTAGAAAGAAAACCCATGTAAAACCACTTACCATATCAAAAGTCCTGCAGTTGGCCAGGTACACCTGGATAAGGCTGTGAAACTGCTTGCTAACCCGCTGCAGGCTGACCAGGTGTTGCAGCGGCAGATAATTCAGTATGTGTGGAATAAGCACATCCTCCCACGGCAGGTCCAAGAGATGGCATCTGCAGAGGAAATGCAAACCTGTGCATTTACAGCTGAACTTTCACACTACAGACAACAATTACGAACAAATATAAAATGTCAGTGACGGTTTTACAAAGTGAGAAACCACCGGATAATATCACATTAACAATATAGAGTCTTGTGTCTGTGTTGTCACGGTGGTAGTTGATAACACAGACGTCAGCTTTCATAAATAAAGAGGACGGCTACCTTGTCCAGTCACTTGCCAGTTGTTTTAAATAGCTGTTAGCAGAGGAGCTAGCTTGCCGGGTGGCAACCAACCGAGCTGATTTTTAGATTAAAAACACCATTATAAATGTACTCACCTTGGAATTTTAGCTTCTTTACTCATTCTGAATCGGATTTATAGCAAGGAGTTTCTCAGAAATTGATATTCTTCACTTAAATGCCAAAACGACGTGTTTTCCTTTGACATCTTTGCAGGCGTTTGAATGCAGTGTTGCCCAAACCCGATGCTGCCTTCAAGTGCTATCACAAAAATCTGATTGAAATCGGGAAGCATGCATGGATAATCCCGCAAAGTTATTAATTATACAAAATATGGGTATAATTAGGTTTATTTGGTTTGGTATGAGACAGCCAAGGTCCAAAAATTTGAGAAATTGCCATAATCCTACAGGTGAAATAACATGTAAGTGATGCAACATCTGCTAAAATCAAATGTTGCTGTTTATGCTATACAACGCGATAATTGATTCATGTACACGTTCAATTGCAATTTAAAGTGTTTTCAAAGTGATATATAGGTCAAACCAACTGCCGTTAAAAGACAAGGAAGAAGAACATAGATTTAATTTAAAAACACCTATACGTTACGAAGAACAAGTGAACGCAGCATTTGTAATTTTCCGGGTATGGTGCTTTTTCATTGAGGACATTTATACATGTCACTGTGGTAAATTAAAACACGTGTATAAAAGATTATAATAATCGCCGTGACTCAAGAACACATTATCTGCTTGGAAGTGATAAGTCTACAACCTCAGGAAAGGACAGTCCCTGTGAACTACCACTAGGTGGTACTGGGGTAGTAAACCAAATTATTTTCCTATTAAGGCCTATTGTCCTTTGTAATGCATAATAAATCCTTTATCCTGGCCCATACACATATCAAGTGAGGTCAAGTCACATTTATTTGCATAGCTCATTGGAAACAACAGTAGTTGAGCTACTGCTTTCCAAAAACAGAGGGTTTTGACAAGGCAAATAAGACAAAAGATAAGATGACATTAAAACAGTGGCATACACTATCAGACTGAATCAGGATTGAAAGCACTATTAAAAAAACAAACACAAAAAAAACAATGGCGAGAGGAGACATAATGTCAACAGCTTATTGTATAACATCTAATAATTATGTTGAATAGATAACCCAGCAATTCAGTTTTATGATAAACAACTCATGACTTATTTTTATGCATATGTTTTATTACATGAAATAGATAAGATAATTTGCCACTCATCTGCGGGTCCCAAGTCAGTCTTTGACTGATTTTCAACAGTGTAATTCATTGATATTGTACTCTGGGACTATATAAGTAATAGTTCTTATTTAAAGCAGCCAAGATGCTGCTGTGATCTCCTACAGGTGTCAACATGTTAATTCTTAAATATTTAATTTCCAGAACCCAATTAAGCTGCCACTGTTTTAACAGCCTGTCTTCCTGGTGTAGCATCCTGCCAGCTCACCTCTGTGCAGGAGAACAATGAAGTCAGTCATGCTGAACAACTGCTGACCCGTGAGTTATGTTTCAGTGAATGAGACGAGCTAACAGGATAGCTGAGTGAGTACTCACTCTTGACTGCCAACAGTCCCCTGTACACACTATAGCACAAGCATGGCGAATAAATCAGTCTATGATTTCTCTGCTGAGACCCTGGATGGACAGCTGGTTCCGCTCAGTAAGTACAGGGGTAAGGTGCTTCTCATCGTCAACGTTGCCACCTTCTGAGGGTCAACAATAGAGGAGGTAATATTCCACAACAGCGCTGATTGATTACACACAATCTAGTAACACGTGTCATCCCTAATAGAGGCCTTTGCTTTTGTGTCCTGTTCTCTCAGTACCACCGACTGAATGCACTGATGGAAATGTTTGGCGACGTCAACTTCACTGTCTTAGCATTTTCTTGCAACCAATTTGGTCTTCAGTCACCTGGTGGGTACAACCGGACCTTTTGAAATGTGACAGCTTACTGATGTGGTGGTACATTGTACCATGATAAATGCAGTAGCAGTGTGTTGTAATGTAGAATACAAAACAAACAAATACTTTGTTACTGTACTTAAGTACAAAATTAACGTATCTGTACTTTACTTTGTTATTTAAATTTCTGGCAATATTTACTTTTACTCCTCTACATTTCTTAAATACCAAATAAAATCAGAAGAGTTAGTAATGGTCTGTATAGTGTTTTTTCTAGTCTTGATGAGCTGCTTTGCCATTCAGCCACTCACAGACTAGCAGAGCCAGCAATTGAACCAGTCGAAAGACTACTCACCCACCACTGAGCTACCATGGCTCAATCCTTATTCCTCACTTTTTTTAACACTTTTACTTTTACTTCTAAAACTTAAGTACATCTTATATCAGAAAATTGGCATGTCTATGAAACAAATGTCTAATGATGCTTGTTTTTTTCAGAGGTCAATCATGAAACCCTCAATATATTGAAGTATGTGAGACCTGGTGGTGGATTTGTGCCAAAGTTTCCTGTGTTTGGCAGGGTCGAGGTGAATGGATTAAATGAAGAGCCTCTTTTTTCCTACCTAAAGGTAGTGTTTTTGTGTGTGTGTGTTATATAGCATGAGTTTTATACACATATTTTTGTTGCCAGACGTGCACCTGTTAAATCTGTTGTCTTTGTTTGTCACAGGAAACTTTGCCATTTGTGAACCCTGTTATTGGAGACATGAAGAAATTCTACTGGTCTCCAATCAAAGTCAATGATATTCGGTGGAACTTTGAGAGGTTTCTAGTTGCTGCAGATGGCTTGCCCTTCAAGAGGTAACGTTAGAGACCCAAGAACTCAAGTTAGAAGCAATTTATTTCCACAGATATTCTAATATTTTCACTTTTGCCCCAGATATGAACTTCACTGTCCCTTTGAGAAAGTGGAGGAGGACATAGCGATATTGCTGTGAATGACTTTCATCTTCAACACCAGTGACAGATTGACGATCCCCCAGTAAATGCATGTGCACCTGAGCTGGATCTGATGGAAGAGGAACAGGACTCTGAGCTTCAGTGCATTCTATTTGAGAAAAGTTCCCTTCAGCCACTGGATGAGATTTCATATTGACATCACATGTTTCTTCACAATATGCAACTGAGAATAAATGAAAAACTATAAAAAAATAAATCAAGTAATGATGGTTGCTTCTGTTTTCACTCCTAGTATGACTGTTTTCTGAGCTGGGTATTTGAAGCCTTTACCTAAATATAACATATCAGATTACTTCATGACAAATAAAAGCCTTTTGGTCAAATGACATGTCGAAAATGTATTTAAATCATCAAAGTAAAAGTATCTCATACTATGACTTTTATGACATATTTATTATGTGCATGATATGATTACCAAATAGTTGAGTCCAGTCCTGAACAGTTTTTACCCCAGAGCCATTGTCACACTGAACAATGATTTCAAAAACTTCCCAACATGAGAAAATACAGCACCTTAATGTTTTTACTGCAGAGATAATGTGCAATATATTGTTATTCTTAAGTCAAATCCTTATTTTTACTTAATTACCTCTCTCAAATCTTTACGTCAGCACTGACTGAATGATGGTGGGGTTAAATGAATGAATGTTGGAATGTGTGAATGTATATATTTATTACTTATTTAATTTATGAGTCCACATCCTGACAGTGTACCTGAATTTCATTGTATATTCTAACAATGGCAATACAATTTAGAATCTAATCAATGCGGTACTACAGTGTATTCTGATAATTTATTAAAATTAAAATGTCATATTTATGAAACTGGCCATATGTTGTTTAGCATCTCCAAATCTGAAATTATGATATTAAGGACAGAGATATAGAATACCCAATACATACTGCAAAGTCGGATACATGTAAATAATGGCTTTAAAAGCATTGGAAAGAAATATGGCAAATCAATTGCTTTATTTAAATGAAAAAATGAGAAGTTTAACATCAAGAATATAACTCTGTTTGTTTATCTTATTGTTTTTAATTAACATATAAGCGGTGTTGTGCACTCTGGAACAATAAGTGGCAATCTACATCTAAAACGTTCATTTTTAGCATTCCCAAATAAACCAAAGAAGAAGACTACGAACCTTACGCATGCGCACTTATATTCAGTGGGTCGGACGACAGCCACTTGTAAACATGGCTGGTGTTGGCTTCCGTGGCTTTGCCCGGGCCCTCTGTAAAGCAAACGGGTCTGGCGTTCGGGCCCTTCTGCCGGGATGTAGAGCTGGTCAGTAGTATGTTTTTTAATCGTGCTGTGATGTATGTCTGTGGAGCTGTGTGTCAAAATGTAAAGTTAAAGCCCCAAAATGGACGTAACCTTGACATGCTAATATTAGCTCCTGCTAGCTGAGAAGCTGATTTGAATGAGAGTGGACGGTCAGAATAAGGTTGTCACGTCATTTTGCTCTTTATGGCTTAAAAAAAATCCACTTTGACGGTTCTCATGCATGTATTTGTTCTTAAGCCTCTGGGGTAACAAAGGACAGCCTACCTGGTCGTTTTCCGGAGACCCCCGAGGAAAGAGCTGCTGCTGCTAAGAAGTACAACATAAGGGTTGAGGACTACGAACCATATCCTGACAAGGGAGAGGGGTGAGCAGAAACTATTCCATTCATAGTGGTGTAAACTCTGTGTCTGATTGTGTTGCAATAGACTAATGTCTATTTTTTCCCCTTTTTAAGATATGGTGATTACCCAAAACTTCCAGATAGATCTCATCATGAGAGAGACCCCTGGTACAGTTGGGACCATCCAGATCTGAGGAGGAACTGGGGAGAGCCGGTAAGACACTGATGACTTTTCTTCCTGCCGCTGAAAACACTTTAAATTTATTAGAAATGCATTACAAACACATTCCTATATGTTGTCCATGGGCAGGTAGACACAATACAACAAGTGCATTGGTACAGCAAATTCAATTCTCTAACCGCTTAGTGAATCCACATGTTCAAGCCAGTACAAGCACTTCTTTACCTCCCAACACTTCCCCACTTCCTCTCCAACCTTAGATAATTCATTTTTATGTAGAACAAGATGTAACTGTCACCTTACATACACATTTTAATTTCTACATCAAAACAATCAAAAGTGAAATTATTGATGTGTACTTACTAACTATAACCATGTATCGGATCATTTGTGCATTTTTGGCAAGTGTTGTTGAGCATGTCGGGTGAGAAATATTAAAAACAACAATGTGCATGTCATTCTGCAAGATGTTTATCTTCTTGCCTGTCCTCAAATATTGCATTCATCAAAAAATGCACTTGTGAGGTGATGGATGTTAAAACATGGCCCCAGTCAATAAATATCTTAGTCACAATTTGAACAGAGGTTTCTGTTACATTGGCTGAAAGTTTTAACGCTCACATATTGATATTGGTATGTGACTCCATTATTTGTCCACACTTGATCTCAAAGTTTTTCTGTCTTCCCTTATGGCACTCTGATATCAAATGTACATTTATTACTAGTAATTATTAATACAAGTCAGCAATCAGGCATTTCATTGGACAATAACTGATGAAGAATGTTCATGTTTCTTTGTGTCCTAAATTGAGACAGTGGTAACATAAACTAAAATTTAAAGTGCATGCATACAGGCACTGCGTGGCACTCCACCCCAAGCACCACCACCCTGCTATTAAAGTAAATTTACAGTATATTGTTCACAACTGTTAATTAGTGATTGTCCGCTGTCTTTCCGTTTTTAGATCCACTGGAATTTTGACATGCTCATCAGGAACCGTGTGGATACATCTCCCAGTCCCGTGTCCTGGTCCACCATGTGCAAACAACTGTTTGGTTTTGTTGGATTCATGCTGTTTATGTTCTACGTTGGAGAGAAACTCCCATCTTACCAACCTGTTGTAAGTACAGACAAAGGCTTGAAATTATTTGTTTGTTTATTGCAAGTTAAGTCAGTTTTCAGTGGGTGTAAAATTACCTGGTTCCAATAATTAAACTGTAACTAGATTTAAAAGCAGAGTTCATGTCTGCCTTAAGCTTGCCACACTGGGTGTCTGTCAACGAATTCTTCAACTAGAAATGGCACTCAGGAGAGTGCATACCTCTGCTAAGGTCCAACAGTCCCGTAAATTCAGTCACACCCTGTAGCAAACTCCTGCTTGTTATCTAAACATCCTTAACTAAATTAACGTAGTTCTTCCTTTGCCCTACCTGATTTTGTGAAAATCTGTTATTTATTTATTTAGTGTGTAATCTTGCTAGACGACAAACCAACAAAAAGGCATGGGTGAACACATCACCTCCTTGGTAAAGATACAACAAATACCTTGTAGTAACGATGTAATTTCAGACTTCAAGTATCTTGCGACTGCTCACAAAATGGTTTGTTTAATGTGTTACCTTTGTTCGTAATAATTGTACTTATTTTCTGTCAATTGGTTTCACAAGGAACAAATGGATTTGATTGTGTCCTCTATTTCGGCACATTTTAATGAAAGTATTTGTCTGTGTTGCAGGCTCCGAAGCAGTATCCCTTCAATGACCTGTACTTGGAGAAAGGAGGAGATCCTGAAAAGCAACCAGAGGAAGTCAAAAACTATGAAATCTAATGATTTAAAATCAGACTCTACCTGTGTATATATATTTCTGTCAAGAATAAAGACGTATGTTAAAAGTTAAAATATTAAGTGTGGCTGTTTCTTTTGTTTGCGAAAACAACATAAACCATTGCATCATAGTTAATTCTTACACAATGCAGTATATCCATATTACAAATATATATTATATAAATATTTCGGTTGGTTCAGTTGTGACACTGAGGTTACCTCGGGCCGCCGAAAATTAGGTTTAATCGTTGTCGGCTACCGTAGTGCAGTGACAACACGGCAAAGCACTTTGGTCAGACTTCGCCTGTGGCTAAGTTGTTAGCACCTAAGTTGCTTCCCAGCTTGTGGATGCGGACAGTCAGGCTGTGCTAGGCAATTAACGTAAGTTGTTCGTAACCTCCTTTTTGTTTTTGTCATGTTGCTGTGTTTAAATTTGCCTGGGACACAGTATTTCAACAGAGATGTGTTAAGAAGGGTGGTGGCTGATATCTAGCTCGCTAGCTCACTGCAACATCGGCTGGAATTTAAAGACCGACAAAGATGTAACATGAACCTGCAGGTTCTATTGCATTTTCTGACATTTTCCTCGCAAAACAGTGTGGCTGCACATTTAACAAATGCTTTGTACATTATTTTAGTTATAATTAATACCTGCAGTCAGGCTGTGTACATCGTTAAATAAAGCTAGCTAAAATGCAATGGTAGCCGTAAGGATTAGCTCAGTTGCTACTGTTGCTTGGCGACAATTACACTGTCAGTAATAACTACATCAAACATGTAACAGCTGAGTTCACATATAAGTAATACAGTAGTAATAATAATAATAATAATAATAATAAAATGGTGGCTGATAAGTGCTTGGTCAAAGGCTTTGGTGAGTTAAGGCTGTTCACTGTTTCAGGAAATAGTCGGAGCTAATCGTTCAGCAAGGGTGGCTCCCTGATACAGATAAGTACTGTAATTTAAAAAGTAGGAAAATGTGACATGAGCAATCAGTTTTGTGTAACTGAAGTCAGGCTCTGATTCTCCGGATACGAGAAACTCAGGGAAAGGCTGTTAGACACTGTTAAGCCTTAACACCTTTTGCCCACCGCTTTATGAATATATATATAATTATTTTACTGCTTTTTTCCATCTAGACTACCCAAAACCAGAAACGAAGTCAAATGTGGGTTACTTAAACAAGGACAGTGTAAAAACTATATTAAACAGTTTCATATACACTACACACCTTATTAATTGTTTATTATTTATTACTTTCTATTTGTAGCTTAATGCTGAAGAAATCAAAACAGTGTTTTCAGTGAATAGTCCTAATCGACTGCTGTTTTATATCCATATTATGGCAAGAACCACTCAGCTAAATAAAGAGACACACAGTCAAGAAAAAACAAAACACCAAATGCTATGATGAAATTGGCTCTCATGAGGATTGTCCCAGGAAAGAATGCCCAAGAGTTACCTCTCCTGCAGCGGGTATGTCCATTAGAGTTAACCAGTCTCAGAAACTGCAACATTCATTCATTCATCAATCAGGCCTTCATTGTCAAATTAAAAATGTAAAACTCCATTACTGAGACCTGAACCCAATTGAAATGGTTTGGAATAAGTTGGCTCACAGAGTGTGACTACTGCATGGAACAGAACGCCATGAGTGCACCAAGTTGTTATCAAAGCAAAAGGTGGCTCATTAAAAGAATCAAAAACATATTCCAGTATTTTTTACCACCTTGTTGTTTACTACATAATAAGGCTTCCATCATAGTTTTGATGTCTTCAATATTAACGTACAACATGAAAAATATTAAAAGACAAAGCACTGAGTAAGAAGGTGTGTACTGACTTTTGACTGGTACCGTATGAGAAATCCTTCTTTGATTTCTATGGACACAATCATCATGATACAAAATTGGAGAATTTACTCAAATGTTTGTCTGTCACATCCAGTATGACAAGTATTCATATGGATGCTTATAAGAAGATACACTCAGATGTTTAGGTTGTTGAAATATTTTGCATTCACAGTAAAACACATACTTTTTATAAATATAAATTTAAAAGTGGGTTACAAGAAGCACAATTTTCCCTCCAAAGACATCACAGGCCAACTTTGATTTTGTGGTTGTGTGTTTCACAATTTGATATCCTTAATTAAAATAAACTTAATTGTGCAAAATGCTCTGCAAAGAATAGTATTGGCTTTAATTTTAATGATTTCCAATTGTCTGTCCAGGAGTTGAAACTTGAAATAGAAGGAAGATGAGGCTGAAGGAGATCCAGAGGATGGCCCACCAGGCATGGAGTCCTGCAGGACACCATCCTATCTACCTGGCCTTGGGGACATCAGCACAACAGCTGGATGCCTCATTCAATACCACAGCTGCTCTGGAGATTTTTGAGGTGGATTTTTCTGACCCCTCTCTGGACATGCATCTAAAAGGGTCCTTACCCACCTCAAACAGGTAATCAAACATTTCTAATAGAATAATATGACGTACTGTTGACAAGGTTGTCAGCCACAATTCCTCTTCCCCTGTCCATATCAGTTCTAGCTGTGACCGAGTCTGTAATTTGATATCAGTGATGCACTATACTTTTCATATCCCACAGGTTGCACAGCATTGTATGGGTGAACTTTGGAATGGGAGCAGATGGTACTGGAGGTAGACTAGTTGCTGGCAGTGAAAATGGCTCATTGACTGTATATAACCCAGAGGATATAATGAACTCTGGAGCAGAGGCAGTCGTGGGACAGTGTGACAAACACACAGGGCCTGTTCGAGCTCTTGACTTCAACCCTTTTCAGGTAAATTACTGCAGTCCAATGTTTCTGTGCATCTCAATATACTTAATACTGGAAAGGGTTCATATTTTGTGGTACAGTGTTAGACATTATTTTACTGCTTTATTAATCTTTCTAAATGGCTTCTTTTCAGAGTAATCTGCTCGCATCAGGGGCAAACGATTCAGAGATCTACATCTGGGATCTTAACAACTTGGGCAGTCCAATGACACCAGGAGCAAAATCTCAGGTGGGTGCATGATCAGGAGATGACTGGTTCTGTAAAGTAAAGTAAAAGATAGTTAGTTAAGTCTGTGTTTTCCTGTCTTTGAGAAGAATTCAAGTTGTGTATCTCGACTTGAGCATTGTGGTTGTTACATGATACAGTTTGTTATTGACAGAAACAGTCTCTGTTTCTTTTTTCAGCCTGCTGAAGACATCAGTGTTGTGTCCTGGAACAGGCAGGTTCAGCACATCCTGGCCTCTGCAAACCCCAGTGGGAAAGCAGTTGTGTGGGACCTGAGGAAGAACGAGCCCATCATCAAAATCAGTGATCACAGCAACAGGGTTGGTGGCTTGAAAAAAATAGTTCAATTGACCAAAGACTCAAGAAGCATCATTGGCCACATTCCAACATTTTTAAAAGTCTGAACATTTTACATCAGATTTATTTTCTGTTCTTACACATTTGACACTATACTACAATCAATACACCTATGGCTTGTAAGGGGAAGTATTCATCATGAGAATTTTTTAAGCTCCACTGAATTTAACTATTGCACCCTGTAGAAAATTCCTTTTGTTATTAAAGTCTCACCTGTCATGTGATTACAGATGCATTGCTCAGGAATGCTGTGGCACCCAGATGTGGCCACTCAGTTGGTGCTGGCCTCTGAAGATGACCGACTGCCAGTCATCCAGATGTGGGACCTACGTTTTGCAACATCACCACTCAAAGTTTTTGAGAATCACACAAGGTAAAGCTTTTACACTTATCATATCATGCTCTTGTGTGCTGTTTGTTCCTCTTGCAGAGTGACCTGCATGCACCCTCTGTTGAAACTTTCTTACAGGGGAATTCTGTCCATATCCTGGAGCCAAGCAGACTCCGAGCTCCTGCTGAGTAGTGCTAAAGACAACCGAATCCTGTGCTGGAATCCAAATACTGGAGAGGTATTAATGGCAGCTCTGTTATTCCTGATTTTTCTCTCCTCTTTACTGTGACGTGATGATGATGCGATGGCTTTTCATTTCTCATTCCCTTCACTGTAGGTCATTTATGAGCTTCCGACAACAAACCAGTGGTGTTTTGATGTCCAGTGGTGCCCCAGGAATCCGGCCCTGCTTTCTACAGCATCATTTGATGGGAGAATCACTGTGTATTCTGTGATGGGAGGGAGCTTGAAGGCTCAGCAACAAAGCACAGTTGATAAGGTAAGGACTGCTTGGTCTTTCTATGCTGTAATACCAAATTCCCTGTCCTTTGAAGTGCATTATTTGTCCACAAGATGGTGCTAACGTGAAGGGATTAACAGAGACTGACGGAACATAACATTGAATTTCAGAGATTACCAAATATAAATATAAATAAACTTTTCTTCTCTCAAATTTCACAGAATATTTTCACATACTCGTATGTTATTTTGACTGACCATAAATCCAATAATCAGGATAACAAAAGCTAAAAAAATATAATTTTGCTCATCCTTTTGACATAATAATGATAGTTTGCTTGTGATTGACTAACCCCACGTGTTAATGTTTGTAATTAACATTTTAACATTTTATTTAACAGATATCATCCTCTTTTGACACAATGGATCCCTTTGGTACAGGGCAGGTGTTGCCTCCCCTGCAAGTCCCTCAGCCTACAACACAGGACACCATAGTTCCTCCTCTGAAGAAGCCACCTAAGTGGGTGCGCAGGCCAGTTGGGGCTTCCTTTGCTGTAAGTGCGATCAGAATATACATGTAATCCATGTAATTGTCACATGAATGGAAAAAGTCAAGTTTTTTTTTTCTTTCTACTCTGATGTGGTGTTTGTTTGTTTGTTTGTTTATCTCTCAGTTTGGTGGAAAGCTTATAACCTTTGAGAATACCAAGCTGCCTCCAGCGCAGAGCCCTCAGCCTGTCCCCAGGCAAGTGTTTGTGAGTCAGGTTACCACGGAGACCGAGTTCCTCCAACGCTCCAGGGAGCTGCAGGCGGCGCTGCAGACGGGTTCCTTCAACAACTACTGCCAGACCAAGATCCAGAGCGCCAAGTCAGATGCTGAGCAGGACATATGGAAGTTCCTTCTGGTGAGACCCTGCATACTGATATTCAGACATAAAGATAAATCAGTGCTGCGCTGTTGGGTTTTCAACAATTTACCTCTCTGTGATTACAGGTTAATTTCGAGGATGAAGCCCGCATTAAATTCCTCAGACTTTTAGGTTTCAGCAAAGATGAATTGGAGAGAAAGGTGATCTATGTGATTACAACTGCAAAGCATATACTTGTCAATCATGCTGTGCCTTTGATATAAAAAATGTTGATTTTATTCAGATTTCAAAATGCCTTGGAAAGAATTTTCAACCCAACGGACATGGAGTAGACGCCAAAGATCTAGCAGAAAAGATGCAGCGACTTTCCACTGAGGTCAGCAAGTGTGCTCACAAAAAGTCACTTCTTAAGTTTTATACTTAATTAATTGTCGCACCTGTTAATTGTGAAATGTTCTTAAATTACAACTCCAGAGATCTGATGAATCAGCTGCTGTAGGTGATGAGAGAACATCAGGGTCTGTTTCACCAGCAGACTTCTTTAGTCAGACTCCAAAGGAAAACTCAAACTTCCAGATCCCTGTATCATGTGGTAAAACAGTCTTCCTCATTTATTATGTGATTTATAATTACACATATTAGCTCTGGTAATATATTTGATACCTTGTATTTTCTACACTTCGGTTGCTTTGTAGATACTGATGGGTTGATAAGCCAAGCACTCCTGGTTGGCAACTTTGAGGGAGCAGTCGACCTTTGTCTGAATGACGGTCGCTACGCTGAAGCCATCCTCCTGTCCATCAGCGGGGGAGAAGAGCTGCTCAAGAAAACTCAGCAAAAATACCTGAGCAAGCAAAAGAACAACATCTCAATGGTGATCCATCAATCATTTTTTTCTGTTAAAAATAACGGCTCAAAGAATGTGTTTATTTGTTAAGTTAATGTAGTTTGTCCTCTACTCTAGCTTATATCATCAGTGGTCACCCAAAACTGGAGAGACATAGTGCAAAGTTGTGAATTGGACAACTGGAAGGAGGCTCTTGCTGCTCTCCTAACCTACGCAAACCCTGAAGACTTTGCCCGTCTCTGCGGTGAGTTTGCTTACATTGAACACGCTGCAACTTGCCTCACCGTGCCCTTTCTGCAGTACTTGTTCTACCCGTTCCACCCTCTCTACTCCTGATAGATACACTGGGAGGACGGTTGGAGCACGAGGGGACAGAGAAGCGCTGCCTGCAGGCCTGCTTGTGTTACATCTGCTCTGGCAATGTTGAGAAGCTGGTGGAGTGTTGGGCCTTGCATAGAGACTGCTCCTCCCCTCTTGGTTTAGAGGTTTGTTCAAGGCTTGACTGATAAAGCAAATTTAGTTTAAGCTACATTTGTCTAGAGTCAAATCTGTCAGAGAAGATACAAGTTATTACACTAGGAAAAAAGTATCTCATCATTTCTATTTCATTGTACAAAGCCTAAAGTGCATGTCAGAGGGATCCGTCCTGTTAAATAAATAAAGAATTGTTGTTTTTTTCCATCATAAAAAAACTATTATGGGGTAATTAAAACTGTTATAGCAATTTGAGAAGAACTTGTCATATATTTTTTATGGCATTTGGCACAAAGGTGAGAGAAGTGTTGAATGTCACAATGTCATATGCTGTGTATTATTCTGCAGGATCTGGTTGAGAAAGTAATGATGTTGCGCAAGTCAATCGAACGCCTGCGCAATAGTGAGGTTGCAGTTCAGAGCCCCATCCTGGCTGAGAAGCTAACCTGCTATGCAGGCATACTTGCTGCAGAGGGCAGTCTGTCCACTGCTATGACCTACTTGCCTGAGAACTCAGACCAAGTGAGTGACCCAGCGTCCTCTTGCAAAACCCCAAATACATAGTTTTCCTTAATGAGTAACATTTGTGTGACTTTTCTCTGCAGTCTGGGATTATGATGCTGAGAAATAGACTGTTTCATGCTCAGGGAGAGGCTGCAGTTGGACAGCAGCCTCCAAATTCCTTCAACAGAGTTGGTGTGTCGACAGCCAAGTCTGTTGCTCAGACTCCTGTACCAAAAGCACAAGTAATGGTATAAATGTATTATTTGTATACTATGCAAGATTTTTCTCCGATTTGGTTTTAAATTACAAGATGTTTGTTGTTATTTCTTGTTTTTTAATATTTTGTTGTTGTTTTTTTTACTTGCGATCTTAGAGCCAATACCAACCCACTGCCCCCGCCCAGTTAGCTTCACAATCGCAGCCTCCTATACCATCTATTTTCACCCCAAAAGCTCCTCCAACCAACACTGGGCCTGGTTTGCCGCCCTCTTCTCATGTACTGCCGCCCTCTGCAGCTCGTCCTGCCATGGGGCCCTCCTTCCCACAACATCATCCTCCAGCTCCAGGTTTGCCTATTTGTACTGCAACTAGAAATTAATTAAAATGTTTGTTGATGTAATTCTACTAACTCCTGTCTTTTCTCAGGTTTCCTTCCTCATCAGCCATTCCAGCCACATCCTATGTCCATGGGCGGACCCTCTGCTTTCCCTCCTCCAGGTCCTTCTATGCCAGCTGCTAGCTTATCAGGTCCTCCACTACCACCTCCATCATCAGCTTCTGGTGGTCTTCCCCCCATGCCCAGCCCCGGGGTGCCACCAACACTCTTCATGCCATCAACCTCCTTATCTTCAAGCTTCATGCCGCCCAGCTCCCAGCCAGGAGCCCCAGTCCCCTTGTACCCTGGCGTTGCTCGCAACCAGGGACCTGCTCCCCCCATGGCACCAGGTCCCTATGCTCCTCTGGGATCAGGGTATCCACAAGGAGGCCCCGGAGCCCCTGCTGTTCCTCCTCCTCCTACAGGTACACATGATGTTGATCACCTTCTAATCAAGAGATATTACCATAATGTCAGATTTACAATTATAACGCAATGCAGTTATTAGCAGGATTTTGTTGCTAATGGTGGATTTAGCTGTGATTATTTATTTGACTTGCAGGATATTTTCCCTGGCTGAATTCCCAGTGTGACCATGAAGGTGACAGGGACAGGGTTGGACATATAATCAAAGTGTATTAAAACATGCAATTAAAAAGAGTTAGTGTCATAGCAACACATTATAACATTGCATTGAATTACACTATTTATATAGGATCTCTTTTTCTTTCTTGTCATTTGGTGTGTTTGGTGTTGTTCACTTGTGTTCAGCAGGAACAAAGCATTTTACACTTGCAGTTTAAACATAAACATATATTAGATGCATATGACCATTCAGCATTGTTGCTGGAGACTGACCACGAGAATGCTGCTTGAACACTTTTTGAACAGCAGTATTTGCTGATTTGTTTTTGCATAAACTGCTAAAGCCAGTAGACTAATGTGAACAGTGCCGCTCAAAATGCTTTGCCCTCTTGACTAAACTTGGCTCAAAAAGATTGTGTTGACAATGTGGGCAATCTTTGGCTGCATTGGCATGAACACATGAAAAAAAAAGTGCTACTAGTTACTCACCTATTCCTACTCGTCTTCTGATTCAGGACCTCAGGAAGGCTGGAATGACCCACCAGCAGTCAGAGGTGGACCCAGGAAGAAGAAGGTATTCCCACATGGGCTTGAATTCAATTGTCCAGCTCCTGTAACACAAGAAAAACAAATTAGAATAATATTCTTGCTTAACTTAACAACTGTTGTTGTTGCTAGTTATTGTGACAACAAACCCCCGAGTAACCACCAGTTTTTACCGTTTACCCTCTGCTAACTGAAGATCCAGAAGTGCAGTTCAATCATTTATGTCGTCATTCATTTTGAAAGCTCCACTATTTAATGTTTCATTGTCAACAGTGTATTCAACTATCACATACGATTTAAAATGGGTTGTGTGCATTAACAAATCCACAGAGAAATATCCTCCTGCTCTTGCCAACCTAATTTCCAGCCAGTATGTTATGTTGATAACTCGCCAACTAGTCGTTAAGATGTGGACTTCCTCTGCCCCGAATTACCTTTTAATTAATGTCAACCTTAAGCATCTGAGCGCAGTGTATTATAACGTGCCTCACCAACTGTCAATATATTACTAATGTTTATATACAGATGCCAGACAACTATACTCCACCGGCCCCCATCACGGCCCCCGTGATGGGCTTCTCTGGGGACACACCTCAGCCTCACAACCACACTCAAGTCCCACCCGGAGCCCCACAGGAGCCCAGCGTGCAGGTCAGTGTGTAATGAGGTGCCGCTCTTTGAATTCTCACAGCAAACACCTTTTTAATTGTGTCTTTATTTTTTGCTCAGCTCCTCCAGCAGCTGCCGGCAGAGAGAGTGGAGCAGAAAGAAATCCCCGCTGAACACATGGTCCTCAAAACCACCTTTGACAGCCTGGTGCAGCGCTGCCAGTTTGCAGCAGGAGACCCCGTAAGTCTTGCAGCACGTTTGTGGTAGTGTTTTGCTCCTCTTACTGTTAAATTTTTTGTCATTTTGAAGAAATATGAAAATAAAAAAGAACATGTTTTTATTTCAGCAAACGAAAAGGAAACTGGACGACGCAGCCAAACGTTTGGGATACCTTTATGACAAGCTGAGGGAGCAGTCGGTAAGAAATTACACACACACACACACACACTAGTCTATACAGGTATAGGAAAATATTGTGTTTAGTATAATTATTTTAAAGGAATGTTACCCTTCAAGTTTAAGAGAAAGGCTGGCAATTCAATGAGCAAGTGATATATTTGTTTACCTGATCCAAACCAAATTGTACTTGTTAGTGTCATTTCTTGAGAAATGCTCAAAAGCAACAGAAAATACAATCTCACAGTGTTAAAGGAAGTGGAAAAACACCCAACTACAAAGCCCTGGGGTCCTGAACCTGCTGCTCCTAATTGGAAGGCAGCTGTTATTAGTATAATGCATCACACCTATGTTAAGTTCACCTGCTTTTTTCTTGGCAGACATTTTGTGATTTGTTTAAAGTCAAGACAGACTGATTCAATAGCAACATTGTGCTAGTGAAACTAGCTGTTTTGAGTATTGAAAAACTTACAAAACCTAATCATTCAGCTCTAAGACTCACACATTCCCTCAGCCAGGTCTGATAGTATTGCTTGACAAAGCTTGTTTTCAGATAAATGACACATCACAAGACCCAACAGAGGTAGAATATTGACATCAACAAGAAAAACCACCAACACTTAAAAACTGCAGCTTTAAATCGCGGATGTGCCTCAATTAGCACTCAAATTTTGAAAGATCACTGAGACATGCTGTTTAAAAGCTTGTTATGTTACAATTGGCCATTAAACGTTCATTATCTCCCGCTGATCTCTCAGCTCTCTCACAACATCCTGAACGGGCTCCACGAGATCAGCCGTTGCGTGGCGAGCCAGAACTACCAGCACGGCCTGGAGGTCCACACCCAGGTGGTCAGCAGCAGCAACTTTAGCGAGATCTCTGCCTTCATGCCCATCCTCAAAGTGGTCATGACCATCGCCAACAAGCTGGGAGTCTAACCCCAGGGAACTTCAGCAACCAGATTTCAGTGTTATCATATTGTTATATATGTATTTATTTCTTTTTGACCTGATGACGTGCTTAACTACCAATAATAATACTGATATTGATCTTCACTCCATACATGTTCCTTCCTGGAGGACTTGTCTGATTGGGGCAGTACGGTGGATCTTTTTTTTTTTGTAGTAATAAATGTTGCTGTGGTCATTTTACAAAAAGATGAATGTATGCTGAAAGTGGTGATTCTGTTTGAATTCCAAATTGATGTAACATACAAAGCAGGTGGTGTGAAGTTTGAATCAAGGTGGCATTTGTACATTTAGATTAACATAGTGCTTTACATACCACTGCTGTTTTTTTCCATCTCACGTCATCAGCAGTTGAAAACGTATGGGATTTGAATACATGCGTTGCTGCAGCTACAAAAACACAAAATCAGGCACAAGGGGGACTCACATTTGAGTTGTGGTTATGAACCATCTGTTGGTGTAGTTTGTGTGTGTGTGGGGAGAGAAAAAAAAGTATCTTTGAATGAACAAGCATCAAAAGCATTAAAAAAAACACGCTGTAACATAAGTACTGATTGTTCTCTTCACCTGCTGTTACAGATTGTGTCCAGTTTATTGTGCCATGAGGTCAGAGCAAAGCATTTCAGCAACGATTTCACTCAAAGGTTATCATGTTTTTTTTTCCTTTTTCTCATTGAATATTAAATTAGTCCTATTAGCGCGTTGATTACTGACAGTTTGTGTGAATGAATGGCCGTTAATGACTTTACTCCTTTCAATGCTGACTTGCTCCTGTGTGCATGTTCTCCTTGTGAACTTGTTCACTCACATGACGGTTGACAAGAAATATTTATTTGCTGTATTATGTCGGAAAATGAATTAACATCCTCACGTCTCCCGTGTGTTAAAGATGCTTTTCCTATCACGCTTCATCTTTTGTAACTCTGAATGATTTTTAAATAAATCATACTTGTCAAGATTATGACACACAATTGAAATGAACTGTTAAATGAGCTGAGTGCTTTGAGGTGTGTAGCTGGACATAAAAGCTGGACAGTTTGGTGTATCATGGCAGCAGAAGGCAGGAAAGTGCCTCGGTGTGCTCATTTTGGTTGCACAGATATTTATACAATCCACGTTGCTTACTTTACTCATTTCGGTATCTTTTTTTCAAATAAAATTCCTCTTCTAAGGGCTTGTGCTCTGATTCATTTCTTCAGACATATTGATGAACCTGGATCATGGTCATTCGATCACCAGCCTCTGATAACACAACATTCTGGATGTTCTATCAATTTGTAAATAATATATTTGAATTGAACCAAATATTAAATGACTAGAATGAGTTCTTATTTCAGGGCAAATGCTTATTTACTACCCTGACTTTCATTAATTAAACAATCATCGTTAATGTTACTAATAACAGCTCACAAAATATATGCTGTGGAAGAAGGACTATGAGCCAAATGTTGTGTATGAACACATGGTTTTGTTATGATCAGGTAACTAAATTAATTTCTCGTTCATTAATTAGTTAATTTTATTTTGACTGAGTACTCATACTTCATACCCAGGGAGTATAACGTGTACAATAATCTCATAAACAAGCATATTATTAAATTGTACAAAAACACATGAAAGTTAGTACTAAATTAAATGCTTCAAACTCTATTTACTACTAAGTGTTTTTAAAATCTTAGATTTATAAAAATGATGCAATGCTTACACAGGATTGCATCATAATTACATATACGTATACTCTAAATGTGTGTGTGTATATATATATAAATATGTGTGTGTGTATACATATATATATATATATATATATATATATATATATATATATATATATATATATATATATATATATATATATATATATACATATATATATATATATAAGGTAACTACTACAACACTGTGCAACCTCTCAGTGTGTCACTTAAAATACACTCCCCATGTACTCGCTGAAGCTTTATATCGCTGGTGTAAAATTAAATACAAACTTGAACAACCACAGATACTCAAAGTGATGCTCAGTTTTCCCATTTATATTAAAGGTACGTGAATGCACCAAAGTCCGCACTTTCCCACCACGCACTGATGAAGGCATTTCTTTAAAAACAGTCACTTCACGACAGTGAGAGTTTGTAGCAGGCGCGCGCAGGTGGTTCACCTCGCGCCCCGTCATTGGTCCAGCCGGATCAGAAGTCAGGACCTCGCTGCTGATTGGCTGCGTGGAATCAGACGCTGCGAGTTACATGGGGTGAATTTTTTTTTTTTTTTAGGTTCCAGGCCGGAACAGGCTGTGTGTGAGGGACGTTTTGAACGGCAGTAACCTCAGTCATCATGTCATGCTGGGGTGACTCTGACATCCTACAACTTCAACACCACACACACACATCACACCACACCACAGAGGCAGCAGGAGCCTGAGTCATGCACACGCCCTGTTCTGAGTTACTGGGTCACTGAGTTGCCTCAGTATTTAATAAAGCTGCAATTCGATGACTGTCTGTTACATGCCAGCTATGTGGTTTATGGAGCTCTCTATCTGTAAAGTGATCATCCTGCCAGAAATGTAGCACAACACACTCTGTGGAGAGCAGAGACTTCCTGCTGTGAACCACCCCAACATTTGAGGGACTGACACCTAGGCCAATGTGTCACATGTGTCACCATATTTGAAAAATAGATGTAGACTTCTTTTCTACATCGACCGCTTTATCATCCACACGGCCACATGAAGAGATAAACAACCATTCATTCTCACTCACACTCATGGTCAATTTAGTGCCTAATCCATGCAACCTCCATGCAGAAAGGCCCTTGTTCCGACCGGGGTCACAAACCCGAGTCTTCTTGCCACCAGGAGGCAACTCTGCTAATTGCAGAAATAACTTTCTTTTAAAACTCTAGAAGTCTACTTTCCACTTGTGGTTTATAAAGTCAGTAAACATTTTCCTGAAGAGTTACTAGTGTTCATCATGATTTTGTGGATTATGATCCCGTTCAGAGGAAAAGAGACAGTAAAGCATGACACGTGTGAGTGGACACCAGTGTGATTGACAGCTGGTGCTGTCCAGTAGCAGCCTGCTTCCTTGTGGTTCCTCTCAACTTGTCAAATGGTGAATGGTGAAGGTTAACTGTATAATTCACTTCCAAAACTTTTCATAGTGCTTTTAATTTCAGTCATACTTCATCTTTTTGCAGTCCTCTCACTTTTCTACATTGCTATTGCCTCCGTCTGTCTTGACCCAAAATGAATCACTTCCTTTGTGCAGCACAGGAATGTCACCAGGCATACTAAGAAACGCAGAGAATAGCGTGAAGCTGGTCGGCCTCATCAGCATTGTGTGAAACTAATTTGAAAGTAACAGATATTTGTTTCGATTTAAAAGTGACACAACTACAGTTTTAAAATAAGCAATTTAGACAAGGGCCTTGCTGCTTTATTTGTTTGATTAACAAAGCCACGAAATGACATCAAAACATTTGTGACAAATAAGTTGTATGTTTTCTTTTATAAAACAAATACAGAAAATGACAGATGGCTGATGTTGTTTTGCTTATCCAGCAAGAAGTCGTCAATCTCTGAACCAAAACACAGACCGACACCATGAGTCAGAACAACAGCGTACTGTTGACACCTTGCAGCCAACACAGAACCACCACTTCCCCTCATTCTGCCCCAGTTGTGTCAGTCAGGGGAGATTTGTCTTTTTGACAAACTGAAGAAATAAGCCCCTCACTTTCCCAAATCTACCACGTCACGCTTATTTTCTCCAATTTGAGGAAATGAAGGATGTCTCTAATCTGGACAGGGCGTTGCTGTTGATTCCAGCCCAATATTTTGAGCCAAACGCTTATGAAACAGATGAAGGGGAAGAGCTCTGCACGCGTGAACCTGAAGCATAAACCATCAAAGAGGAAGGAGTATACTACGACGGCCACCATAGTTGGCCGAAGCGTCTCAGAAATGGAGAAGTCCTGTTTTCTGCAGTCTCACCATTAGATATCACTACTTCTTACACAATGGCCCCGTAAATAACCATGGAACAGAGAATGAGTTCATATGACACATAACAATGCATTGCATCAGGCTCCTGGCTCTGCACAGCTCCAACAGCCTGAGGTGGTCAGCAAACACCTCGGCAACCGTCGAGAAGGCTCAGCAATGGCGCTGCTACTTTATTAGGTCATGAAAGAGAGCTGGCCTGAGTGCAAGAGGCCCAAGACTCAGGCCAGCTCTCCACCACGCCAGTGTGCTCACCGTTCAGTATGGAAACAGCACTCTAAATGAAAGAAAGGAAGGCCCTCCAGTGGATAATTACATCTCAACAGAGGATTCCATAGACACTCTGTATACGCAGGCTGCCCTCACAAGACACCGCCACACTCTCTGTGGACGTGACGGGACACTAAACCAGAGACTTCCTCTTCCCATAAGCATCAGAACCAACAGAAAGAGGTTTCACAACAGTTTAACCACAAACAGCTGACGTGAAAGACACACCAGATACTGGACGTCAACACACAGAGCACTTTACACCGGTAACTCTCATAAACCCATGATAAGAACAATTTACTGTGGTTGCGCTTTTATTATGCACATGTACCTTTTGTTTTCAACCATGTGCTCCGATGCACTTGTACAAGAGTAAATGGCATAAAAAGAGCATAAACTGGGACTAAAACTCAAATGCAAGACTAAGTCTAGACAGGTTAATATGTGCCCAGTCTCCCGAGGGGCATTTTGAGTTATTTAGCGGTTCTGAAAGTGTAGTTTCTATGCTTTCCAACGATGTCTAACACATGGAAATCTAAAAATATTTGAAGATGTGGCCATTTGAATGTACAAATGTATGTGGCGCTTCATGTTCAGCAGAACCTGGATCCTCTGTCTGACACAAACAGCTCTACTTCCATTATAAGCACAGTGCAGATGTTAGGTATGTGTTACACTTGTGCTGTGATTATAGATATAGATGTCCAGCAGTGGAGCGCCTTCTGTGCAGTATACAGTAATGTAAAGAAGAGTAAAGAGCAAAAAAAAGAGCAACCACAGTTTGATTTGAATAACGAGTGTATTGAAAATATCATGAACTTTATTTCAGAATAGAACAGTTTAGCTTTAAAATGATCATTCACACTGACAACTCCTGGATCCTCATCTTCATCACAAAAACGTTGACTGGTCATCAGGAAAAGGTTGGACGTTCTGGGCTGTGGGAGTTTGTTTCTGACGGGTTTGGTTTGATTTTGATCCTCTAACATTCCTCATGACAACACCTTTGGGTTTTCCAAAGTTTTTTCCCCCACTATGAGATGCTGTGAATATGATCCATTAGGATATTTTACTAGTTAAATCTCACATTTAAACATCTGCACTATTTGCATTTATAGTACCGATTGCCTAAAATGTTCTGCCTGGTGCTTCCGCCTGTAAACATAGACCTCAGTCAGGCTGATTTTTGTAGAACTTGGGCTGTTTTGTCTGAACTGATTGACACAGAAGATCAGGAATGAGCGAGTTATAAGGCATTGGGTTGTATCCTGACTCAAAAATTAATAATCAAGTGCTTCAATTTGATTGGATTTCTTTAAGACGGTCTGTCAAATCTTGAAAAAGCAGAACCTGGATCAGGTTCCATATTTCTTTTAGTCAATACCAAAAACAAAAAGAAATAAATACATAAATAAAAAAAAAAAACAATCCAAGCATTCTCTGCAAACCAGAAGTAAACACAAACATCGATGCACCTGAAACCTTGCATCACATCGAAGGGAAACCAGACCCCCCGGCCCATCTTGAGAAATCACCACGGCAACAATTCCAATGCTCCAAAAGCAATGCAGCTCCACTGTACGTTACAAAAATAGACGCAGATCTGCCATTAGAGTCACCGACTAAAGGACACCTCACTAGAACACCGACTACAGTATATCATCATGCATGGGTGGTATGTTGTTGGGAAACGCCAGAACTGTCACGTGGCGCGCGGCTGCACCGTCGACCAACGAGACCTCTGCTGCACGCGTTTGAGAACAAACATAGGGACACATAGCGTGTTTCTAGGAATAAAAATAAACATTACCGTAATGATGAGAGAAGAAGCGATATGGATTTAGAGTGCTGAGATGGTCATACATTTGCTGGCGACAGGTGCTGTGAGAAATTCATCACATCACACTCAAAAAAAGTTGATTTATCTTTTACTGTTAGTGTTGAATGGCAGTTTTTGTTTAGTGATAACTTAACCTAAGGGCTAACGTGTCCCTTATGTTGTCCATTATGTCCTGTTTTCCACGAGAGACAACCAGGCTGCATGACTCGGTGAACGTGGTTGGTCTAGGTTCCCTTACTCTTCCACCACGTGCCATATTTCATATTCCATAAACTCCAGCTACATCATCAAACTCTGTTTTTTCCGTTCGCAGATCCTACAGCGCTCAAACACTTCAGAACCGTAAAAACCTGCTGTAAATTGCAAAAAAAGAGGCAACAGCCTCCAATCAGCGCCTCATCCCCATCAGTTAAACCACTGTTACTCTGTTTTTTTGTTTTTTTTTTAGTTCTCCACTATTCGATTAATAATTGAGTAATACTTACATAAAAATTGATTGGCTACATGACTGGTCTTGCATGAAGAAATGCACACCAAAGTGGCAAAACAACAGAGAATGAAGTTGACCTTTAAGATGTAAAACTATATGAAATCTGAAGCATCTTTGCGAGACCTTGGCCTGACTGAACAATAGAAACTGGAGGCCAAGAGCTCTGCAAAATGTTTCTTCTTCTTTTTTTCTTTTTTTTTTACTCTTTTTTTTTTTTAAATATCCATCTTGAACAATTTGTTTAGTTACAGCTACGAAAACCACAAAAAACAAGCAAAAATGTGGTCAAGGCCCTCATGAAGCTGACTGTCATCCCGAGGATGAGAAATGTATAGCTGTCAAAGACTGTGAAGCTTCTTCTTCTTTTCTGTTGTTTTTCGTCTTGAAGCTAACCGCACCTCGCCAATCTTAGCCACTCCTGTGACTCCCGTCTCCTGTGCGCTGTATTCGGGCCAGCACCAGCTCGCGGGACACTCGCTTGCAGTCCTTGGCCAGGCCCAAGAGGCACATGAAGTCGATGAAGCAAGTGGTGAGGTTCATCTTGCAGCCAAACTCACTTGTTGAATAGTCATAGGGGAACGTGTGGTGGTAGTTGTGAAACCCTTCACCTGTGAAGAAGAGGACACACAACACAGCTCATCAGACATGTCACAACAACCACGATGAACACTTTAGCGACTGTAAGGAGGGATCCTCACAGCTCATGCTGAATCAAATTCACCAAAAGAAACTCCTTGCTCTTGCTATTTATCTGGCAAAGCTCGACACAGCGGGAACAGAAGGTTCTCTGCACTGAAACACACTGTAACAAAAGAGCGAGTTTGATGACGTCTGGAAGCAGTGTGGGGATCAGGGGAATAGTCTTGTTTGCTTCCTCTGTGTGTTTGTGCTTCACAGGGAGAGGTCCACAAACGGCACAGAGGCGTCATGATCCATTAGTGACTGACATTCTAATGCACACAATAAAATGTCAGACGACGTTTGGCCACCGTTTTCTATTGTCGCAAATACTCGACGGTTAAACGAGAAGAATTATCAAAACACCCATTGACTGGTATGTATGAGAAAATAAACAGAAAAATAAAACTCCTGAGACGTTCACAGATTTGTTGTGAAGTGTTAAGATACTCTACACGGACACTGAGTGATTTACCAGTGTTGTTGACAGCTTATTTGACATAAAATCACAGGAGTCAAATGATGGAAGTAAGCTCTCTTCATTTTGTTGAGATGTTGGAAATCATTCATCTCGTGCTTTTCGTTTTAATGTGTCTAAATAAATGCATGAATTCAGTCCTGCAAAACATAATGGGGTTTTGTCACTAAGTGCAATTACAGTGACAAATTGTGCACAATTAATCTTTGTACCATGTTCATATATTCTTAGAGAGGATTCCAAAAATGAACATGTACATGAATCAGAATTCACTGCTGCATTATTCATTGGACCGTGCTGTACTTTCTGTCTCAAAACGTTCAATTTCTTTTCTTCTGCTGCAGTTCAGCGCACTTTAAACTTTCATAGGTCGTTCATACCTATAGCGCTGAACGTGACAAACTTGTTTTCCCTCGGGTTGATGTTCTTGTCATAGGGCTTGTTTCCCCACATGTGTGCGGCGCTGTTCACGAGCCAGGTGGCGTTCAGGACCAGGGTGTACCTCAGCAGGGCCGGGATGTAGTAGGCCACCCACAGAGACTCCCCCCACAGGTACCAAGGCACAAACATGGGGATTAAAAAGCACATGAGCAGCACTGACGGCTTGTAATACCTGTCCAGGAGTGGAGAGAAGAGAGAGAATACAGAGAGGGATTGAATGTTTGCTCAGTGCAACGTAAACATCAGTCACACATGATATTGTTTACCCTCACACTTGACAACGCAGTTTCACCGAGGAAAGCCAGTGTTTAATCTCTATCTACATGTCTGAGGTGTTCTCCTTGTTAAACCAGAATGACAAATACAACTCTGCATCAGTGTCGGGAAAATGACAGCAGGTCAAGTTCATTGCTCTCACTTGTATTTGCTAAACTACTGTCTAAAGCAGTGTCTCCTAAACTTTCTATAAAAGGATCTACATTTTAAAGATGGCAATCTATCTTGACAAAAGCAAATTTCCCTGCCACCCATCTGTGTTTGGGAATCCGTCGTCTGAACTACCTGATAAAGAAGTAAAATGCATTTTCTTTAGCCATTTGACACGTGGAAAAACATCCCATCATTAACCAATATCAACAGTTTCACCACCAGCATCATGGATAAGACTGATGATTATTATGACAATGCATATGATTGTTATAGTGCCATATTAACCACAAACTAATGCAAATAATCTTGTATAGCGCTAATAATAAGTCACTTAAAAAAGAGAGTTTAAAAAGTACTTTTCATTATAGGAAATCAAATATAATTTCAGAGATGAATTGTTTTGTTGTACATGTTCAAAAGATGTCTTTGTACTGCTGCCTTTGAGGGAAAAGTTAAAGTATTTTAATGTGTACACACAGTGTATGTAAGTGTGTCTATGATAAGTGTGTATGTATTGTTTTTCTTCCCTTTTCTTCTTCGGAAGGCAGAAGTAGTTTTGGAGAATTATGTAATCACTGCTGTGAGTAAACGTTAAATCTTGTCTATGCCGTTTGCATTTGTGTAACTGAATAAACTCAAGCAGGTGCTACCGCTATTAGGACTTACTTCCTCTGAAACATCACAACTTTGTCGGCCAACAGGTCGCTGAGCTCCAGCTTGCGTCCTTTGTCAATGACGTCGGGGTGTTTGCGCACGAGGAGCCAGCCAATGTGAGAGAAGAAGAAGCCGCGGACGGCGTTGTGGGGGTCCGCGTCCGTCTCTGAATATTTGTGGTGAACCCTGTGGTCCCGAGCCCATTCAAAGATATCATTCTGTGGGTGGAAGTTAAGATGGAGATGACATACAGTAACAATGTAGACACAGCAGTGTATTTGACTGCGCTCGTGTGACGGTGCAGTGTTCCATTTTCATGTACCTGAAAAGCCATGGAGTTCGCAACACCAAGGAAAATCCTTAGAGGCATCGAGGCCTTGTACGATCTGTGGCTCCAAAGGCGATGAGCTCCCGCAGTGACTCCTAAAGCACTTATCAAAAAACAAAGTACGGCTGTGGGAGAAGAAATGCATCAACAAATTAGTTTGACCACAAGCTGCTGCCATAACAAGCACCGCATCACAGTGACGTCTTTGTATCAGACATTTTCTGCGCGCCTCATTGTCAGTGTTACGACTCGGGGAGGGCAAACCCTCAACAAGTGTCACTCTGTCACAATATTGATCTGAAAAAGCAGAAGTAATAATATAATGAATGCCAGTTTGAGTTTTGTTCATAACACTGTGGATTAAAGCTCTGAACAACACAAACAAATGCATCACACCAGCCCCGCTGTGTTTAAAATCCACCTGTGACTGATCTGCTCAGCTTGTTTCTGATTGGAAACAGCAGTATTAACTGGATGTACAAGACCATCCATTGCTTGTGTGTGTGATATCCACTTGTCCTTACTTCTGTGGGACTCCGCATTTCCCCTGTAAGGCTGAAACTGCTGGTGACTTGCATTATCATTTCTATTTCTCACAGTAATTGATTTTCCATTGATTGTTTTTATATTCTTTTGGAGCAAGAACATATTGTAAAGGTAGATAATTGTTTTCCTTTTGTTTCATTAGATCATTTTCCTCCACTGTGAGCACCCGAGCAGACTTCACTTCATTTAAATTCCCGCCTCATACTGCAACAACACTTCGTAGCCCAACAACTTGGCAGAATGGTGGGGCAGACAAATGAGAGGAGAATTGGTTCGACAACTGAAATGAAAGACATTGCAGTTTGATTCTGATCATGTTTAAAATGGAACTTCTTTTCATCCTCATGATTTATTTCCACGATCCAGGAAGTTGGGGGTGTAACACTCTACATTACAGAACAGTAACAACATGTTAAATGGTATGACAATCATGTTGTAATAGGGAGGTAATACTACAGTAGTATCATCTCATTTATAATGCAATTTCCAGCTTAGTATTAGGAAGGAGACAATACAGTAATAACATGTTATTTCCATAGTCATAATCAAGTTTTTAGCTTGGTAATAATAACAACTATATGCTCAGTGTAATACCTTTACATGAAAAGGTTTGTGAATCAGAATTGAAGTAAATATGACATTTGTCCTCCCTTATGTCCAACACATATTTTCCACTGTTATTACCAAGCTTTACAAAAAATATAAGCATAGTATTTAAGATATTGTTGCTGCACTGTAATGCCAAGTGTTATCAGTGTCACCGAGTGGGTTCTAGATAAACAGCAAATCTAGCAGAAGCTCATCAACACCGCATACTTAAATATTTATGATTCATGTAATCCCGAGTCATATCATCATGGCATGTTTGCCCCCAACATTGTGCAGCCATAACACAAATAAAAACTGCAAGATCTTCCAGAACAATCACTATTAGGTCTTCTGCCTAAAATCACAGGCACTTCACAGTGTGCAGCTTTGAGCCTCACTGGAACAATTCCTCGATTGATCAGTTATTAATCGATTACTAAATCCATTGTCAACTATTTTGATAATTAATCGTTAGATTGTTTGAGTGTTTTTTCCCAGTATTAAAATGTGAATAAATAAATAATCATTAAAACTGAATCATTTTTGGTTCGTGGACAAAACAAGACACTTCAGAACATTATCATTTACAGGTTTGAGAAACACTGATCGACCTTTTTTTTTTTTTTACATATTCTGACATTATATGGACCAGATTAATCGATTGTGTAAACGGCCCTAATTAAATCTCTTAATGATGCAGTCACTGGCCTGTATCCTCGTCATCTACAGCAAACTATCGAAGCAATCATATTTTTAACACGCATGTAACACTTTTTAAAATCTAAAATACATGTTTAAAAAAAGCATCCACACCCAGACTGTGTATGAATGATGTAACAGGTCCATACTGTATATGTAAGTGTGCTTTACTCACACCAGAGCAAGGTCAGAGGAGATGCTGAGGGGATGAGGCAGACGCCGTACAGGGCACCCAAATGCAACAGAGTCATCAGGACAACATTTCTCCACACGATTTCGGTGGCCGGTTTGGGGCCCTCCTTCTCTCTGTACGTGTGGTCGAACGTGTCTTCTCTGGTGGCCTCAGAGGGAAGAGACAGCGGGGACAGCGGTTCGGGAGGAGGAACACTGCCGTTGCTGGACTTGTGCTGCTGCTGCTTCTTCTCCAACGCCTCCGTCTCCGTCATTGTGTGTCTGTGGTCCGGACGATGCTCTGGTTGGCAAACAAAAACAACAACCACAAAATCAGCCGCGATGTCGGTCTCTCCTCCCTCACACGGCGAATACGTTAATCTTTTTTTTTTGTTGCTAGCACGTCAACTAGCTTTTCAGAAGCTGTATGGACATGTAAAAAAAAAGAAAAAAAAAGATGCCGACTACGACACACTCCGCACATTTGTTCGTTTGAAGGTCTTACAGCTGGAGAAAGATAAACACACAGTTAAAAAGACGAATAAAGCAGCTCACCGAGGACAAGGCAGGCAAGTAGAGGAGGTGGTCCACCTGTGAAGAGAAAGCCGCCGCTGGAGCCAGAAGTGAACAGTCGCCGAGAGAAAAGAGGGGGAGAGAGAGAGAGAGAGAGAGAGCGGTACAGTCAGTCAGTTCTGACTGCAGGGAACGCATCAATGGGAGCAGGAGCCTGAGGTGCGACTGGCCAATCAGCGAGCAGCTCGCGCCTCGAACTCGGCCTCTGATTGGCTGCTTGTTTATCTGCTGTTCACCTTTTATTCATTCTGCTGCCAGATGTATATTTACCTCCCTGAGAGCAGCTGCTGCTGTCTAGACATGTATTCAACCGAATACACTAGTAATAATAATAATAGTCGTAATAATGAAAACTGTGTTTCCTTTCACGCGTGGATTCAAACAGCAACATGAGCAGAGGAGGAGGATGAAGAGGAGGGGTGTAAAATGTAATGATGAAGCCAGATAATTATGTGGTATATTTAAGGGAGGGGGGTTCTCTCCTCTCCCGCCCACAGAGGAAATACAGGGATACTTGCTCTGTCACGTCAACCTCATCCTCAATCTCAACCACCCAAAAAATTATCTTCCAGGAATGATGATGGGATTATATAACATGCTGTAACAGCATATGCAAACCTTTCATCACCCATGGGTGTCTATAAGTCGACACACTTAGTCTACAACCTTTGTTATATTTGGAAATTCATAAAATAATCAGAAAAATAATAATAATAGCTTTCAGAAATATTGCCTTGATGATGTCAACAGAGGAGAATGACCAGATTAGTTGGAAATGATAAAACAGCATGAATTTGCCACAATTTGTATCTCAAATAACCTTGTTACAATCAAGGTTTGCAGAAAACCTTAAAGCAACAGAAGACTGTGTGATTAATTCCTTTTAACTTGCCCAGCTTCATGTTGAATGCGGGTTCTGCGTCACCCTGTCCTGTCCTCAATAGAGCCATTGATAATGTTATCAGTAACACCTGTCAAAGTGGTTGTAACTGTGTTTAAAAAAAAGGGTCTGTGGCAGCCAGTGGAGCATGACACGCTGACGAAGCACAAACTTTTGGATGAACCTCCACGTGAGCTCCCTCACACAGTACAAGTGAAACTCAGTGGGACGATCTTAAACATGCAGTGTGTGCACAATCTTAAAAATATCCCAGGGAATGGGCAGAAAGTGTCCAAATCAAGGAGAGGAAGAGGCTTTGCCTACTTACAAGCTGTGATGTGTGACACAGAGGGAGATTTTACAACTTCACAAAGTGCTCTAATGGTTGAACATGTGCTAGTAACTGTAACACTATTGCCATTTGATGAAATGTACAGTGTTTTTGCCTCAAAAGTGTATAATTGTAGTGGGTACATCAAAATGTCACAGGAATCTTATTATAGGTTTGTTTCATTTGAAATTTTAAAAAAAGACTGTAAATACTGACTTACTGTTATATTGCTTTCTGTTCCATACTCCCTTACTGAATTGGGCTTTTGTCCATTCTGCATGGAAAATGTTGCAGAAAGACTGGAAACTAACTGAGTTAATTCTAATGAGCCTTTTTCAAATCCAAACTCAGAGTTCTGGAGGCCGACTGCACGACATGCTTTTTCTCATACTCTGCTTGTAATTTAATCTGTCTTCTGCTTGTGTTTAAACTGTGTAAATATGTAAATATGTAACTGTGTTTTGCTGCTGCCTATCTTTGGCAAGGACCCTCTTGAAAAATGGGATTTTCGTGGTTAAATAAAGGTAAAATCATAATAAAAAAAAATATATATACATATATGTAATTGTATCATATTTATGGCATGACCAAAGGCCCAAGAGAAGAAAGGGTCAGCGAGAGCCTCTGTATTAAAGTATGGTTAATATTTTATTTTAAATAACTTCAAAAAATATGCAAACTAGCTACAAACAGACACAAAAAACAAACACTCGAGGGACAAAAACTACCACAAAGGGATTCAAAATGACAATCACACTCATTTTGGTGTCTCCTTCTTTTCTGTGGTCCTGCTCCTAAGTAAGAACCCGGCGGTTTGTCCCACATGGGGACAGAGAGACAGCTAAAGTCAAACTGATGTGGGACCTGAGGAGCCAGTTGTACCAGTGCGGCGTCACCTCCATGACCTACATTTTGAAAACAGGCGCTTTGTCTCCATCTAGTGGAGAGATGAGGCGGCACAGACGACAGCAGACACTGGGTTCATGTCGCGCACACAGAGCTAACCTCTCTTCAAAACCTCCAGACAGCAGCAGCAGAAACGCTCCCACAGCGGAGGAGTTTGTGTCGCCGACTCTCACTCACTGTATCATCCACATGACGGCATCAGCAGGCGCCTGTATTTACTTCAGGTCCAGTTAGCCAACGCTGCTGCCGCTGCTGCTGCTGCTGTAGTAATGGAGGTGAACAGGGACGAGGCGGAGCGCTGCATTGACATTGCAACTGCGGCGTTAACCAACGAGCAGCCGGAGAAGGCGCAACGGTTCCTGGAGAAGGCGCAGAGACTGTTCCCAACGGAGAAGGCCAGGGGTGAGTTAAAATGGCCGTGCAGGGGGAACATGGGGCGCTTCCTGCTGCAGAGGTAAGAGTGCAGCATCAGCATCACCTGCAGCATCACCTGCATCCCGGATGAGCTGTGCTGTAGCCGAGGCTAGCTCATACTAGCTGCATGTGTGTGCACATTATAGCAGCAATGTGGTCATTTCACAAGCAGCCGAACTGCTCAGTTTGTGTGACGTCACACTGCTGTCATCTGTTTTTCTCTTAGAGATGACGAACCTACACTCAGATAAAACTACTTTACCATAACACACACACACACAGTCTGGTTTCCATCACTTCAGAGGACATTGCATTGACTTGCATTCGTTTTGTGGAAACTTACTTTGACCATAATCACCACTGACATAATCCCTACCCTGACCCTAACTTTAACCTAACCCGTACCTCAACCTTTAACCTTCACCTTCAAATGTAGTAATGTGCTTTACATAAAGTCCCCATAATGTGCCTTGTGTACACAGATTTAGGTCCCCACAACATTAGTAATACCTGCAACACACACACAGGTTTGTGTCCTTGTTTGCACACTGACATTGGCTTCCATATATTTGTACAGCCCAAACAAACGAAACTCTAATCTCTAACCCTAACACGATTCAAATCATAATCCTAAACTTAACCAGCTTCATTAGGACCAGGACTGGTCTCAATGAGGACTGCTGGTCCTGACAAGATCAGTGTTTTTGCCACTAAAGATCTTTAACGTCTTGGAGGGAGATGTATGCATAAGGGTCTCAGCTGACATAGGGCGATAGGCGGGGTACACCCTGGACAATTCGCCTTTGGTCAATTTAGAGTGTCCAATTCACCTAATCCCCATATTGCATGTTTTTGGACTGTGGGAGGAAGTCCAGAAAACCTGGAGAAACTCAACACACAAACACACACACAGGCTCAGAGAAAGGAGGAGAGAGAATCCATAAGTGAGGCAACTAAAAACAAACAATAGAAACAACTTCACACAAATGCAAATAAATACTGACAAACAGATAAATATCCAGTGCTCCAAGCTTCAGTATTAAATTCCCAAGGCTGCTTCACTTTCTAACTTAAATATTTAATGTACTAATGGAATCCGCCGGGTTAATATGACTATCATCGGAAAGAAATCATCTTTCAATTACTCCCTCCGTCCCTCTCTCTCTCAGCATTTTTGTTTTTAATGTTTGTTTTATGTTTCAGTACTGCTGGACCTGATCGCAAATAATGGATTCACACCCAGACAAGGCAGCCACTCAGAGTTCAGTGGGAGTTCGGGGCCTCGGCAGCGTCAGACCGGCACCAGTGAGGACACGAGACCTGAAGAAAAGCCCTCAGACACCTCGAAACCCTACACAGCAGATCAGCTCGATGCTGTGAGGAGGTGAGGCTGACTCACGTCAGAGGAGTTTATTTTCACCTTTTACACCCAGGTTCATGGCTGCTGAGGCACTGACTCATTCGGAATCAGATTTAAAAATATATGAACCCAAAAAAGTAGCTTATTCGCTATTCAGTTGGCAGAATGCACATTGACATCTGGCAGTGTTGTCATGTGACGAAGCACAAATACTTTGTTACTGTATTTATTTTTCTAGCAACTTTTACTCCACTACATTTCCTCTAACTATCTTTGTTACTTGTTTATACCAAATAAAATCAGAAGAAGAAGAGTTGGTAATTGAGCTTTTTGAGTTGCTTTACACTGCAGTTTTTGCCATTCACCCCACTTTCATAAACATTCACACGCTGCAACATGGGGTTAAGTGTCTTGCTCAAGGACTCATATAGACTAGCAGACTACCACAACCTTCCAGTTGAAAGACAACTCGCTGTACCACTGAACGGCTCTTCACTTAAGTACATATTATATCAGAAAATGACTTAAGCTCCTTAAGTATGGCAAATGTCATATACTTTAAGACTTTTACTTAAGTAATATTATAAAAAGTGACAAAGTCATGTTCTGGTAACATACTTGTACTTTTACTCAAGTATCCCTTTATGGTACTTTATAGAAGACTGACTACTAGTTAATATCTCATCAGCATTTCTTTACAGACACAAAGGTAAGGCACATATTTGGCTAAGAAAGAGAGTGTATAATGGCAAGAGAGAGAGAAAGCGTATTTGCTCTGCACCTTGTGCCTTTTCACTGCGGTTGTTTGATTTCCGATCAACAAGACTAAATATGTCACACAATTTCATCAAAGACAAGAGCCAGACTGTGAATTGTCAGGGTGTATAATAAACGTGTAAACATTATGTTATACAGAGAGGCAGCAACAGGCACGCATGCATCAACCCGTGTCACGGAGAGCACAAGAGAGCGTTTCTCCCCCGTATTTGAACAGAAAATGTGCAAATTCAGGGGTTTTGGCTGTTAAAATGATAAAAATGATAGGAATCGTACAGAAAACTAATTTATTGTACAGACAATAGGGCTGAGCACTTAATTGAAATTTTATCAAAGTCGCAATACATACATCCATCTTCTACCGCTTTATCCTCCACATCCTCACACCCTGGACAGTTCGCCAGTCCATCACAGCAACACATACATGGACAAACAATTATCCACTCTCACACCTATGGACAATTTAGAGTGTGCAATTTACCTAATGCCCATACTGCATGTTTTTGGACCGTGGGAGCAAACCGGAGAACCTGGAGAACAGGCAAACTCCATGCAGAAACGCGCACTTTTTTTAAAGCCAAAATGTGTGTCAATATATCATTTTAGATGAATTATCCTACAGACAGACAAAAGAATTGCAATTAGATATTTATCTTAAACTGTTCACCCCTAACAGACAAGTGGACACATTTATTTTATGGTGTCATATCGTGCGGTCAGGGGAGGGACCAACATAGAGATTCATGTTTATTTCTTCTTCACAGGATAAAACAGTGCAAGGACTTCTATGAAATTCTTGGGGTTCAGAAAGATGCCCCCGAGGACGAGCTGAAGAGGTCATACAGGAAACTCGCTCTGAAATTCCATCCAGACAAGAATCATGCTCCAGGTGCTACAGAGGCTTTTAAAGGTAACCTGTTGCTGTGACGTGCTGCCGATGTTGCCTTTCATTCAGAAAGCAGGACACTTGGTTTTGACTTTTACGGTTCTATTTTCAAAAGCTATCGGGAATGCATATGGCGTTCTGAGCAACGCTAACAAAAGGCAACAGTATGACCAGTGTGGAGAGGACAGGAGGCATCCTTCGAGACACAGCGCGGGCAGCGAGAACTTTGAGCCAGACATCTCACCTGAAGACCTCTTTAATATGTTCTTTGGAGGAGGATACCCATCAAGTAAGTCGCCACGTGTTGATTAGCCTCACAGCACTTTTGCATTATTATCGTGTTTACGGTTTATGTGCTCCATTAATGCAGGCAATGCTAACATGTACACTAACGGGCGGATGCGTCATCAAAGGCGAGAGAGAAGAGAGCGGCAGAGAGATGTAAGCGTGATGTCATTGTTTTGATGATGAAATGCTGCTGTTAAGCAGCAGAGGGAGACATTGAGTCACCTGTACTTTTACCCTGTGACAGTGCTTTTTGCAGGATGTCTGTATGTGGTGTTTTCTCTTTGCAGGGAGGTCTTGCTCTCTTCGTGCAGGTCATGCCCATCCTCATCTTGGTTATTGTGTCTGCCCTCAGTCAGATCATGGTTAACAGCCCTGCTTACAGCCTCAGCTTCAGGCCGTGAGTGTGAACAAAAAAATCCCATTTTAAATAACACAATAAGCCTCATCTGCAAGATCACAAGGGATGTAGACAAAAGGTTATTTTCAGTTTAAATATAAATCAGCACAATCCAACCAAGGTTTGTCCCATGATTAGCAATTGTTTCCTTTGTGCAAACCTTGAAAGATTGGTGAAATGTCAATATAAGGCTCAGTGATATGGCCACAAAGGTTATTATAGTTTATTTTCTAATTATCGCTGTTTACTGCAATAGATATTATGTCATTAAAGATAGATTTTTGCTCTTGACTGAAAGTTAGAAACCATTTCATTGTGGTCTTAACTTATTTATAGACAAAACAACATAAACTTTGTGGACTGAAAGTAGGGTTGCAACAACGATTTTCATAATTTATCAATCTGTCAGTTATTCCTTCAATTGATCAATTCATTGTTTTGTACATATAATATTACTTTTAAGCGAGATGACGAATGAGTAGTGTTTGTCAGACGTGTCAGAATGGACATAGAAACTGGAAAATATTCACATTTAACAAACTGAAATCAGGGAACTTAAAAATAGTAATGAATTAATAATCCTCACTGGATCAAACATCGCAGGTGAGGCACTCAAAGCTTGGGGCTCTTTGCACAGCAGCCACTTTGACACGTCGAGCAGGGAAAAGCACACATGTTACTGATGATAATGTTGACAACAGTGTGAAGCTGAGGAAGCTAAATGGAACTCAGCCTAACATTCATTTGATTATTAACACCTGTGATTCTTATACTGCGACTTGTCCAAAATGGCTGCTGTGAAAAGGGCCCATTATATGCATTATTCGTTAAGGCGTGTTTGCACAATGAATAAACATATCAATACATATTAAAGTTTGTTAAGTGTTAGATAAACAAGTAGTTATTGATTCAGAGAGCACATCTATTTGCCGTCTCTGGCTCCATGTGTCTCCCGACCTCTTCTGTCTCTGTGTTTCAGAGACACTTTTGTCGTCTCGGGCCGAGTCATGTTCACAAAGACAGATGGTGCCAAGTCTGCCGTCCCGCGTCATTATCAGTCATTATGACTTGTCTTATCTCCCCGCAGGTCGGCAGGCTACACACAGAAGAGGCTGACGGAGAACCTGAAGGTGCCATATTATGTGGGGGAGCAGTTCTCCAAAGATTTCAGCGGAATGAATCTGAAGAATTTGGAGCGCACTGTGGAGGATGACTACATTTCCAACCTTCGCAACAATTGTTGGAAGGAGAAACAGCAAAGTATGTTTGCCAGGGGGAGGGGAAAAACAAGGCTGGTTTGTTTAATTCTGCCAATTCTGGGATAATGATTAAAAACTGACATCCTCGTATATCTTTCATGACCTACTTCTGTTGTTTCCTGCAGAGGAAGGCATGCTGTACAGAGCTCGCTATTTTGGAGACACCGATCTGTACCAAAGAGCGCAGAGGGCTCGCACGCCAAGCTGCGCCAAGCTGTCCGAGATCACAGCCTCGCTCCACGGTTGACGCTGCTTTCGTAATTAAAAGCAAGTCTCCACAATTAAAACCTCCGAACACGTTTTGTTGTGCATGCTTTTCTTTCATCAGTTCATTATATTCTTGTTTTCTTCTCGTCTCTAGCTTCAAACAACACATCACTGGCTGTAAATAGATGAGCTTTAATGATCCGGAGGCTGCAGACGACTCAACAAGCAACACACACATGAACCAGCACTGATCTGCATCAAAGTGACCACACAGAACTGGTTCAAACCATGAAGTTAAAATATAATGTTAATATGTTTTGAAAAGAAAAGAAAAGAAAAGAAAAAGCCACTTATAGCTTGTCCATCCCTGAGAACATATGGGTGAGGGAAACATCCATGTTTTGAAAGCCATGACTGAAAAAGTCTTTTGTTTTCGTTTGTATTTGCTTTGTTGTTTTTTTTTAAGAGAATGCAGTATGAAATGAGAACGTAGCAAGGTTAGATATTGTTCATCTGTAGCTTTCAAGCACACACCGCAACCAATGCTTCCTCTTTCATTTTACTGCAGTCAAATCAGTCGAGGCGTCGAGTGTGTGGGGGCCAGATTTGCCCATTTGACTCTAAATGCACATTGTGAAACTATGCAGGAATAATATGAAACCTCTGATCAATTATACACTCATGTCTAAGGGTTGTTCGACATGTGAACACTTGAGATTTCTGCTGTGTGTGTTTGTGTGCGCGTGCGTGTGCTGTTGTTACCTATTTTGGACATTGTCTGGCAGAAACTAATGGAGACCAGAACCGGGTCCTAATGAGGCAGAAGCTCATTTCTGAGGAGCTGGTTGAGTTTAGGGCTAACATTTGAATCGTGGTTAGGTTAAGGTAAGGCATTAACTGGTTATGGTTAAGGTTAGTGATTGGGCCTTATGTCCAAATGAATGGAAGGCAAGGCAAATGTTCATTTTAGGAAATGTCCCTTTACACTTTTCCTCCTTTAATTGTATCAAAGGTAGAATTAAATAGTGTACCGTCATATTAAATGCCAAAAGAAGGAGACCAACAGAGCGGGGCTTCAACCGGCTAGAATTTTAGGGCATTGCATTTCATCTGTTGCACTTTTTAAGTTATTTATTTTTTCTATCAACGTTTATCAAACAAAACCAGTAGAGATCTTCTCAATCTCTTTTTCCACCATGTTTTTACTCCTGGGTGAGAATAAATCTGGAATGCATTAAAATGTGTTGTCTTTTCTCTGAGATGGAATGTGGAGACAAAAGCTCTGTCAGCACATTTGTGCTCTCTGAAAACTCATGCCGGCCGGCCCCTGCTGACAAGAGACTGGGAACAGAGAGTGTGTCTCTTTGCACGTTCACATTTTGGCTGACGTGCCACATGTGCTCAGCAGCGTCACATTTCCTCACTTGCATATATTATGTGGTCAGCTGGTTTTGGCAGCTGCTGTTCTGGTTTCTCAGTTCGGACTTGCAGTTTGTTGTTTTTGCAAGGCCCTGTTTGCGTCACTGCGCCACTACAACGTGAATCCCTAATGTGCCAGTCTGGTAATGATACCTCCCAACTGAACATGATATTCCTTGCTATTAATATTTACATGCTGGTGTAGTTAAGTCAACAAATCAGTATTGGATTTCACACTGCACGTGAGTGTAGTTTCAGAGGAACATCGCACACTTTTATTAGACTCCAAACATTTCCCATGGACCAGACGAGGCGACAGGGTGAATTGTTAAAAAAATAATTTATTTGTGACCATGAAAGTACAAAAATCAGTGCAACATCATGAGTATTTGAATATCAAATGAATAAAGTTGAAAGCAGAAGTGGTCTACACGGATACAAGAATCGTCAACCAGAGATTCCACATTATACAGCACAAGGCAAACCACCGGAAGGCCTTTGCTTTTCAGTCTATCAGATCCACCTTATGGTTTAGGGGTACAATTCAGTTATCTGTCATGTAAAACACAATAAAATGAAAAGAAAAGGAAAGCACAATCTCAATGAATAAAAGGATATCGCTAGCTGCCATCATGTAGTTTCAACAGAAACTGAAGTATGCATTTTAGTACTTGCAAAAATGCTATTAAATGTATATAGTGTGATGGTAACACAATGTAAGTGGGGAAAAAAGGGCTGTCATCCACTTCAGGTACCATTAACTTAAACTAAGGTACAGTCAATGGGCAACTTCTGGACTCAGTCCATCCTCACTCTTCAGTTACATAGAGGAGGCCCTTCTGTTAGATTTACAGAATTAACATTCTTCAATCAGAAGATCTTCAGAACTGTACAGTTTCTTCTTTATCACTCGGAAACCAGTGCTTAGTTTGATAGCTTGTCTCACGACTGGAGTGGATGGAGATTTCGAGGTGAAAAGTCCTTGAATTTTGGGCCACAGCCCACCAGACTCCAGCCTCAAGACCAGAGTCAGCTGGAAGGTGGGGACGAGGTAGGGGTCCACAGACAACTGCCCCATGCTCTCGCAGACGGCCTCCTGCTCCACGCAGAGGTCAATGAGAGCCCCCCTTAACCCGCAGGGCTCACTCGCTGCCAGGTGAAGGAGCTCGTGTCCAATGTGCTCCAGGAGCTTCTCTGGGATGAGCAGTTTGGAGCAGCGCAAGGCACAGTCTGAATCTTTGGCTTCTTTTAAGCTCGTTGCAATAAGGTCCACTACGTCTTTCAGGATCAACTCCTCCATTGGATCGTAGAACAAATCTTCATTGGAGGGAGATAAGTCGCTGGAGAAGTCTGAACCTGTGGTGAAAAAAAAAGAAAAAAGATGTTGGATTAGAATTGGAATCATGCATTTAGAGGTGAGTCAAATCCCCTTCTAACAAAAGGGTTGTTAGGTGTGTTTGAAGAACTGCTTACCCGAGTCTGAGAGATCACTGTTGCTGCTGCTGCTGTCGTCCAGATCAATGCTGCTGTTGGTAGATGTGCTAAAATCAGTGATGCGCTGCACCAGTTTGCCCCAGGACAGCCTCCTGTGGCTGCTCTCCACTGGAGATGGGGACGAGCCGCAGACATCACTAGGTGCTGAGAGAACAGGCATGTTGGTTCTCTTTGTAGTTCTGTGGGCGACTGTTTCTGTGGAAACAAGAACAATGGATAAGATAAATTTGTCCCTTTATGAGCCTTAAGATTTGCATTTACGGCAAAGAACTTCAACGAATGCTTGCATTTTAAACAGATGATTATCAATAAATAAGTTTTACATTTACAATGTTGTCAGTGTGCAACTAGAATACATACAACATGGGCACTTTCTGTAGAGTAAAGGATTTTTGCATTATTCATTATAACTATCATATGCACAACAGAACAGCAGTTGTTAGTAAACATAAATCAAAAATGTTTAATTTTAATTCTAAAGCTGGTTTAAGAGTTATTAGATACAGAAGTCTGACGCAACAATAGCTTTGACTGAAGGAAACTGTTTAACATGTTCAAATGACCTAAAAGAGTAAGCAAAACTAGTAGAATTGAGACAGTGTACTTACAGCTTATTGTGATAAAGCGCCGGACAAGTCCTTTGAGTACATTCACTTGTTCACTGCGGTGGTTATTGTCTGCAAAAACAAGTAGCAGCGAGCTTCCACAGCCGGACGTCTTCAGTCTCTAAACAGCTGGCAAACTGTGACAATCTGTCCTGCAACAAAGATTATATACTCGCTGCTTAGACACGCCCCCCGCCTCCGAACACGGCCAATCAAAAACGGAGGCACGCCATCTGACCTGTATCCTGCCTGGTAACATGCCAGCAGAGAAGAACAAACAGGAGGAGGGGCAGCGGGGGATGGTGGAGAGGAACAGCAGATCCCAGTCTTATGGAAATGTACAGACTAGGGACTTGTCTGGACATGCAAGCAACATGTATGTATGTGCTTTTTAGGTTTTAAGGTTGTCACCCAGGGATAAAGAAATCATTTGGTGCATATGTGCACCCACACCTTTGATTGACACTTCTGAATAAAAACCCATGCAGGAGCTCAAGTCTCTGCTGGTTCAGTGTTGCAGTGCACATGACGTCACTTGTTTTGCACAACCATTACATCATATTTTTTAGTCTGCCACACAAAGATGCAGAGAACACACAATCAGACGCATAACACAACGCTGGACAAGACGCAGGATGCAAATAAATTATATTTTAAATGCATAAAGATGAGTGATGGCTTCTCATGCGTTCATCCTCGGAGAAGATGACAATGGAAACATGCAGAGGAAAAAAGGAATGCACCAAGACTGTGGCTGTTTTCTTCTCAAATATGTCCACATATTATCAAAGAAACACTGTGCTCAAATGACATTCTTCCACACTCTGTCATGATTTCAAGACAAAGGCACAAGTAAATAACAAGAAAGCTGAAAATGTGCAACTATGCCATGATAAACTCGATTAGACACACAAGCAAATAGCAAGAAAGCTGAAAATTGTGTCACACTGTCATGACAAACCAGACAAAAATACCAGTAAATACATAGCAAGAAAGCTGTAAAATGTGCAAATATGTTGGAATGGATTAGAAATACAAATAGGAAAAACATCTGTAATATTTGTTTGCAGGAAAATGTGTGACATTGTCATGATAAATGAGATAGAAACACAAGCTTATAGCCTGAACATGACACAATGGACAAAACAGACATGATAAACCAGACAAAAACACAAGAGAATAATAAGCAATCTATAAAATGTGCAAATATGTTATGATAAAATGGATTAGAAACACAAGCGAATAAGAAGAAAGCAGAAAAATGTGTGAGACTGTCATGATAAATGAGATAGGAAGACAAGCTTAGAGCTAGAAAGCAGCAAAATGTCCAATACAGACATGATAAACCAGACAGAAAAAACAACCACATAGCAAAAAAGGTGAAAAATGTGTCACATTGTCAGGACAAAATAGACAAAAAACACAAGTAAAGAGCAAGAAAACTGTAAAATGTGCATGTGTTATGATAGTAATACAAACAAATAGGAAGAAATGTGTAATATTGTTTTGATGAATGAGAAACAAATGCAAGAAAATATTGTCACGTGCAACTAGATTATGGTGAAGTGAATTAGAAACACAAGCAAATAGCAAGAAAGCAGGGAAATGTGTGACACTGTCATGATAAATGAGATAGAAACACAAGCTTATAGCTAGAAAGCAACAAAATGTATAAAATAGACATGACAAACCAGACAGAAACGTTGAAACGTGCGTTGTGCAAAACAGGAGCGACTGCTGTTTGTGTGTGTACATGTGGCAGGGCCATATGATACTTGCCATACACCCAATGTTTACTCGAGGAACATTTTGGACTGCAGCCAGATATGTGCTACATACCAACATGTGAGTGGGATGGGCTGTTCTTTAAACGTGCTGGAACATTTCTGGGGGGGGGTGTTCATAGATTCATTCATTGTCACTCAGTTTTGGAGAGGAAAAAAAAGAGACCGCCTCTTGTTTAACATACAGAGGGACTATGGTTACAAGCTTCTGTGGCTCATACAAAAACACTTGTTAAAGTTAAATCCTAGAAAGTGTGTTGTGAAATGAGGCGTCGTGTTCTGGACTCTGCACAAGGAAATGTAAGCTGCAGCAGCCGGAGGCGTGTCTTACAGGGGCCAGTGCCGTCCTGAGACACTCGCACAGAACAGGACGTTCTGTGCGCTCCCACCCCTCACTTGTTTGAAAACACTCTCTCTCTCACTGAGCAAAACACCAAGATCTGCACGTTTGCTCGCTGTACACACACACACACACCGCAGGGACATGACACGGAAACAATAACATCAGTTAGTTTCGGGCTTCGGCTTATTCAAAATCACACAAAAAAAGAACATGCTCAACAGGCTAATGTGTGAACAGAACAAAGACTTATTCTTCTATGTACAACATAATAGACATAAATAGAAACTGGCACATTAAGTATCAAAGAATGACTTTATTCACAAGCTTTGTTTTCTCCAGAGATTCTACTGAGAGAAGAGGAGAGTGAACAGGCACCAGGTTTTTAGAGTTACGGTGCAGCGAAGTGGAAAAAAACCACAGATCTATTACATTATTTTTTTTTTTGCCTGAGGCAAAGAGAAGGTGGCCTGGCGATGCTTCACTCACCCAAACCAGAAGGAAATGTATTTACATGTACGCTTAGTACATATGATACAAAGATTTTCATTTGCCCTTCTATGATGAATATAAAGTAAATAAAGTAAAGTAAACAATGTCCGTACAAGAAAGAGAGGGCACATTCACATTTTAATATCTGCAGAGAACATTTTACACTAAAGATAAACAATAAAAACCATAAGAGGGAATGCGATTTATTAACTTAACAAATCACATTCCCTTTTTATTTGGCTGGTTTATGATGCACAAAGGCATCAGAATCCCTTTACTTAAGATGGCGTAAAACCCAACAGTTGTTCAATCGGTTTGTAACGCCACTCGTCTGCTTCCAGCTCCTCCACTAAACTTGCAAGTTTCTCCATTCGGGACACTTGTTGATCTGGAGGGATGGAAACACTGAATCAGTGGAGTCGTCTTTATTAAATCATGTAAAATGAACAATTGTTGCACATGCAGCTGTTGGCTTACCGTGTTTCACTTGTTTCAACGTGGAGGCCACTTGGTAGCTGAACACGGACTCACATAAAAATCTGTCAGAGCCGTCTTAAAATAAAGAAAACACAATAACTGAGATGTTGAATCAAAAAATTTCTTTAAAATTCGGAACTGAATCCTTAGTCAACTAAACTTTATAAATAATATAATGTGTAATTGCAGCCTTATTTAAAAAGACAAATAATATTATGACACAGACACATGAAAACAAAGAGGAGCAGCGTGAGACCCATAGCATCGCTGCATTGCTGGCCTGATTACACTGTTGGTTGTTTTCAAACTTGCAGTGCTCTGCTGGCAAACTAATCACTTTAATTAGAGTAGTTAGAGCTGCACGGGCAACAAAGAGGAGTGAGGAGGCAGATGGTCTTTTGCTCCCGTAAACAAATCCTCTCTGTGGAGGCCAATGAATGAGGGAAGAGGGTGGACCAGCAACACAGGATTATAACAAGCTTTTAGGAAAACAGAAATTAGGCTTCAATGCATGTTCAAATACATGTTTTTTAAAGACACAGGCCTAACTGTATTTAGTAGCAATTATTCTGACTACTGAAATAAGATTAAAGATTAAGATTTTGAAAAGTGAATAATCAGTTTGAGTTATCTTTAAAATAATAATTGACTAGGTATTCTTAAATGTGATCACCTTATGGCTTCTTAAATCTTTTTTTTTTTTAAAGGTAAACTGAATATCTTTGGTTTGTGGACAAAACAAGAAATATGAAGATGTCATTCTTAGGTTTGGGGGAAAACAGATTTTCTGCCATTTTCAGACAAATTATGGATCAAACAACTAATAATCAACAGATTAACTGAAAATGAGCGACGGGTCCCAGCTTGTGCCACTTATTCAACATCACAATAAAAGCATTTTTCCGAAAATGCAACCCTTTCTTCTTTTTAATCCACTTAAAAAGCCCAGAAGATCAGATCAACTGTTACCTGTTGGAAAAAACATTGAATCTGGAGAAGATAAACTAAGGATATATGTATCACAACAAAAATTCAGATGACTGACTGACTGACTAAAGAATTTGATTTATCCTGGGCGAAATTTGTCAATTGTGGTTTTCAAATCCTGGACAGACATCATCAAACATCTACAAAGCTGAGGCAAAACATTTAACAGAAATTACATGCTGTGTCTTACTCCCCAGCTTTAAATAAAACTGTTATGGTGATTCCTCTTTTTCCATCAAGATGTATTAGTTTTCCATTACGAACCCATGAGGGTTAGGGTTAAAGTCATATGTTGATGTCATTTAAAGGCAAGGGAAAACACATTTCATCAGGGGAACAGACTGGAACAAAACAACACACAGTGGATTTACTCATCAAACATGAAACCTAAATCATTTAAAATGTTATTCAAGTATAAAAGCAGAACCAAAAGCATTCACACAATGCTTTATTCTATATATGTTACTTGTGGGTGAAAATGTCATTATTGTGAAACACCACAGTTTTTTTTCTTCCTCTGATGAGTAGAAGACAATAAAATCAGCAGATTTTTCCATGACATTGTAATTATTGCAGAGTCTGTCCTGCATACGTCAGTCAGAAAAAGTGATGCTCAGCTCTGTGGCGTGGACATAACAGTTCATGATCTGCAGCACGTAAGGAAAAACGGTGACGAAAATGCACGAGGGATACAGACAGTTCATGACTCACTCATTAGGTCAAATGTGCGCTCTCTGTATATATAAAGATTTCCATCTTACAATATTTAATCTTCACTTAATGGGGTAGTCTCACTGAGACACAGAACTGTTTTACCAGAGAGTAAACACTTATAAATAAAATGGCATCTATTAGAGGGCATATTCACAGCCAAATAATCCCAAACAGCTAGTGTCCGTTTCTTGGAGTAAGAATTACATAACTAAATGAATATCAGCCAACTAAAGATCTGTACAGTAACATGTGGAACAATTCAAACAAAATTGAAAAATGTAGTGTGTTCTCATGTTAAAGTGAGCAAAAAAAATGGATAGAAATCGGTTTAGGACAAAATATTCACATGTCTCGACTTAATTTGACACACATAAACAACTGCTGATGCATTTTGGCACATGTTTTTGTTTGGTTGGATTAAAAGTAGATTTAGAAGACATACATGTTGGGCAAATAGTGGGCAACCAAAAGTAACACACTTAAGGAGTCATAAAAATCAATTTCACAATCTCAAAGATATATGAAGGTTTTTACTTAAATGGCAGTTTGCCGTTCATTTAGTTGAAACAGGTGTATGGCACTTACGGTTCTGCCACAACGTTAGGGTGCTAAATGTACTGTGGTTACAAAGCAGAAAGAGGTGTGTAGTAGTTTAGAAGCTTTACAATATATTATAAAGAGAATAGAGATGAGTATGAAATTTGATAATACCAACAAAAGTTACAACATTGCAGCGAACAAAATTTAGCTGCAGAATTTGTCACAAGGTAGCATGACTGTAAACTGAGTCTCAACAATGAAACAGACATTAAAAAGGCAGAATACGTTCGACTTTGGTTGAATTTCAAACGTCGACTCAAATGTTACCATTGAAAAGTACAGTATTCTATTTAGCTTACATGCTGGGTGTTTTTATGACATACCTTCCATCATTTCACCTGCACCTTTAGGATATGTGTACAGGACCTTCCTTGGTGGGATGAGTTCTGAAGCACTGAATCCAGAGCCAGTCACTGAGCTGCCGCTCACACCTCCCGCAGAAGAGGACGAAGAAGACGCCGCCATGGTCTTCAGAAACCTTCAGAAACCACATACAAAATCTTCAGGAAGGCAGACAACTCAGGATTTGTTCAAGAATTGGAACCAGAACACATTTTCATACATATTTGTCAAAACATAGATATTTCAACAACTTGCAGATGTATTATTTGAAATTCATCAGGTATGCCTACAGATTGAGAAAATTAAAATGCACCACATGCTATTTTTCCACAAAGCAGAGCTGCAATAAAATAAGTCTGACAGAAGGCAGTTATCAACTCGTCTGTTCATGCAAATTACCACACAGCATTTTATGTTAAACATGAACACGCGTGTCACTTTTGAAGGGAAGCTTACGGTTGGTAAAATGACCAATGAATTCTGTTCAGACAGACTGCTCCAAACAATGAAAAACTGCATGTCAAAACACTGGTAATACACATTAGGTGGAAGTGCCAAATGCAACGAATATACATTTGACAGAAAAATGTTCCTAACATACTAAACATACACATTTGAAAGAATGCAGATTACGCCACATGTCTGTCCACAAAACCACCAAAACATGAGATATAGCCAGTTGACACGTGAGAATAAAACATGTAAACTCGATAGCATCAGCGTCTGATGTTAGCGAGTTTGTGCTAACCGACTGCAGCAACTACACGGTGGCGAGGAGCTATCCTGCTAAGACCAAATAAAGTCAATAACCGGGCGGCACGAGTGTAATTAGACACAGCGATTAAACAACTTACCTGTTTATGGACAATACGAACTAACTGTCGACGCCCAAGTTAACATGTGGTTATTTTTTTAGATTTATATACCTATCTATGCTTGTTGTAATGTTTGTATTCTCTGGACACCTACACTTTATTTACGACAAATGCAGCATTTTACGATTGAATCGACTCCTCTTCTTCTTCTCTCGAGTTTTACGACAGCTTGCCTCCGCTAAGTTGCAACACTGCCACCCCCACGCTTGATTTCACTTCTGTTACCTGTAACATATGAATTACATAGTCATATATTGCATATAATATTGTGAAAAAATATATATAACAAAATATAATACAATTATATGCGATTGGGACTTTACGTAAAGCACGTCTGAAGTAGAATACAAGTCGTACAAAACTACAACCAGCAGGGAGCGGTAATGCAACTAATGCCAGCCTCCGTGAGATTTCAAAGAAGAAGAAAAAGAAGCTACCAACTCACCATGCTAAATTAACCGACAGCTATATAGTTTATAACTGTCTGTTTCACTTATCTTTAGCCAACGTTGTCACGTTTTCATCATGGAAGTTTTACGCCCGTCTCTCATCAATATAAATGGAAGAATATATCGCAAAAATACCATAAAGGAGGAACAATATGAGGAAGAAGAGGAGTTCTCCTATATGGGACCACCAGGTTAGTCAGTGTTATAAGCAGGAATTACCCTGTTACACTGTACACTGAGCTAAAACTAAAGCAGTTTAGTACAACAATAATGTGTCCATAAAGACTACAATGTCCAGTTTGTGTTTAAATTAGCTGAAGAGGTGACGATTGAACATTTCTATAACTGATTGAATTGTATGGTGTTTTTTGGAAGACACTACTACTGCTTACTACTTAATTGATTTCCAACTGTTTTGCACATGGGTTTGAGTATTTTCTTTATTATTACTATTCAACCTCATTTCAGGTTTGCTTTGGTCCATATAAAAATAAATCCAGCAGAACTAAATATCTATTTTCTGACATTTTATAAACCTACCGATGGATTAACCGAGAAATTAATCGATTGATTGATAATTATACTATTTATAATAATTAAAGGTTGTAGCATCAATAAAGGGAAAACAATGCATATTGTTGAATCACCAGAAAGTGAAGAGCTTGTGGAAGACGAAACCTGTGACAGCTACATCATCCAAGAGACTGATAAAGGATATCGTTGTGCCATTGATGTTCCAAGTGTTCTTTACAAGTAAGTGATCTACAAAATGCACATGATGCTATGATGTTTCTGTTTTTTCCTCAGCTTCAAAAACATGCAGCAATAAAAGGCTCAGAGTGTTTTCTTGTTTGATTGATTCCACAGATATATCATTGGGAAAAAGGGAGAGACACGTAGACGCTTAGAGATGGACACAAAGACATCAATAAACATCCCCAAACAGGGAGTGGAAGGACAGATTGGTAAGAATTAATCTAACCTCTGTAAAATTATTAGAAATTGCATTTAAAGAAACAGTCTTTTAGTGTTGTCTTCATCTTTTCTGACAGTTATCACAGGCTCCCACAAAGCTGCAGTGTCATCTGCACTCACACGAGTTGAGGTCCTTGTTGACAGTTTCCGGAGAAAGCAGCCTTTCACACACTTCCTGTCATTTCCTCTTAATGATCCCAAAATCCAAGAAGGATTCCTGAGATTTAAAGATCAGGTGTTACAGCAGTGTTCACAGGTATAGATTCTGAACCTCTGCACATTTTTATTATCGTCAATTTCTCAACCATCTCAATGAGGTAGCTTACAGGAAATTGTAATTAATCAAAATAAGGGTCACTGATGGCTATGTATTAATACTTTGTTTTCACTAATTGTTGTAAATCATTGTGTAGGATCATGGAGTAGAGGGGAGCATCTTTCAGAACCCTGCAAAGCTTCACCTGACAATTGGCACCTTGTCTTTGTTAAATGAGATGGAAGTGAGAAAAGCATGTGAGCAACTCCAAGAGTGTCAGACCTTCATCAGGTGGGGGCTCAGACAAAGTCATTATATCTTCTAAGACTGACATTGAATAGTAACTTCATTTATCTAATACTGTTTTTATTGAAAGAAAACTTTAACTACTGGTAATAATGAACGTTTTTTTCATGGTTAGCAATGACTAAGAAAACCTTCTGCGATCAAGTGTTGCATGTGAAGCTAAAGCCCAATATAATGTACTGTACCTCTTTGCCATAAAGCTTTTTGTCTGTCTGACTTATCCCTCTATGACAATACACATGAGCACTGTAGTTCATTTTTAGTCAGTCACTATCCTGCTGCTGTACAACTAAGGCACAAATCCTCCATTTTTAAAAAGTCACTAAGAAACAAAGGTTTTAGTAATGTTTGATCAAAATGTTTGCTGTGTCCAGCTATAAGAAATGTTTTAGTCTGTTTTTCCAAATTAAATCATACATTTATGATTCTAGACTGAGATATTAATATATTTTAATTGGCCATTCATGGTTATTTCTAAACCAAATACACACATAATAGAATTATCACCACCCTTATCTTGTGGGATTTAATAACACTGTCTTTGTACATATGAGAAGGGAAATTACATTAGATTTGGTTGGGATGGATCTGATTATTACACTCAGATAAGATTACACAGTTAAGGCTAAAAATGTGTCTGTTGTCACAGACTCCGCTCTTCTTCACAAACACAGCAAAGTCCAATCTTTTATTACAGATGATATTCATTTTATATCATGTAATTGTAATTTAACAGAGGTTTAATATATATGCCATCATAAGAAATTAGGCCTTAACCCAAGCTGAGTTTAGCCCAATCAGGTTTACATCCAACACAGGTACTCCTGTCTGTACTGTAAGAAATTTTAAAACCACCATGTATAGTTTTCTATAACTATAACCCAAGAGCTGCAGGTCAAACTGTAGAGTAACAGTGTAAAACAGGTGCAATGCTCAGCTGTAAACATGAGTGTGCTTTTTCATCAGAGACATCGCGGATGGAAAACCTCTGCCGTTAGAGGTGACGGGAATAGAGTACATGAATGATGACCCAGCCATGGTGGATGTCTTGTACGCTAAAGTCAATGTGAAAGACAGATCTGACAAGTAAGTGGATTAGAGATGAATCCTATTAAGACATTTTGGGGCCTTTTTTTGATACTGATTTAATATTTCTTTTAGGTTGCAGGTTATTGCAGACCGGCTGGTGGAGCACTTTGTGTCAGTGGGGCTGATGGTCAGAGAGTGGGACAGAGTGAAGCTGCACGGCACTGTGATGAACACTCTGTTCAGAAAGGACTCCACAGGTTAAAAAAAAACAAACATGACATACACATGACATGCTAACCAGCAGAAACACAAACAGCATCTGCGTCTGTAGCTTGTTATCAACCTGCTGTGATGACATCGGCCACTCCTCCCCCGAACCTATTAGCCAATGTCCTCTTGTTGTGTTTTGGCACATACTGAATCTGCAGTGACGACAAAGCTGAATGTTCAACAATCATGGCAACAAATTCCTGCAGGGAGGCAGCATCAGGCAGCTAGCTCCGTGTTTGGCCACAGCTCTTGTTTACGTGCACCAGGCTGCATGCTTTCCCAGTGCTGTGACAATGGCCTCATTCAGTTTGGTCATGGATTAAGTCCAGATCCACTTGTCAAATTTGTTCTGGGCAGACTGACAACACAAAACAAGAGCGGGTCAATGTCACAGCGGACCTTGTTTACCTTTACACAAGCTTCTGTCATAAAGTAACTGACCTTGATCTCACCTTATTTAACTACAACTGAAGATCTGTGTCAGCAAATACAGCTCTTTATTTGATCAGGAGATAACATATCTTTATTTTTTTATAATGTATGTCTTGAACACTCTGTGGTGTTTTCTCTCCTAGTTGAAGACACGGGCGGTGCAGGAAGACACACTGTGAGCGACAGAGAGGCTTTTGATGCCAGGAACATATTGAAGGTTAGAGGACATTTAGTCCTGGCTGCACTTCCACACCACTAAATTACAAACATACACAGACATGGACTCACTACCTGACATCTGTTTTCCCAGATTTATCTGTGTGAGATGGGATGTCATTGAACACCCGGTCTTTTAGCAAGCAAATAAAAGACATTTAAATTCAATTGAACTGCAAATGAAAATGCAAAATGAATCAATTATGTTAGGAAATGATTAGAGCTGAAACAATTACTCAAATACTCAACTATTAATCGATTACTAAATTAATCTTTTCGCAGGTTAGGTGCACTTTAATGTATCTCAATTAATTGTAATAAAGTAGTTAATTACACAATCTGTTAGAAAGTAGTTTTGGTCGCCCCCGATTTCAAAACAAGAATTATTTTGTGAATATTCCCTCCAGTCTGTAACAGTGTGTGGACAGTGATTCAGTCTGGTATGACATGAGTGTAATGTGCATCTGCCTAAAACTCCCACACCATAGGCTCCACTGAGGACAGGACATCTGTCAACAGACGTCATCACTAATGCTGGTGTGCGACAGGCATCAGAGTCAGCGTTTGCTATGACAAGCACATGTCAACTCACAAAAAGCTGCTCTCGTGTCAAGGAGTGAAACATTTGGCGCTTTTTCACTATACAGCTCTAGCACGACTCGGCTCTGCACGGTTCGACTCCTGTCATTAAGGATAGTACCTGGTGCCTGGTGATTTTTTTAGTATAGTTTAGTAAAATAACTTGGAAAACGACATGCCTGACAAACCAAACCGAGTAGAGCCGAGCCAAGTAGTGCTAGAACTGTATTGTGGAAAAGTGACAATTATTATTACACAAAAAGTAAATAATAGAATTATTGTCTAACATACTGCACCTTTTATTGTTAGACAAAAGTTAGACCAAGTCTGGTCGGTTCCAGTCAGAGCAGCTCGCTTTAGACATATTTTCAACATGGTAAAAAGTCAATAGTTACCAGTAAAAGTTCCTAATGATTTGAACATTTCACACAAAAAAGCTAAAAGAAAATCTGCTGCTTGTCACCCAGCAGAAATATTTGGGTTCAGGTTTTGGTATGAAGAAACATTTTTATACAGTACTGCCTTCTTAAAGACTGGTTTTCAAAACAGTGGCAGTAAAGGCAGAGTGAAAAGTCAGCAGTCATTAATAATAATAATAGCGAGGGAAGAGACACACATAAGGTGTTATTGAATCATTGGATTAGAGCTCACATCTTAAAACAGTCTGTCCCAAATGACATGTCATATTGTTGCTGTACATGATTAATTGATCTCTTTTTATTGCCATATCATCCATAAAAAATATGCCTCGCCCAAACAGGCTCACAAGACACCGTCAAGTTAAGATACAGAGCCACACTAGCCACACTACAACAATAATTTCAAATGATATTACACAAATAAACCTTTTTCCAGGCTTCAGACACAAGGGCAGCAAATTATAGACATTGAACTCAAACAACCATTCTTTTCATCATCGTCTGTGCAACTGATTATGGATTATACTTAATGTATCATAATGAGGACAATACGGAGGAAAGTGTTTCTCTATTGCTGTTACTTTTTATGTGAACCTAAAACCGTCACTGCAGAGCAAAAACTTATGTTTGAAAAATTATTTAAATTTTAAGACACAAAATGTTCAGCCATCTGTTACCATGGTAACACCAGTTTACATCAGTGGAGTTGACTCTTTTTAATGTCTGTGCCTGCTTCTAAATTATTCACTGGGAGGATATTAGGAAGACACATTAAAAGTTAATGCCAGAGTTGCTAAAACGAATAAGGCAGTTTTGTATTGTCATGGTTTTTAAGTCATTATTTGATACTTTTGATCCTTTGATTTCCTGTGTTTTCATGACAGAAATTTGGTGCTTACGGTTTTGGAGAGTTTGAGCTGAAAAATGTGCTGCTGTCCCAGAGATACTCGACAGACTGTACGGGCTACTACTCCTCTGCAGGGAGCATCAGCTTCTCTTGAGCTACTGCAGTGTTCAGGTAAGAAATTTAAAAAAAATAATGGCCTGTGTTGTCCACTAGGTGGCAGTGTTTTTCTTTTTTTAAATTTGAAGACGGCACACTGGATATTTACTGAACTATATTTCTGCTGTTTATGAGGGGAAAATAAAATCATTTTCAGACGAAAACTAATTGAAAAGATGAAGCACTCATGCAAATATACTCCACTCTGGGGAGTTTAATTTGTGTCGTTCTACTTAAGTGTCGAAATGATTAGCTGGATCAAACAACAGCATCAAAATAAATGACAGAATCTTTTTGAAAACAGAGCAATCAAATGTGCGTAAAAAAACAAATTTAAAATCTTATTTTGCATGCTTTTATAAGCATCCATAGTCCATTTACTGTATTCTACTAATATTTTGAAAGCCAACAGCTGACACTGGGACGAGATGTGACATCCACCTCTGACAGGTCGCGGCCTATCACAGAGCCAACACACACACACACAGACTAACAACCATTTATGCTCACATTAACGTCTTTGCATAATTTAGAGCCACCAGTTAACCTAACCTGCACACTCAAACACTCTAAATAAAACTTGAGTGCCTGGAGAAAAGCCTTCGAGGCACAGAGGGAGATCATATAAAACCTTCACAAAAAGGAAGCTGAATCCAGAACTCTCTTCCTGAGAGGCAAATCGACATCATGTATCACCCTGGCTTATTATTGTTATGCAGTATTTCTATTTAACTTAAAATAGGGTATTTATTGTGAGCGTCCAGTCATCTGAATGTATACATTTGTGTTTTGTCAGGAGTTCAACATGTAGGACCACCATGTTTTTAATGAACAAAGTAAACACTGTTCTTCTACATGTTTGGAACAGGAAATCTTACTCACTGTGCCTTTTTTCACCAGCTAAGTATCAACAACCCAAATGCCTAGTTATTTGAATAAAAGGTGCAAAATACAGCCGAAAATTCTTTGAAAAATAAATCCTGGGAGCTTAAATGACTGTGGAAATGCTGATCTTTTCATCCACGCAGTAGAGGTCATTATAAGTTTTACCCATTTCCTTTCATCTCTCTGCCTCATGAATGTGTTAATGCATCACTGACATGATTTATTATACCATTCTGAGTTTCATTTTTTTCCTTTTCCATTCCATATCATTGCGCTTCCTACACGAGCCACAACCTTGTTCCACTCCTGTCTGTTCCGCGTATCAGGGACGACTGGACGTAGAGTTTGGCTACTTGGCTTTTGTCTCCTCCTCTGCTGATGATCTCTGTTTGCAGCAGAGCAATCGCAGAGCGGCCAAAAGTTACACGGATGGAAACTGAGAGTGCATTTTGTTTGTCAGCTCTACCATCCTGTGCCGTCCACCCTTCCACTTCAGTGGTGGCATGATTTTTTTTTAACCCCTCTTGCGCTTCTGGAGCACAGCCAAGCAGCCAGTGGAGCCGTCCATGCATTGATTGTTGAACTGTCTGAACATAAGATGTATCTGTTCAGACCCAGAAAAAAAGGGCCTAATTACCCACTCCACTGTCTCCTGAGAGCATGCTTGTTAGTGGGTCAGGAGTACACATCCAGCTTAATGCCACTCTCAGGTAACTGACACAGTGAGGGTTCTGGGGATCACCTTTGCTATTGGTCATAAGAACACCGAGAGAGAGACAGAGAGAGGGAGAGAGAGAAGTTAATGAAATTCACTGTGACCGCGTGCATCCTCGTTTCCTTATTTGGCAGCGACACGATCAAGGACACTTTGGACAGATGTCCTCCCTAATGATCGCACTGAAAACATGTGTGAAGGAACATATGTCTTCCTTAGACAGACTCTGCCGCACAAGACACATTTAATTTGTCATTAGATTTATATTTGCACAAGATGTTCTGACGCTGTGTGTTTGTTCAAAGTGCCGTATGTATGTATGTTTTGTTGCATAGATCGAGAACATATTGTACTCAGGATGGAATACATTTGTAACAAATAATTAGTATTTATAATAAAATGTTGTATTTATAAGCACTATACAGCATTTAACAGTGGTTAAATACTTAAGTAAGTAAATTTACTTTCAGTATTAAGGGACACAAAAATCTAACTTACAGCCGTGTTCATTAATTGCGTGATTCGGCACATAAATCCTATTATGTTTATCCTCATGACAAATTATAGACTTTAAGTGGATTGTTGTAGTTTCTTCGTTGCCAAGGTAACATTGTGCAATCATTTCCCTGGTCCAACTCGAGAAGCAAAACAAGATCAAAGATAACTTTTTTTATTATTATATTATATTATATCATAAACAGTTGTTGTGTAAGGCTGAGTGAAGTGAATTTTTTTAACTAAATCATGTTTCCATGTGTTTCTGTGTGGGTGAGTTTGCTCACTCACTCACTCACTCACTCCTCGATGTCCTGGACATCTTTGTTCTGTCACATCTCTCGCCCTCATTAGTCATCTCTGTGCTTGCTGCTGTGGGGACTTCCTGTCTGACCCTCGAGACTTCAGCGGGAACACGCTTCACTTTCAATAAGCCACATCAATAAGACCATGTATCTGTTAGTGGGAGCACACTGACCTGTGTCCCCCTGTGGGTTCATGTCCCTATTTCTAAAGAGAGGAGCTGCATTGTAATTCAATATTTAAATGTTTAGTGAGGCCCCACATGCTTGTTTACATGCACTGTTGAGTCAGGCTTTATGTTTTAAAGGTAGGCTCTCTATGTCCTCTTAAAAGGAGCATTTACAAATGGGCTACTTGTTTCTTAAATCAGTTTTGAAACAATGCTGTTTCATTAATCAAAGTTCTTTGTTTTATGCCAATTCAGAATCTGTATTAGTCACAGTTCTCTTCAATTTCTTGTTGTTGCATTGCAGTTGAGCAGTTTAGTTCCATCACATTTTAAATCCATTACACAGTGAATTTTTAAATGATGCTGAACTTAAGTTATATCACCAGTCAAATCGCAATTGCAATATCTGTCAGAAAATTTGCAATTTGATATTTTCCGTAAGTGGTTCAACCCTAATTTATGATGTATTTATGAGCTGGAAAAACTGCTTCAAATCAAAGAACATAAAAAAGCACATAAAAAGTTCAATAATAAGAATTTAAATCCTGTTTTAGTAACTTGCAGCCATGCTATGTTATCTCAACCAAGTGTTGTTTTGGCTTAACTCTTCAATTTGCATATTGGATTAAATTTCATGCCAGTTTTTTTAGGAACCTTTTTTTTGTAATTGAAAGGCTGATTAAATTAGGTTTTACTTGTTCAGTGTCAAAATGAAAATTTTTGGGTTTGATATTACAGTTTTTCAAAGTGTAATGAAAAAATCTGCGATGGTAAACAACAATGAGGCCTGACAGATGCGACCTTTTTATAGAGTAGATGAGTTTGATTTGCATAGTCAGCAAATAAGCATCAAATTACCTTTTAAGGCATCAGTAAGTTTAACATAATGTGCTTTAAAGCCCTCATTTAAACCAAAGGGGACATACTCTTGTGTTGCTATGTTAAAGCAGAAAAATAAACACTTTTGGGCTTAAACTTCATGATGATGTTAGAACTGACTGCATGGTGTAAATGGCCATAGAAAATGGACACCATCTGTGTTTATATTAAAGCCTTGCCTTCTTTGTGTAATTCTCTTTGCCAACAGGACGGAATCTTGCGTAAAAATGACACAAACGAAGTATGTTATTCGACATCTACTGAAGAAGAAAATAGCATTCACCTGGTATCATGCAGGGTACTGGCTCTGAGGGAAAAGCACCTGCATCAAACTGACAAAGACAAAGAGTGCCTTTTTAATTTGAATGTTAATTTAAGCACATTTAAGTCTAAAGCAGTGATTCCCAAAGACTTGGTCAGGACCAAATATCTCTTGAAAATGATTTGTTTACCAATTCAAAATGACATTAAATGTCACAGATATATAGCTGTGAATTTGTAGCTACATTTTGCACACATTTGCTCTTTCCCCATGCTGAAAGTTTGGAAAACACTGGTCTAAAGGACATGGCTGATGTACAGTAGGCAGGTAAATGATAACTGTAATGGTCTGAAACAAGCAGAGACACTTGGTGCAGGGTGTAAAACCTCACATTCTAAATATCACTGAGAAGTTACAAAGCAAGACATATCTTTGAGATGAGATCTCATTAAGTGTCGAGTATGACAGCGTGCCTTCCTATGATTCGTCTTCCTATGATTCTACTCTCCGGTGGAGTGTCACAATCCATTGCTGTTTGGATTTCACACGAATCACGCTGTCACTAATGGGCATGAGTGGCCTTGATGGACAGACTTGGCGAAAGATTCTGAAATGTGTAATATGTGTTTCCAGCGAGGAGGCAGGTGATCAGTGCAGCGGCAGCAGCTCTTTATCATTCAGAGTGTCGAGTCTGGAGGCCGCCTGCAGCTGTCCACATCTTTTTTCTTTTTTTTTTGTTGTGCTGGAGGCATTCAAACAGGGAGGAGAGGCACAAAGCCCAGTGTGTTTGAGCAGCAGGTCGTCATTCAGAGCTGCTGTTTACCTTATGTACACTCGCACAGTAACACAGGGCTACAACAAATGTTCATTTTCCGTTCATTTCTATTACTTTCTATTCATCATTTGTTTCCGCGTGTAAAATGACACTGCAAAATGCCCATAACAGTGTCGCAGAACCCAAAGTGCAGTCTTCGAACTGATGAGGACGTATCACCTAAAGTAGATGACATAAGCGCCACAACACAGGCTAAAAATCTCCTGAGAAGGAGCATGTCAACAGTTCACAATATCAGCCATTGTCTGCCTTTTGTGTGCGGATAATTAAAAAAGGTGCTGTGTTCTTTTTCACAGCTGCCCACAGAGCGAAAACAGGAGCCTCAGTGCGAGGAACCTGCTGCTCTCAACTCGCGCTGCACTTTTAATAGCCACGTGCCCCAGTGTGAATCCCACTGAATCAAGTCTATACACATTTATAGCAGCTCTGCTTAAGGCTGTAAGTCACTCGAGATTACTCCCTAAATATGTCTCGATGTGGTTTATTTTTCTCTCCGACTAAATAACATCCAGCAATTTGCTCTTTCGTTCCTGGACACTTCACAGTGGCAGCGCCCAACGGACAAAATATACAGTATGTAAAAGTTTGGAAGGTCAAAACAATGAGGATTTCAAATCCATCATCGGTGTCTTTTAGTTAGGTCTTTAAGACCAGTGACGTTTTCCCACCATATAGAACCGTCTCGGCGCTACACAGTTTGGTTGGTTTGCCCTTACAATATAGTACCTCCTCAACGTGGGCGGGGTCATCACAGCACGGCTGCATGAAACTGCCATGACTTTGTTTTAGTGACTTGTAAAGCAGTTGTTTTCAGCATACTGAATCATTAGAATCAGTTAATTAAAAAGATTAATTCAATACTTCCTCCACGACTGACGCAGTCGCTAAATACAGTGACAGGGTTTGTAATGTGACTCACCGCGCACAATCGCTGGCTTTCAGCAGTGCTGTCGCTAAATACACCAGACTCCTCTGTTAAATGATGACATTTTAGACATGTCCTTGCTAAATGTTGGAGATTAACACAAGTTTTCATGATTGTTAAGTCTTTTTAACTTATATACAGTTCGGCATTGTTCGGTTTGATTCTTGTGACTCTTGTGGAAACACGCCATTAGGTCTTTAAAAGCTGTGAGAAAGTACAAATATTGATTGTGATTTGTGTTGCAGGTCATCCCATGAACACGATAGTGGAGCAGAACATGTCGGCTGATGAAGAGGCTTTCAGCTGACGGTGTAGCTCTGCGGGGAAACATGAGGAAGCGCCTTTTGTGTTGTGTTCTTGTGGGTGACAGCTGGTGTACATTCTGTGTAAATATGACAGGAATAAATATATTTGGAAAGCATCCTCAGACTGTTGTAATCATTAATTGTACAGTGAAGTGCCACTGTTATATTACATCAGTGTATATTTAAAGCCTTGATAAGCAGCGAGCCTCACGTTGGGCGTCTTATGAGAGAAAAGGGATGTTCTGTGTTGACAATAGCGCACAGCAAATATTTAAAGCCAGCATACAAATGTTGCTGCGGTCCTCGCTCTCTCTGGTGTTATTGAAATGAAGCTTCCCGCACTGAGCTCCTTTTGTGTAAACTGATTATGCTCAGTGAACAGGAAAGATACATTTTATCAACAGCTGCCTGGAGAGAGCGCGATGACAATAGTTAATCACTTTTTTAACAATTAAATTCACTCTTCCACAAGACTGATGTGTTAACTCTGCTGCGTGGGGTTTGTTTGTGTTCAAATCAACTTCAGTGTCATTCTTGAACGAGCCATCGAGACGTCGGTTGCGCAAAGTGACAATATGTACACACTCGGAAGGCAAAAGAAAGTCGAGCATTAAAGCCCACTTTAGTGGCTGTAAAGCCGCTAATTCGTCTCATGAATCAGGATTACCTCACTGCTTCTACACCTTCGAAGCAAGTCCTATATCATTGATTTTGCTCAGTGATTAAAAAAAGAAAAGTCTAATGCCCGTTTCTTGCTGCTGGAGTTCTGGGCTGTCACCTTACGACAAAGTCATTAAACATAACAGTTACTATAAGTACACAATGTAAAGTGTGGATATGATTGTCTTAATCTGTTATATATGTATGAAAAACAACATGTTTACTGAAACTGCTCCCATGTGTCTTGATAATGATGGTGACTATTGTTTAGAGCAAATCAGAAAAACAGCAGTGCTGTTTTTTTTTTAGTGTTTTCAGGTTATTTTTTCTCAATCAGGAAAATTCATACCGAGCTCAGTTGCTAAGAAAAGAAAAGTACACACTGACTTGGCAGCGCTTTATTTTTCTTCAGGTATGAGGGTTTATGAAAAGAAAAAGACAACTGGAAAGGGGAGCAGCAGCTCAGGCAGCATCTTGTAAAAACAAGAAGGAGTGTGCAGTGTCTTTCTTCCTGTGTGTGTGTGTGTGTACATGTGCTGTTTCAGTCATCACAATCTTCATCACCTGGCACCACAACATTCGTTTACTAATTATCCACAACAAGTTGTTGGAATAGGGTTGAAGATGTGGCTGGTAAGCTGGTATTTCCTTAAAAACACTAACTGAATTTGTTTCCCATCCTTTTTTTTCTTTTTCTTTATTTTTTAAAAAAGAAACAATTTCTAATTTTGCATTCAACAACACAACACAACAGCCTCTGAAGGGTTTGTCGGAGCCTCATGAGAGAATGGGAACGAGAGCTGAATACTAACGAGCTACGCTGAGACGTTCATATGTGACTGGTTGGTTCTTTGAAGTTGTTCATCGAGATTGAGAGGCACAAATACTCCAAGTCACTGAGGGGTTTTCAGCGAACAGGGTCTATATCATCTAAATTAAGAATTTACGGGAAAGATCTAAGGTAGTTTAGAGGAGCTATTATGGAGATGGGAGGAAATTGATCTCTGGGAATTCAATCTAATCACTAAAGCTCCAGCTTTTTGATCATAACTTGCGTTGCCACACTGCATTGTGGGTCCGTTGCCTTCTTTGTTCTTGTTGTGAGCAACTGAAGTTGGGAATGCAACATGAGCAACTCTTATTTTGCAGTCGACCACGACAGACGAGCCGCCAACAGCTGCCTCCAGCACCAAATTCAGGCCTGACCTCCTTCAATCATTAAAGCAATGCATACTGTATGTGTGCATTTGTCTCCCTTAGAGGCTCCAGGTCATTGTGTAGCTGCTAGAGTCCCTCATACCCAAGAGTGTTCAAACAGAGCAGGCAAATCTCTGGGGCTCCATGCATGGAGGGGCCCCTGAAAACAACCACTGTAATGAAAACTTTGAGAGCGCCCTTAAAATCTATGAGAAGTAAGATTCCATACCACAAGTTTACCGGGAAAAACCTTCATGATCTCAGAATGTCTTCATAAAGACACTGGTTTCCACATGGTGGAGTAGTGGTTTGCACTTTCGCCCTGTGTCGGAGGATAAAGCTGTAGACGATGGAAGGACAGACTGTGTTACATTCAATAAACCAGTTAAGTTCAAACCAGCTCAAATGATATGAAACATTGCATAACCCTCAGGCTTCAGTTTAATTTCAAGTCATCAAGGACAGAAATGTCCACTTCCAAACAACTGCTGTAAAAACATTACAGATTAATATTTTTTCATGTTTTTTTTCTGCATATATCTCTTCAACAACTTCAGCCCTGCTCAAAAAGCACAACTCATTCAATTATTTTGGGGATTTTAACCTTTTAAATGCCAGTTTAAGATTCTTTTATGTCATTGTTTTATAACAGTGGAAGTGGACATTTTTGTCCTCTAATGACTCAAGTGTATGTTTCCCAGTTTTCTATTGATCTGTTAGAGACATTTATATATGAATTCCAAAATTTGCCAAGAGAGAGACTTTCTTACAAACACATTGTGCCATATGCTCTAACAGAGTCAAAATGATGGCCAGATCAAGAGGATGAATTTGACCAAATGGACAAAAATGTCCATAATGAAGCCTGGGGGTTAAAATATCCAGGTACAGTCAGTATTGTATTATATTACCCAAATCTGCTTTTACCTTTTATCTGCTATAACTTTCAGGGCAAACTCTCTATGAAACACAGAGCAATGAAGGATATATTTGTTACTACTTTTTACTTGTTGTGTGTTGTCTTTTGCTGTTGTTGTTTTTTCATGTGTATTTGTCACTCATGGATCACAATGACTATCTGCTGTTTGCTGTGTGTTCTGCTGCTGAAGCTCTCTCCGTAAAGAGCAAATGCTCTGCAGGGAAACCAAACATGACAACGAGACTATTCCCATGATGCTTCATGATGTCATCAAGCAAAGTCTTTTGTTATTGTTTTGACTGAGAGCACCCCAAGTGACAAGAAATGACATACTGTGCATTTAAGCCAAAGGTTAGCATCAGAAAACATGGTTGGTTGTCAGTTCTCTGCTAACAACAGGTCAGTGGACTCACTACTGTCCAGACTGTTACTTTGTAGATGGTAGATATAGAAGATCACTTAAATTTGATGGTTTAGTATTGTGTTTTTTTGAGTGGTGGGTTGATGTTCCAGATACAAACGCTTCTGCTCTTTCCAATCTGAATGCATGAACAACTGAAGGCCTCTCATCAACATGTTTTCCATTTGCTGCTGCTGTTCTCGCGCTCGAGGATTCCCTCAGGTGAACCTCCTCTGCCACGGTCCAGAGAGAGACGCTTCTCTGAAACAATCCTTTAAAGCTAATGATGCAAAGCAGAGCACAGCTTCGAAATGCTTCTGAGTGACCCATTACAGCTGTGTGGCCATTAGTCCTGCCACACATTCATCCTTGTCCCGACGTGACTGATGATGACCACTTGATTAACACATCCTCGTGTACTATTGATGTGCACAGCTGGCTGACACTGCAGGACATTCTTCTCTCTGCTGCTCTGGCTTCCAGAAGCTGGAGCTCTGCACACTTGGGAAAGTGTTCATGTGCCACAACAACAATTTTATCGCCAGTGTCAGAGTTAGTTTAGCCAGCGAAGCAACATCACAGCAATGTGATCCTACTCCCGGGTACTCAGCCATGACCAATATTGGTCACCTTTAGAATTACCTTTAAATGAAACAGCACAGCACAGAGTGCTGGATTATGTTCATCTTTATGAGCGGAGGAGGGGAGAGACTAATACTGAATAATATTGAGCTTTATTGTCATATGCAGAGATAACATCTTATCTCTGCAATGAAATTCTCCCTTGTGTTGAATAAGAAAAAGGAGAAAATGCAAACGAAAACGCATTAAGGTAAAAAACGATACTGTACATATAGAGGGTATTTGCAGTATGTGTAATAAGTAGTGCATAACATGGGGCAGACATGAAAAGATGTGCAAAAAAAAAATATGTCTCATTTCTCAATCCCACTGTCCATCATTGTAACATAATGACATGCAGATGAGTTGTTTAAACAATGAAAGTGTCAAATATGATGATTTACAGATAAATGTGACAATGCACCACACAAAATAGTTATTTATTGTATGTTGTACTGAAGTATAAAAAGAGTGGTCTTATTTGGTCTCATATAAGTAACATTGTTGTTTTTTATTTATTCATTCTGTGAATATTGCTGCTTTCCTGCTGTTGTCATTCATTTGTTGTTGTTTTTAAACTCTACATAAGCATGTACAGCACTTTGGGTAACTGGTTGTTTTTAAATGCATCATATAAATACACTTTACCCTGTGGAAGAGGAAATTGTTAGTGTGTGTCTTTTCACAAACTATTATTCCTAAAATAATTCTAAAATGTGGCACAACTGAGTTTTTACACTTGGATGGTCTGTCTTTTAAATGCCATGAGAGCTCCCATAAAAAGATGAAATGAAACTTAACCTTTGGATCTTTGATGATTTCATTCTACGTGTGATAGACTGTAGATACGTGGAGCTCCTCTGAGCTACACTGTTCCAGAGTCTGCAGGTGATGGAGCCTTTGCAGGATGAATCCTTGACTGTGGAACAGTAAATTCACCACATTCTGTTTTTAATCTTGTCATGTTACTTTAATAGTATTTGACCTTGGAGAGCACCGTCTGTTTTTTTTATCATGTAGCATTTAACTCCACATTTAACTCCAAATTAGCACACATTGTAACTACAACATAGTTTGTTTTCATTACCTTAGTATAAACCAACAGAGAAGAAGGAGGAAATGGCAGAGAATGGGAGGGCGAAGGGTGGAGAGAGTTGTGAAAAAGTGTTTAGCCTACATCCTTTTTGGTAAGCGAAGGCCACTGTAATTCCCCGATGCTCTTGAGAGAGGAAAGGGTGAGGAATCGTTGTTTTGGATCAGAGAACAATTTCGATGAAAGAAATCTCACAGCGACGTCTCAAGTGAAGGTAAGCCACTCTTAGACATTCCCTCTTTCTTTGCAGCTACTTACAAAACATGTAATCGATCCAGTTTAGGCCTTAAACGCAACTCCACCACTGGCATAAGCTCAATTGAAGCAATTCTTTCCTCACATATTGTTGCAATTTTAATTGAGTCACAAATCTTACTGTCTAATTCTGTTATAGCTGGAACCAGCGAATCTTGCTGGCATAGTAACAAACACTGGACTTTTGCCAAGAGTGCTTTAATGTGGTGAATAAAATCTGATTGGTCATCAGTGCATCTGTTCATGATTCATTTACAGTGTGCTATCAGAGAGAGAGAGAGAGAGAGAGAGAGAGAGAGAGAGAAAGCACACACACACACACACACACACACACACACACTGAGGACATTCATATACATAATGCATATTCTTACTATATCACCTGCATGGCTAAACCTAACGCTGTATTTCTAATCCCAATCCCAATGCCTGACATAAACCTAATTCTAAAACTAACTCTAAAACCATCCTAAAGCTGTAGTGTTAAATGTATAGAGAGAGAGAGGCGGTGTGTGTCTGCAGCACAGTTAGCATTTAGCACAGTTAGTGGGGAAAATATGAAGCATTCTGGGCTTTTTCACAATAATAAGACCAAAGCTGAGTATGCAAAACAACATAAAGCTTGGCATGCCTGCACATGGCACGGACCAGGCATACATCATGTAGAGATGCTGGCAGTGTTTTGGTAATTCCTCAGAATTCCTCAAGGGGGCGATAGAAGTGCTGCACTGGCGCTTTAACCCCCCAAAAAGCCCTTTCCGGTTGTTTCTCACAGAGACACACAGGTGCACCCTCACACACACACACATACACACACACACACACACGTTTGCGCTTCATTCATAGTGAGGACCCTCCCTAACCTTAACCATCACAATTAAGTGCTTAACCCTAACCCAAACCCAATTCTAACCCTAACCCTTAAAAACCAGGTCTTAACCCCTAAAAAATCTCTTTAAAAATGTGAGGAGCCAAAATGTCCTCACTTTGCCAGAATGTCCTCACTCCGTATGGTTTCTACAATTTTTGGTCCTCACAAAGCCACTGAAGGTTTGCACAATTGTTCTCCATTTGGACAGCTTCAACAAAGAGTTATATCTAACCTTAACCATAACCAGTTAATGCCTAACCATAAACTTAACCTAACCAAGTGTTAAATGAGGTTCTGGCAAAATAGGACCAGGTCTTGATCTTCTCAATGAGGACTACTGGTCCAGTGTATATGCCTGAGAAGGTCCCAGAGAGGTAACAAATACAATCTCTCTCTCTCTCTCTCTCTCTCTCTCTCTCTCTCTCTCTCTCACACACACACACACACACACACACACTAGCATCAGTCTTGTGGATCCTTGGCGCGAGGACAGTCAGCAGCAGCAGCAACACTAACAGTAGCAGCATCAGGAGAAAGAGGACAAGGAAGAGGAGGATACATCCCAGCCCAAACTGCCCGAGCATCATGGTCGCTTGCCTGTCCATGTCCATGTCCCTGTCCCTGTCTCTGTCCCTGCTGGTGGGTTTCTCGCTCCAGGTGGACGTGAAAAGTGGCAGCGAAGCGGAGAAAGCCGGGAATTTCATGGAAGATGAGCAGTGGCTGTCAACCATTTCCCAGTACAGTCGCAAGCTCAAACACTGGAATCGCTTCAGAGACGTGAGTGCTGTATTTGTTGTGATAATGAAAGAATAAAAAGGTGTGAGATGAGATGTTTTCCTCTCCGCGTGCATGTGCCGGAGGAGGAGGTTGTGTGTGTGTGTGTGTGTGTGTGTGTTTTCCCAGTTGATTTTGCGCACAGAGAGTACAAGTGCCGCTCTGAAGTGCAGGTGTTTGCAGTATTATCACGTTGTGCATCACAAATACTTGTTTTTAAAAACAGGGACAGGCTATCTTTTGTAGGGGGTTCTGTATGAATAAATGCGCGTGCATGTGCACGTCAGTGCTCGCGCCGTATGAAATGTTAATACGTTCTCATTTTTTCTTGAAGTGCCTCATGTTCTCATGTTACTTCACGACAACTCTACACTGTGTTTTATGGTTAAATTGACACTTTTATCAATGGACTTTCTGTATATGGGAATAAAACACAGCTAAGAAGACATTTATGACATTAGCCTGAGTCTCAAAAGCCATTTCCAAGCTCCTTCTGGGTAACTGTGACGTTCTGAACAGTGTCTGTATTCACTGATCAATACTTATTGATCCGCACATAAGATGGAAGGCTCACAGTTGGTTTTTCAGAGCTTTTAAACACAGCAAGACATCACATGAGTCTCCTCCAAATCACAAATATCAAGTTGAGGGAAGAAAAATCATTCCTTTGTGGATCTCTTGTACAGATTTATTTATTTGTGTTCATAGAAATGGGCAATAGACTCATTTACAAAATTACAGGCAGTGTATACATATTTTTTAACTTGTAAATTTATCAAAATGTATCACAAAAATGAAATAAATTAATTGTTAGTTGCATTAATAAGTCAATTAACTCTGTATAGACATTACCCAGCAGGTAATCTAAGCAATGGACGAGTGCTATGGTTAAATATAGGCTTATCTTAGCCATATAATGTGTATTATAATGCAGTACATTTTCAGAAAAATTTATTACCAAACAATTTATAGATACAATCAATTGAAATCTGCTGTGTTTGGAGGTGCACTGTTCTTGGCGAGTCTGTCACAAAAACTCACTCAGACCCAAAAATGAACCCAAACCCATGTAAGGTCAAGGTCGCTGTGACATCACGATATAGATTTTTATGTTATTTATTCCTAAATTGAACACAGCGGCGACATTCTTTGTCTAAAGAGTCCAAGATGAACTTCACGGTGACTTTCATAAACCCTGCGATCTGACTGGTTTGTGAAGGCGGTGATTGCAGTCAGTTGATCCGCTGAATTAATTGCCTTATAAATCAAGGTTAAGCAATACCTTGTAAACCCCACACAGCCATAAAGCAGTCCCGCTCATTAATTTGCACCATTGCCCGCAGTGGCCTGATATAAATATGGACATTACAGGAATAGCCTCCCCTGTGTAAACAGAATACCAAACTGTTTCTCACTGATCCAGATCTGACAGGATGAGATAGTCCTCTGTCCCTTGTGCTCATCAAGTGATACTGACGATCTCTGATCTTTGATTTGAAGCCGGTGGGAACCGACAGCGATCTTGTTTTGACAGGTCATCACTGACGTATGTGCTTTTCTATGAGCTAATGTGGATTTTAGCACATCCATGCATATTCTTGTGTTTCCGCTGGACACAGCAACAATCATTACACTCTCAAGGACAGTAATGTTAAATCTGCACCAATTTCTCCATCTTGTTCGGAACCCGATGCCTCAACATTGGCAGATACTGAATACTAATGCTGTCTTTTTCCCCTAATTAAATTCAACTAATTACAACCAGAGAATTGTACAAGAAATAAAAGTGATTGTAATTAGTGACTGGTTCCTAAAACACTGTTATTGTGTAAGTTGTTAAAAAAATCCCTCTCCAGTTCCAGATAGCCATCAACAAAGGAAATTATCTAGGGGGAAATAAAAGAGAAAATCAAGTGAAGTAGGAGTCTGGGAAAGATTGCAACTGATTTGTCCGACCCCCTCTCCTCTGCTCTGCCATCAAAGCTCCTCCCTCAAAACACAAAAACATGCTCAGTCTTTTTTACTAGACGTCCAGTGAAAGAGAGAGAGAGACGCAGTGTGAGGACAGCTTCGTTAATACTGACGACATCGTGTCTGAATCACCTGCACAAATCTATATTCTCATAATGACCTGTGCAGGTATATGGAGGTCGGTGAGTGACAGCTACGCCAGCGAAATCAATTCTGTCGAGAACGTGAAGACAAAGTCAACAAACAAGATACAAAACGTGAAGCCAATTTTTAAGGTAACTAACAGTAGACACGTCTTAAATGTCTTTTGTCTGAGCCTTGTTATGTCCCTGGCCGAGGGAAACCAGGGGTAACACATGCGTGTGTGTGTGTCCAAAGAAAGCCAAATAGGTCAAAAGTCTGTTTTGACCATGTGTCACAGTTTTATTAACTATGGAGTGAAGCATTACCAAAATAACAAACCTAATCTTATCTTTATAAATCGTTATAAAGACAGAATGAACCGAGCCAGGGGAAAGAAAGGTCTCTCTCCTACCACTGCTACCTTTTAACATTAACATAAAAATGAACAATTTTGTCAAGCACTACAGCAATTACAGACAAAGTCACTCTTGGCATGCGTCATCGACGACACAAGATGTTATTATATTTGTGCGAGCGCTCTGTTTTGAAGTGGCGGAAAGGTCAGAAATAGAAGCTATCGCAGTTTGATTTCATGGATAAGATTCAGCTCGAGACGACAACACTCTTCTCGCGGCAAAAAAGCTGCATTTTCACATAAAATCTGAATCGATGATCGGATTTCTGCGTCCACACAGACCAGAAACGTTTAGATCAGTTTTATGTCAATAAAGAAAAAGCGTGCAATACTGTCTCTGCATGAAAACATCAGTATTATGCTAATACTGACAGTGCTGGGCATAATAGCCAATCCTTATTGGCCGTACTGCCGTATCACACAAACACAACATCGTCCTAAAGTCTAATGCTGTATCTTTATTTAATCATTGCCTGAATAACTAGTGGGTTAACACAAGAAAGAAAGCATGTGCCGGTTTATTACTCGGCTAAATCCAACGCCATTTAATACACACAGCCCCCTGCGATAAATCCTTCTCACTTCATGAAGGTTATAATGTTGTTTGAACTGTTTAAGAGACGGTGTCATTCATTTTGATGGTCATTTTGGCGCCTGATATTGATGCCATTGTTTAGCCGAACTGGACGTTCTCCACCCTGTATTTATGTTAATTGGACGACAGATTTTCAATCACCCAGCCACCGCTTCTTCGCTCTCTCTCTCTCTCTCATCAGCACCCGAAACTGAACTATCTATTGTTACATGTGAGCATAGTAAGAGATATGAGGGGGTTGTATGGACACAGTGATGGTTTGTATTCTTGGTTTTTTAAAACCAGAAGACGTGGCATGAATCTGGATGGCAGACTTTACAGAGGAGGAGTCGATAAGCACAGCTCAGATCCAAGCCTCTGCTTTGACAAGCAGACGGCTGTTTGATCTCATAGCTGAGAAATATCAACTCAAACAACATAGTCTTATCTGTGCCTGCCAAGTCATAGCTTTACCTTGCATTACCTTGGAGCACGTTTGTGGGAGTGTGTCCCACAGTCCTTGTCCCCCCTGGCACACAGATTGTGGGATTTGGGGGAATTTGTAATTGAAATGCAAATGAATGTTTTTTTTCAGAGAGAAATACAGATAGAAATGTGGTTGCAGGTGAACTTCCTGTTGCAAAACCTCAACATGACACCGATCAAAACGTGAATCTGGAGGTTTCAAAAAGGGGAGTTTGTTCTGCAGCTGGGAGATTAAGTCCATTTTATATACAGTCTATGTTTGTATGATGCCCTTTCACTCAATGTCAGAAGGAATTGGTTTGAGCTGGACCCCCGCTGTCCTGAGAAGATTAGTTTGTCTTCAATCCATCTGTGAAGCTACGTTTTGATACATCCAAGTATGGGAGGGCATTTTTGGTTGCAGTCCAGAGTTTATGTGATTTAAACTAACGGTGTAATAGAAAATCTTTATTTATTACGTTTGGTCAATCAAATATTAAATATTCAGTATAAAATGGTTGTTATGATTTGTGGGTTTTGCTCTATTTAGGTTATTTAATCAGCACCTTCATCAAAGATTCAATCATAGATGACTTGTTATTCATCGCCTTAGTGACACATCATTCATTCATTCACAGCTTCCACTTGACTTTTTTTTGTCTCACAAAATTGAATCCCGGTGGATTAATTAGACGTCTGATCATTAGAGAAAGTCTCCTAAATGTCAAAGCCGGAAAAAAGAAAAAATATGTTGATCAGTTTCATCAAAGTTTTATAAAGTTTATGTGCTGTGATTTAAATTCATAAAACCATTAAAGATGAGGATGCAGTCACAGCTGGGGGTGGATACTTTTTATATCCAGTGTGTGGGTGTGTGTGTGGGGTGGGTCAAGGCTTGTAATCAGACTAAAAATATAAGTAAGTAATATTGTAATATATTATTATATATATATAACAGTAAATAAGTAATTATGATATCTATCTATATATATATGTATATATATATATATATATGTGTATATATATATATACATATATATATAATAAACAAATCTATTTAAATAGATGCATATGCTTTCATTCTTAATGATAATGTTGTTGTTTTTTCCACATTTAGTCTGATGCTGTTTGTTTAATAAGATTTTCATTCACTGATGGTTTAAATTTTGACACTCACTATTAAAGGAAGGTGATAACTTTCATTGCTTAAATAAAATTTTAAGGTCTCCCTTATCTGACACTTTGGGGAGTGAGTTGAATCACAGCACGTGAGGAGACAGAGAACCAGGTTTGCTCATATTTCTGCTCAGATGGGAAAATTGTCCGTCGTACGAGGCAGAGAGATTCTGACAATGTTTACTGTCCTGGCAAACAGACAGGAATATTCATATTTTATTGAAATGAAGCAGGCTGATGGGGGGGGGGACACTGTGAAGACGGTTTGATTGATCTGAACGGTGTTTAAATTGGTCTAGTGTAAACATGATTATCCACCGTGAGGAAGAACAATGAGACTTCAGAGGCAGGAAGTCGGGAGAATCCACAGCAGGTTGCAGGGAGTTTCACAAAGCTCGTTTATGACTGCCTTTTATGTTCAAGCACTACTGCAAATGTCAGGACATCAGATACGACATAGACGTATATCCTCGTGAAACAGAATTCGCCCTCACAGAGCAGCTTAAAAATGCATATAGTCTACCTTTTTGGGTTTTTTTTTCTTCTTTTTCTGTCCCTGAATTTCTCCCACTTTGCATTCTGGTGCGTTCAGGTGGATTCACTCAGTTGGAGCTCGCGCCACCACTCATGTGAACAATACTGAGCTGTTCATTCACGGCCAGATTCTCCCATCTCTCTGTGCACTGCAAAGAGGGAACTCATTAAGGAGCTGTGCAGCCTCTCAGCCAACCACAGAGCACTGTTTAAGGTCTGCACCTGCTCTCTGCTGCCAGCTAGATTTTTAATGAGGGAAAATTGCTACGTCTTTTTTTCTTCTTCTTCTTCTTCTTCTTCTTCTTCTACTACTTCTACAGGTAAACAGCTCCTTGGCTCCTTTGCTTGTTAGGATTAGCGGAGAGTAATCACAGGAATCACAGTTTTATTTGATTTGGGACAGTAATGAATGTAATAATCAGGTAATAATGTAATCCAAGCATTGCAGCGTGAATCTACACATTTGTAAATAACTCAGAGTCACAACTCATGAACATCTGCATCTTAAAGTTATTGATGATTAGGGTGATTCAGCTCTAGTTGAATTCATAACGCTTTTTAATCCAAGTTGAATCAATTTGTCTGTTTCAGACTTTCATCTCTTGCATGTGACGGGCATTTTTCAGTATTTTTTGACCTTTAATTGACCAAATTAATTAAGCAATCCACACAATAACATTCACACACTGAAGCAGTTGCGTGCTGTAAAGTAGCACAGGTGCTGCAGACCGGCTCACGCTTTGACAGAGGTCACATTCACCCTGTTATGAGTTGATCAGAATAATCTTGGAGACATTATTTGAAGGTTGAAGTCTCGCTGTGTTTTAACATTTGCCACCAAACACTAAAACACAAACCAATTGAAGCAGGAAGAGTTTTCTGACCTGCTGGTGATGTCTGAACTCGATTTAAAACCAGTCCCTTCACTATCTGACACAGTATTATTCCCATTTAATTGGATATTTTGGCAGAAAAAAAAAAAAACAACGTGCACATAAACTCCAATCCAATCCAAGCTCAATCCATTTTTGTTTGGCGTGAACATCCAAAAATGATCAGTTAACATTTGCTTTTCACTTGTCATCACTTTATCTGGCAACACGCAAACATTTGGACAGCAAATAAGCCGAACGTGCCAATAAATAACCTGATGATGAATCCCGAGCATGAGTCAGAGTCATTATTGTAGCTGTTGCGGAGATAACGGCGATCGCTCGGTCACTGATCCTACATCAGCTCTGCTAGCGTTCACTCTGCTTTTTCCTGTAGGTGAACAGATGACACTGAGCTCCATTTCATACAGCGTAGCTCAAAGTCACTACACCAGCTGTGGCTGTTTTTCCTCCTGTCATGAGCCTCAGTCATTTATTTGCCTCCCACAGGATTTATGCTAAAAACAGAATACAGACATGATGCCTTTTCTTTTTTCCAATTAAAAGAGAATGACAGTGCCGGGGGTTGAAAGTTGTGATGGGAGAATGTGTGTGAATCTGAGAAGCAAGTCAACTATCTGTGGCGACCTGCTTGTTGCACACTAATGAGATCAAAGGTCAGATGTGGTGGAAAGAGACACAACCTTGTTTATCACCATGCACTGCCTGCATAGCCGCTTAAAAACTCTAAAATTTCAAAATAAAAGTATCTGTATGGATGCGCAACAAGATGTAGTTGCATCTCTGGCAAAAAGAGAGGAGATGAAGGAGAAATTAGCATATGCACCCAGGTCTTATGTTATGTACAGTCACATGACCTCGAAGTGCATGCCGATTGAACACATTCCCACTGGTCGAAAACTCACTAAAATTTGGGATTAATCAGGTTTTCTTGACCAGTGGTATTTGGGTTCATTATACTGGTCATGTGTGATTTACAGTGAACACAAAGGAATCCTACTGGTTTCCACAGACCAGTGTGGGTAACTCCTAATTGAGTGGATTTTGTGTTGTAGCCGCTGTGGAAAAGCCAGACTTACGTTTTGAAAGAAAGAAAAAAAAAAAAGAGGAAACAGAGACAGCTGCCTTAAACAGCAGATGTTTTATAACCAACACATTGTCCAACTATACAAAATCTTTTCGTTTCTTTCCACCGTGGCTGAGTACGAGGAAAAACTACCTGCGGTGACAGGACACGACAGACATGTACACCAATACATAATCAATCACAGTGGAGCCCGGGCTGCACCTACACTACTTCACCAGTACATTAGCTCTCACCAGCAGCAATGTGAGTCGCTGAAATGTTGAGCTGAATAATTAGCTCTTCCAAGGTTCTCCTTCTTGGAGCTTTTTTCTTCATGCATTATTTATCGTGGCATCTGCCTGAGAGTTGTCTCCGTGCTGCTGAAGCTCCTCTGTGCTTATAGCTGCAGGCAGAGCAATAAATGCTGCCACTCTGCTTGTGTGTCTATCTCCATTCATATTTGGCATAATGACACGCCCAAAGACTCGACTGAAGATCTGTGAGCTGATAACAGAAACTAGGATATGAGGAAAATATGTGATAATGTTGGGGAATATAGGGACTTGCATTACATCAACAACGTATATAATATTTCCATTCCAACAACATGGTTTTATTGGACAAAAATCAAAAACTCTAGCTCTGTGGTGAGTTCTTGACCCAATGACATTTGCACAAAGATATTTATTGCAGTTCAAGCAGTCGTTTTGATATAATACACATCTACACAGCTTATAGAGGGCTTGGTTTGTGTCAGTGTGTTTGTTTTTAAGCAAAGACAATTGCTAAAATAAATAAATGAGCAGTAAACACAATGCATAGCTAAGGCTGATGTGGATGTCGTGTCACTGTTTTTGCACAAACTCAAATTCTAGCCTGCCAGACTAACAGCGATACCCAATTCTGTACCAATCCATCCAACACTTGTTTGATAAGTTTACTAAAAAATGTAAAATGTATCCTCATTGTGGTGCAAGAGGAGAGAGCTCTGTTCTGAACCCACAATGGTTGGTCCAAAACTTAGTTTTCAGTCCAAATACACTGCTGACTGATGCTTAAAAATTAAAGCAATCACAAGGCTTTGAGGCTTTACTTTCCCTTACAAAAGTTCATTGCGCAGTGTTGGAGTTGTTTTGTTGTCGCTTAGTTGAAGGTTCTTGTCTAAAGAGGCTCTTTCTCCTCATTCATGTTAAGACTCAGATTTATAAAAATAGAGCTAGGGCTCACATTGTGAGTGTATAACATGTCAGACATGAGAAAGTCAACACAAAGAAATCTACCTGTGTTTATTGGCAGTTGTAAACTCATCTGTCGTTCGACTACAACGACCTTTGTTGTTACAAACTCAAGGAACATGCTGAGGCCTCTTGCCAGAAATGTGTTGTGTGAGTAGAAATTATTAAACCCAGGGGAAAGTGCTCAAAGAGTATTTGTGGATGTAGAGTGTTAGCCAGGTGGAAACATAATCAGCCTGCAGAAAAACGCTGTCCTTAACATTTTGTGTTTGCCTTTTGTGTGCTTTTTTTTGAATAGATGCATGTTTGCAGGTACCATTAATGTTGTCGGACCAAGCTCCTGCAACAACAATAACAACAACAACAACAACACATAGTCGGAGCAAACGCCGGCGTATCATTTATGTCCAGTAACAGTAGGTGTGATACTGCAAGGTGCACAAGTTCTTTGCTTTAGGCGACAAATCAGTCACTGCTGAAATAGCACGGCAAGAACTGTGCAATCAGGCCAGGGAGCTACAGGAACTTGGAGGACATGCTCTTGCCTGGGGAGAATTAGCCTCCTTTACTGCTTTCTGTGTCTGTTGGATGTTAACATAGGACAAGATGGACAGACGTTTGTCTTTGGCGTCATCTGTCCCAGAGCTGCATGTGGAGGAGCAGGCAGAGCCGAGTCTCCTCGCTGTAGCTAATGGTCAGAGTAAAGCTGCTTTCACACTATTATTAGATGATAAACCCAGATGAAGCTGTGAAAGAAAGGCAATTAACACCATTCCCATTGCCAGTGGTTGGTCTGCGTGAACTGTGATGTCACAAAAACGTCCGGGTAACAAAACGGAGTCAGAGGAGCAAACAACACCACTGAATGGAGGTCATGTGACAAAGTTATAGTCATTATACTGTTTTGTATCTTTTACTTAAGTCTCTCATTTACACTCTACAACGAGTGAAGAAATGTCAGTCACTAATAAAAAAAAGAGTAATTAAGTGAAGAAAAATTAAGCAGATAAAGAGTAAATTAAAGTGTCCACTCGGGCAAAGTGGCAACTCCCATTGAGTGAAACCTCGATATTTGGCTAGATTAGGTTGTACAAACTGAGGTTCACAGATGCAACCAGGCACCCACTGGATGATACCAGCTGTTAATCACACTATATCCTCACATATGTTCTGCTTTATTGTCCATTTTCCTATAAAGGAAGAAGCAAGAAGCAAGCCTGAAACTAGCATTTGAGATCCTTAACTTGTCAGTAAAATATTAAACTCATTTTCCTATACACTTCCATTCAAAATTAATCATTTTTACAACGAGCAGATTCACCGCCTGGTGACTATTAAATATATTTTTATTCCTGCTTTGGCCTCCTCCGGCAAACCAGAAGACTACTGTACCTCCACTTTCTGTATTTGCTCTGTCGTTCCCACTAATTTCGATCGGAGTCAAAGCCAATTGCATGTCCATCCCTGACAGACATGGAATAATATCGGACACAATACATCATGAGTTCCCTTTGTGTGTCTTTTATTTTGCACTTGTCATAACGGCAACACTTCATATCGTATACTTCTTCTACACTGACACGATCACGGTCCTGACAGCGACATCTCCTGTTTGCTAACTGTCATTACACCAATAAAAAAGTCTTTTGATCAAAAATCTGGGATTAAACAGGTGTTTTGACCAGTGGGAATGGGTTATAGGAGTTAAGCCTGGCCCACTCGAGAGTATTTTCAAATCTGACTTGATTTTAAAAAACACACAATGAACTTTTTTAACCGATTTTTCAATGTTTAAATCCTGACACAAACTGACATGGAGGTGGACTCCGTCAGGCACAAGCAATCAAAGTCAAAAACACAATCACGGTCTAAGCACAGGCACTAGAGAGTCTGGAAAATCTCACACGAGGGCAAAGACAATCTGGCACTGAAGGAGGGGAAGGCAGAGACTAAATAAACTGTGTCAATGAGAAACAGGTGCAACACATTAGGGCGGGGCCAGTAATCATGCAGGAGGGAAACTTGACAGGAAGTGGATCTGAAATGAGACAAGACATGAGTACCAAAATAAAACAGGGACCAATGAATGAATAGAAAAACAACTAACATAACTTAAAGGACAGTTTCCCGGTCAGTCAATCGCACTCTCAGTGGTTATTGCGGGGGTTCTGCTCACGCCCCCAATCACTGTTCAGTCAGTAAACATCAAACATGTTTAATACTACAGGATCATTTGGCCAGATAATCTGTTCAAATAAGCCTAAAATCTGAAAGCACCCACGATTGCCAGATCGGGGCCAATTATCCTCTAGTGTGGGACAGGCCTTAGATGTCAAGGACATGCTGCTTGTATGGGACTGTGATCCTGTGTTTGTCTAAACTCTATTTATCTGTCATGTGGGGGATATATTTGTTTGCGTGTGAAAGAGAGGCAATTTGTTGAGTTGGCAGCATAACACTCCAAAGTCATATTGAAATGACCTCAATAATGCAACTGGAATAGCAGGGATAGGATATAAAGCTAAAGCGCTAATAGGTTTGTTTTTTTTTCAGTTGGAAGAACTCGACAGAATCTCATTTATGTGTGATGTAGTCCTTCCTAAAGCCGTAACGTGACATCTCAATGTGGCTCTCTGTTTTGCTGTAATATCCTGCCACCACTGCTGGAGATTAGTATTATCAGCAGTCACAACAACCCAATTTATTCTCATCGCCATTGCACACGGGGGGGAATTAAATGTAATCAGCCAGCTAGCATATTTAACTTAGCTACCCCTGTGAGCCGCCTCATCCTGCTCCCTGCGGCATTTCAAATGGGAGGGTTATCATCATTATCTTCCCCTAACCGTGCCGCCGGTTTCTAAAACTCTGCGTCTGATGGTTGTGAAAAGAGCTCTGCAGCTTCACTGCGCTTGTCATGAGCCAAAATAATTAATACAATAGGAGCACTTCATAATTTGGAAATGGTAAAAACGTACAACAAACCAAACTTTAATGAGCAGATCTGTTCGGCTGAAGGAAAAATGACTTATCGGGTTAGTGAGTATTACGTTTTTGCTGTCAACAAATGTCATGAAAATACATAAGCTTGTCTCTTCATACTTTGTTCAGACACATTTCTGCAATCAAAATACTTAAAAATGTCAAGGCTGATGTGGTATATATATATATTTTTAGTAGTGTACTAATATTAACACTCCATAGAAATCTCTATTTGTATTGAAGGTACCTTTTAGTGATGTCATCTGCTTCATGGAGCTGCTGCAGTGTTTTACATAGGGTTCACCTTTGAGTACCGGCATCAATAATATGCTTGTAAATCCCTTGCTCTAAATGCCAGGACTCTTCAGTTTGAAGCCATAGATTGCAGCTATTTCACAATAATAGCCTTGTTGAAAGCATCTGTAGGAGGAGAGTGGAGGGAGAGAGAGAGAGAGAAAAGAATTGGTTGGTGTCACACTTTTAAAAAACAGCTGATTTGTAGTCAGGCAGATGCAACTTTTTAAAAAACGTTGAACGAAGCTCACGATCCAAACATCAGAAATTACACCCTGTGTGTTTGTGCTATAAGTAAGATTGTAAATGTCTGCACATATCGCTCCAGTCCACTCGTCACATGTAATAATGTCTGAGTGAACTCATGTGATGTGAGAACACATGGCCTCTCGCATGCTTAAGTTTCCACCTCTCACCTAAATGTTGTGGAAAAGCATCTCACCTCACAAACCTCCTGAATAATCATGATATACAATGAAAGCAAATAACTTAAGGTTATTTTTTACTCACTCGTACACCCTAACTATATAACCTTGTTTGAATTAAATGTACAATCAGAAAGGAATCGGTATAAAAGAACATGGCCTTGTTTAAGCTTTCATCAAACTGATGAAAGATGAAAGAGAGACTGTGTATAAGCATACAATGGAACATCTCATCATGTGAACTCTAAGGAATGAACAAAAATGCCTTGATAATTGGGTAAGAAATACATAATACTTTAATTTCTTGCATTAAATGTGTGTGGTTTTGGCTCATCTTTCAATATTATGAAGAGAAGGCGGGCCCAGATCTGCTCCTCACATTGTCTGTTTAACCCCGAAACTTCCAAATCAACTACAACTCTGTAACTACTTTGAGAAAATCCTGCAAGGCTTGCTTCATTCTCCAGGGAAACAAAAGAGTTTGCTGGAGTGCATTGGCGTGGAATTTATTTTCTTAGCCTCGACCACGTTCAAAATTGATTTAAGTTTCCTACTTTCGATAAGCATGCCAGCAACAAATGACATTCAAGCATTTTCTTTCTGCCCATGCATGCTGATAAGTATTTGCAGATCAGTATTGACGAGAAAATTGTGATTCAAATGTTTTTGTTTCTGTGGAGCACAAACACCTCAGCATATCTGTTTTTTCTTTCCCACTAACATTGTATGTAGAAGCAGCGTGGCTCAGCAGAGTATAGGAGGCTGAGAGCTCCCTGGGGAATATATGAAGAGCTCAACCTGCAGGCTTGCCACCTCTCTTTCTGCTTCTTTATTTTGCAAATGGTTGAGTGTGCGTATGTGTGTGTGTATAAAACATGCTGCTCAGACTCCGGCGTTCTGCTTGGCTCAGCAGCGGGGCCAGCGGAATCCATTTTTCTGCGTCCTCCTCCTCCTCCTCTCCAATTACTGCGTCTCTCGGAGCATGCAGTGCCTTGATTCAGCCGTGGTGTCTGTCCCCAGAAAGTGAGCCTGGCTACTACTGTTTCATGTGCTACTTCATCTGGGATTTGGAGACCGCGACTGAAGAGCTCTTGAGAATGAAAAAGGTTAATTTCTGTGATGCAACTTACTGAAATGTAGCCGAGGGCAGCAGCTGCAGACGAGAGAAAAGAACGCCTCTCATCGTCGAGCTTCGAATGTCCTCGACTCTATTTGAAAAACAGCGCTTTTATTTTAACGATCAACGAAATTGCCTCTGATTTGACAGAAAGTGTCGTCGCCACTTTGTGAAGTCATCTGCGACTCTGCACTCAGCCTCATCACGTCTGCGTTTCATTTTCAGATTGGTCGCACGCTTGACAGTTGGCTACTTTGTGGCTCAGGAAGAGAGACGCGTCCGTCTGTGTTCAGAGATGGCTGCAGATCGCGGGCCGTGGTAGTGCACTGCATTGCAGGCATCGCGTCTTTACCTTGTGAAACAACATGCGTGCCTTGCCTGCAGGCTGCTTAGCTCAGATGATCAATTTGATCCAGCTCTGTGTTGTTGGGGCTGCCACTTAATCCCACAGTGCTCTGGTGTTTTGCTGCAATGGAGAGACACCCCCCCCATGTTTGTGTGGGTTTCCTGTTTTATCTTTGTAGTGTGATGATCATTCTCATGCATATACAGTATATTAAACAGTCAGTGAAACAACCGCCGATCATGTTAATGTCTTTTAGAGCAATGGATTTTGGAGAGATCTTAGACCTGTTACAGTTCAGTAGGAGCAAACTGAGGAAGTGTGTTTTTATGCAGGCAAAAAAACACATGTTTACATATGAGGGAGTTCTAAAAGGAGATGTGAAAACATGTTCTTCAAGTGAAGATGCAGTGTTTTTGCATTTTGGACCACTCTAATGCATTTCTAAGTGGTTCAATCTGTGGTGGGTCTGTGCCAGCAGTGTCTCCCATTTTTAAAGGCAGCGGGGGACAACAAAAGACAGAGACATTACCTTTTCCACTCAGGCCCCAGTGTGAGAACTGGGGCGCCATAATGGCCCGGCAACGGCGAGACGTACTCCTGTTGCTCCCCGGTAACTACAGAGAGACAGAGAGTGGAATGTAGATTCACGGCCGCCTCCGCCTCTCTGCCCTTCTCCCGCGATTTAAAGTAGGGAGACGGAGCTAATTCCGCCACATCAATCTGGCAACACACATAACTGTGCAAGTGACGACCCGCGGGAATGATGAGTTGGCAATGTCGTGCCAGTCACAGAGACAGAACCAGGAGCCCAGGACCAGGAGCAGTGCACTTCGCTGAGGAAAGCCTCTCCCAGGTGTCTTTTTTACGACAGACGTGACCCAGATCACCAATCCATCCATCAGCGTGTGTTTATTCAGTCACTGCTGGAGTAAATGACTTCATGAGGCTGATTAAATGACAGCTGGAGGCTGTCCAGATAATATAAATATAAATATAAATATAAAATGTCCAGATCATCATTTAACCTCTAACATCACATCCTGCTGCGTAAGTCGTGTCTACTGCAAACATAATCTTCAGAATATAGTTTTTATAGGAGTTTTGTGGAGGATGAAATACACAACAAACTCGAGGTTTGCAAGTTTCAAGTCAAAATCACAATACAGCCGATCTCAGGAGGTGCAATATTTGTTAGAGCCAAAATGTGTGTCAAATTATCATTTTAGATGAATGATTGTCTTGATCTTTACACATCTAATTCTGCAGACTGAAGAGAATATTGTTGTTTCTCACAGATCTGCACAAATATCACACAGTAATCCTTTGAAATATGGTTTTCAAATGGAAATGAGAGTAATGATGCAATAATTACCATTTCCCCTGTATCGCAAATCATATTGCAATTGCAATTCCTGTCAAAATAATATAGATATTTATTTTAAAATCGTTCAGTCCTAGTTTGAAAGAGAAGATGAATCAGTGTTTACACACAAACTGAAATAAAAATAGCAGAAAATGATCTTAACAAATTCACCTTTAACAAAGAATTTGAACATACAAGAGTACATATTTATGGAATTTGCATCAAGTGGGCACAATTTGCACAGCAGCCATTTTGACAGATTTTACATAAACAGTGGCTCTGTTCAGTTCATCTAAGTCAGAACAAAATGGAACTCAGGCGTTATTAATATGATAATTTGCACCTGTGATTTTCCGATTATGACATCTCATAATGGCTGCTCTGCAAATGAATACACTGGAAATACACTTTTATTTCATTTTTATGACATCGTCTGATCACAAAGTCCATCTACCACCTCCTCTAAAGCTACTTTTGGTCCATCTGCTCACAGACAGATTTGCCTCGATTGTGCTAAGCTAACTAGCTGCTGGTTGTATTACACTGGTCACAGGAGAAAGGACTCAACATTCAAACACATAGATGCAGGTTTAGGCTTGAAAAGGTTTAGGAAGGTCCCGGTTCTGGACATCGAGGACACAAGAGAATCCCAGGCAGTAAATACGAAAATGGGGCACATGAGGAGACACAGGTGAAAGTGATTAGGGCAGGTGTGTGTAATTAATCAAGAAACCAAAGAAAAAAAATAAAGTTTCAAAACAAAACAGGAATAGAATAGGAATAACAACCATGAGGAACAGAAAGAAACTGTTATATAACAACAGCAAGGAGCTCATTATCCGTGTGTGTGTGTGTGTGTGTGTGTGTGCGCTGCACTTTCACACTTTTGTGTTGTCTTTTACTTCACTTGATGTTTGATGTGTTTGAAGCAGAGCAGCTGAAGGACTGAAGGTGTGTGTTGAAGTTTAGGGATTCAGGTAGTGTGTGTGTGTGTGTGTCTAAGTGTCCTTTAGCACACGGACTGCACCTGACCCTGTCACATTACAGGGACAGATGAGCTGCAGCGATGGAGCGAATGTGTGCTGTGTGTATGTGATGGATCGTTGCAGTGCGCTGAGGAGATGCAGATTTTCACTGTGACATTTCACTTACTCTGGGAGCTTTTACTCCACTGAGCTGAGGCGAGGCTGCGCTCCAGCAGCTCCTGGTATGAAACGCCCAGAGCATGCAAGCTCCTCATTTCACATTTCTGCTTGGGTTTTTAGATTACTACATTTGTATTCTGCTGCAGAGCTGCCAAGGATGGAGTGCACTTGACCTCTAGCACTCGGGCTGTGGCTTAACACGTGTAAACATTACAGGTGGCAAATTTCAAAAATCTGAGTATCTGCATATATCATTAATCTAATATTTATGTCTTTTTCTTTTTTGTGCTGAACTCTTCACGAGGGTCAATGTCAATCTCAAGGGCTAGTGTATAAGATTGAGTAAAATAAAAATTGCCTTTGAATAAGCCTTTTATATGTATTTAGGGCAATGGTCTTGCTTTATGGAGGCTGCCATCTGAGCCGTATTTCCACCAAATGTATGGTTTGGTCCGTATCAGAAAGTGTCACTCCCTGGTGTTTCTTCAACGTCTGCAGTCTATTGTCATACAAAGCTTGATGTCTAGTGGAGACAAACATCCTCAAACCAAGCAGGAAAAAAAAGAGCTGTTGTCGTCACACTGTACCAAACCGAAACTGTACCATGATTGTGCCGTCATGTTTGTGCAGCAGCTTGACTGGACAGCACCAGCCAGAGAGTGCATTTACTTCACTTGAAGCCACCATCGTTACCTGACATGCTTGAGAACGAGAGAAGTGAATGGAGGAGTCTTCTTTATGTTACAATCTGCTGTCTTATCATTAGATGTCACTAATTCTTACACATTGGACCCAGCTCGGATCTGACAAACATGATATAAAGTTCAGTACTTGAATCAGTATGAGCATCGGATACATGTTGACACTCTTAAAGCAGAGCCCCCAATCAATTTCATGTGGCTCGCCACTTAATATCAAGTTATTTCTGTGTTTCTTTTTTTAATAGATTCATTTTGCATCATAAATACATTTATAGTGTAAAGTATTATTGTTCCATATCAAAACAAGCACTTTTATTTTGAAATTATGTGAAATATCATACATATTATTATTTCGATGTCTTTGACTTTTTTTTTTTTACTTGATGGTCCCCCTACTGACCAAACTAGACACTCAGTGGCGCCCAGGTCATTTGAGTTTTAGACTCCTGTCTTAAAGCATTTACTAAGTTGCATGGACACATAAGACAGCACCGCCCCTAAGTCTTGGCCCGTCAGCTTTGCACAACCAAATGTTTGGTGTCGACACTTTTAATTTATTTCCTTATCTTATCCATAAGCTTTTTTTTGAATGACAGTCATGACTATATTCATAGATTGGAAAATGCTATGATTTCTGTTTTTTTTTGTCCTGTTAATGTTCTCATGATGGATGCATCACATCACAAAGCCACCTTGCCTTCCCTGGTGTTTACATTTATTGTCTTTTCAGTAATGTAGCGTGCAATGATAGATCTACAAATAGCACATTTTCTTACTTCACAATAGACATGCAGTGAAATGATGTCAGAGTCAAACGTCCGACTCACATACACAGCCGGGATGTGTACGAACACTCTCGTGTCCCTCAGGACGGGTGTGTGAGTGACATTGGGGTTGAGTGGTTCAGGGTTATCGGCGGTATTTATGTCGCAGGCAGACAGGGTTTGGTCGAGGTGAGATAGACGTTAACTCAGAGGAGCGTAGTCGGGCTCGTGGCCAAATGCTGTCAGCCTAATACCAGCGAGCGGCCCGGGAGGAGCAGTCACAGCATCTGGATAGTCAAGCTCCATTAGCCTCTCGGCTCTGTTTTACACCGGCTGCATTACAGCCTTGTTGACAAATGGCAGAAGAGGTGCCGTGTGATATGAATCACATAACTCAGGGGACCTCCACCATGAATATCATACCCCCTCGCTCCCTGATCTTTCCCCCTCCCTGCCTCCCCGCCTCCCCTCTTGTCTGGGCTTGCTGTGAAGCCTGGCTGGGATTCAGCGGGACAGCATTAGTTCTCAACCTTGGTGAAGGACTAAATGCAGCCTCAGCCTGGTGTCCTTGCTGTCACATTGCTGCAGGGAGAAGATAAGCACTCCAGCCTCTAGGACATGCTGCAGGGCTCACTTTGGTCCCTGCAGCACTGTGAGCTGAGTAATTGCAGGAACACAGTGAATAATCATTTTAGTAATTGTTCCAGCTGGTGTGTGACATGCTTAGACTTAAAACTTTGATGACAGGGAATCCATGTTGGGATTTTCTGATACAAAATGTTACACAAAAAAAATAAAGACTGCGTACATAATTTAAGGGTTTGGCAAATTACTTTGACCTCCTAGGGTCCGTGTGAATTTTGTCATTCAGTTTGTGCACACCAAAATGCGTGTCCTCCCTATAGCACAAGACTGAGACAACAAAGAAGACAGTAACCATGGAAACTTGCTTTAGCTTATGTGAGGAAGTCCAGTGGAAGTCATGTGTGTACAATTCGGCACAAAGAATATTAGTAAACACAAATAAGATAGATTTCTTGGCGTGAGATCACAGCTGCTGCAATGGATTGTGAGATATGCAAGTGTTCATATGAAATAAAGGAACTATATGGGCATGTACATGTGGAAATATGGAGTGACTAAGTCTGAAATGCCATTTAAGGATGTAGATAAGTCAACTCTGCAAATATCCAGTCACATCGCCCGCCATAGGAAGCCACCTGAACATTTTCACTGCTGCAGAAACAAATGTGCCTCTAAAAGATTTTGTTTCTTGCCTTGCCTCAGCCTTTTAAAGCCTCCAGACGGCTTCTTTTCTGACGTGTCCTTGTGTGGCCTGTAAATAGTTTATCGTGTTATATTAAGTTTCGTCACAGCACTGTTAAGTAGACAGGTACGTCTGCGTGTACGTGCAGGTGTGTGTGTGTGTGTGTGTGTCAAAGAATTAGGTTTATTTACTGGGTGGTGTTGCTGGAATAAACCATGCAGTGCTATATTTCTCTCAAACACACCGGAGCATTGAATGATGGCGCGCACAGGGAGTGGCTGACTGTGCTGGGTATTGATGTGTAATGCCCTTGGTCAGAAGCCAAGACGGCGAAATGGAATGAAAGGAAAGTAGTCATTCCCCCCCTTAACTGAAGGTTGTATTTTACGGAAGCTATATCTGTCTGTGTTGTCAATGCTGTGCTTAGTAAATGTGTGCTGTATGTCTGCTGCTGCACCGATAAAAAAAACATCAAAATCACATCTGCCTGTTGACTTCAAAGATTCACAACAATCTGCCTGCTTTTTTTTTTTTGCTTTTTTCTCTGTTTTCCAAGCCTGATGCAGAATGTCATGGCTTATCCACAGCTCACGAGCTGGTGGGAGGCTGGTGTTTGGCACCTGCTTGCAAACACAGACAGAGAACGGGCCCTCAATGATTGAAACCCCCCCGCCCCCCCACCAGCTCACAGAAATGGCAGCTGATCTTCCTCGCTTACTAGGTGCTCATAATGCTCTGCAAATGTCTTGTGCTGTCCCCCGAGAGCAGCGAGATGAAGACACGTATCTGCAATCAGCGTGTATTAAGGCGGCTGACGGATTCACGGCGGTGATAAACGAAACCGAACCACTGTTTGCATGCTGAACGGAATGAAAACTTCATGTTTGTTTGATTCTCTAACAATGTCTCTCTCTTTCTCTCCACCCCCCGCCACTGCTGCCACAGGAAGTCGAGGTTTGTGTCTCTTTTGTTGTTTACAAAGCAATGTCTGTCTTCTTCTTTTGACATCCCGCTCAGTCACCTGACTGATGACTAAGAATACAATGTCATTTGTAAGACGAATAACATATGAGCCAAACTAAGCGCTGCCTAGAAAATAAATAAAAGCATCCATCATAATAATAAAAGAATGTGGTATGTTTTTTTTCTTTTCTTTGTAAACCCTCAAAAATCAATTAAATTCCGGGAAAAAACAAGTGTAAACACAACACAAGTATCCCTTCAACGCCTCTTCAGTTTGACTCGAGAGCTTAGTCTTCATTACCCCGGAGCAGAATAAGACCCGAGCTAAACTGAACAAACCTGATCCTCAGGGTGCTCGCTGGGCCTCGCGCCCAGCAGTAACAGCTTTATAGTTGATCCTCTCGGTCTTGACAGAGAGAAATGGGTCAAAATGGATACAGCAGGGGGACACTGAATTTTTATTATCGTTCCAGCACAGCACTGCCGGGGACCCGATCTAAAAGCCAGGGGTTAGTTTGCAAATATTCCCCCTGCAACTGTGTGGAAGCCACGATATAGTCCAAGTTATTTTATGGGAGACATTAAAGGTTTCGGCGTCTCGCTGCGGTCGCTTACTTAATGCTAGAACGTGCATTAAACAGCAACAACAACCACAGTGGCGATAAAAAAAAAGGAACATCATAATTATGTGTCTACCATATGTCAGAGAAAGAGCTTACAAGTGTTTGATAAGACGCGTTTCTTTGGTCACGTTTGACAGGTCAGGTTTCACCTTGGTAACCATCTCGTAACTTGTTTTCTTTGTGACATTTTCTTTATCCTCAGGTTTTTTCAGAGCTGTCGATGTCCAAAGGCTTAAGGATTTTTTTATTATTCGCTGATTAGCTAGTGTGATAATTATGCCTGAAAGCTACAGGGCTAATGAGTGGGTCTGCACAGTCACATGTATCTTTACTATTTACATTAACCTTAAGACTGAAATGAAGACATGTAAATGAATCCAGATATATAAATGCATAATAATACTGCATATAAAGGGGGTTTTAAAGGTTTTTGATCATTTGTCGCCCACTCACTGTCATCGGGAACCGCTAAAACATTTAAGCTGTGATTTGTGGAAAGCGGCGAAGTTTCTGTGAAACTTGGCCTGTGTGTGTGTGTGTGTGTGTGTGTGTGTGAACACCCTCTTAATGACTGGAGGATCATTAAGGGTGCGAGCACGCTGACTTTCTTTGCTGTCGCCGAGCATGAATTATTAAATGTATTAATGCAAATATATTTCTTTTCCAGGATGACTACATCAAGAACACGCAGGAGAACACGGGCTCTGATGAAAGTAAGTCATAAAAAATATATTTCATCCAATTAGGAGTGAGAAATTTGTGCAGATGTTGTGGATTCGTTTGAATTTTTTTTTACTTTTTTTTGCTACAGAGCCTGTTTGCAAAAGACTTCCAATATTTAAATGACTTCACTTAAAGGTCCAGTGTGTAACATTTATGAGGACTTATTGGCATAAATTGAATAAGCTACTCATAGTTCATGTTTGTAGAAGTTTATAACTGTTTTGGGATAAATAGAGGCTGCCATTTTTGGGGTTGTGTTTTGTGTCACATTTTCAAGTGGAAGCAAATTCTACAAATGAGGAAGAACAACATTCTCTCCTGTAGTTGAAGGCCAACACAGTTCTGGGATTCTCTTGGTGGAGGAGTCCTCCATTTCTTACTCTCTCCAGTCTCAGCGATCTCAGATCTTTTATATTTCATCTTTTCTTTTCTTTCCCCTCCACATAATCAGAGTAGATGGCTTTGATATCTTCCAAACACTGCAATTACATGGTGCTAATTATTAAAGTCACTTGTTCTTTTCTATGTTGGAGCCTGACAGCTTTTGTTTAGCTCGGGTTGAAGGAGTCAGAGCACAGAACAGAGTTATGATTGAGGGAAGGCGAGGCTGAATCTCTGGTCATATCCATTAGTTTGAAAACGCCTGCTATAATTGCCTTTGTTGCTGAGGGCTCCACGTACAACTCCCACCTGGCTCCATTTACCTCTGTGGGTGTCTGTTACTAGTCAACAACTTGAAAAGGAAACCTCACTTTGAGCAAATCAGCTGTCAGGGAGAATGGAGCTCGTGTGAACATACAGAACTGCTCTATTCTTTCACGTCTATTTTTGTAATTAAGAAAATCAAAATCAACATTATTTGAGCAGCAGAGGCCACTGCCCTAACCCAACAACTGTGTTGAGGTCTGAGCCTGATTAATTACTTTTCATGCAAGGACACCAACCCCAGATCTCTGACTGTGTCGTCTCACTCACTGAGCTGGAACGTGGAGGAACAGTGTATATCTCCCCTTTCTTAAAGGGTAGGGTTGGAGATCCTGGACAAACAGTTAGAGCAGGCTACAAGCCCCATTCTTCAGATTCTTAGGTATACGTGCATGGAGGGAGGAGGGCCAGATGACAGTTTGAGTGCTACATCGGGATCCACTCGATTAATTTGGGCCGCTCAATATGATTGGATGGAGATTTTACAGGCCTGTCTGTAAATATTTTTCATTTTTGTGACAATGCATTCATTAATTGATAACAATCACCATGATTGTAAGCCACTTATTAGTAATACAGTAAAAAAAATGCTCTGGAAAATAATCTCCCACCCCACCTTTAACTGTTTCCATTAAATAGGATGAACAGGAAACTCAGAAACCTGTTATGTGGTGTGTTGCTGTGACTCATCTGTGCTGCAGGCGTTTCAAAACGGCTCCATTGTGTGTCTTAACAGTGTTTGCTTCACCGGAGCAATCACGCTGATCTTAACATGCACCGGCGGGGCCATAAGCACTGCTTTCCTTTTTAACTAACCTGCTGATTAAAATAGTCAAACCCTAACCCTCCTACGATGGGGTTATGAAGTGAAGTGTGTATCATTGCACGGGTTATAAAGACACTATGTGGTAGCCAATTTAGCAGGCCCTTGGGGTAACCAGCGTGTTCCTACTGCGAGGTGAGTGTGAGGAGGCGGTGGTTAGCACCCCACCCACACTGCCTCACGTAAAAATCATTGAAGACTTGCCTCAAAGGAGCAGCTCCAGACATTTTCCCACTCATTTGGTCTTACAACAGCAGGAATAGAGAATGTAATCTAAATGAAAACACCTCGCTGGGTGTGTTAGTGTGGGCGATGTTCGTTTGAATACCATGGATTTCATCCCCATTCCGGCTCCCACTGGGACTAATTCTGCAGACCCAATTGATCGAGGTCCTGCAGAATGCAAATTCAACCTGACAGCAGAGACTCCGGCAAAGAGTGGAAGCTTCACACACATGCGGGACTTTCGTTTTAGGAGAGATGACTGGGTTTGAGGGGCATTTCAAAACAATTTTCAATGTACAGTGTGTAGGTTTTAGCAACATCTGTTGGCGAATCTGAATATCCCCTCACCCTATCCCTCTCAAGCATGTAGGAGAACCTGTGAGGGCTCATTCTGTAATAATGAAAACAACAATTCATATATTCAGTCAATTGTACAATTAAAATAATCATTATAATTACTTTATATCACATTTCTGGTCCACACAAATGTGACTACCTTCCACACGAGTTAATGGTCTCAATTGTCAGTTTCAGGTCTTCTTCAATAGAATACGATGTCTTGTAAAGTGTGTTCCCATTTAGAGGAGACTTGACGATAAAGTACGCGTGAACTCCAGCGATTGACTCCTGTGAGGCCTCTGAACTTGCAATTCTGTAGATTTCAAAAACCGTCAATGGAAAAATGGAAGGCTGCTATAACTGAGCTGCCACAGGATATAAAGAAGTCCTCTAAGATGACAGAAATTGCAAATCCAGTTGAAACTAATTAACGTAAAACTGTCAGATTGGCCCGTCTCTCTCATGCTTTTACAATCTATCAGCGCCGACTATTTTCAGTTTCAGATGGGTGCTTCTCTTTCGTGGCAGCTCATTAGCAGGTTCTTAACAGATTTTCTTTTTTTGTCGTGCAGAACCGCTAAAGTATTTAAAAAGTACTTATTAAGCGCATGCTCCGACAGCCTGAATGTGAAACAAGTGGCCGATGAAAGGATTTGAATGATGACGCCGTCTGCTCAACAGTGGAGTCAGAGCCGAGAACAGACAACAGGGAGATGTGAGGAAGTCTTATTTGCAGATAATAATCTCTGAGAGAGTGGACACAGGCTCAGTGCACACACGTCACCTTTGGTGTCCGATGACAGCAGGATCAATGTAGCATGATGCAATGAACTGTCAAGGGAGCAAAAGACACACTCTTTAATGCAAATTAAATTTGTGTTTACATTTTATTTTTGGTATGTAGGAGTCATATAGGGGATGTGTTTGGTTTCATGCTGTTGCTTGGAGGCAGAGTTCTCATATATGTATATATATATATATATATATATATATATCTATACATATATATATATACATATATATATATATATATATATATGAGCAGGGGAGTGGAGAGAAAGTCACACATCACATCCTGAAACTATAATGAAAACACGATTGCAGGTTTCTATGGAAACTCGCATAGTGAGTTTGATTTCAAATTTAAAATATTTAAAAACACTAAACCTGATGACACATCAACACATAAGGTACAGTTGTTTCATTTATGATAATTAGCTGTTTTAACTCTCTGTCATTTGCCATTTTAAGTTAAAAGTGAAGTCAAGTTGACTACTGTGTTTAAGTTAGGGCTCTCGAAGTTGTCAAAGTGACTAAGCCAGTCAGATACTGTACGAGACAGAGATAGTAGCTGAAGATGGAGGGAGGTGAGGGATTGTTGGGCGGAAGGTTTCATTTTAAGAAGCCGAGCGACGGAAACCATCGATCAAACAAAAGTTTTATGCAATAGGACAACGACCCGGGTGTCACAGCACAATTTATTGACAATGACTGGAAGTTGCGATCCTTTGCCTCGACCGTCAGAAATAGATTTTACATATAGATGCTGCCAGTTCTCTTAACATCACACTGAATCAACAAACAAAATAATAACGTATTTGAACAAGAACAATGTATTCTAACGTTTTTCAATGATTGTTAGAGAACATTTTAGTTATTTCTGTTGTGACTGAGTCTCATTAAATTTATTCCAGCCACTGTACACTACCTGCTGAGCATCAAGTTGGAGCTTGCAGGTGAGAATGGTGAAGCGTCAAACATATTAAAGCCCACATAGAACGGAAGCTCCAATTAACGCTGCGTTTGTGTGTGTGTATCTGCGTCATTACCTCGTTTATGAAACCCTAAAGTTTCAGAACAAACAGTTCAGCCACTGCTGAGAAAATAGTGTTGTATTGTTTTCTTGGGCTCTGCGAAGCGGATCGGCACTTCCTTAATTTGATGTCGTCATCAAAAATCCTCACCACTCCTCTCACCACAGTAGCGCCTCCTGGTGCGGGCACTAGTCCGGGCACATCCGGTTGCGTACATTCAACCGCAGAAGAAGAAGAACTACTCGCGTTGTCGTTGCTGAGATGCAGAGCATCCACCGTGCCAGAGGGGGAGCTGTGTATCTGAGAGCTGGCCTATCTATTACGTCACTTCCAGGTACCTGGCCAATCACAGGACAGTGGGAAAGCTCTCGTTGGCTGGCCAATCACAACACAGTCCACATTCTAGGGGTGTGGTTTTGGTCTGAAAAAGCGCGGCTGTCGAGAGCGTCAGTGAGGAGATATTTTGATTGGCTCGTTTGCAGCGATTAGGAGGTTTTTAACCATGAAAACAAGTTCATATATGTAAGTAGACCTCCATAACTAACATATATGTGTGATACAAGCATTCTATGTCACCTTTAAGTTTGGTGAGATGACAATATGCCAAGAAAGCATTTGCCTTTTGCAAAATTACACAAGTTGTGTTTACTGATCACAATATTTTGGCAATCGAACGAGCCAAAAGATGTTCTGTGTTTGCTTTTAATCTGAACATTTGTATTCCTATTTGTCATAAATCACCACAACTGCTAATAAATCTAACAAACATGTATCTGTCAAATGACAGCAGTCATTTCAACCCTCCTGATTTTGAATTTGGCAAACACCACCGTGCTTGGCCGGTCAGTTATCTCGCACATTGTGTTTTAATGCAGGTCTGGATTCAGATTCCCGTTTAAAAGATGTTCAACCATAAAAATAAGCGGACGGTTGAGTGTGTTTCCTGTTTCGATTTGATCCTTCCTTCCAGCCTGCGGCTGTTTCTCTGTGAGTGGACGGCAGGTACAGCGGCTGCTCGCTGGTCAAAAACACTCTAATAAAGATACACACATGAAAGTGGGAAGAGTTTCCAGTATATTACGCTACTTAAAAACAAAACAAAGCATAATGTTTTGTCTCCTACCCTACATTAAAGTTTATGGTCCCTGACTGGAGCCTGTTACAAAATAAGCATCTAACAGCACCTGAGGAAAACCTGAGAGATGAACTAACGTCATCCATGGAGGCATCACTTCATTTGTCGTAAAGAAACAGTCTAAAAATATGTATGGTGAAAGTCATTTTGGGAAGTTTTGTACAGTACATCTACATCTTTATGGATACTTTGAAGGAGAGACAAATGAGACTCCAAACTGCGCTGTAGATGCGTGAAACACTTACTATAGCTGCTTTGTCAGGTACACCTGTTCGTTAACTCAAATATCAAATTAAGCAAACCCCCCTGGGAGCAGCTCAATGCATTTAGGAACGCCAACATGGTCAAGGTGACCTGCTGAAATTCAAACTCAGCTGAGAACGAGGAAGAAAGGTTATTCAATTGACTCTGAACACTGTTGTTGGTCTGAGTATTTTAGAAACTGCGCATCGCCTGGGATTTCAGAGGTTTACAGAGAATGGTCCGAAAAAGAGGAACTATCTTACGAGTGGCACTTCTCTGGGAGACAAGGGCTTCTTGGTCATGCTGGTCAGAAGAGAAAGACCAGATAAGGTGATAGAGGCAACAGTAACTCAGTGCAACCTTGAAGCAGATGAGACCACATCTTACCAAGAGGCTGGTCAGTGAAGATCCTTAAAGACAAACTGACAAGACCATATTATACAATTCAGGCAACTGGAACGCATCAGTGCTGCGTGACTTCCAGACTCAGCACTTTAGTTTCATACCTCGACTTTCAGTCTTTTGGTTATGAACACACCACAAGCATAAAGCCTCCTACCAGTGTTTTGGATTCCCTTAGAGTTGCCTTGTCATCCACTGATTCCATAAAAGTCCACTGTTGCCTCACACCTCCCCACTGTAGCATCAAAGTATCACCTAGTCGCCAGATTTCCTGGGATCTATCTGGCTGACAGCCACCTCGTCTGCTGACTACAAAGCAGCTGCTCAGAGCTGACTCAGGATTTCACAGCTTCAATTTCTCTCACTGACTGCGCGCTCGTCACTCACTCACTCACTCACTCTTATATTTATCGGAGCTTGTGAGTTCTTGAGGAGGCCTCTCCTATGAGGAGGTAAATGCACCAGGGGGGAGCGTAGCATCCATTTCTGGGCAGCACTGACCACAGGTTCAGGTAAGGTGAAGGACAAGGTGCTATTTCCATCACAGTCAGTCCATCAGTGGGATAGGAGGAGGATGGCACTGAGCCAGTCAACTCTCCAAAGAAATATAGAGAGTCGAAGTGAAGGGAGGGCGTGAGAGAGCAAGCAAGCGAGGGGAGAAATGGAACGTGGGACAAAGATGGAGTGTGTGTTCGTGTGAGAGAGAGAGAGAGAGAAGGGGAGCTGGGGAGAGATAGCGATAAGTTGACATGGGGGGGAAGTGAGATGTGACAAGCCAAGAGGAAGAGATGCTCAATCAGGGCTGTCAGGTTTTTCTCGCAATCAAAGACAACACACAGAACTATTGACAATGTTGCCTCACTAATGATAGTGAGGCGTCCATGTTTTCGGCAACGCTGACTATTAAATCAATGGAATCATTTGTGCACAGGACCAGCATATGTCTCATTGTGCATTTCATGACATCTATAGCATACGTCTTTGGAAAAGACAGTCGTGCTTTGTGTGTTTTCCCCCTGAAAGCAGGAAAATAACAATACAGAAGCAAAGCAAAACACCTCGGCTGTGATTGACACGTCTGGATTTTCACTCGTCTTGTTGCAGCCATGGACACCACCAAGGACCCGTGCCAGAATGTGAAGTGCAGCCGTCATAAGGTGTGCGTCGCTCAGGGCTACCAGAGGGCCATGTGTGTCAATCGCAAGAAACTTGAGCACAGGTGGGTAAAGACTTATTTTGCATTTGCAAGGTGTGTATATGTCCGTCCATCCATCCATCCATCCATCTTCTTCCGCTTTATCCTCCACATGAGGGTCATGGCAGCTGCTGGTGCCAATCCCAGCTGACATAGGGCGAAAGGCGGGGTACACCCTGCCAGTCCATCAGGGCCAGTAACAAACTAACATCCACTGTCACACTGACACCTATGGTCAGTTTAGAGCGTGTGAGGAAACCAGAGAACCCAGAGAAAACCCATGCACTCATGGGGAGAACATGCAAACACATGCAAAAAGGCCCTTGTTTCCGACCAGCTTCTGAACCTACCATCTCTCTGCATGCATCAGTGTCACAATATTGTCACAACAATTACATACTATGCAGAAATTTAGCTGATTTCCTGCTTCAGCAGATGATTAGCTGACTTTACTTTAACGTGATATTAGTGGAGTGTCTCTGGCGTGGACAGGATGGATGTTCCAGTGGTATTGGTGTCGACAGCCATTAACTGTGTGCCAGTTGAAAGCCTTTGAGTATCTGGATGGAGAGCTATTGATTCAACCGAGCAGACAGAGTGTCATGAGTCAGGTCGAAGTCATTTTAACTGCAACACTCTCAGAGCGCTGACGAACTGTGGACAGAAGGTGGTGAAAGTGAACAAAGGGCCACAGGGAAGTGACAAGCAAAGTAAAAAAAAAAAAAAACTTAAGCTTTTAGCACATCTTTTTTTTTATAGCACTGTAATAATTGAATACTTTGGCCTGGTCACATATGAATTATTTATCTCAGTTTCAGAGTCTGAATTTCATCAAGTGAGCAGTTCTGAACTTTTCCATCTGAACGCACTTTACGTTAACTTTAAGTTTTTAAATAAAGTTTCTGAAACATACAAAGGGGAAATCACGCCACATCATTTTTATACCTCTGGTTTTCAGAGTTAAATATTTACTCTAAAGGTATTCAAATTCCATGACACCATTAATCATAGCAATGACATCTGACTAAACTAAACTTAAAATAAGGTGCTTTTAAATTCAAATCTTTGCTGCCACTTGTAATTTATATGTGGCAACACCTGCTCCTATTAGACACATGGTGATGAGGTGCCAGTTTAACACTTTAACATATCTTATGATTCATGTATTCATCACTAATACATGACTCATCATGAACTGATGAACAAGATCTGTCATATATTCAGCAGCTCAGGATCAATAATGAACGAAGCCGCTGTCAGTTCAATTATTTAGAACGACGTGGATTCACAGTACAACTCATACATACTGTATATGTAGATAAGATGTAATTATTGCAGATTACTGCACGAGAGACTGAAAGAGGAAGACCACTGAAGTGGTTCATGGATGTTGTGAAGAAGATTACATACATGTGTTTAAGTGTGTTCCAAACTTATTTAGTTAGTCTTTTGGGGAACAATTATGTACAGAATATAAAAGAACGCGTATTAAGCTCTTTCACATTTCCATACAGCGGTTTTTGTGCTCTTGCTTTCACTAAGACTCTACCTGACTGCGGGAAACCTCGCTGAAAAGTATTTATCCTTCACTCTGCCCATTAATTCCACTTTGAGTGAAAAATAAATGAGCAGTCTGAAAAGAACTAATGGAGTGAGTTATTAGTACCTGTGAAGTCTATCAGCAGCGACAGCCTTATATCTTTTTCAATAAAGGGCTTCATTTATTGAGTCACTCCAGAGATGAGAGACTCTGTCAAATAATGGGTAATAAGCACGAAGGCAAAGCACGCTACACCATGCCAGCATCATTAAGTAGCAGCTCCGGAGTTGCCTAATGCCTGTATCGACACTGTGGGAAGGCACGGAGGAATGTGATGAAGCAGCGCATTCAAATATTAACAAGGAGATTATGACAATCTGGTTTAGTTGTACTGATGTTTGTAGTTTACAGGAGAGCGATACAAATGAGTTGCAATGAAAACATCTCGTTAGACGAGATTTGTGTCTGCAGCTGTTTTCAGCCTCAGCGAGCCGCTGGAAATTTAAGGACCCCATTTGCGCAAATTACACGACATATTTTCTCACTTAAATCTTCTTTTGATTTTTATTAAGGCTTTTTAGATTCCTGCCCCTGAGACTGTTGCTGCTGCAACATGAATCGAATACACTCGTGTGCTTCAAGCAGCCAAATGTTTTTCCAAAACAAAATGAAATGAAATACATCTATTTAAGCGTTTTCTCCAAAACAGCAGCATCCCATGTTGCTGTTTTGAAGAAATGAGACATGAACGACGTTGGTTTGGAGATGTTGTTTGACGAGGTGAGTTTTTCCGTCTGCAGCAGAGGACGAACGTTTATTTGGCCACTGTGGACGACAAGACGGTCATCTGGATAATCAACAGACTGACATGTCTGTCAATAGTTTACACCGGCGCTGCTGTCTCCCAGTGAAACTGTTGTGAATTAAATCAAAACTAACTTTTGGAAAACTATATTTACAGACATGTTTATTTATATGCATTTTCCTTGTCAAATAAACCGATCATTAAATGGAAAATACGAACAGGATATTTTCGTATAACAAGTCAACAATAATTGTGTAATTTTCAGCACAGATACATTTTTGTTGTGGCGTGGCACAGCAACAAAACACCTCTGGAGACAGATACCTCGAAATAAAGCAATTTAATCTAATAATACTGAATGTACTTAAAGTTATTCTGAATTTTGGGATGTAGTGGGATGATTATTATGCTATGTCAGTATCATTCTTTATCAACAATCTCTGCTGCTGTTCCTGCTGCTTGTATGAATGACATCGTAGTTCTATAAAGATGTCATCACTGAAACTTTTCTGTCCCCCATTTTTCCTTTCACCACAACCTGTCTAGGCACATGGCCGCACATCTTTGAGTTGAGTTTGTTTCTCTCCATGATGCCACAGTGTTTGCTCATTGTGTGGATTTTTTGGTTTCTCTGCTCTCTATCATGTGGTCTATGTACAGTTGAATTGAGATAATGTATTTTGTGACTCGAATTGAATTGAGTTGAATTTGGTGGGACAGCGGGAGCAAACAGGGGGGCATTTAGAAATGATAATGTGTAGAACCTGGACCATCACAAGAAGTAGAAAGACATGGGGTTTGTGTGTGTGTGTGTGTGTGTAATGTGGATGAACTGACATTTTAATTCTCCACTCTCCCCATCTTGTGTGCAGAGTCAAGCAGTCAGGACATGTGGCAGCCCACGACAGTGGCTGTAAGCCTTGTCCTGTGGCAGCATCCTCACCCGTATGTGGCTCTGATGGACACAACTACGCCTCTGAGGTAGAACAAAAATAATTAAATAAATCCGCACCTGTGCGTCGGTTTGAAAGCACTCACACCTAAAAGCTTGGATTACGTTTAATTTTTTTTTTTGCTTATTACCCGCTGGCACTGTAAAACCTTGGAAAAAAAAAAAAGGAAAGGAAAAGTAAATGGAAAGAGGCTGTGTCATCGCTTGAAATAATGAGAGGAGTCCAGTCAAGTGCTGCTTTCCCGCTGTGTCGTCATGCACGCGGGCACAGTGGGGCAGCGCGCTCTGTCACTGCTCCCGAAAGGACAAGTGCGTGATTAATGTCCAACGTTTTGAGCAACATAACACCAGCCTGTGCTCGGACACTTTATTGATTTTATATATAGTTTTTAATTTTGACCTTGTGTGAGAAGACGGCGGGAAATGACAGCTCATACTTGCTGCCTTTCTTTAAGTGCAGTGTCTCATTTTCCCTGCAGTCACCCCTATAAATATTTTAACTGCATCCATACCTCCTCTTCTCTCTCTGTGTGTGTGTGTGTGTGTACAGTGTAAGCTGGAGCAGCAGGCCTGCCTCACAGGCAAAGACTTGAACGTCATGTGTAGCGGTTTTTGTCCCTGTGCCACCGCCTCCGTTTCCCTCACAAATACTGACACCAAACGTGGTAAGTGCACTTTCGTCACCTTCCTCCATCTTATAATCTTATTGGGGTTGGGATTCACGCCTCCCTGCCTGCAACGCTGTCACCACTTTTCATGAGTCAGTGGTTTCAAAAAGGGAAAGCGATGATGCACTGGTGGCCGCCGCACACAGCATGCTCTCTGTAGGCCGGGACTCTAATTTACTGACACAACTATTCAACCCACTGCTTGATGTTTGGGATCAATACTCACCAATTTTAGAGATTACTGTTAGGCAAATATCCCCCATGTGGCTAAACTGCTCTTTCAATCATGTAGTAATTAATTATTTAGAGTGTACACTATCTATCATTGCAGCCAAACAGTATTGATTGTCTGGGCTCTCGGGCACGTGAAAATGCCAATTGATCAAAAGGATGAAATGTTACTCCTGTTTTTCATCCGCAGCCCTGAAATAAGTGCTTAGCCCGAGACGAAAAGTGGATCTGTATCGGACAACAGCAATTCGCTGCAGTGAAGTTAATGGCAAAATAATGTTTTTCTTTAATTGGCAGATCATAAAATTATAAATCACGGCCTGAAAAATCCAACAGTTCACCTCAGCAGCTTTACTCTGTGGGGAAACTTTAGCCTTTTATCCTCTTCACTGTACAGTTAGAGCACTATAAAGCAGTGCTGAGCCTCTGTCTGCCTTTTGGGAAAGTGAGGCAGTTTGTTGTGAAGTGTCTGCCAGAGTGCCATGGTTTTCAATGTTAGGATTCCCTTTCTTGGTCTATTAGAGAGCTGCACTGGCCAGGACCTGGCAGACCTGGGTGACCGCCTGAGAGACTGGTTCCAACTCCTTCATGGAAACGCGAAGCGCAATAACTCTGGCAAGCTCGGCGCTGGCACCGCTTCAGGTTGGAGACTCACAGAGCTGCTTTATTCACTGCTGTCCTCAAACAAACAAATCAATCGTCAAAGTAAGTAAACAGTGCAGTGCAAACACAAAGTAAAGTATTGAACCAATTGTTTCTGACAGTGCTGGACAGGAGTCTGGTTGCTAGCTGCAAGGATTCCATCGGCTGGATGTTCTCGAAGCTGGACACCAATAGTGATCTTTATCTGGACCAGGCTGAGCTGGCTGCTATTAACCTGGACAAGTATGAGATCTGCATCCGACCCTTCTTCAACTCCTGTGACAGCTACAAAGACGGGAAGGTCTCCACGGCAGAGTGGTGCCTCTGCTTCTGGAGAGAAAGTGAGTGAAGGGATCGAAGACGGCAGATAATAGAGAGTCAAAGTCTCTTTTTAAGTTGAAGTTTTAAAGCGGTGAAGTAACAGCCAGCTGACATCACAGCGAGGTAGAAGGCTTGCACTGATATGAATTAAAATTTTAATCTTTGATCCAACATCTCTCACCAATACTGAGTACCATAGCTTATCGCTACCAATTCATCGAAATATGGAGAAGGCATTTGATCTGACACAGTATTTCAGCCTTTCAAACTTAAGGATTTCATGGCCCATTTTAAACTTGGAAAATCCTAAATTATATATTATTTATTTCATATGTAGTAGCTCCACGGCCCACCAATGGGCCATAAACTGTTAGAACCACTGCTCTATTCCACTCCTTAAAGGAACAGTTTCTTTGCTGAAACACTGACCTACTTCTTTACCCAAGATTGAGCATGAGCCCCGCTCACCAAATAGAAAAACCCATTTTGAGGATAGTCATCTGAGCCTCCACCTGGCGACCTCTGAGCCGCTCGAACCAGATGTGTCCGAGGGAGCTGTAGCATCGTTATCTTCTTCTTTGGTAGCAATGCCTCCTGTTCCCTGCGCGTCCAGACTTGTACCGCCACCCGGTGGGGAAGTCAGATACTACAGGACCCTAGTATATGCGCATAAGTATATCAGGGCCTTATAACAGGATTTTATTTACCCTCTTTAAAGCACAATCTGCTTATCTGTCACATCGTCTTATTTTAGACTTTAGCTTTCTCAACAAACTCATGCCTTAACACTACCTCCATCTGTTTTTCACAGTTTATTCAGATCCTGTAATGTTCCCAGCAGGAATAACAGGCTGTCTCTGCTTCTCAGAACAACCTGGGCAGGAGCTCTTTTATCTGCTGCCTGACTCACTTTTGTCCTGTTGAAAGCCCTTCCTGGCCTCCACTGATCTCTACCCACAGCAGAGCTTTGTCTCTCCCCCACACTTCACAAAACACGGCCCATCCCCTGATTTAGGGTTCCTCTGGAGCGAGCTGAGCCCCTGGCGCCTCCTCCTGCAGCTTCACCGTGCCCTTCATCGCTTGTTTGTTTGGTTGCCACTGCAACGGGGACAAACACATTTACAACTGTCTTTCACAATGGAGGCTCAGAGCAACACTCTGTGTGCGCTCTCGTGGGGTGTTGATACTGTTGACAGTTCCACTGTGGAACACGCAGCCTCATGGATGCAGCTGCAGCTTTCTCATGTCTGTGTTGAGAGTCAGAAGTGATGAAGAAGTGGGCAATAATCCAAGGTGATGGGGGACAGTGATCTCTCATTAACATGACATGTAAGAAATGCCTGGAGGCAATTTCATTACATCTGTAACAAATATCCACTTAGAGTTGAAGATGAATTCATTAAAAAATGTTTTAATTTATGCTAAAAGACCAATTCCTTCAAAGCCTTCCATTCATTATACATAATTAATGTCTATGTATTTGTACACATAAAGTCAAGTCCCTTTAATTGCAGCCATAGGTAGATTTGTTTTGCAGTTTTAAGAAAGTTGCATCCTTCAAAAAAAAAACCTATCACAAACTGCACAGACATAATTTGTGAAATAAAAACATACTGAAACCTAAAAAAGTAAAACATTGTGAGATAAAAGTGTCCACCAAACAAGAATTAAAGCACAGAAAATAGATCAATAGATAGATAATGTGCAATATTGTTCAATTGTGCAATGGCTGTTGGGACAAGGCTACTTTTTACATCGCTTCGTTTTTATAGCTCAGGATTGTAAACCACCAGAGAAGAAGCTGGAATTCACAGTGTAGAGGCTGCAATTCATCATTTAAAATGACTGTCTAACTGTCCTGAGTGCAGCACTGCTGTGTTAAGCTGAGGCTCACTGATCGGCCGACTCCACCACTTGATTATCTGATTAAGAGCGCTTCTGTTTCCAAGCCGTGCAATAAGACAAAAGGATATAGACGGTTCAATAAAATCACAGCGAAACAGAGTCAGCACGGTTTAGTCAGTGAGGAAATATTAAAGCTTTCTTCCACGGTAGAGTTGCTGGTGCCGCTTTTTACACACAGTAAAATAATGTATCCATAGTAATATATATATATATGTACATACATATATATATATATATATATATATCATCATAATAATGTAATATACCTGCACCAGTCTGTACAAGAAAAATGAAAGGTTGCAGAATGCTGCAACCATCAGCTATGGATCAGAAAGCGAGAACCCAATTAGGCTCCAAGATGTTAGGAACACACACACACACACACACACACACTCAGGTTTGATCTGCCTGTGACTGACCTTCCTTTAGCAGAAGATGTCAGGTGATAGAAACACTAATGAAGCCGTGACCCTAACATCTACTGGAAGTGTGTGTAACGTTTGGTGGTGATCCCCCCGTCATCTGCTAATGGCTGGCAACCTACTTTTGATCTCGCGTGGAGAACCCTCGTGAACCATCTCGCACGAGGTTTTTAAAATGGCACACAGTATCTTCACGTCTTAGTTCTGTGGGGGTTTAAAATACGAACGATAAATGTAAATTTAAACGTGGAAACATTGAATATACCGATACTTTTATCTTATCTTAGATTCACGATTCTCTGTTTCAAAAAGACAGCAGCTGCACGAATGTGAATGCAAAGATAATGTAGCCCTCCGTTTCATTAACACGACCAAAGTCACATGGTGACACCGAACAAAACACCCTTTTTCAACAACTTATGTAAAGTACAAAACGAGCAGACGTGTCTCTGCTGATATTTTCTCACAGAGAACCAGTGCACACTCTTCTATTCCGTGTGAGCACCATGTGCACCGCTCGCACCATTTGTACCAAAAAGCAGGGCAGTCACCTCATTTGCACACCGACTATCTAAATGATCAGGCATTTAACCTGCATACAGTGGGTCACTCTCACTCTCACTCATCAAATGTTCATTATTAGCTGGCGCCGAGCCAATAATTGACCATGATATAATGCTAATTATTTGGATACACAGTGAACGTGAAGTGACAATTGACAGTTACCGTGTAACGTCTCGTGAGAGGCCTCTCTTTGTTCTGTAGGTTCAGCTCATATGTTTGTCCATCATCCACACAGTCTTTCAGCGAAGCTCTCGCCAATCGATCAGGGCTCTGACAGAATGACACACGAGTCTTTTTACTCGGATCAATACAAGCACAAAGTGTAATTATGAGGCACATTGATTGAGATCAAGTTTGGGGTGGGTCTTCACTGTCATCACTGTTCTTGTGTGGTTCCTGCAGAGCCGCCATGCCTCGCTGAGCTGGAGAGGATCCAGGTGCAGGAAGCAGCCAAGAAGAAGCCTGGTAAATATGTTCCTCCTGGCGCTTCTGCTACGTTCAAGAAGTATTTGACTCTTTGGTTTTATTTTGTTGTTTTTTTTTAAACACCAATTTTTATCAAGGCACTTCAGATCCTCTCAAAGCTACAACCTGCCTAAGACTTAGCTATAAATTGCACCATCTAGTCATCGGCATTACCCTGAATTCACTTTGGCCCTGTGGGTGCGCTCGTGTAACAAGGTGTCTGAAGAAGCAGGCGAGGAGCTGGAGCAGCCTCATTAAAGAGATCACAAGCTCATGGCTGGGATTAGGCCCTAATCAGACTGGGGGTATGAGGTGAACAGGGATTAGAGGAAGAATAAACCCCCTGTTTGGCTCTCTGAGACGCCCCACACTACAGTATCAACACACCAGCTCCACAAAGCTGCACAGCTGCCTTTTAGTCTTGAGCTCCGAACCCAGAGAAATGTGTTATCCCTTCTCTGAAGTCCACTCACTCGTCCTGCTTAGCCCCGACGAGGACTTTGCTTTCGGGCTGATGAAACAGAGAAGCTCTGTCACCAAGGCGGACACTAAAATCTTTACGTGCCACACTCACAGCTCAAGAAATGACAAACAAACACAACATACTGGGCGAAATCACACCCATGGGCATTGACGTCACGCGATATTTGGCTGATGCCAATATTGACAGAGCAGTGCAGCTGAATGCAGATTTATTTTGGGGCCAATTCAACAGTTTAATAAAGATACATGGTCCACTTCACTCAAACCATTGTCAAAATCACCTCCACATGAGTTTCTCTGTCTTTCTCAGTGTAGCAGTGTAAAGATTTCATGTTGCCTGGCAACATTAGCTAAGCTGCGCACAGGAAGTGACTGGATTTATGTCAAGACACAGAGACAACGGTGGCCTTGTGCGAGTAAAGTGAGACGGCTGCAAACAGGTCAGAGTCCAACTGAAAACACAAAGACGTCCCCATGAAAATGAAACTACCGCTCAGAAAACACAGTTAAGTTTAAGCTTAAGCAATTTTTGCCCCTGCTGCACCGTATATAGTGTTTTGGGATTTTTTAAATAATGCATAAATTACACTTTTCTGGGAACAAAAATGTGCAGCAAGTCATAATACGCTGATTATATGGCAATATACATGCCTGTGTGAAGCAAACAGATGACGCTCTCCCTGCCAAAAAGCTGCTTCTCCATCCTGACTGATGGTCTTATTACGGCTTCACTAAGACTTGCTGGCATTTCATTTTCATAAAGCAGCGGCTGTACTGCATGTTGTCGCCGACGCTATAAATATTTAACATGCGTGTGTGTTTGCATGTGCGTCTTTCGCAGGCATGTACATTCCCAGCTGCGACGAGGACGGCTACTACAAGAAAGTGCAGTGCGACCAGAGTCGAGCAGAGTGCTGGTGCGTCGACCAGCACGGTGGAGAGATGATGGGCACCAGAATCCATGGCAACCCTGACTGTGGTAAGAGAGAAAAGACAGGGACAATTCTCCTCAGTCTGTCCACTACAACAGAAAACTTATGTCTTAGTTTCAGTGCACTCATCTGCCTTATTCTTCCATCTTTTACATTAAAGACACGTTATAGATTCACATTTTCAAACTAAAGTTTTAAAGATTTTTAGGACTCAGTTACTTATGAGTCTTCGTGGTCCATTATATTATAAACATCAGTCTTCTATCAAATATTGTGGAGTCAAATCAAAAAATTCAATCAATTCTGTACAATGTTAATCATTGCCTTAGGAAACAATGGCACCTATTTAAATCTCTGCTTGTATTCCTGCTTTTCTATATTGTTTATTTCACTTCACAACATTTTAAAATATCATCATGATTTTTGAGTGTCTGTATACTGCACTGCACATTCTTTTGGGTGTGGTTTTCACATAAGGCCCTATAGGTTTCTACTGCATCCTCACTTGTACTATTTTCTCAATTTTCTTGTTCTTTTCTCAAAAAAAGACAAAAAAAAGCTCTTAGCAGCTTAAGATGGGAAGTATAACACAACAACCTTAGCTATCAGCATCACATACAAAGCCCAGAACTCAAATAATTAGTTTGCACTTGTATAGAAAAGTTAAAACTATCTTTGACTTTGAAGTTTGACTTTCTTTGTCCAAACAGCTATTAAGTCAATAACCTGAACCTCAATTGAACCTGTCTGCAGATGAAGTGGCTGGATATTCTGGAGATTTCGGGAGCGGGGTGGGATGGGAGGACGAAGAGGAAAAGGAGGCCGAGGACAACGGCGAGGAGGAGGAGGAGGAGGAAGAGGAGGGCGAGGCAGACGACGGCGGATACATCTGGTAAAACTGTCTGACCCCGCGCAGAGAGCCGAGTCACTGCTGCTGGCCTGAAAGATCGAAAACAGGGACGGCTCTCTCCGAAACAGCGGACTGCAGAGGCATGGGTTTATGTATCGTCCTGGTGGGATATGTGGTACCAGGTTCGTTGATGAGATCATGACCAGTTTTTTGTCGTAGATAGGTGTAAATGCTTAATTCTCTCCTCTGGTTTTTTTTGTTTGGTTTTTTCCAGCAACAGAGCTTTTTTTGTTTGGTTTGTTTTTGCAGGACCCACTGACGACTGCACCATAGGTAGCTAAAGTCCATCAGAATTCCTATCTTGTCCGACCACCATCTATGCATATAGAGATTACCAGTAATTTTGTATCGTGTGAACAACTGCTTGAGTACTAGAGCTGCCGTCCCATTGGAATGACATTTTGGGGGAGATGCTCGTTTGCCTTTGTGCTGAGTTGATTAACACCGTTCTCGTGGTTAAATATGAAACTATAGAGGCAGGAAACAGTAGCTTAGCATGAAGACCGTAAAATGACTCTGCTTTTCCTTTTTAAGATTAAAAACAACAATCTGTTTGTTGAGAAACACCTCAAATTATAACTTGAATATGAAGTAAGTCTGTCATGCAAAAAAAGAAAATGAATACAAATAAGATTATCTACGTGCAAATAAATAAATAAGTACAATGTGCAGACATTTATTCTGCCACTGGCCACATAAATAAACCCTTTATTGCTGATTTAAGCTAATTGAGGTAATGATTACAGCAAGTGACAGCAGTCCTCATCTCCTCCTATTGGCAACAAGAAGAACGAGCCAGTCTCACAAAATGTCAAACCGTTCCTTTAAACAGTTCTGTGCAACGTGTTATGAATTTCTAAATTGTGTATTCTGTACATACATCCAGTGTAAATTATCCGTGAAAGTAAGCTAAGAAGAGTTCAGGTTATTATGGTTTCAAGCCACCTTTGTGCTGAAGGTGCACCACAGCTCATAGCGGTCTTTTCTTACTTGTACATGCTTAAATGGACACACACACAAAAATATATACAGGACCTATATTTCTGCCCACTCTGAGATCACGTCAAAGAGTGTGGCACAGGTTTGTTTTTATTATGAGTTTGCAACCTGGGGAAAAAAAATGTGTGTTTAAAAATATGTGCATTACTTGAAGTTCTGTGTGTACACTGGGATTCACACCGTCTTTCCCCCCACCCCCAATAAGAATATCGTTGCCATGTCTTCATTCATGCTATTGATAGGCCAGACATCTGGTTGTTTTTAGTATTGCATGTTAGTATATACATATACATATGTATATGTATGAATGTACTTCTAGGCTGAGCACTTTACTAATAAAGGCACTGGAGGCAAGCTGGGTGTTGATTTTAATCTGTCTAAACTATTCCTGGGTTTAGATTTGTCATCCTGGGAGAGTTTTTTGGGTGGCGACTGAGCCACAATTCCTGTCTCTGGAGAAAGAAACACTGAGTTTTTCTGTTCTCACTGAGGTCAGGACATCTGTGTATCACCAATTGTACAGTTTTTAGCTCACAACCAGATCAAATTTAACTTGTGGGCGAAACACTGGATTTGGAGTGTGAATGAAAGCCGGATGAGTAAATATTGATATTTTGGAGCACAGAACTACTGCACTTCCTCATGACCTTTAGGTTCCACACCTGTCTTCATTTTTTTTGCAGCCACAGCTTTGTTACACACAATTACATCTGATCGTGTTAAAGTAGGCGTTAACAAAAAGCAATTGCATTGTTGTCATATACCACCACAGAGCTGACACTGGAATTAAAAAAAACAAAAGCAGGGTAAAAGTTCCAGAATTTTCTCTTAAGACTTGGATAGATGTTGGTTTTATATTGGTGCTGAGCTGCCACCCCATGATAAAAGGATAAATTACAGCAAGTTGGCTGCCAACTATCACTAAAATAACCCATCATAATGATACAGACAGCACCGTAAAAGGATTTATGGGTGAATAATCCTGGAATGAATGGATACTTATCTGTTAAAAGTGAGAAGTTTTATGTAAATATGTAAAGCAAATCAAGGATAAAGAGCTGTCATACTGTGAAGAATGGCTCAAAGTTAAATAACAGCGTGCAATATCCACTTCATTGTAAATACACAGAGAGGTTTACGGGTTCTTCTGTATACTGAATAAATATTAACTTATTTGATCAAATTGAAAATGCAATTACAAAGTAAAAACATGACCCCAAAACTAGAAAATAGTAGTTATCGAGCCATATGATATGATATATATCCTAGTAGAGTATTTGTCAAGTAAAACTCTAATGGAGAAAATAGCAATATTATATTTAAACAATATAGTTTTCATTGTCTAGAGAGGAGTAAAAGGAGGGGGAGAGAGCCAAGTAGCCAAACGACTGCTGCCAACTAGTGGTTGGAGGGTACAAACGTCAGGAAACTACTCTCAAGAATATTGCCATAGTACCACGCCATGAAATATCACAGTATTTTTGTGTAGTTAAAATGTTTGCAGTTAAGCAAATGTATATGTGTAAAAGATAACAGCATTATAAAGACATCCGCAACAGATTAACCAGGATAAAATAGATCAAGTAAATAGTCGTAGTTCAAAGGAGGAGCTTTCGAAACGAAAATGTGACTCAGAGGATCGTGATCTGGGTCAGACATGTGGAGAATTATCATTTCATAAACCAGCAGTCAAAGCTTGACATTCTTTCTAAAAGAGACTGGTAGTTGATGAAAGGCACAATTGGTCAATTTCGTGTTTTGTGTTAGAAACAAGAATATGTGCAGACAATCAAAGAAATGACTCACTCAGCTCAACACAAAGGCCACATTGACAACGTCAACAAAACATTCCACACACTGGACTTCTTACCAGCTTTAAACACACACACACACACACACACTATGGGTGTCATTTAGATTTTTATGCTATGTCAGAGTGAAAACAAATCTCGACACAAACTGCTCCTACTCGAGTTGATTCTGTTACAAACTTTCTGGTGTCAGCCAAAGGGCATTTACTGTACAAACATTTACATCTGTATTGTACACAATTTACAGCGACTGATACAGAATACTGTTCAAAGGAGGAGTAAACCTGGAGTAAAGAAAACAGCACACAGGACACAGATGAACATATGCTGCGTGTGCCCCCTCATCTATTCCCAACTATTTAAAATGAGGATATAAATTTGTACAAATCATTGTAGACATCTAGGCACATTTACATTTACAGAAGATACACCGAAGAACAAAAATGTGTCAACGTCCCGAGTTAGGTTAGAATAATAATTTACAGGTAAGCATATTAATGTTTGCAGGCGCACTCTCACATCTTCTCAGATCATGGAAAAAGTACTTATCTTCAGCATTTCCACCGCGTTAATGTTGCACAGCTTTCACGCTGATTACATCACATTTTACACATCATTCAGGCTCCATGATCGAGGATTAAATAGAAAATAAAAACAAAGTTTATCACATAGGAATTGAATGTACATTCTGAGTTCAAGTAAAAGTGTAGAGTGCTATGCAGACATACAGTAGGTCAAGCTCTGGATTTTCAATTCAGGTCTATATGTATATTATATATCTGTCCTTCAGCCGTCACTCATCCCTCTTCAAGAGCACCACATTCCTATTACAGCGCTGCCACGCTGTTACAAAGCAAGGGCAGTCTCTGAAAGTCATAGAAACGCCGTACGAACCTCCCAAAGTCAACTAGAAAGACTTTATTTGTCCACGTAGACAACTTGGCTGCCTCCACTTTGTTCAAAACATGGGGAAAAAAGTAAGTGTCAGAGCCAAGAATAACAAGAAACTCCAGGACACTGAAAGTGAATAGTGTATTAATCACAAGACACTCGTCAGTGAGCTGATCAGACTGTTTACGTCATCATCTCTGCCTTTATTTGAGGGACATGCTGGTTTTTTTTTTTTTTGTTGTTGTTTTAAATAGGATATGTGTTATTTTGCATCTACCCAGCCTCCACTCATTGTCAAAGATCTTTGGCAACACAATGTCTTTTATTTTAACATTAACTTCAACGAAAATAACAGTCCAGTGTGTAAAATTTAGGTGAAAATAACTACTACAATACAACTGTACTGTACGTCATGATGAGACTTTTATATTTATATCAGGAGCTGGGTAAGCGCTATGAAGGCCGCCATTTTGGACCTCATGTTTTGATGCTAGCTGACGGGAACACACTTGGAGGGGGCGGGTGATGTGAAAGACATGCCACTTATACCAATAATTGTTGCTACAATTGTCACACTGTAACTTTAATTAGTCATTAATCTAATTGGCCTTACACCTTACCTGAAAACATAAACTAGCAGGTCTGTGATATAACTAATAAAGCAACAACGACGTCTACGATACTTAGCCCAATGTGAAGCTGCACATGTTCTGTAATCAGGTTTGATGTCATCCAATCATCATGCCATGCAGTTGGACCACTCACATTAACGGAACAGTTCACCATGAACCACTTTTAAAAGTCTGCATTGAAACCTTAAACCCTGAATAAATGCTTTAAGAATGAAATAAGAAAAGAAAAAAAAAAAAAACACAATTAAAATTTTGGGCTGACTGATTCTGGCAAAGAAACATTCGCGACCAAAGAGACTTATTTCTTTGCCATGTGTCGTGAAAAAATGGGTCAAGAAAATCCCTCCTGGTTACGCCCCCAGACAAGCAGGTCAGTCAATGTACTGCGATAACCATCTGAAACCTTCCCCATAGCCCTGTCTTTTTAAAACACTGCACATGAAGATCTCCAGCGGCCGAATGTTCAGCTCCTTCAAAGATACATTACCCTGTTGGACACAATAAAGATTAATGAGGGAGATTGTGATGATCGGACACCAGGACATCTGCGCTGACACACACACACACACACACACACACACACACACACACACAAAGACTGGATCATTTCAGAGAATTAAAAAAAATGTTTGGTTCACCTTTCCTGTAACTTGGCCATCGAGTGCAAAGGCTCCTCGAAGAGTTCCCTCACTGACGGCCTCTGGGCGGTCAATTTTATTTCCCAGCACCAACACTGGTACGTTGCCTATGGTTTCATCTGCCAGGAGAGCCTGGGAAAACAGGAGCAGTGCAGTCATCATAATTCTAGTGATATTAGACAACAGTTGTGTAACAGTAACGGTTAAACTTACATCCAGCTCAGTCTTGGATTCTGCAAGTCTTTCATGATCTGCACAGTCTACAAGGAAGACGACGGCATTCACAGCGGGCAGGTAGTTCTTCCAAACTCTTCGTGCTACAGCAGAAGGAAAAAGCCACAGTAGGAGAATGAATTGTCTTTCCTGAAGCTCAATGAGAGGGAATGCCACTTTCAGCTCAGCAAGTTTAAACAAACACTGGTGGAAATTCAATTGTATCTTTATTTTGTCTGTGAGTTCAGTGGTACAATGACTAACTGACTAAAATACACAGGTATATCCAATAACTATAAATATGAAGAAAGTTAAAAGGATTGCATTTTTAAAAGTTAATATTTTTGTATATTATCACTGCAAACCCTCTCATCTCTGCAATTTCATTCACCATCACAAAATAAGTGTTGTGGCAGATGAAGCTTTTTTCTTCAGCCTGAAATAGTGGTGCTGTTGTGACATCTAGTGGCAGTCAATAACATATATTTCACTGACAGCTGACTTAATGTCAACAAACCACATTCACAACTGCCCACTGTTTTCCTATTGTGTGTCAATATCTGCAAAAACAAAAAGTTCACCTTGTACGTGTCCTCCCAGGTCAAAAGTGGTAAATGTCATGCCACCGATTGTCAGCTCCTCAGAAGCTTTGTGGAAAATAAAATAAAAACACCTTTTTAATTCCTTTTAGATATACCTGCACAGTATACTCACACACTATCACCATTATTTGCAATACAAATAAGAATCTAATCTAAGACATATCATGGTATCACTGCAACTAAAGGGGAAAATACCTTTGGAAAATTGGAAAATTTCCTCCGTCTTATGTGTTGTTGAGTCAAAGTTGTATTTATATATATATATATATATATATATATATATATATATATATATATATATATATATCGCATTTTTAATAGTGACATAAAGCAGCAACAATTGTGCAGAATTCACAAAATACACAAAATACAAACAACATGTTGATAACAATAAGCCAAGTTAACATTATACTGTGACGTATTTCCAAATTCCTCAAATTCAATCCAATTTTAAACATTTTGAGTACTTTTTGCTCAGGTGTGTTTATATAGTTAAACATATATATATATAGACATTTTTTTTCATCAGATTGCCTAGGTTGTGCTGAAAAAAAAAGGATATAGAATGCTCTATAATGCACTATCCTCTGTATATGCTGGTTTTAACATGGAGATGGAAAAAAAGCAGTCAAAATGCACTGTGTTCTAAGGGTTAAATACAAAAAAAACTATTTATTTAACTGTTTAAGTAACTGTCGAAAAAGGTAAACTGTTAGCTGAGTAGCAGGATGTGATTTGCAAAAGAAGGAAAACACCTGTTCCTGTCAGACTGTATGATATTGGTGCCACTACTGATAATTAACACCAAACCTTTTAAATCATATCAGCAGAATAACTTCTGCTAACTTCTAACTAGTATTTAATGTAAAATGATTCAGAAATTGTTAAAAAAATGGCACAACCTTTAAAATCACACCCCTCAGTGAAAAAGGCAAAAAAACACGAAAAACTGCACAGACACATCAGCATCGTGTGTGTATCTCTCCTTACTTGGATGCAGTGTGGGTACATGTTGGCCAAGTCGGTCATCTCTTAACATGTGCAGCAGTGTTGTTTTGCCAGCATTGTCCAGGCCCAAGAACACCAGCTTCCCACTCTTTTTGTACAGGCCTGGGGGAAGAATTTGTTTGTTTTATTCCAGTAGTTCATGAACATGGGCTACTTTGCAGTCTTAACAGCATCTCCTGAGACCACACGGAACATTTAAATACTGCTTATATGTCATATGTAATTTGCAGAAGTAAAGTGGTTGCTTTGTGTACATTTTGGGACAGTTACTTACCTAAGAACTGTAAAACATTGCTAAACCCCTTGTAGATCCAGTCAAATATAAACGACATTTCTTTGTTCTCTGACTGAAAAAGAAAACAAATGCTGAATTTAGAGAAAAAAGAAAAATAACATAAACAGCAGTGTGGAATATGTGAAGTGAAAATGTATTATTTTGGTAATGACATACAAATTTAGTATTTTTATTTTTTAATATTTGCTTTCCCCAGATTCTCAGATATAGGGGTTATATGTTATAAGGTTTTGAAGGTTTCATACACATGGTAGTAAAGTGATTTTCTTTCAAAAATGTGTTCGAAACTAAAAATGTTATCGTTATTCTTTTATTCTATAACAAACTGAATTGACCTTTTTATACCCAAACATGAGCCAACTCACTGGGGCTTCTTATCTGAGAAGTCAGAAATTAATCAAGCATTACATTCAACCACTAAAACATCTTTTTTCTGTTCAGGATTGCAAGTAAATAACTATAATTTGACGTCTTAAAGAAATAAAAAGAATGTGCTTTACCATTTTAAATTTGTAAATCCATTGATAACAATAAAAACTATATTTTGGCATTAAATTCTACATACTGGTGTATTAACCATTACAGAAACAGAGACATATTTTCATAAATACCAGTGGCGTTAATTTAGGGCAGCTGTAGATTTGGGTGGGTCTTATAAACTTGTTAAGCACTGTATATAAATAACTTGATGAGAAAAAAAACATTTTAATCTTTAAATTGACAATCCTTGAGATTAGGGTTGTAACAGATGCCTGTCGACATCATGGTAAAAAGGTAGCATGTGGTAGAAAAAACCTGAATACTTAGTACTTGACTGCCGTGGAATGATTCCATTCTATTACATCATACAGGTGTTTTCAACTCCACCCATGGGTGTAGCAGGTGGATAGTGTTACCTTTCTGTAAACGGGTCATACGGTCCAAACCTAACGCCTTTAGATTAAACACTAATACATATTATGGTCTGTCTTAGGGAACAAATGTCGCTCGTGTTATTAATTAGCTTTATCAAATGTGTCCCTGTTTAGCAGCGTCCCTAACCCTGTCACACAGTACAAAGACAATTACTACAAAAAACTGTTTATTGTTGACACCACACAGTCAATACAACACACATCTCGTAATCTTCTGAATTTTGTGTCGTTTATTAGAACGCCACATACGGCTCCTGGTTAGCATTAGCCTGTTAGCTGACGTTAAACCCCGAGTACTTTCTAGGACTGTCGGCCTTGTGTTAGTCTAAAACAACAACACTCTTCAATAATAAGACTTCCTGTTGCCACAATGTGTTACCATGTCATGTCATGACAAGGTAGGCTTTAGCTAACTTACCTAACAGCACTGAGTAGTAGTGACAGCTCGGTGGTCTCCTTGGTGACAGTTTGGTCGGAGGTCCTGTAGTTCTTCTTCTTCTCTCGGTTTACTGGCATTTTTTACTTCGTGTTTTAGAAATGGAATCCAGTCTGTCACATTAGCGCCCCCCGTTGAAAAATAGCGGTACACGAGTGATACGCCGTGCTGTGAGGTGCATTACAAATGTGAGATGCACTTTCGACACACTTCCAACGACATAAACATGCATGAACCGCCACGAAACATTTCATAAATGTGTTTTTTTTTCTCCTTACATTTTTAACAAACTATTATATTATTAAACATACTACTCTTCACACTATTCCACTATAATTGATTGATAATCAGAATCAGAATCAGAATCAGAAGAGCTTTATTGCCAAGTACGATTTGCACATACAAGGAATTTGTTCTGGTGTCGTTGGCGCATAACAAGCATACAAATTGGTATTTAACAGAATCTGTGACATGAGGAACAAAAATAAACGTGATTTCAAGGCAAATTATTTGAAAGATAATAAAATAAAGGCTTTATGACATTATCAGGATCCCATTAGGTTTTTCCATGAGTTGCCAACTATTACTAACCACATTGTAAATGAATATATCAACTTATTGAAGCTTACAGAAGCTTCCTGTGGCTTTCACGGTAGAAGGCTTAAATTAATATTTAATTAATAGCCACTTGACAGTATCTTGTACTGTCAAGTGGCTATTACACTTTGGGAAACACTAAATAAATTGTTGAAGTTGCACAAAAGCAATGTACTACTATGCATTTATCATCCTTCCATGATCATTTCTGGACCATGGTGGGTTGTACAGAAATAACAGGGTGCCTCTTGTCATAGATTAAAGGCAGGACACGATATATTTGTGTTTCTGTAGGTAAACTCATTTTAAAATCATAATGATAATCAAAACAACACACGAGAGCCTGGGATGAAGTGAGGTTTATTACTTATGGGACTGTGTCCAACAACATAGATGACGAAAAAGAAGGATTGTGCTTTAGTCTGAATTTTACACAGAACAAACATCAGCATGACAGCACCACACGGGGGGGAAATCTTCATGTTTCTTCCTGGACTTTCTCTTCTCACTTCTCAAGGTAGAACCACTTGTCAACTGAAGAATAATTAAGCATGTGATTTTAATGGTGTAACAACAACAAAAAAGCAGTGGCTGAAGTAAAATGAACACCCACCTGAACTTGGAATAGGATCTTCAGGTCCAGACGCACACGCCTGTAAGTTTGTGGAATCATTAAATTGTGCTACTTTTGTTTTAACACGTGCCCTTTAAAGATCATTATAGATGACACATTTGTAGCCTCAGTATTTTGGACTCATTCACTGCTGTTCAAAAATAGTTTTTCTTCAGAACTGGTCTACAAGAAAAATGCCATCAATATTTTTCTGTCTTTCCATAATAGTTTGTGAGAGCCAACATGAATGTGGAAGTAAAACAGACTTACAGATTTAACCACAGCCTCTGCGTCTCCAGCAGAGCAGCAGAACGGACTGTCTGAGACACTTGTGTTCATGCTGTCACAAGAAAGGGATGAAACAAAGCAAATCATTTCAGCTTTAACAGTGAGACGCACCTGGAAAAGCATATAATCACTCAGTCACTGCTATATAATTATCCTGAATGAAACAGCAATTGTCACAGTGAATACCACGTGTCATAGTGACACGTGGTTGCATAACAGAGTTTATGTTTTTGAATATGAAGTGCTCACCACTTCAATTCACCAGCACTTGTCTTCGTAGAGATCAGTGCCTTCCAGAATTCATGGGTGCTCTTTACTGTTTTAATAGCAAAGTCCTGAAAAACAGCGGCACACTTTCATCATTTTCATCCACTGTGAACGCATTGATATTCAAGGAAATGTTAAGGTACATAAGATAAAAGAGAAACAATAAATGAATGTTTAAAATAGAATCTGTGAATAGAATCTGAAAAGGTTTACCCTGTCCTTGAACTCGGCGTTGAAAGCAAACTGGTTTTCAGGTTTCCCATCTGGAACTTTATATCTTTTGAACCAATCAACCGTTGCCTCTAGATATCCAGGCTTGAGCCGTCTCACATCATCGATACCTGCAACCAATCGACATCAACAACGAGGAGAAGACTGTAACTAAACTGAAATGGTGCCATTACAGTTTTGACAGCATGGAGAACCTTGTGTATATATTCATACTGTTAAAGTCGGAGGCTTCGGGATCCTCTGTGTTGATCACGATGACCTTCCAGTCTGTTTCCCCCTCATCGATCAAAGCCAGAGTCCCCAAAACCTTCACTTTGATTATCTCTCCTCGTGAGCACACCTGGGAATACAACACATATTTTTGTAAACCTCTCAAACAGTAAAGTAGATTTTTGTGCCTCCATGAGCCATAAATATTTTTCAAGACCTTATTTCCTATGTCACATATGTCAATAGGATCATTGTCTCCACAGCATCCTGTGTCACTGTCCTTGTGATTTGGGTCTTCCCACGTCTGTCAAAATAGAAAGCAGAGAAAGATGTTTGATGGAGCAGAGACTTTTGGTTTCCTGTTATTTTTTAAATAAATATGGCCCGTGTTGGACGTACCTGTGGAATAGCTCCATAATTCCAGATGTAACCTTTGTGAGGAAACACATTGGCTACGTAACGAAGATTCCCCTTCTTCACATCTTGTATCAGTGGATTCAGTGGGTCTTTGGTGGCAATCTGGTATCAAATACAGGCACAAAGAACACAATTAAAATCAGAAGAGACAGTACTGTTTCGGTTTCAAAAAAACATCATAACCATTGACTTTAAATGACAAAGACAATTGTTATATGTAATGTTCAGTTTATATATTAGATGAGATATTGCGGTCATATCATTGCTGTACAATGCACATAATGCATCATATCAAATGGGAGATACCACTTTCTCTGTAGACTGTAGACTAGATTTATTTAAAATCTACACCACAAAAAAAAATGTAAACATATATACCTCCATCTTTGCGTTACTCCATCTTGGAACCTCCACGACAGCATGAAAAATATTCTGCAATCCAATGCAATTTTGATTAATAATTTCTCCCCCCCATTTTAAATCAATTTCTCAGAAATAGAAGACGAACGGCAGCAATTACAAACCATGCATAAATGTAAACTTAATCTATTCAAGATTAGCTGTATGTACAGTATACGAGATTCATAGATGAATAACTTAAAACTAACTTAACACAGCACATACAACTAGACAGCACAATTAGAGCAGTGTTTTACATTTATGTACAAAACTATTCTTGCTACACCCGCATGGAACCAAAAAAGCAACAGGAGCTGCAAAATGAATAAATAATTTAATAAAAAGGAAATCTGTGCACTTGTATAGGTGTGATCCTCAGACTGTAAACCCAATATGGCACAAAAGCGTCTATTTTCTTTTTCCAGAGAATCAAACAAGTCCTGTAGCAGACACTGATGCTCACCTCTGCTTCATTTGCATAGATGGGTATGTCGTGGAATGGTGAGATGTATTTACCCTCCGAATTTTCTGTGTTAAAGAAGTGTACAGTGTAAGGTCAAGAACACTATAAAAATTAAATCACCAACAACAGCTTTTTTATCAAGGGACTACAGTACTACAATACTCTGCATAAACTTCAGGGGTTAGCTAGAAGTAACTGGACTAAGGTTAACCCCTGAAGATACTAGGACCTGGAAAACAGAGGACCGCCACAGACACTACTATGCATAATCCATGAAGGGATTATTTCCATCTAATTGACAAACTAGTTCATTCAAAGAGCCGTGCTTACTGAAAAACACCCTGTACTCCGTGGTGTTGGGCCTGCCCCTCTCCTCGATGGCAAAGCTCATGTCTCTTGTCGGTTTCTACCTCTGTAGAGTGAGTGTGTGTGCACTAACTCAGGAGGACTAAGCGGCTCCTGACTGACAGGCGGTCACTGAGGCAGAGGAGCAGACATGCGCACTGATTACGCCAAGGTTAGAGACATGCCAGCTGCCTGCATTTGACAACAGAGCTGCTGTATGAGTGTAAGGACCAGATGACAGAACCATAATGGCCAGCGTTTATCTCCTCATGGACACTGAAGTCTGATTGTGTCCCGCTCTGACATCTGAAGCAAACAGAAGTGAACAAACGACTGGGAGAAGCAACATTTCTCTGAAGAGTAATCAACAGCTAATCCTCCTTTACTAACACAGACTCCACACTGCAGATGGATGTGAGGTGTCTTGTTTTCCATCTCCCTGTTGTAAAGCTGAGGCCCTTGAATGTTCTTTTTGGACAAAAACAGATGGAGCTGACTGGGGTTAGCCTTAAACCAATTAACAAAGCAGGATTAGGGGGTGTGCCCATGTCATGACTTCTTGCTTATGCAAGGATTTGATAACATGCTTATGAGCCTACTTTTAGATACTTTCCGTATTAAGTATTTTCTTTATACTCCACTTCACTGTTTTAATGGTAGCTTATGAAATTTGTTGAATAAATTGAACTTTGTGCCCTTGTTTTATTTCATTTGTTTTTGTTAAACCAGTCCTATGTTAAAGACAATACAACAATGAACAAGACTACTGAGCTTACTGTGTATAAAATTTAATTGAAAACCTTTCATACTACCAAAAGTAATAAATAATGAATTGCAAGTATCCTACTAGGTATACGACAACAAATTAGTCTCCCGCAGGGGGTAAAATTAAGTGAGGAGAATGCCATTCTTACACACCTGTAATTCATTTTTCATATACAGCATCAAGGTTATATTCAAGTATTGTGTTTCCAAGCATCAAACTGAAGGAGTCAAAGGCACACTGCATGCAGTCATTGAGTGGTGAACACATCAGATATAGCACTATTTAGGACTCTGTCGTGGACAGAACTTCAAACTGGTGGGGAGACTGCAGAGCAGACTGAGTGTTTGAGTCCAAGGGGTTAGACTTCACGTTAAGCCACTTCAGTGCTGGCATGGCAGACAGCTTCTCCACTGGAATTTCTGTGGAAAAATACATGAAACACATTATTAAATTAAATCTTCGAATATATAAAAACTTCTCCATCACACAGACCATGTCTCAGTATGTTACTTTTATTACCAGTGATGGTATTTCCCTCCAGGTCAATCCTCTCCAGTGTGGCTATCTCAGTGAGCTTGTCTGGGAAGACGGTGAAGCTGTTATTAGCCAGACTGATGCTAATCAAATGCTCCATTTCTCCCACAATGTCCGGCAGTTTGGTGAGAACATTGCCTCGCAGGTCCAGCTCTGCAAAATATTTCAAAATATAAGTAAACCTTATTCTGTGTCAGTAAATAGAGTTTGTGTCCATATTGCAAACAACGGCACAATTTTGTTTTGCAGCTATAGTGTATTTGTAATCCACTACCTCTTAGCTGGGTGAAGGTTGAAAAGAATTTACTAGAAATGGACTTCATCTCATTGTCAGCCAATGTGACAACGTGGATGTTTTCTGAGACACTCCTCAGAACCTTGAACACACCATCTGGGAAAGAAATTAGCTTGCAGTTTGACAAATCTGCAGGGAAGAACAACAAGATTATGAAATTGTAATCACTCACATAGCAGTATAATATACAGTATGTACAGTTGGTGTAGTGGTTAGCGCTGGTTGCCGAAGACCCGGGTTCACGACCCGGTTGGAACTAGAGGATTCTGCAAGGAGTTTACATGTTCTCATTCCAAAAACATGCCGAGTTTAATTGGACAATCTAAATTGCCTAGAGGTGTGAGTGTGACAGTAAATGGTTGTTTGTCTCTGTGGCCCTGCAATGGATTGGCAAGCTGTCCAGGGTTTGCCCCCACCATTCCCCCTATGTCAGTTGGGATTGGCACCAGCGGCCCTGCGACCCTCATGTAGAGAATAAAGCGGTAGATGGTGAATGATGAAAAACGCAGTTAAATATACACTATGTGAAGGACAAAAACTTTGGGATTTCAACTCTTGGTTACACAAAACTAAATCTCTGTCACCATCTGCTGGTGAAATGCGAAATAGCAGCAAACAATACTGAATCAGAGCTATTCATTCATATGCAGGAAAACAAAAAATTGAGTCAGAAGAAAAAAACTTTGTGTGAAGAATATCATACCCAAACTATCTTTCCCATCTTCTACGGTTGCATTAATCCTGCGGGCCACATTTGCAACTGCCTCTGCCATATCTCTACCTTAAGGGAGAATATAGAAAATCACACTTAAGAAACAATTACACAATTTTATTACAAGTGGGTTCAAGTAAAAGTAAACAAATAAATAATTAGTGTCCCAAAATTTACAGTCAACTACTGAAGTCCCAAAATGTAGATTACTCGTATTGACAAAATGTAGTTTTAATAATCTACAGTAAGCTAAATATAGGGAGTTTTGGTCTATTATGTATTGTCTCACTGCTTGACACATCACAATATTACATTATCTCATTTACCCAGTGTGGCATCTTGCTGTTACTCAGTTTACATTAAAGATTTGTGATTTGAAGTCTAGCAGCAACATGGCAGGACAACGTTTACTAGGTTTACTGTGCCACAGACCTGCACTGATAATATAACACAAAGGCAGCATGTTGAGCAATACATTGGCATTAATTCATTCGTGTTTCGTTTACACCACGACAAGAAGAAGCCACTTACCCGAACTGGAAGCTCCTTTTACAGAACCCAGCAGCTGCTAGCCTTAGCTAACATTAGCTATGCCTGCTCAGCCACAGTCTAATTTAGAAAGTTGGTTATTTTTAGCCTTCGTCGAGGAGAAATCACCTAAAAGTTCTGATATCTATCAGAAAAGTGATAACCGTTTGTCACACGTGTAGTAGGTAACAGACTGGGCAAAAAGTTGTTGCTACATTCTGACATGAATTAGCCATGTCAGAATGTAACATTAGCTTCAGGCTACAGAGAGGAAACATGGCGAGTGTCAGTACTGCGCTGTCATGTTGCAGATGGTGGAACTCAGTTGATATAGGTTAGTAAATGAGCATTTCAAAGGCTGTAACTTTTAACAAGAAATAACATTGTTTAAGGAATACCTTTCAGTCATGCTCATTTTATCTATTTAGAGGTTTCATATCCGAATTATGCTTTTAATTGAATCAGAGCTACTGTATATATACATTATTTTAGGCCTGAAACAACACCTAACATTTATTTCTCTATCATTTGCAGGTTATTATTTACATTCTGATTAATCTTCAGTCTATAAAATGTCAAAAAAATCACAATTAAGGTGATGTCTTTTAATCTTTTCTCACCTGACCCACAGTTCAACCCTCCCCCCTAAAAACAATCAGTATACTATACAGTTTTGAATCCAGAGAGGCAAAAACAAGAGAATGTTTGACTTTTTTCCCAGTACCTTTGCTTGAAAAATAACTAATAAAATGGTTTTCATTTAGTTTTTTTTCTGTCAGCTGAACATTCACTTCCTCAACTTCAAGTCGTATATGTGCCAAACCAGCCTGGACATTACAGTAATAATAAAATATGTATTCTATATTTGCCTGAGGCTATATTGATGTCTTACCCTTGAGTCCTGGTCGACTATTCCCAGTTTGACCACTGTTACTGTCATGACTCTGGCAAATTCCTGATGACTCAGTGGATTTTCAAAGCATTTGAATACAATGAGTTCAGCATTGTTACTGTTTAGCAGCCACATCACCGTATGTACTGGATTTTGCTCAGCTTGTGTTAGTGTTTCTCAATATTCCTGGTATCTTATTGTTTAATGCAGGTAATTTATGTGATCACATGAAAAACAATTAAATAAGAAACAATACAGCATCAGGGAATACATATTCTTTATGCAAAATGTACATAAATATACATTTAATTTTAATATTTACAATAAATATACATTAATTCACAGTAACACAAATGGTAGTCATGTACAATAGAACAGTGCTGTAATATTCAGAAACATTGCCATTTCATGTTTGCATTGATTGTATAAGTAAAGGAGAATCAAATTTTGCATTAGCTCTTGCTCTGTTCACAGCTGGTGAGCTTGATGCTTACTGTAATGAGTGTGTGTTTCAGCTCATGTTAACCTCACAATATTCTCCTTACTGCCTCTGCACACTGATCAGATAGAGTCTCATAATGCACAGTGTCAAATAATAAAAGAGCTTTTTCCTACTGGCTAAGTGTCTCTATTGTTTCACACACTTTTTTTGCTCCGCAACACAGGCCATGCTTGTAGAAGTCACTGGCAGCCACACTCGTCTACGATCATGTCTTCATGATGGCGAAGGAGCATCTCGCCGTTCTCGTAGTACAACATGCTTAGCGGGCTCATTTTGGTCGGAGCACAGCAGGGTGACACCGCTCTTTCAGGGTGGTAATGTTTCAGTAAACTCTGGAAAAGTAAGAAGAAATTGATTGTTAAAAACTGTTAAACTAATTATGTTATATCTAAATAATAGCTGATTAATTGTTTGCCATGAAAACAGACTTACTCCCATCTACCCATACATGTGTATGTATAACATGTTTCTGTTAAGGTTTTGCTGTATTAATTAATGCCCCAGGGGAATAATAAAGTATTCAAGCATTATGCTGAATTCACAGTTCACCTTAGTCATTACAAATTATCTTCTATTTTCTCCAAACATCTTCTAATAAAAAAAAGTGTTTTAAATTGTAAATGCCAAAATAAAGATGATTCATAAGTTAGACAAGACATTTCCAAGATTTCACATGATTTATGTTTTCTGAAAAATACTCACCTGCATATAAGCATGGTTTGTTGGATTAAGATCTTCTCCCAGAGGACCAGGGCAGGAACCTTCACAGCGGTATGCATTATACCGTTTCGGAAAGATGATCCAGGACCCCCAGCCTATTTGGTTAAAGTCTACATGCAGATCAACTTTGCGACAGAGAGATTTTTCACTAGCTTTTTTGGACACCTGCGGGCTTCTCACTGTTTGTTCTCTCTGGCCCCGTTTGCTCCTGCGCCTCTTTGGCCAACGAGCCTTTTTGATTTCAGCAGGGGACAAGAACTTGGATTGTTCAGCTGTATGAAGTAAGCTTGCTTTGGCCTTTGAGTTTTCATCTGAGCCAGTGTGCGAAAAGATGACCAGAAAGGCCTGGTCACTAACATCCTGCTCTTTCCCTGCACTCGCCACATAGACAGGCTGGTCAGGGGGTGACAGGCCTCTCTTTGTCTCTACCGCTTTCCTTCTTCTTGACACTCTCCTGTGCCGGATTCTCGCGGTCGATTTCTGTCTGAGCCAATCCAAGAGAAGAGTGGTCATGTTGAACACTTTCCAACTGTGCGATGAAGTGACCAGTGATGATTTTGTGAGCAGCCCCACCAGCTGCTTTTCTGGGCAGCTCTTGTGCACATGGCATGCCTGGCCCTGCTGGTGATAGACCTTCACAGAGATGTTGTGAGCACTAGGGAGGCTGATCCTCAGCTCTGCAGCCTGGATCTGCTCCTCGGCCAGCAGGGTGTGGAGATCAAAGGTCACAACCCAGTGCCTGTGTCTGTATGTCAAACCTGATGAAGTGAGGAGAGAGATTGGTATCATATACAGGTTCACACTTTGTCATGATGCATATCATAACTCAATATTTGTGAATGTTCTTAGTCATGCAGGTCATTGAATCTCCAAGAGTGTAGATGTAGACAACTGGACTTATAAAGTATAAAGAAAGTGGATGGATATATAAATTGAACTATATTTTAGACCTTATGAAAATGCCACACCTAACAGAATCTGTGTACTGTGTACAGAAGAACAAGCAAATGTCAAATGTGCAATAATAAAACCATATGTTTTGTCAATCTTTAGTAATACATCAATAAAACTTCAAAACAGTATTGTTTGATAGAAGATAGCACGAGATGATGCAGGAACTCAAAGATTATTTGTCTATATTATAGAAAAACTTAATATAAATTGCAGAAATTGTCAGTATATCGATTAATAAGTCTCCTGTTAAGCAATTTGATTGTGTTAAATATTTTCTTTTCTATAGCTCCAAGATGAATGCATGAAGAGCCAAAGCCTCTGAAAACTATAATCCAGTCATTGTTCCAGTGAAGGACAACAAGTGCTGCACCCACATGTGTAATGAGGGTGTGGAGGGTCTATTGTGATGCAGTGAACAGGTGTGGTTCAAATTAATCTATAGGATTAAAGCATTTTAAACATTTCACTAATGTATTGTGCACCGCAATTGGGCCATTTAGGGCTGAAGTGTTGATCAAAACGTGCAAACCATCCCCGCTATTAATCTACTCAGACCGAACACGGAGCCGAAACCAATCAGTGCGTGTGTGTGTGTGTGTCCGCGGCTTCTGCATATCCTCAGTCAGACAAACAGGTAATAACTCTAACACCTCGAGCAGAAGCAGACAGGACTCTCCTCTTTTTCTGGGAGCTGCTTGTGCCACCATTAAATCCCGAGCTCTAATCTAATCAAGCCAAGTGTGAAAAAGAACTGAGGGAAGTTGTGGATTTGACTTAACACGAGATTTGTATAGGGGGATGTCTGGCGAGGTATCTAATCAACATCACCTATTTAAGGAAAAGGAGGTTTGCTTTGAGAATTAGACAGAAAAGCGGCCTTTTCACACGCTGATCCCCGCGATGTGGATTGAAGCCCTCTGAGGTCGTCTGGCACACAGATTTGACAGGACAACTTCAGTCAAAAGAAAAAAACAAAACAACTAACATCTTAAGGAGAAGATGTGAGTTTGAACCCCAGGACAGAATCTCGCACTTAAATCCTTATTTCTGGCCCTTGAATAACATGTGTGTGTATATATATGTATATATATACACACATATATACATATATATATTTGTTTTGAATGATAAAAGTCTTACTTTTAGCCATCACGCTCTTCACTGTGTCTGCTGCCCTGGCCTTGGTTACATCCATGGGTCTGGAGAAGTTGGACTTGAAGTTCCTGTAGAGATGAACCATGTAAGTTGGCAGGTGAAAGGCGCTGGATCTTTCCAGCACAGAGAGTCGATGCAGCGGCCGCACGTAGACTCCATCCTTGGATTTATGGATCCCCTGCGCCAGCAGCAGCGTCAGCAGAGATGCGTGCAGCGCCACATCCACCGTTCCCAATGAGCGCATGTTCGAGGTTAATGACAAATTCTTCTGCTGGCAGATTAGGCTTGTCTTATATATATACCCTCACCCACCCCCTTTTGTGTTTAACAAGTAGCTGAGAACATTAAAGGAAATTGACATGCGTCCTCAAGACTTGTTACCTGACAGCTCATCATCCATTCACTTGGTAATGAGGCGCCTGGGTGCGTGTTTACAAGGAGCACAACTATTTTTTTTTGTTTGCACCACGATCTTTGGAGGCCTCTGCAGCCTGATTCCCCATCCGTAGACTAATTGTTTCTGCTGTTTGGCTTGGCTTACACTAATTGTTAGCTACTAAATAGAAATGGACAATACTACAGGGAGAATGATTGAGCTGCTGTATTTATGAAGCACAGGCTAATGAAACATCACTAACATTAAACACATGTTAAGACATCCTCAAATAACATGGTGGAATTACTATAACTATATAACTGTGCTATTAATGTACATTTAGGGCTTGTTATACTGACCATAACATGGCAAAGTTATCTGTTTTAATAAATGTATTCAACACAGACAGATTTGAGATTGTAATGTCCTGGATGATGGAGAACCATAACAACTTTAAAAACGGTTATTTATTTAAATTGTGTAACTGATCACAACTTTAAAATCTCTATGAATTTGTGTCTGAACATGATTAAAACATGACATTGCACATTGCAATCACTTTCATTTCAGATAATTTCCCCAAATCGTCATCATCATCATTCAAGCCCAAATATTTAGCTGATAATGTTGCAACGGCAATTCGGATAAACAGGACACAAATAATGTTAATATAACATGCAACATGCTCATGTTTAAATACTGCAAGGCCTATAATTATCTCAACACAAGTTTTCAGGAGTGTGTTGTTGTTTTTTTTGGCAGTTACTGTAACTTGGATCCAAGTGCTTAGGCACAAGTGTTTTGGCAGATAAGATAACAAAATGACTGCAAAAGATAAGGAGATTTTTTTGTGGGATTACACTCGTCAGCCATAACATTGAAACCGGTGACTTGTGTTAATGTTAGGACTGAACATTTATAACACAATAATGCTGTAGTATCTCTTCTTTTTTTCTTGCACCCTATTATACATTAGTCTGATGTGTATAAATGTATAGACTAATGTGCGTTTAGGCCTTCATTACTAAATGAGATAGGGTCAGTGGATTAAACAGGAAACTTCACTTTATGTCTCAGGTCCTGAGATTTGCTTCCATTCAATATGTATACACCCTTTGTAAAGAGGTCTTACCAAAATGACATCCGAAGTGTTTCTTTATATGGATTTATATATAATTTTATTCATCATATTAACATCCTCACATTGTTTTTCTAAAATAAAATCGTTTCTGTGCAGCAGTGATGTTTGCATGAAAACATATCATAACATTTGTAGATTTTATTGATGAGTAGAAGCTCATTTATTCCCATTTAAAACCAAAGAGATGGTTCATCACGTTTTATACAACAGAGACGCAGAGAGCATCCAAGGATGACCGCAGTCTGCGCATGCGCTGTGCGTCCGTATTCACAGCGAGACCCCTTTTCCTCGTAAATCTCCCGAGAAAAGGAAAGAAGAAAAAAAGAAAGAACAGAAAAAACCAATGGATGTGTTTTTTTCCAGTGGCGTACACAGACAGCGTTGCACCTTCAGCTTCATCCTTCACGCCGGCTAAACTGACTCGTGGAAACGCTTTCTCCGCGGCGGCAGACGCGTTTTCATCCACCGTGTGCTGAAATGGTGAGTAGTAAGTAGTAGGAGCTGCAAAGTTGTCGCTTGCCGCAGCGCGAGCCACAACAGCCTCAAACTTCTCATTCATGTCGTGTCGGACGTAAAGACTCAGCTCGACCCTGCACCACTGCATCCACTGTGTGTGTGTGTGGAAAAACCTGCAGCTGTGCACTTTGTCCTGTTTTTTTAGTTGTTTTTTTTCATTCGGGTGCTTTGGGAGCTTGATGGATCATACATGTGCTTGGCACATCCCCCCCTCTCTCTCTCCCTCTGTGTGTCTCCTTCTCTCCATGCCTACACTCAAACTGCAGTGTTCACTGTTGCATCCAGTCATTGCTTTGCTGCTGTTAATGTAGTGATGGATTAGAGTTCATCATTGTCAGTGTATGTTTATTAAGAAAAACCTCAACCTTGAAAATCACAACATGTTTTTGACATTTGTTGTGATACACAGCCTGTAGTACATGGATGCCACTTGTCTGCCTTTTAACGGTGTATTAAACAATCACTCAGTGCTTACTACTACGCCTACAACAACTAACGCTAACAATAATATTTATACAGCACTTTTAATAAGACTTGCTTTGACCTGCAAGCCAAAAAATGGCATAAATTCAGAACATGAGGTGTCAAAATAAAAGAAAACGGGGAAAAAACATCACAGAAAAGCAAGTGAGAGTGAAGTAAAGTTTGAAGATTATGATATAAAAGCAAGAAAACAAAATAAAACCTAGGTATGGTTTAGTAATGAACTAATAGATGAATCCTCAGCTATTTTGATAATCAAAGATTTTCTAAATGCGACTAACTTCTTTCTTTTATCCACTATGACAGTAAACTGCATTTTTATTTTACACATTTTATGAACTAACTGATGGCATGATAAATTGGTAATAAACATTAATAATACTAATAATACTAATACATAAATAAGTGGGTTATTTACGTGCTACATGTTCATGTGACACATGATCACAGCTGCCCCCGAGTGATGGATCCAGTATTTCTGGGAAAAAACAAACAAACTGCCATAAGCGTGTGTTTTTGTTTGTGATCTATGAGGTCACCACAAAGGAAGCAGTGACACGTGGTTACAGATGTGACCACGCTCATGGTGCTGGAATATACAACAACAACTCTTGACCTATATCAGGTTCTAAGAAACAATGTAATCCTAATCTCACAAGATTAATGAAATGTGTCGAGACATGTTCATTCCAGCCGTGAGATACATGCCGAGCATGAGAAGCGTGTGGTGCCGTTTCGACAAAGCACATGATGCCCTTTGATGTATTGTATAGTCCATGGCTTTTGTTTGATTTATCCCGTCCAGCTGGGATCATTCTCCCCTCTTCATATCACTTTACCTGACTTACATCCTGGGGGGGGGAGGGAGAGAGAGAGGGAGAGGGGGACAGAAACTGGCTCGTGACAACAGAGAGCACAGATCAAACCATGGACATCACAATTAATCAACACTGAGAGCATGAAACTCCTCAGTGAATGGACACCTGGATCACTTTAATAAATACCACGCTGCCATGTTTGCCTTTACGTAACATATTTGAATGGTTCATTGTGCAGCCCGTGTAGTTACAGCGTCTGAAATCTTGTTAAATTACTGTTAAAACACCTGTTTGGAGTTACCACAAGGTGTCATATTTGATAGATGGAGAATATTGTCTGTCCCATAACGCCTTAAGAGTTTATGAAATGCTCTCTTTTAAGCCAGCTACATTGTTGATAAAGGGAAATTAATCTGCATGAAAAAGGGAGTAATATTTATGTCTATATTTTATGCTTATACTGTTCCAAGGAGCTCAAATCTTGCCCATGTTTAATACATCACGTCACTTTTTGTTCCTGTTTCTGTAAGTAAGACATTTGGCAACTTAACATTTCCAGAATTAGACAGACAACAGGCTTGACAAAGGATTTAGATGAGACATGAGATAGTGGTCTTATGCTCCCTTTTTCCACGTGAGGGGAATTTAGCAGAGAGGATGTTACACGCCATATTCTCAACGTCACCCTTTGAGCCAAGTTGGACCTGTCCTCTGTCTTGCGTCCTTCTAATGGGAGGAAATGAAGGATTTGTACCTGTCAGAAAATGTCCCATTCTGAAACACGTTTCTCAAGCCCTCCTTGAAAATGAAAATCATGTTTGTGATGACTCCCTGAAGTGATTCATTCATGTCCTGAGGTTTGCGGTGCATGGGAGGGTTTAGTTTCACAGTGTAAGAATATGAAGAGCCTTGGCCTGCGCTGCTGCAGGAAGGAAGGAACAGGTGTGGCAGCAGTCTATTTTTTTTTTCTTTTTAACATCCATATCTCAAAAACCACTCAGCACTCTGACAAATAAGCCTAATGTGGGCATTATCTTGTGATAGATTCGATTACACATACTTTTGTAAGAACCAATTCCACAGGCACCCACTGTGAGGGTCGGTGTCTGCTCCTGATTGTTTTTAGTTTACCGATTTCCAGTCCTGGTTGTCAGGCAGTGTTTGGCAAGTGACTCAGGATGTGAAATAAGTTATACATATTACATAACATAAGCTATACTCCAACCCTGTAAAGCATGTGGCTGTTTCTTGTGACGTGGTATCAAAAGTAAAATGTAACATTACTTGTTAAATTACTTTCGTAAGTCAACAACTGGTGTTTTTTTTTAAGAATTGATGCCACTTTATTGAAACAAAAATGAGCAGAAAAGCAGAATTTTATTTTATTTTCTGCATATTCTTTCCAATGTGAGATTCCACGACCTGCTGCGGGTTCATGTTGTTATAAGATGCAGTCATGTAACACAATAACTAAGTGTTATTACCCCCTTACTCCAAGAATCACTGGGTAAAGTAATAATATAACATGTTACTGAGTAACATACACGTCAGGTATGAGTGTGTTTGGCAGATTTAGTGACATTTTTAGTGAATATGTGTCTGTAAAAATGTGTAATATCACTGGTTGCTGTTGGCTTGGTTCTTACTTAAAAAACCCCCACAGGAGGAAATTGGACACTCGGTGATATCAGTTGGTGTGACCTCACAGTTACAACCACAAGAGGTAGAGCACACAGCCGTTTGCAGCTGAACCTCCAGCTTAAATCTAAGTATTTGCCCAGCTGTAAGCCTGTTTGCCTTCAATATGGCATGTGTTAACTACTAATGAATAGCGTAATTAGAGCCTCGTAGTGAATTAGGCTTACGTGATGTCATCTGTGCGCAGTTGTTAGTAATCGTCAGCCATCGTCAGCCGGTGAGGCCTGTAGGGCTGACTCTGGCCATACCAAGTCTAATAAGTGAAGCTTTAATGTAAGTGTCAGGGACATTTGTTATGAGGTCTGCCATGTGTGGGAGGCATTGTGCCGCCAGGAGGCTTCCTTAGTGATTGGACAGTGAAGTGGATGATGAGCAAGCCTTGCCGGGTCCGCCTCCACATCCTCTTTACACATCCCCACGCGCACACTTACACATTACACACACGCACTGATCCAGGCACACGCGAGCAGCCTTGCATACAAAGTCACAAAAAAGGAAACCCTCATCAAAGGAGCATGCTGTCACTCATCTAAACCTCCTCTCCCCACTCCCTCCCTCACCTCCTCTGCCTTCTCCTGTCGGAGTTCCTGTGTGGGATCTGTCCTCACTGAAGGACACGTTCACGGGCTCGCTTCTTCATCGGGACATGTTAATGATGTGAAGCGGCCGCCTGCCGTTGTGCGATCAGCAGGCTGAGACAGATCACTTCACAGATCAGAGAGGAGGCAGAGACGCGCCGGGGCGAGGATGTCCGACTGAGACGAGTGCCGCTGTTGTTCTGGTTATTTTTAACCCACAATTTTTCTCATTGCCTTCCCCAGAGACTCAAGCACCCGTCGGATGGTGGACTGCACAGCTGAATGTCAGGTATAGTTGTGACACTTTTACCTCCTCTGTGTTGTGGTACTCACCGCCTGCTGCAAGCGGCATGTTGTCAGACCTGTCATCAGTTTTTCTCTGAAGGATACAAAAGCAAATAGCATTTGCTTTTGTTTGAGTAAATGACTCAATTATATCTCACTTGTCAAACTCCATCATTTCTCTCAACCTATTATACTTCTAGTTTTTCCTCTGGACTAACATATTCTGTAATAACACCAGTCATGTTTCGTCAGTCTTATCAGATTTAATCTCATCAGACGATCAGCGGATGTTTGATCACACCAACTTAGACAACAGAGCTGCTCAGCAAAGTATTGGTTTGCACATACACACGTGTACGGAGCAAATCAAAACACGTTAACAATCTGCTGGTGTATAAAATGTGCTGGTGGAGTGGTTCTCCACGACTGGGAGAAATGGGAAATTCAGTTGTCCTAGCCGTGTTGACAGAATAATGTGGTCCGATCCTGGAAACCACATTACTGCTGCCTAGAAATCATAGAGGAATAAAATTGCCATCTTGAATTAAAATAAATTACAGACGGCGCTTTTTAAAAATAGATTTGCACACCCCTTTTTAGCATCTCAGTAACAAGCTGTGATGAAAGTAAGAATGTCAGAGGCTAAAGGTTATTCATGTGATTTATGTCAAATTCACTGACTACATAGTTTGTTTTCGTCTGGTTCGTGGCAGCCCCCGCAGGATTTACTTGCTTGTTTTTCAGCAATTTTGTGTATGTTGACTATGAATCTTGTCTGTCTGGTCGTGCAGAGTCTATTCTGGGGGATTTTGATCAGATTCACAAATTGCATCCGTGAACAATGCATCACATGGCTTCCCTTTTTTTTTTGCTCCAGTCTCTCTCTCTCTGAACATGCCATCACAGTGATTTCTGTTTTTGACAGAAACAACTATTGGAGTTTACACAAACTCACAATAAAGAAGAGGAAGTGCTGAGCTCATTTCCGTGCAATACTGATGTTTAGCTCAGGAACTGGCAATGTCCTGTGGAATCACGCCTTTATGCAACCCTGAATCTCAATGGTGAAATTCGTGTACAGCTGCAGAGAGGAAGTTACACAGAGTACAACTAAGCATATCCTGTCAAGGTGTGCTTGCACTTCCTCTGCCTGGGGGTGTGTGACTGGGTTGTATTGACGGGGTTTGCTGTTCTAGTATCCTGTGATGAGGGAGAAAATATAGCACATTGTGTCATCGCTACAACTATGACTAAGACCGGATTACGCCAAAATCCTATTTGGCATACATGGAATTACGATCTTGAGCACTGCTAAACAACCACAAAGGTGTAAAACAGTAAGAACATTTATTTATGTATTATTATTTATGATCAACAAATGTTTGCATTAGCTTGTGTTATATCCTTGTTATTGTGTCATTTCATGTGGTTTTGTGTAGCCAGCAGGTTTCCAGACTTCTTGTCACACTGAAATGAGATGAGCAGCATTGCCAGGAAGTGCGAGCTGTGTGCATTTTGGACTTTTTTTGGGTGTTTTGTTGCATGATCAAACTTGTGTTGAAAGATTGTCTTCATGTTGCAACGAGATACCCATCTCTCCCTCTCCTGAAACCCCTGGTTCTCTTGTGAATGAAGAGTTCTCCGCATCCTTCCTCGGGGGCCACCAACAGATGCATCCTGCAGCTGCATGCTCTTTCCTGTCTGCACTCAGGACCTTTTTTGTCCGAAGACGTTGCTACAGCAAAGTTGGGACACCGGCTGAATTTCAATGAGGCCGCTCTGAAAGGAGCAATGCTGGCAGGAGACTCCAGTTTCCATGGCCATTATTCTAACGGTGTCGTCAGTAAATTCAAATATTAGTGCCACTGGCTAACTTTGACCAGCTGTCTGCTGATGTCAGAGACGCGCTGTTGTTCCATGCTATCAGGAGAGATCTGAGTTTGTCTTGTCGTTTTATTGCCCCCACGAGCGGTGCGGCACTACTCTGGCTGACATGTGGGATAAACAGCCTCTCTAATGAGCTGCCTTGATTGGCTCTCAAGGAGGATGTTTATGACTGAGGGCTATTTCTACTCAGGCCTCCGCCCCGTCTGCCCGCTCACTGTACCAGGCCTGCCCACGCCGAGAGCCGTGTGCCTTGTGAGCCGAGGCTCGCATGTAGCAGTGATTTAAGAGCCTTGGTCTGTCAGTCGAGACTGTAAGGTACGGCAGAGCAGGGTGACACGGTGCAAGCTACTCGGTGCAAACAGCACTAACTGTGGTCTTTGGAGGCCTGTACGGGCGAAGCCTCAGCCAGTTAGCTTCACTTAACGCTCACACAGTTTAACAAATAGGAGCACTAGCCTACATGGCGTCAAACTTTGAAAGCTCTCGTGCGTGGATGAGGATAATGGTCGAATCTGTCGTCAGAGTGTTTTATAGCATGCAGCTAAACCACATGGGAACATGCACATTATCATGCATGGCTGTGGTGGTGGGCGAAGGAAACCTACTGATTAAAGTCCTTAAAGTGACAGAGAAGGAACATAGTTGTTGCTGGGTAAGTTCCCTTTACTGTGTCTAGTACAGACTGTAAACTCTGTTCTCAGTCCAAATAGGAAGAGAATACCTTTTAACCCACCACGGTAGATATAGTTTTACTTATTTAGGTAAGTAAAGTTTGTTTAACTAGTAAAATGCCTGATTTAATGGCAGCTGTTTGGAAAATCTCTTCAGCTTTTGTTGTAATAAAACTTATGCTTGTCCTTTGAGGATTGTGGGGGAAACTGGAGCCAATCTCAGGAGACATCGGGGTAAAGGCAGAGTAAACTATGGTCAGGTCACCACTGTCCATCATTCATGCTCTCAGTCACACAATTGCTAGTCTCCTCATACCAGGCTATATGTCTTTGGACAGTTGGAGGAAGCCGGACTAGTCAACAAGAATCCATGCACATGCAAACTCGCGACATAACTTAACATCACACCGTTTTGCTAAATCATAAATAAGTATTTTTTTTAGGCCATAGTTGCACATTTAAGTTAAGAACTTATTTTTAAATGGTTTCAACCATTCTATGGTTGTGTTTTCATGTTTAATGCTAGTACATAGTTTGAACTTAAAGCTGCAGTGTGTAACTTTTGGTGATTTCTTTGTAATCCTTCATCCAAAAAACTGTCTCTGTCGAGCAATACTATCAGACCTGACTGAGGGAGCTTATGTGTAAACAACAGCAGTGCAGGGGCGGGTGAAGGCACAAATGAAACGCCAAGTTCTTGTTTTGTGTGTTTTCATTTGACAATAGTAATAAAATGGACATTTGTTCATATTTAAAACTTCCGTACTACAGCTTTAAGCGATTAAAAGAGGGAGACATCCCTCTGGTTCACCACAAGGCAAAGTACCTCAAACATGCTGATGCTCTTGTAGACTATAAATGTTGTATTTCATTTAGTCCCACATTCAAACAATAGATCCCATTTTGCATAAACACTGCCAGGCGCTTTGTACAGTACAAAAGTCAACTGTATGGTCTTTGTGCATAGCTTGTCCCTGTGAAAAGGAGCTGAACTTTAGGCATCTGGTTGCCAGATGTACCACCACTTCCTCTCGTCCCCTCCATAGAGACTTGAGTCTGCTGCATGAATCGGCTCCCCGGCATCAGACAGGAGATAAGACACGGGACGAGGAGGACGTCGTGTGGAGGCTCGAGGAAGTTTTTGCCCAGTGCCAAGCAGCTGAGCACTTTGAACTCCCATGAGGGGTGTTTCCCACTGAGTGGGAGTGGGCAAGGCGATACGGGGAAAAAGAGGGGAGATTTCTTTTTGGATTTGATGCCAAGTTCTCACACTCCTTTGGACCATGGCGGAAAACAAGCAGCAGAGAAAAGGGTCTGCGAGCTCAGACCGCTCCTCATCGCACACGTAAGATGTCAGATTTCGCTGGATTGTTGTAGTGAAGAGGTTTGAGTTGTTTTTCTTGTGGCAGCCAGAAAAAAATGATGGCAATAGAAGATGCTTTTGGTATGTGGTGAGGACTCAAATAGATTTGGGCAGCTGTAACTCAGTATTCTTCTAACTTAGCTTCCTTTTATGGAAGCTGTTTTTTTTTGTTTTTTTTATTGGGTAGAGATGAAAACTTTTTATTCCTCAGTCTTTTCTACTCTGCAGTGATTTGATAGCAGCACATTTCCTAAAAATCATACAATTAGAAAGTCTGTAAAACTATTTAAGTTGTTTCTTTTTTTAGCCAAAGGACACAGCAAATAATGGTTTTGTCCTGCCCTTAAGAAAAGGATCGCTGCTGTATCTCAAGGTACAAGGTTGACCGGCCCACTCAGCTTTAGGCGCAACAAAGAAGAGAGCAGTGGTGACTCAGCCGGCACCTCTCTCTCCACAGAGCCTCTCTGCACAATAGAGAGTCCACTCAGTTCAAAGCTGCAGATCACACAGAGGTGCTTTGAGCTCAGGCGTGTCCCTCAGCGGTGTCACATGAAGTACTTATTTATGTAGGATTGATTCTGTGCTCTGGGAAAAAAAACTTTACAACTCCAGTTTGTGTGTGTGTGTGTGTGAGACATAGTGTCCTCGTTGTTGTTGTTGTTGTGTACTTTAAGGTTTTGTGTCGGGTTGAAAGGAGACAGTGCATTTAACTCATTTTGTTGTGTAAAAAAAAAATAATCACAATTTATATATAAATACAATCTTCCATTTTAGATTGTTCTATCTTCTATCTAAGCTGAAAAAAATGTAACTCACACATGTTGGAAAAAGCACATTTTAATCTTCTAATGTTTTAATGTTCATTTTAACAGTCTAATCCTTGGAGTTGAATATAGTGGAGTGAATACTTTGATGGTGTGGTTTGGTAACGCTCCATCACATTTTCACATTTAAATCTGTTGCATGGAGAATAGTGATCTAAATATTGCCTTATCACGTATAAATTGCATTTGCAATATTTACCACAGAAATTAAAATAAAGTAGGTTTGTTCAACACCCACATATTTTGAAATAAACACAGATCTTAAACTCCTCTACCTTGCTTTAGAATATACTATTTACTAGTTTGATGGTGTGGTAATGCTCCGCCATAAACTAGAAAAATCTGCAAGATATTTTCCTCCAATTGTTCGGGCCTAATTTCATGCGGGGGAATTGTGTATTGTGTGCTATTGATGCTGCAGGTGTTGATGTTGTCCCTGACACTGACTACCAGCCTGTAGGAAGACTCATTTGTTTATCTGCAGAGCTGCAGGGCTCACTGTGTTTATTCAAAGGGGAGGAGGGTTTGCTCAAATCCTGCCGCTCGCGAGTGTGTGTGTGTGTGTGTGTGTGGGGGTTTGAGTGTTCTGTATCAAGCTGGATGATTTAAAATATAAATACTGTCACACTCGACTCTAACCCCCTGCCAGTGTGTTTATAAATCAGAGATAAATCAAAATTAAGGATGATTGTAATGGCTCTGTATCCAACGTACCGTGAGCTTTCTCTGTTTTGTTTTGCTGGATAATATTATAATAATAGGAGGAATTTTTTAAAGAGAGTTTTTTTGAATCAACAGTGTTTAAAATATGTGCTGTTGTGTCCTTAACTCAACAAAAATGGGCATAAGTGCAAGAAAAAAGTCCAATAATAATAGTACAGTTAATCCACTTTCTTGCAGAGACAGCAGAAATTACAATTGAGTTAATCATAAGTCGGCTCGATGCTTGAGGCTGACGGGAATGTAGTATTACATTCAGTATTTTTGGGTATGATCGTGCGCCAAAAGTTTTTGACATCATGAAACTCTGACTTGAGTATGGCCTGAGAGAAAATAATGTCAGAGTATTTAAGTGATTATGCTTTATCCTTAGGGGACCATTAATGTTTGCACTAGATTTCATTGCAATTTGGCCAGTATTTCTATTTTGAAAGAACTATTTCTGTCACAATGAAAGTGCTTTTCAGTCTGACATAGGCTCGTGTGGATAAACAATGAAAGGTGAAGAGTCCTCATGAGTATGCATACGTATACAAATGTCAGCAACTCATACAGATTTTCTTTTTCGGCTTCACACCAGCATGTGTCTACAAGTGTTGTCACTTCCCAAATCATACCGTATCCGTTTGCCAGTGCGTGTCGACTTTCATACAGTCGTGTGAGTGTGTGTTTGCTTCCTGTCTCTGAGTCCGCTGCGATGTCATTCACAGCTGCTTGTGGAGCATGGGTACAACTGCCAGTGCCGCACCACAGCCAGTTTCTGCAGCGTCACCGCTCGAGAGCGTCCACGGCAACGGGATGGCCGACAGCAGGCAGTCTCTTAGCATGAGCCCCTTTCAGACAGTCAACATCCACAACAACAAGGCCAAGTCCATTATCACCAACAAAGTCGCACCTGTCGTCATCACGTAAGTTCCTCCCCGAATCCACGTTCTCACAATTGGGTGTTAATCTTCTTTGATCACTGTGGAGACATCCCCCCCCCATCTCCAGTCCAAGTGTTTGCCCCTGTTATCATCTCATTTGTCAATCCAGGCCGAGCAAATAGTAGCTGATAATTGAATTGGCCTCTTTGTACCTTTGTCCATATCTGCTGTGCTGTTGTGTTTCACAGGTATAACTGCAGACAGGAATTCCAGATTCACGATGACATCCTCAAGACCAACTACAAACTGGGTCGGATATCAGACACAATGCCCGAGCACTACCTGGTGCAGGTAAGGACCACACGTCAACATAGCTCTTTTAAAGCTCACTGGCAAGAACCTCACTGTCAAAATAAGAGCTTCAACTATTTTCATGATCGATTATTCTGCCGATTATTTTCTCGATTAATCAATTCATCGTTTGGTCCATAAAATATCAGAAAACCACAAAAAAAAGTTGATCGGCGTTTGGCAAACCTGGAAATGATGACGTTCTCAAATGTCTTTGTTAATTCTTTGAGCAAAGAAATTAAGAAAATACTCACATTTAAGAAGCTTAAACTATCAGAAGTCTTGTTTTAATCATGAAAAAAAGCTCTGAACCGGTTAATGGATGAACAAAATAGTTTCAATACATTCATTGTTTCAGCTCTAGACACAATCTCACCTGTCTTCATATCTGCTCTTTTCACGTGTCCATGACAAAACTGCAGAACAGTGTAGGAACATTGTCATGCGCTGTTTTATGATCTGGCGCAGCCACATAAACAGGAATCGTTGTCACCTTCTTATCGATGCTTTGATCTGCTCTGTCACCTCTTCTGCTGCGGCTGGTCAAGCATGCAGTGTTTAGTCAATGTTAACCCACAGCTTTTGTTGACATGGATGATAGGGGCAGTAGTTTTCACTCTTTCAGCAAGGGAAACTCATTTGAAAACAAATCTTTTCCTCATGGTTTTGGTCCTTCTTTGTAATCAACACTAAGTAGGGTTGTTTTTTTTCCAAAAAGTCTCTCTCTTGCACTTGCATTTTTAAATGAAAATTTTAAATGCTATTATCTTCTTGTTCTCATCCTGTTTCTGGAGTGTTTGGTGGTGTTTTCTTTCATAGACTTGGTTTATTCTGTCTCTCTTTCTGTATACTTTTCAAATTAAGTTTTATTAAAAAAAAAAAAAAAAAAGCTATGCTATGCTCCATCTCATCTTTGGTGTATTTCTGTGGCAGCGTTACAGCGCCAAATACAGGTCTAGCACATGTATTACAGTGTAGAGAGTCGTTTCGGGGGGTCTTGTGTGCTTGAAGGCACTTCTTGAAACAATGCCGTGTTTGTTGAAAACTTTGTAAGAATGGAAAAGAAAAAGAACGTATTTGGGAAGGTCTGTTTTTTAAATAAAACCATGTATTCGAGTTCAGCAAGGTTCTGTAGATTGTAGGTTTTTTTGATTCTTTGCATTTTGTCACTGCTCTGTTTGATTGAGTAACCCTGTCCTTACTCGTGCTTACTTAGCTGCAGGACTGACATATTGTAGTGAAATGAACAGCACATTTTTCTGCATGCGTGGTTGAGGTTTGTCTCCCGAAAGGAAAGAGAAATCGACGATGTGTACAAAATGCGATAACTCAGCGACAGCAACATGGAGCTTCATAATAACATGGGATATATTGTGAACAGAGGGGGATCAGGCCACCACACACACAAAGTAGGACACCATGGTGTTCTGGTTTTAGCACCTTTCTTATCAAACTGACAGGAAGAGGACATATTGACATTTTTGAATTACTATTTTGTGTATGTGTGTTTTAATATGGTCGATGGGCAAAATAGACGTCGGTGAATAATCACAAATCTTAAGCTTTAAAGCCTTAAGGGTGACATGCGATGACAGAAGCTGGCAGACTGCGAGGAGGTGGAGGTTGGTGCTCTTAAAATGAACTCTGTGTTGATTTCCAGGGGGAATACTTCATGGTCCAGGATGTGTACAGCAAGGCAGATGTCTTGAATACTACGGGCAGCTACGGGGCCCCCAACTTCCGCCAAGTCAAGGGATCATACCCACTGTACGGGATGGGTCAGCCGAGCCTGAATGGCTTCAAACAGGTCCTCCACAGGCTCCAGGCACAAGGACATGAGGTCACTATCACTTCCTTTTCTATACACATTAGTACAGGCGGGATTTTAGCTGATAAAAATGTATTCCCCCCCCATGTTGGTGCCTTTAGTTGCTCTGCCCGGGTTCTATCTAGCTGTGTTGTCAGTAAATATTTGAGGAGTCAAGTGCTCAACTGTAGAACTGAGCAAACAGAAAGTTGTGGTCATGTGTGCCAGTGGAAAATGAAGCTCTCTGCTTACAACAGCAAGAAACACACTGTAATTGAAAAGAAATTTGCAAAATTATACACCAGGCCTCTTGAAAGTCCTTACTCATGTGCTGCACAACCGTACGACAAAAGACTTGTTTCCAGTTGTTCCTGGAAGTGGTGTCGTTGGTGAAAGGCAAGGACTATTTGCCTTTGAGACCTATCATTTGATGCCTGTCTCGCTGTTGCTTTTGCACACAGGAGGTTATTTTCTTCTGTGTAAGAGAGGAGCCGGTGGTTTTCCTGCACAAAGACGAGGACTTTGTGCCGTACACGCCGAGGAGGAAGGAAAACCTTCACGAGAACCTTCACGGCCTGGATAAAGATGTGCTGGTGGAGGGCCTGGAGCTCACCATAAGGAAGGAGGTGATGAACACCCACTTATGCTACATCCATACAAATATTTTATCTTAAAATAAGAAGATGACGTAGTCTGTGTCCCTACATGATGAGAAAAAGAGAAAGAGAAATCAATTTCTTATCATCAATAAGTCACCCTGAGCCATTCTCTGTGTCATCCTCCAGATTAAAACACAGCCCTTCAAACTAAAGCAGGGTCAGATGTGTTGTCACATTTCTCCATTTTAGGCGCTTTAATAAAACGTCTTCAAAGCAGCAGCAAAAGTCAACGCTGTAGATGCTGAAGAGCTTCGTAAAAACGTAACAGCGTTGTTTGGCTTTTACTCATTAAGTGAGAAAGTTTGTGTTTGGTTCAACACAGTTCACGGCTGCATCTGCACACGCCTCTCTCTCCTCTTCTCCTCCCACACAGCTCCACGACTTTGCCAAGCTCAATGAGAACATCTTCTACGTCTACAACGACATCGAGTACTTCAAAGACGAGCCACAGAAGATCTCCATCACATGCGAGGAGGACATCCACGTGACGGAGGAGGTCTATAAGAGGCCCATGTTCACCATGCCCACCTACAGGTTGTTTACATAGCTCCTTTATTAGCTCTTACCTCCCGAGCACTCACGTCAGCTCGCACACAAACTGTGCACAGATCGATGCTGCAGAAAAACGCCACGCAGGTTATAAATAGTGACGCTTGTTTGTGCAAAGGCTGGTTGCCCTGCTTTTTTGGAAGCCGAAGATTGCAGCATCCTGTTTGCAATCAGATCAGCAGTCGGTTTTATTGAGATGTCATTCGCTGTGCGAGATATTTCCAGGGCAGGGGAACATATTATTTCCCGAGGAGACTCTAAAGCCTGGTCTCTGACTCTTTGGAAGATTTACAGTAAAATAAACCAACAGGTGCTTTTGTGGAAAGGAACATTTATAATCATGTGGTTCTTCACTCATGTTAGAACTCTTTCTATCTGAGACTCGTGAAATGAGTAAACACGACATGACGGAGCTCAGCTGTCACGTCTGACTTATGTGCAGCACTGTTAGCATGTGACCTACATTAAGGACATTATTGACACAATACAGGCTCAGGTTCTGCTCATGGTAACAAGCTGTTGTATTGCAGGTACTACAGATTACCATTACCAATGGAGGGAGCACCGATGGAGGAAGACTTTGACGCGTTTGTTAACATACTCAGGGTGAGCTCCTGTAAAAATGTCCACCATTTTAATATGCCTTTTTTGGTGGTGCTTTTCTTGCTGGCGTTTGTGTTTTGTTGCGCCATTAAAGTTATTCATGGAAGGAATATTTCAGTGCATCTGGATTTTCTCACTGAGGCTGCGGTAGCTTCTTCTTCTTCTTTTCTTTTTTCATCAACACATAGTCTTTGATTCTGTCCTGTCGGAGCTCTCAATCACTTCTAAGTGTAATAGTTATTTTAAAAAAATGTCAGAAAACCTGCAGCTTGTACTCACTTTACATCCGCTCCTTGGCCATCCTCTCTGTCTGGTTTCCGTCCTGCCCTTCACTCACACAGGATGTTCTTTTCGACTTGTTTTGCCCTTTTTTGGACAGACTTGCCGCTGCCGCTCCAGATCCCTGCGGTTGGAAAGTGGCTCCTGTATTTTTTTCTTTCCTCTTTTTTTTTTTTTTTACAGTTTGGAATGCTACCATACTTTTTCTTTTTCTCTTGCTCTCTCTCTATCTATAATTCTCATTTATGACATTGTCCTCGCGGAGTTGTAGGAGTTTCATTTCCAAAATTATAAAACTAAAAACTAACTTGAAAGCTCAAAACTGGACTAAATGAAATGTAAATATAGCTGAAGTCCAACTCGGTGACTATATTTGACTGGGCTAAAATGGAAAAAAAAAAAATTTGTTTAGTCTCTTTCGATCTGCAGCCGCACTGACTTGGCAGCGTTTTGTGAAAGCGCTGGGACCGAGCACGACTGACACTTAACATCTGTTTCCCAGGAGAGTCCCAGCTTGTCTCAGGGCCACGATGCGTCTCGGCCTCTGCCTTCACTGCTCTTCAGCTGCCAGGTGGGTGTCGGCCGCACCAACCTCGGCATGATCCTGGGCACACTGGTCATGAATCGGCTGAAGGGGGATTCACAGCTGCCGTCTGAGTAAGAACTAAGCATGTTTTAACAGTACAGTCTAAGTGATTTGACACCTAGTCCACACAAGGTTGGGTATTTTTCAAACAGCTGAGGTTTTCCTCCTATAGTTTGAAAAATAATCCTGTCCACTTATGCTATGCCCTCAGAAACATCACATGAAAATACAAAAATCCACTGTTTTGTGCCAACAGGTGGGCGATAGAATTATAATTGTAAAGCTTTGGCCAATCAAAAGAGAGATCGACAGAATGTCAGTATTATTTTGCTTATAGTATAACAGCAATGTTGCAGAGCAGAAAAGGAAAATTGTTTGTTTGGACAAATAGTAAATTTCACACTTGGTCATTGAACAAACGTAATGGCATCACACTCTAGCCAAACACTAGAATAGAAATATTGAAAATCATCAACCCACAGTTTGTGTGAGTATGAAAAGGCCAAAAATGTGTACACAGTACATGTGGACCGGGCCTCAGTCTGCGTGTGTTTTTTTGTTGGGATGAGTTGACCGTGTTTGTCTTGTAGAGTTGAGGAGAAGGCGACCGCTTCAGAACCCAAACCGCTATTCCACGTCATCCAGTCACTGATCAACAAGCTGCCGAACGGACAGCAGGTCATGGAAGAGGTAAAGCAAAAAAATACGTATGACAACTTATTTTAGAAACCCATATACTACTGAATTCAAGATCTCACAAGTTCAAAATGGTTTTTTTTATCCCACAGGTTGACCACGCTATCACCCTGTGTTCTGAAATGCACAACATTAAAGAAGCAATCTACGAGAACAAGAGTAAGCTGGAAGGCATTGGAGAAGATTATCAAATACAGGTGAGGACGACGTGATGTTTTCTCTTATTTCCTGTGGTCGGTTCGCCACTGTCAGCTCAGCTTTTGCGTCGCTCGATAAAGGAAGGGTGGGACTGCAGCTGAGATGTTTCACAGACTTTGACCACAGGCAGGAAATCAGTGTGATCTAATCTGCAGGTTGAGATGAGGAGCTTCACTGGAGATTTATAGAGGCACCTTCACACAAATATGAGCCATTACTATGGCCAGTTATTGAAGCTTTTGTTTGTTTTTTATAGGGAAGCAGCACCAAAGACTACTTTCTCAGCAGGACCATGCAGAGCTTGGAGCGTTACTTCTACTTGATTGTATTTAATGCGTATCTGCATGAACAGGTAAAAATGTCTTTGCTTATACAATTGAATATTCATCAGAGGTTGATTCTAAGATCGTAAATGCAACTGTGTTGTTGTTTTTTTGCAGTATCCGCTTGCCTTTGTGTCCAACTTCAGCCAGTGGATGTGCTGCCATGCGTGGCTGTACAGGCTACTGGCCTGCATGGATCTGTCCGAGCTGTCAGCCCCGGCCGAGCTGGTCACCAGAGGAGCCCGCGTCCTGGTGAGGAAATCACGCAGACACTGAAGCAATGATTTTGTGGTCCCCTTGACTTCCATTGGATCTGTGTTGCAGCCACATGCCACACTGACATGCGTCCAAGGATTTAAAATTAGCGGGCTCGGGTTTAGCCTTTCCAGTAGTCGTGGGTGTTTATATTTAACTGAAGCTAACCATAGTGGGATGTCGGCTGCCAGGCTGTGTGATGCTCAACTCACACCTGTCCACACGGCACTGTAGGCTTCTTCACCTGAGTTTGTTCTAGATGAAGACAATAACGGGAAATAAAAAAAATGACGAGGTTGAGGAGCAAGAGCATATTTCAGAGTTCACTCAGTAGCATCTTCATGCATAGAGATGAATGTTTTTTTTTCTATCCTCAATGCCCCTCATTCTCTGCTCTCAAGTCATATTTTATATCTTAAAAATTGTGTAACGCGTGTCTGCACAGGTCGCTGATGAGTACTTAGCCCCCGACGTTCTCAGCACAACGAAGGAGATGAAGGCGGTCAACTTCAGACGAGTGCCCAAGATGCCCATTTATGGAGTGGCTCAGCCGACGTCAGAGGTGTTTTCTCTTTCTCTTTAAACTGTACCATCCATGAACAAAGGAAATGAAAGCAGAAACACAATCGTTCAAAACAAATGATGATCATTTATGACTGTTGCAGGCTGATAGCGGATGGTTAATAATCATCCAAAGTGAATGACTGCTATCAAAACTCCTATTTTCACTTAATCATGCATGTGCCAGACTTCCACGTCCCTTCCGTCTAATTGTAAACTTGCTGCGTGCAGGCTAGCAGCACAGTCTTGGCCCATCTGACGGATGAGAAGAGGAAGCACCGCCACGTGCTGTGGGTCAACCTGCAGGAGGAGCTGGTGTTGGAAGGAAATGGTCAGATTTTCACACCGAGGGAGCCCTCGTGCCTAGACCAGCACATTCCTGTTCCATCATGTGACCCACAGCAAATAGAGGTAGAGCGAAAATGAAGCTTTTTATATGTTTTTCATAAAGTCAGACGAATGATCGAGAAGAATCCCTGTGTGGAAGGGTGAGGCAAACTTGAAACGGCTTCACAAAAGTGTTTTCGCTGCCTCCTGGCCTGTAGAAACTGGAGACATCTCTGAAGGAGGGGATCCTGCAAGCTCAGAAGTGGCTGGAGGTGACGCTGGAGCAGGACAAACAGATGAAGATGTTCAAAAGTTGCCTGACAGTCCAGGAGATATTCAATCAGCACAAAAGCTCCCACCAGGGCCTCGTCTACAAACGCATCCCTCTGCCAGACTGCAGCGCGCCCAGGGAAGAGGTAATGATGTGTGGATTTCATCACCGACACTGCACAGACAACAGCCACTGACTGTAGATGATCTCTGTGCTCCCTCTTGTGGACAAAACCGTTACTGTCAAGTCAAGTCATGTTGTGCACAATGAAGCACTCACTTCTCGCTCTTGTTTGCACCCAAATATTGAAATACACTTATTGTAAGTTGGATAAAAGCATCTGCTAAATGTAATGAAAACAAACTAATAATAAAAAATGTGAATTTTATTATTAATGAATTTTATAATTGTATTTATTATTTATCAACATAAAGAGACTGAGATAAAAGGCTCCACTAATCAAGACTTTAAATACCTAATAAATAAATAACAGGACCACTGGCCAAATAATGTGCAATATTACTGTGTGTGTTTCTCTCCGGGCCACACGGTGTTGTAGTGGTTAGCACTCTCGCCTTGCAGCGAGAAGACTCGGGTTCGAGCCCCGGTTGGAACAAGGGCCTTTCTGCATGGAGTTTGCATGTTCTCCCCGTGTGTGCGTGGGTTCTCTCCGGGTACTCCGGCTTCCTCCCACAGTCCAAAAACATGCAATGTGGGGATAGGTAAATTGGACAATCTAAATTGACCGTGAGAGTGACTGGTTGTTTGTCTCTATCTGTGTGGCGAACTGTCCAGGGTGTACCCCGCCTATCGCCCGATGTAGCTGAGATTGGCACGGCACCCCCCGCGACCCTCTGGTTGAGGATAAAGCGGTTAGATGATGACTGACTGACTGTGTTTCTCTCCTCAGGACTTTGATAAGTTGCTGGAGGCCATGAAGAGTTCCCTGGCTGAAGATTCCCACTCAGCATTTGTTTTTAACTGCTCCAATGGCAAAGGCAGGACCACGACCGCCATGGTCATCTCTGTTATGACTCTCTGGCACTTTAATGTAAGATGCTCCCCCTTGTATTCCGCTTGTATCTTGTATTCTGATGCTACTTTGAATATAAATAGTCAAATGAGGCTATTCACATCATCCGTAAATAACACAGAAACTGGTGTTTACCATTCACAGGGTTTCCCAGAGTTTGCAGATGATGAGATTGTAAGTGTTCCTGATGCCAAGTACACAAAAGGAGAATTCGAGGTATGTAACCTATGGCTTTGCTCATGTTCCTTTTGTAAATGTATTTATTCTTTGGATTTTTTTCTCCTGCATCTAAACCAATAACGAGGGTTTAGAGCTGCAACTATCAAACTATCAATCAATAGAACATTAATCAGCCACATTTGGAAAAGATAAATGGTATTTGTTCCCTCTTTTCTGACATTATTATCAAACTCAGTGTCTTGTTTGTATTCCTTGAAGATCTGTTTTTGAATATTGGTGCCAGTATTGAGAGGTGATCTGTGGCCACACAAACAAAAGTTTTAAGGGATTCTTGGGTTTTTGAAAGAAGAAAATACTATGTGTTGAGGGTGTAGCATTTGTAATTATTTATTTTGTTTGTCTTTCATATTTCATTATTAATTGTTTTTCTATTAATGTGTCAGTTTATATTTCCTATGAAAGAAATTTTTTTTGTCCCTGTTTATTAATCAATTAAACAATAAGTGCCAAATAACTCCACAGCTAATTATAATAATTTCTCCAGTGGCGCATCATTACCATTTCATTAATTATTAAACATAATGTTATTTGATGTTAAGTTTCATTTAAAGAACACTTACGGAAATTGAATATCTCCTGTAGTTTCACACACAGATACTCGAATTTTTAGTTTTATAGCTTTTGTAGCAGTTTTATAAAAATAAAAATAAAAATAAATAACACTAGAACAGTGAAACCCTTTGTCTTTTTGATGGTAAGGTTTGGACATTTGCATGTACCACTTACACTCACCCACCACTTTATTCGGTACAGCAGTTCCACTACTTTGCTGCAAATATCTAACCAGTCAATCACATGGTAGCAACTCAGTGTAGTTAGACAAGCAGACACAGTCAAAATGGCCTGCTGAAGGTCAACCCGAGCATCAGAATGGGGGGAAAAAAGGCAATTTAATTCATTTAATATGACATGCTTGTTTGTGCCAAAGGGGGTTGGTAGACTATGAGTATTTCAGGAACTGCTGATCTCCTGAGGTTTTCATTCACATCAGTCTCCAGAGTTTATAGAGAATAGTGCGATAAGAGAAAACATGGGTAAAACTGCCGCGAGGAGAATGGCCACACTGGATTAAATTGATAGAAAACTCAACTGAGGAAGGGATTAAATGTTGAATGTTATATCTATGTCCATACAGCAACTTTTAAAAATGACCAACGAGTTGTTGAGCCACTCAAATCAAAAGAGAGAGACTAAAACACAATAAAACACAATAAAAGGGAATATGATGGTGCCCGCGTTTGCCTGTAGCAGACCATTACTAGTTCCAGGGAAGTATAGTTTATCTATACAGCAGAATTCACAAAGTGCTTCACAGTAAAAAACAGTACTAGAGAACTAATATTTTAAAACCAATCCTGTACACTGCCCGTTTCTCTGCAAAGCATGCAACACAACTGTAGTGTAGCAGTAATGGTGGCCTTTGTTCGTTCAGCCTCCAGCTCTGCACCTGTGATTGAAAGCATTGGCCGAACAAAGCCAGAGGCCAGAATCTTCATCCATTCCTCGTTTTTTTCTGGATTCTGAGTCGCGATCACGAATCAGCGGTTGGGCCCCGCTTGCTGTGTCGTCAGCACTGTAAACATCAACACACAGAAGGGGACACACAGTGCCACATGTCAGTCACAGCAGAGCAGCCACTGTGTTTTCCGCGATACAAAGAGCGGTCTCCTGGGAAACCTCGTCTGCCTCGGGCTAAGCCTCTGAGACGGCTGCAATGATGCAATCCGTATTGCTTATGTGACAGGGGAACTGATGTAGCCAGATGTATATACAGAAATATGATCCTATATAAACTATAATATAGTCCTGACAAAATAAAGCCACAGTAATTTTGTCACACGGCTGTACCTGTGACCATGCTGTCAGGCAGCAGGAAGGAATTTGTTTTGATGTCAAATTTGTAATTATAAACATAAGAACCTAAAACACACACAAACATAAAGGTAAAAAGATAAAAGTAAGTCAGCGATCAATAGAAAAAGACGTTTTTTTGTAAATATTTGTAAAGAAATTTGACATATTATTTTCTATCTCACTAAATAAGCCATTTAAAGACACAACTCTCAATGTTTTACTGTAGTTTTTAAACCAAAATTTGAATTTGAATGCTTGCAAATGTTTTTTTTACACCTGGTAAACATGTTTGAAGTAACTAACACCCGCCTCCTCGCTGGCTAAATTCATAAACGATTCCGTTATTTCAGGTGGTTGTTTTAAAACTTTAAAAAAAAACCTTTAAAACTCATGCCCAGCCGTGGTTTTCTGTCCAGGTTGTGATGCAGCTGGTTCGCCTCATTCCCGATGGCCACAGGATGAAGAGGGAGGTGGACATGGCCTTGGACTCTGTCAGTGAGACCATGACACCCATGCACTACCATCTGAGAGAGATCATCATCAGCACATACAGACAGGTACGACAAGTGTCAGGCAGACGGCACGGAAGGACGAAGTTTGGTCTTTCAGCCGCTCACTTTAGGATCATCTGCCTCCCCCGTGTCTTCTCCCTTGTGTCCTCCTCTGTTACACCAACTGTCCTCATGTCCTCCTTCACAACATCCATGAGGATGAGGTCTGTCCTCTCCTACTCACACACTGCCACACACACATTCTCATCCAGTCAATCAAAACAACATCTATAAAGTCATGAAAGTCGCCCTCTCTCTCTCTCTCTCTCTCTCTCTCTCTTCCTCTCCCTCTCTATTAGCGGGACCTCACAGCAGGGCTCTGCTCTCCTTTGAAGTTCCCCATCTTTAAGAGTTTTAAGTAAAGCAGCTGTGTGCTTTTGCGTCAAGGCAGGAAACATTTTCAAGAAAAAGACGTCTCTCTCGCTCCCTCTCCCTCGCTATTAGCAGTACCCGCAGCCTCACAGCAGGAGTCTGCTCTCCTTTTCATTTCATTTCCTCCTCTTTAGGAATTTTAAAGAAAGTAGCAGAGCTCTTCGGTGTGCCTTTGCGCCGAGGTAAGACACATTTTCAAGAATAAAAGGTGTCGTAACAAGCTACCCACGAATAAAAGGTAACACGCTGAGGGTTTCTTTATTGTTACAGTGTTTGAGGAGGAGTTATGTTACGCTTTATTCTTTACACCACATATTCATCCACTAATAGTGTAAAGAGGAGAAACTTTGCATTCTCTTTACAGAGACTTTAAGGTAAAGAAACAATCATCACACATTCATCTGAACTTCCCGCTGAGATTGTCCTGATAACATATTTTCTCCCTATAAAATACTTCATTTAGTCTGATTGCTTCATGCTGGGTTCTCACTCGCATGTGATCATGAACTCGGGTGCAGTTTCACACAAGCCCCATAGATGGCGTCAGGAACTTGTTTTCACGTCTCTTCGAGCCACAGCAGATATGAATGAGTGGGATCCACTGATGTGTCGGCCGGAGCAGCCGGAGTGTGGAAAAACGATTGTGGTGCAACACACGTTATCTCGAAAACTCAATGGAATTCCTCTGGGTTTAAAAGGAAAAGAGTGAGTGGAAAAGACGTGATTATTATGTGGGGTTTGCCGGCTTAAATCACCCAAACCTGCATTATTTTGTGGTCTTCATAGTTTAATAAGTTCAGGAGTATCTCTTATCCGGTTTGTTTGCTGCAGAAATTAACGTCAAAACAAGTGCATGGTGAAACTAAATTTGATTAATTATGCTTTAAAGAGGAAAACAGGCAAAAAAAGAAGCATAGGGATAGAGATGTATTTTTCAACTTTGGAACCTGACAAAGACAAATACAGCATTTCTGCAAATGGCTCCCAGTATAGTGTTGACATTGTGCTTAATTAACAGGGAACTAAGAGAACAAAAGGTGTTTATTGTTTCAAAGACCTATCTGCACAAGGTCTCTCCTGATGTTATGACTCTGCTGGACCCTGGTTCTGTTTTAGCCATTTGTAATGCAGACTGTAATCATTGTGCCTCTGTGCACTGTCAGCCATTCTCTGCGTGCTGGAGGCACCTCGTCCTGTCTCCACCATATCAATGGGCCTCATTGTCCCGTGAACTCTGTCTTTTCCCCTATATTCTCCCACCGTCTGTCACTTCTGTGGTGCCAGGCTCAAGGAAAGGACTCACCATCACATCTCTTTCATACTAGTTTGTAAATGCACGCAATCATTTTTAATCTCAAGTGCCATAAATATGCACATATTCCATCTTTATTTTCAATAAGTTTTAGGTGAAATAGAATGTACTCACCCTGTCCCGTGTTTAAAAAGGCAATTTTGGGCATTTGTAGTATTGACAACTATTGTTTATGTGGAGCAACTTTACTAAGTGACAGATTTAATCGGCAACAAGTTGAGATACATAGATAGAAACACACGTATCGCGTTAAGAACTGCGATTTTTAACACTTTTAACATGATAGCCTTCAAGGATGGTTAAGAAACACTGGATACAACTTCTGAAGTGTGTTCGTAAGGAGACACCGCGCGGCATATTTTAGCTGGTAAAATCTGAGCGAGCAGAGAGCCGTGTGTTTTAAACAAAACTCCAAACAGTAACAATCGCTTTCCATGTTCGCAACCTTATCATTGTGCTGTACTTCTAACTTTTTTGTTTACTCGTTATCATATGAATCCGATGAAGATATGATGACCAAAACTACGGAGCAATCAGACCCAGATCCAGATCGCATTAAACCCGAATGCTCCTCTTTAACCCTGCTGAAGCAGATCTCAGGCTGGTACTGTGTTTCCCTCACGTCTGAAGCAGGAGGCCAGGTGGTAAACAGTGCCAGATGTTGCCTCAACCCAGCACCAGGCGAGAGAGGTGGGAGAAAAGTGGGGAAAGAAGAGGACCCCGTCCCCCGTCCATCCCCCTCTCCCTTTTATAGCCCTCCCCCTACTAAAGCACCCTCCGCCTCTTTGACAGTGGTTGGAAAATGTGTCTTTGATAGAGAGAAAAAATATATGTATTTACACTGGGACCCAAACCATCCACCAGCTCTCTGAGGGGCCATGGAAGGGGGTGGGGATTTTGGTGGGTTGGCTTCTTCTTGAAGAGCCTGTAAATCAACCAAGCGTGACCCAATGCCACAGATGCATCTTCCAAAATCAGTGCCGGCACAGAGGAGAGCCCACTTCCTCTCCACCACCTCCACAGTCTGCAGCGCACATAGCTGCGGGAGCCTGTCTTTCCATTGTCGAGCCCCAAAGCAGCATTTGCTTTGACATCACGTCTCTGTGTATGTGGAACTATACATTTATTTATAGAATTAAAATTGATCTGGTGGTGAACAGGGAATCTGACATTTGAATTGCAGTGTACTTTTCTTTTTCTAATATGCCACACTGTTTACATTATATCTCTCTGCCTGTTTCACGTGTTAACTTTGAGTCCGCCGAGTTTAGACGTCTCGTCGTAGCTCTCAGCGCACACATTAGAAAATTTGACATTTTAAAAATCTTTTTTTCTCACTGGTTTCAAACCCGGGCTGCAACGATTAATCGATTATTAATCGATTACTGAATTTATCATCAACTGTTTTGATAACTGATTCATTTGTTTGCCTTTTTTCTTTTCTTAAATAATTAAAAAAGTAAAATAAAAAAGTGCGTTAATGAACCGAACCAGTGTTTTCCTTTGAGTTAAGTCTTCTTCTCAATTAAGATGACCACTCAACACACATAGTCCTGTTGCACAGTGTAACCAGGGACCGTGTCCTCTTCAGCTCCTGAGGTGTGAGCTGACTCCTTAAGAGAGGCTTTTATTTAGATCCAGCGCAGGGTGGGAGGCAGGAAAGTGGAAGAGTCGGGAGTGTTTGTTTTTATTCATATTTTCCAGCCTCTCCCATCATACCATGTCTCAGCGCACACATTTATATTTTAAAAATCACAGGTGAATTAACCTCTGCACACAAACCCACTTTTTTCTCACTTTCTTTTCAATCTCGGTCTGCAACGATTAATCGATTATTAATCGGTTACTGAATTTATCATCAACTGTTTTGATAACTGATTCATTTGTTTGACTTTTTTTTTTTTATTAAAACAAGCTCCCTGACTTTTCTGTTTTTTTGATGATACATTTTGGTTTGGGCAAGACAAGATATTTGATATCATCAGATAATCGAGAAAATAATCAGCTTCATCTGAAAGATCTGATATCTATATGAAAAAAAAGCCATTTCCTGTATACGCTGCACAAACCGCATGAGAGCTGACCCAGGGTCACACGAGACTTGACCCGCATAGTCTTGCGTGACTGCAAACTGTTTGAGCGCCACAGCTTTGTCACCCATCTATGGTGTGGAACCAGTAATGCTTTCAAACACTGCGTTTCAGACACTCAGATAGACGGTTTTGTTTGTTTGTGTCCTTAATCGTCAGAAATCACCGTTGTCTTCTTCTGTTGAACAACAAGGGTGTCGATGCATCTGCCTCAGCTGGACAGATTTTGCACTTAACGTCTGTAAAACTGTGTGATATAAAAAGTTACATTACACATAAAAAGTGTGTTAATGTAACTACTATTTTTAATTTTAACATTCAAATTTTTAATGGTGCACCAGATTTGATCAAATTTGCAGAGCTAATGTGGCTAAATTTGGAAATGTTCCCCCATGACCAGGCAAAACTGGCGTGGAAACTGAAATATCTCTAAATGAACTGATGTAAAATCAAATCAAATCCGAATCATTAGTGATACTGAGCCCTACTCTGTTCTTTTATATCATCTTTTTTTTCCTCTGTATTTTTAAATTGCTCTTTCATCCAGGTGGTCAGTGAGCAAACTGAAACGCATGCAGAGAGAGAGAGAGAGAGAGAGAGAGAGAGAGAGAGAGAGAGAGAGAGAGAGAGAGAGTGAATTGGCACCAAATCAAGCCGTGTTTGTGCTTGTGTGTCCAAATGAAAGGTCCACATGGTTTGGACGGGGAAGTGGAAAAATACTTTTTCAGGAGGGGAGAATGCTGTGAGCTGTTTCTTTTTTTCTTAGTTGTTTTTTTTTCAGAGAAAAGGTACTGAAAGTCTTTAGGCCAGAAGAAGAAAAGAAGTGTGAGGAATTGGAGAGGAACACTGCACACTTAGTAAAAAAAAAACCCGTCAGAATGACGGGTGGCAAGTGGCAAAGTGAGAAAGTAACAGGCTGTCATGCTGTAAGGTTAATGAACCGAACCAGTGTTTCTAAGAATCCTTTGCTTTGAGTTAAGTCTTCTTCTCAATTAAGATGACCGCTCAACACACATAGTCCTGTTGCACAGTGTAACCAGGGACCGTGTCCTCTTCAGCTCCTGAGGTGTGAGCTGACTCCTTAAGAGAGGCTTTTATTTAGATCCAGCGCATGTTGGGAGGCAGGAAAGTGGAAGAGTCGGGAGTGTTTGTTTTTATTCATAATTTCCAGCCTCTCCCATCATGCCAGTGCCAATAGCTTTAAAGTCTTTGCTGTGGTTGTCTGCGAAATGATTTATTTTTGACTGAATCCCATCCGAGCAGGTGCAACCAGCTGGGCTATTTAGGCATTGGCAACACAGTCTCTCAGTGTACAGTGAGTCCTGAGAGTAATAATGCAGTTTGTGTGTGTGTGTGTGTGTGGGCAGGATGTGTTTATGTGTGGGAGGCAGTACTCATGAAAGGTAAATAAAGCAGCCCCAGGGATATAATATATACCTCAAGGTTTTGTTAGCTGGGAGCGATTCAGGAGTTCATTTATTTTCTGTAAATGACTTCAAATGATTCTCCAGAACATCAAGTCAACGTCCACTTTAAAATAATCTTACCCACTAGAGCACTGCTGCACTCGCCTGTGCTATTGATGCCTCATATAATTGCCATTATTGATTGAGGTGCCTCGGTTTGAGTTAATAAAAAGGACAGCTTTTGACTGTGCCGCACTTTTCCCCGTCGATGAGGGGGGATGAAAAACTTTGCGCGTCTTTCTGACTGCTCAGAGTTAACTCGTTGACTATTTAGAGAAACGGATTTCCATGTTTCCTGCTCCCCATCAGTGTGCCAAACATACCCTCAGTCATTCATGTCATCATGATTACATGTAGCAGCAGTGTGTGCTGCAGGCGCAGCATGGTTTTGTCTATCCGATTTATATGTCGCAGCATATAATGCTACTGATTAGCCTGGCTCCAACCATAGCTGAGGAACTAATCAGTGAAATGACATGGTGTACTGCATTGTTGTTCAGCGCACACACACACACACACAAAATTACAGTCATTTTCAGACTGATTATCTAACTCAGTCTAACTTGGCTGCCGTGTCTGTGTTTAAATGATTGGTGATTTCTTATTGCAGTGTCACTTCACATTTTCTTTCTTTTTTTGCTGCACCGTTCCTCACACCCAGAACCGACATGCGTTTCAGGAGCGAGGTGATTGAAAATATAATTTTTACGCTAATGGCGCTCTCATCTCACAGCATAGTTACATACAGCACCACGTTATATGTGACTGGAGGCATACGACTGTAAATAATCACTAAGATTTGAGTTATATTTTTTTAATCTTGATGCTGTGGGTTTCCTCTCACAAGTCCAAAGACATGCAGATTTAGGGAATTAAGTAAAGTGGACACTCTAATTTGACTTAGTGTGACAGTAAATGGTTGTTTGTCTCTATATGTGGCCCTGTGATCAACAATTTACAAATGAAAGTTATTAACATTGAGTGCAAGTACTGAATTCAGAGGCCTTTTATTTGTTTTTATAAATAAAGTCTTCATTCAATCACAGTAGGTGTGACTTTTCAGTAGCAGCAGTTACACATAGCCTATAATTATGCCAAGTGTCTTGGATGGAAGAAGCCAATTACACGTCAGTGTTCAAATCTAAGATTAAGAGTGGGCATCATGGACTACCGTGATACCACATATAAGAATCTGAATTCTTGTTTTGAAGCCCAGTGATTTGTGATTCAGCCAGAGGAAAATGCATCCAGACTCCTATTGAATGATACTAGCTGTTAAAACATTACAAGACAACTATCAAACCGGACGACTATGTCCAAAGATATGCTGTGTGTTTTTATTTCACACTTTCTGATGCTCTGCTTCACTCACAGCATGCCGACCACTTCAGAAATCGTCGTTTGCCTCCTATTCTCATCCACTTTTACCCCAAATAACTGAACTGCCCTTTTGCCCTGACCTCTCTCATGCCACCCCCCCACCTCCCTCATAACCACTGACCTCAAAACAGAGCTTCAGACCTGGCTGGCTGTTGCGCCGAAGGGGTTGCCATTTCCTGCCCCCACACACTAAACCTGTCATTGCCCGAGGCCCCTGGACCAGGAATAACTGCTTCCTAAAGCATGCATGAGTGTTTAAGCATGTCCCCCAGTAGCTGCGGTCATGCTATCTGTCAGAGCCGACTAAGCCCCAAATGTTCACATTTCACCAGGGAAAGGTGCACCTTCTTTGTCTAAGCGTTCACACTATCAAGCCACTGGCACTGAGCAAATACCTGCAGGAACACAATCTCACAGGTGAAGTGACTTAAATGCCAGCCATGTGGGATATGCAGGAGCCGTGACTGGGCCGGGTTGCTCCAGGAACTGGAGTTTGAATAACTCCGCTGTGGGCGAGCCGCGCTTCATGCGCGAGGACGGTCAAGCAACAGATGAATCCTGTGTCACTGGTGCAATAACTACTCCCAAAATGCCAACAGCCGTTATCGTCAGCGAGGACCATTCAGACCAGCCTTGTCAAATGTTTTTTTTCCCTCTTTCCTGCTTGCACTAAGACACAGCGTGGCCTTTTTCTCCTTGCATTCCTTCATTGTTGGATGTAAACATCATATGCTCATACAGAGTCCACACATGTTGGTATTTAAATTCCAATAATTCCTATAATGTCGTTGCGTATCTTATGTGTGAATATGAAGTTGCTCTGCGGGGCTGAACACATTCCATAGATCGACACAGTCAGCTGCTCCCATGGTGAATTCCATGTGTGTTGCTGTTTCTGTGACTCAAGAGTGAGGCGAGCATGTATGACAGCCACGGCCCTGTGAGGATATAGAAGAATGACGGTCACAGTCCAACACGTTATAATCAACTGTTTAACTAATAAAGCAATAATGATAATAACATTATATAGAGGATTGGTTTGAGTTGCCTGGTTGCAGACGTTTTCATTCACTGCCCACGTTTCTGCTTTGTTTCACTGAGTCACATTCAGTATTGTTGTAAGTGCTCGGTGGGAAAAAACATCGCGCTAAGCACAGCATGAGAAGAATCACATTTTATACTCACTTCCGCCTTATTAACTTGTTGACTAACTGACTTATTTTTGAGTTGTTGTGGAGGAAAAGGACGGCTCCATGAGCCGGTGTCTAGCACTCTCTCTAGCACGCTGTTGTAAATATTAAACTCCAGTTCTATAGAGAAACACTAAGTCAAAACACTTTTGACTTATTCTATACTGTAACTTATTGTGGGTCATTATACCGGACATCAACTGTTCTTGTCTAACTTGTCTAACTTAGCCTTCTGTGACCGCTGGCATGCCATGTGACCTCGGACAATTATTTCTGGATTTTACTCAGAACCTGGCCTGACCCCGTGTCGGGTGTCCTCTCTCCGATGCATGGATAGCCGTGCTGTCCGAAGCCCGTGAAGTATAGAATAAATAACTCTAAAGTAGTATATTTCCGTGGCTTACATGATCAAAGACAAACCTGAAATGAATTTATCCTCATCAATGCTACTGCAGCTAATGCAGCTTCTGCATCATGCTGATGGGTGATCTCCAACATGGCTAAATGAAACACAGCGTGAGACAGACCATGCCGTTGCTTAAATTGACTACGCTGTATTCACTTCCTGTCATATTTACTGCATGTGCTACTTCCAAACCATTGTCAAAGGATGTCACACAGTGCTGATTGAGCCCAGCAGCCCCAAGACACGACTCGTGTCTCTGACTCCCTCTCAGCACACCCATGAAAAGTTTCAGAACCTGCTATATTCATCACAATCCCACTTCTTGTGAAAGTGATCATGTAATATAAAAGATGCGTGCTCTACCAACATAGCGCAAAAGCATCATTTCCCGGAAACCGAGATTGTCTGTACTCAAATTTTATGGCACACATAATTGTAAAATATTTCTCCCTGGACCAAATCACCTCACCAGTCTGTGGTGACCTTTACACAAGCTTTGTGGCACGCTGCGGCGCCCTCACAAGATAGAATTCAACTGTCAATACATTTGCTATTTAATTAGAGGAGTGGGTTTTGCAATATTGAGCATCTCATTAAGTGTATAGCTCGCAGACCCAGCTGTGAAATATGCCAGTGTTGGCTTTGCATGCACAAGATGTTTTGATAGCTCAGATAATGATTGATACACCGTGGGAGTCTCACAGTGCTCCGTTGCCAGGCGTGTGCATGTACAGAACGTGCCGTAATGTTTGTGGTTTATGTGGGCACATATTCCAGTCTCTTGATGAGCTGCGGCTGTTGTAATCTCTGCTCACCACACACGTGATGTGTTTTTGTGCTCGTCTCTTTTCTTGTTGGAAGCGCTGCTGACCGTTCAGTTTTTCGTCTTTTTGTTCGTAATTTTTGTTTAACTCTATCAATTGCTGTCAATATGGAACATATAAGAAAGGACAAGTCTGGATTTTGGGAGGAATGTGTCTCGACTTGTTGTTTGAAGATGTGCATATACATTATTTGACACGGCTTGTCCCTGAAATCATCTGCAGTATTGTCTTTATGATCACGCTCCAAACAGTCATTGAATCAGTTGCAAGTGGATCAGATTTGTTGAAGAGTTGCTACTCAGACACAATCAGCATAGTGTGGCTGAGCGACTGGAAAAAGTAAGACAGACGATTGGAATCTGTAGAATCCATTAACGTAAAGGCTTCTATATCCCCCTCCTCTCACTGGCTGCTACATTGCTTCTCTGCTTCTTTGGAAATTGAGTTTTGGGCACAGTCCAGATCCATAAAGATCAGGTCTGCATCTTAAAACCAGATGATATTTAACTTTAACTTTGATTGCCTTGCTACCGGAGGTCGGCAGACAAGGTGGAAGAATTTTTCTTTTTGAATTTATGTATTTAAAGCATGAAAATGCTGATGATGCAGCATTCATTGCAGAATACCCCTGGGATCTACTACACATAGTAACAGCTGTCAATGACACAGGATGATATGGAAATGAATATTATTAAAGTAAGTAAGTATTGAGGGGAAGTCAAAACAACAGACCAGCAGCATGGTGACAGAAGACGGCCAGTGGGTTATGTTGAAATGAAAAGAAGAATCAGGATTGCAAGAGCTGCCTTTGACAATACGGCAGCAGTTTAAACATTAAGAAAGATCAGCATCAATGTAAGATCACGCAGAGCAAAATGCTACATCTGGTCAACACTGAAACCTGGACCACAACAAAAGCAACAGCAAGCAAACTCGAGGCCCTTGAAATGTGGCTGTACAGAAGAATGCAAAAAAATATCTTGGACTGAGCAAAAAACAAAGAAAGTTCTAAGAAAGATCGCTGCTAAATATCATTGCATCTCAGTATCAAAGCGGCACAAGATTGGGAACGATGGAGATCCATGACAGCCAACCCGGGGATAGCAGATGGTACGTGAAGAAGACCAAAGCACGCCAATATTTCAAGTGTTAACAATGAGAACCTGGCACCACTCTATTAGTTATAAGATGAGAATAAACAGTGCTTTGCCTCTGCACCTGCTGGAATACAAAACCAGAAGTAGGGTAACTGCAATGACGGACTTTGTAGGTTATCACTGTGGACCTTAAAAGATGATGGGAAAAGATTAGACGGGTCGGAGGCCTGCTGCGCGCGACTCTCGTAAGCATATGTTTGGTCCCTACTGTGGTAAAGAACGTCAGGTGCAGCGTCTGCCCACTGCGTGGCAAATGGCAACGCAACGTGTGTTTTTAACTACAATTCACCGGATTCAGCGCAAACTGGGACATCGGGCAATTTCCGCCGGTCACTTTCGTGCACGACGGGGGCTCTCAAAAAGTATGTGACGTAAAAAGATAGAAAGATGACACAAAAGAATAATCCGAGCAGTCCGTACAGTTAACAATGGCCAGCTGATTTCATGTTGCCTAATTTCCTAATGACTCGCAAAATCCTTCGTTTTGATGCTCTTCTGCTCACAAGAGAGCAGAAGCAGAAAAAGAATTACCCGCTGCCAAATTTGGAAGTCAAAGTGGAAAGAAAGATGAGCAGCTATGATATGTAAAAAGGCATCCTTTGATCTGTTTGAAGAGGATTTTGTATAAGCTGGTAAAAAAAATTGCTCATCCATGGGGATTAGGTAAATTGGACACAGGGTGTGATCGCCTGATGTCAGCTGAGATTGACACAGCACCCCTTGACTCTCATGCGGAGGATAGAGCGGTAGAAAATGGATGGATGCATATAGAAAACTTATTATTATTATTATGTAAAAGCTACCAGATCATGTGGAAGGTGACAAAAGTTTCCCATTACTAGTATTTGAGCATTGTGACATGCTCACTGTCACGTCATGTGGATTTAGCTCGATAAACAATTGCTTCACTGAAAACTCTGTAAAACTGTCATTTCTAGACTGCAGCGCTTACACGAACACTGCAAATCGGAGGCGTGATGTGTTTTTTTGTAAGAGACCCATTCACTGTTCCAACAGAAGGGGATTTATGGTCACTTCTATTCATGCTCCAACCAAAGCACAGTCGCATTATGTTCCCTCAGTTTTAAAGAAGGGCTATTCACATGTAGCCGACACTATTATCATTATTCTGGGCTTGTTCACTGTGAGGTTTGACGGCAGAGATACTTTTTTTTGTATTTTGTTAATTGTTCTTTCAGATGAGTCTGGGCTACTACCTCAGTTTCTGCTCAGGTGTAGTTCTTTTATGTTTCCTTTTTGATGTCCCTGTCTCAGAGACCACATTTAAAGTGGAATAAACATGAATAAACATTGCTTCATTTTTTAATACATACATTTGTGTGTTGTTTTATCAAAAATTGGTCTCCATTCACTGGATGGAAAACAGTACAAAAGTACGTGATTTGGTTCTACGTCGATCTGAATATATCGTGTACTTGACTTTGAGTTGTCTGTACACTGAGTCAAGGAGCCATATGTGTAGGGTGCCTGTCCACTCTAGACAGGTCGTGTTTTAGTTTAGGATTTGGGTGGGAGGTGTTCTCGTAGAGCGTGATGAATGGCTGCTTGTGCAAAACCTGCATGGGAAGGGCCAATATGGAGTGGCCTTTTTACCTCGACAAACCCCATCGGCAGTTAATTGGCACCATATGTCAAGCAGACAGACCTCTCCATAATGTACACTTCTCACGTCCACTCCCCACTCAAATGAGCCCACAGAAAACTTGACCTTAACACTTGTCTGCTGCCATTCGGGGTTATGCCATTCCTCTCCCAGCAGCTCTTAGGTATAAGTATGTTATAGTGACCTAAACATGGTTAGTTTATAAGTGGAGGCACACTCAACTATGAGAAACCATCCAAGCAATAGGTCTCCAACATCTGATAGCTGAATGAGCTTGGTATTTTAATTACTTTTCCACTTATTATTATCCAACGTAGCAAAATGTCAGTCATTTAATGGATCAATACCACCAGACAGTACAGTAATTTCCATGCCAGTCATGCTGTGTATGGATGTGGAGGGAAAAAGGGTGCCGAATGCTCCTCACTGTTGCCTTGTTTTTTGAGTTTGTGCAGCTTCTAAAAAAAAAAGAAGAGAGGATTTTCAGCTGGGACAGAATCACCTAAGTGGCTGATATTCACATTTCATAGGTCTATACCTGCAAGAAATGATGCTGAGTGGTCACCATGCAGAGGTTTGCCTCAGATGTTTATCTCTGAGTTGTAATTATGTCCAAAAACCCAAATTCAATACGGAAGAAGGTTCACATATACTGTTCTCAGCCTTTAAGTCTTTTACTGTAGTTTCACTAAATCGTATCAATGAAGCAACATTGTCACGCTATTTTAACCATAACCAAAAAAAATAAACAGAATCTGAACTGACTTGTAGGAAGACCTCATTCTTAATGACTATTTCGTTTTCATTTGTCAATTCATGCACATGTGACCTGTCTGTGGGATCCAAATGCCAGTAATTTATTGATGAGCAAATAAAAAAAAAATAGATTTAAACGCATCAGCAAATTTATGCTGTGACCCAGAAGTAGTAAAATATTTCAAATCTGAAGCTTCGGCAGAAGAGAAAAAATAAAATGGAGAAGATTTCTTTCTTTTTCTCACGAGTGTGAACAGCGATCGCGACTTCATCCTCTTCAAATTTTCCTTAGACAGAGCTCTGTTCTCAAAACATTCCTGGACTCTCTCAACAATGGTATGTGCTCTGCCTTTGGTGCCTGTCTTTCTCCCACATCGCTCTGGACTGAGCAGAGATGAGGGGGTTTATTATCACACCTGGGCTGGATAATGGCTTTCACCTTTTTGTATCGAACACGACACACGCAGTCACTTCCTTTGTTCTGCAAGGCCACGTGCAGAGGACGGTGTCGACTTCATTCTTCTCTCTTCTTCACCATTTCACCCAAGGTTCAAAGAAATCATTCCACCTGTGCAATCTAAAGTGCCCTAACCTTCAGATTTTTCACCTCAATGGAGCAAATTAACTTTTTCTCCACTTCAGCTCTGGCTGAGAAGTGGCTGTGGTTATCAGCACGGTGCACTTTTAAAGGCTGTATTCCCTCACAGGGGAATGGAAGAATTTACTCTGTTCTTTCACCACATCTTTCCCAACATTGTTTTCTAAAGCAGTTTTTGAGAGTGCACGAGAGGCCGCACAACCACACACGTGGTTTAGTCCATGTCGGCAAACAGAAAGCAACCACAGAATAAGGGTTCGGCACATGGTGGAGGTGTGAATTACATAATCTTTGCAAACTGATCTGAGCGTCTGAGTCTCAGAGAAAGAGAGGGAGAGAGAGAGACACACACACAGAGAGAGAGAGAGTGCTCAGTATTTGGCTGTGGCGTTTGCACAGATAGCTGCCAGGCTTTGGCACTGTGGACTTTCAGGCTATGAGATGAAATGCAATGAGAGACCCCTGGGGGTGCATGGCGCACAGGGAGATCAGGTTCAGCAGCATTTTTATGCCCTTCCACTGTGGTCAATATTAACTGAGTCTGAGTATGAAAAGGTTAGGTTTGTGCTTGCTGTTCTTCGTCCTGTGCATTGGGAGAGTTGACAGACAACGTGTCCGTCGTTTGCCTAGGTGCATTTCTTCTCTGCCCTGCTGCAGGCAGATGCTCGGGGAAGTGAGATCTGACCACAGCTGTTTGGGAATGGACACGAAACCCCACTTGCATCCCCACTACTTTGAGTCATTTAGCCGTGGAACGATTGTTTTATTTAGTTTTGCAATGTGCACATTTCAAAGGCTCAGGCACTGATTTTGAACACAATGTGCTGACATTTCGTAGGGTTTATTGGCAGATATTGAATATACTACCCATTAGTATGTTTGTATCAGTGCAGAATCATTTAAGAATAAAAACAGGTTTGGTTTTGAAGCTTAAACTTACTATGCAAACAAACGCTGGTCTTTGTGTACCTTCTTGGTTTGTGCAGGATTCCTCCGTTTGTTACAGTCTCACCAGTAGGTGTCACTAATTCACATCCACCAGACCCTCAAACATGCTGCATCTTTTGAAAAATAAAGTATGAATAATGGACAACAAAACAGTCTGCTGCGAGACGGGTTCTCGAGAACCTTCCGTCTTTCTTCACTTCACTTAGTCCTCACCTCCTCTCTGCCCGTTCTCTTCACCCCAGCTGAGCCGGCGGGCGAGATTCAGTTCATACTCCACCACTCAGAAACACAGCTGGACGGCTCAAGCCTTTAATCAGTGTGAAAAAAGGAGGGAAATGTTTTTTATTTGTATTCATCTTTGTGCTGCTCAGCGATGGAGGATTACTAGATTCAAGACTTAGCTTGTCATCTCTCTTATGCACCTCCATATAAAAGAATAAAAAAGTTAATGCCTCACACTCTCACACCTACGGTCAATCTAGAGTGTCCAATTTGCCCCAGATCTGCACGTTTTTTGGACTGTGGCAGGAAACCGGCATTCACAAATGTTTGTGTCCACTTTTGATTGGACAGATTTGAACCGGGTCTTTAACGTGTGTCTTTTTCTGCTGCCTCCATGTCAGGAAGTCAAATGTGCAGTTCCAGGTGCCGGCGTTTGTGTACAGAAACTTAGCCTTTTTGCCGCTAGTTCCCGTGATAACAAACATGTTGCAGAAGCGGCATCCTGCTGTTCTTGGAAACAATGCGAAAGCAGCTGTCGCAGCGAGAGGCTGCTGTAAACGTCAGTCGCAGGTATAGGTCACACCGCAGTCAGAGCCTGTACTTGAAGGACAACCCAACTGCCAACCTTGTTTGGTGAGAAATGGCATGGGATAGCGCTCCTCTGCAATCTTAACCAGGTTTCATGACCATGATTTCAATTAACCGAATTTCTTTGAATGTCAAAAGTGAGGGAGATGAATCACGCAATTTCATTTGAGTTAAATCTGTAGACATAAGCGTTTACCTTGGATAAAATCTGGAAGGACCTGTGCTAGACTATAGGAGATGTTGTCATTTATAGCAATTTGGTATATGAGATGTTGATTGGGAGTGGCTACAGGAGAAAGAAAGCACCAACAAGTTAGCATCATTACCCAAGAGCAGATTAGTAATGTTAACCAAACAAAAACAGGCACAGATAAATAAGCACATGAATAAATAAATAAATAAATAAATAAATAATTAAATGGATATTAATTATTCATTATCCATTGATAAGGCCATACCGGCGTCTCAACATGTTTTTTTCACAGAATAAGAGAGGCAGTTATTGTGTGTTTTGTGGTAGTTGGGGGGCATTCAAGTACTCTATGTCCTTGGACAGTCCATTCAAATGTCCCTCACATTCAACACAGTATCTCGAGGGGTTATTATTATTCTTTTTTAACATTCAGCCGGACTCAAGGATAAACTGATTAGAATGTGCTGGACAAAAATAGAGTTACATGTCCTCAACATGCTGTATTGAGAACACCATTTCATAGCATAAGGCAGAGACATTCACTTGGATTCAAGGAGGGGCCGATTAGAATCTAGTGGACACTTCTATTTCACACCTTATTTTTAAAATGTGGGAGTAACTCAGGGTCTGACTTTCTATTTTTGTGTGGCAGTTCCAGTGTTTGCGAGTTTGTTCTCATCACAGTTTTGTGCGAACACTCGAAACAAACGTTCCACATCTGTGTAGCGTAACAAAGTGGGAGGACGACACGAGGGAGTGGCCTCACATGACGCGTGAGGATATCTGTCGCTCCGTGCGGATGGATGAATGAATAGAGAGAAAGGCAATGTAACGCAACTGTTACTTGGGACACCAACAACACTCAGTCATGATTCGCTGGGGTTTTGCCATCGGCAGCTGATGTCCTTTTATAGTTTTACTGGTGTTTCAACCGGAATGGGCTTTTGTAGGTTTATTTTTAACAAAGTGACACAAGCAGGCACAGGGAAGCATCAGTGGCTTCTTAAAATGCACATCCTCGGAGGAGGAAAACGTTTGTATATTGCGTCGCATCTACATTCCCGTGTGATTTGTGACAGATGATCAAACACTCCCATCCCTTTTAAAGTTTTTTGCTTATGCAACTCCTGACTGCGCACGTGAAAGGTGTTTTTAAAGAAGCCATGTTGTCTTCTGTCGATCCCAAAGCTACATAGCTACTTTGTTTTGCACATAAACGTGCAAAGCTCACCGCCTTTTCCCACATATAGGCCACACCGGTAACGTGGGAGACTTCAGGTATCAGCATCGACTTCTACATACATGCTGAAAATAAGGTCTATATAATAAGGCTGTTTTTGTTATGCGTTTGACCTCCTTCATACACTAATAGAGCTTTGTTGACCTGTTTTCTCAGGTTAAAAGTGGGAAGACGGAGAAGGAGCGTGAGCAGGTGCTGCTGAAGAGCCTGCAGTATCTGGAGCGCTACATTTACCTCATCCTCTTCAACACATATTTGCATTTAGAGAAGAAAGACTCCTGGCAGCGCTCCTTCACGCTCTGGATGGAACAGGTAACGTACAGTCTCCGAGTTCCACTCATAAGGTGCATGCAAGTAAAATAGAGACAAACATGAGGGCACATGTTTGAGAGTCTTCTTTTACACTTGGATCAGATACAAACAAAAGCCCTAACATCTGCTAAAAGGATCTGCTGGTGGACTTGTTTACACTTACTGAATGATTTGGGCAAAATATTTAATTGCAATTATTATGAAAAGTGATTTCTTTTAAAGTCAAGGTTTAATTTAATATTCATTGTGTTATACTGTAGATATAAATGTGACAAGCATAACCACATGACACTGTCAAAATAATTACTATACTCAAATAGAAATAATTAGAACTTATACAATAACAGTGTGGACACTTTGCATTTTTAATTGCATGGGATATACCAAGATAATATGAAGTTGCAGACTTTGCAATTTGCTAATTGTGTTGTTTGTGGGTTTTAAAAATGATTGCTTTTCAAGCCCCAACTACAGGAAGCAGAAATGTGGCAGAAAAGGGTTCTCAAAGTCATGTTTGTGCACTCTGTGCACCAATTTCTGGACTTTTATTTGGATTTCACTCCTGGCATTTACAAGCTGTTTTCTTGTAGTTCTATTGTGGCCTGGCTCTTCACAAACTGAACTTCATCATGTCTCAGGCTTGGTGGTTTTTGTTGGTACCTTAATCGTTTGGCCACCTGTGCCCCAACAGTAAAGCTGAGAATTTATGTGCATTCCAAACAAATGAGTGTTCTGTAAGTGGCACCCAACTCACACACACACACACACACACACACTGCAATTTAGAAAGCACTGAATGTTGCAATGTGTTAGACTTGCGTGATAGTAAATAAGCAGTTTGGCAGGTTGACAACACATTTCATGGTGTTCACTTAGTGAAGCCACAAAACACCAAGAATTTATTTACCTGTGGTTTTAATTTCAAAGTGTTTGCTGTCGTTGTTGTTGTGAGGTGAAGCATGCCTCTTAAATCTTAAAAGACAGGCCAATCAGAAGCAGCACCGTTGTAATATGTATTTACCTCAGGCTGAATAGTGAATTATCTCTGGTTTCTCAAAGCATAACAAACATTTGGTCTACAAAGTATAATTTTAAGAGAGCAGACACGTTTTAATTTGGACCTCGGCCCGTTGTTTCAAATCCATTAGCCGTTTTGACCTGACATGGACAAGAGACTGGAATGTTTGAAAGTCTTCACAGAGGTGGAATGAAAGAAAACTGGGGGGGAAAAAAAAATAGCGTGGAATTTCGAAAATAGACTGGAACAATGGCTGTGAAAACAATTGTCACAGAAATATGTGCGGTAAGTCGGTGCGTATTTGTCCTGTTTTCAGTAGCAAATAGATGTGGTGCATCAGAGTGACTCTAATGGCCCAGATATGCCTTGAGATAATAAGGTGGGCGTGCACACAGATGAAGGAATGAACGGAATGCTCTGCTGTAAAACAGACAACAGAAAACACCTACACATAATGTCAAACTCCTGTGCCATTGTTATTATCATTCTATTTTTTTACTAAATCTAACCTGTGATGGGTTCAGTGACAATTTTCTTCTTCATTAGACTGTGGAGATTTGTGAATACCATTCTATATTTTATAAATAATATGATATTATATCATTACAAAGTCCATCACTTGACATTTTTATTAGAATGAGGGTGATTTTAAAGACACTTCTAGGCTTTGTAAAGCTGGAGGGAGCTGTGGATTTATCATCATTTATGATAATAAATGTGAGGCGTGTGAGGTGACTGACGCTTCGTCTTTGCTTGACACGAGTTTCTTTCTATGTGTTGAAAAAGATTCAAAATGTCATTCACGTGCAAACAAATTCCACGGAAAAAAACTCCTCACGTGGCCTTACATGAGACAGTTCGATAACCAATACACTTGAATTGCTTTTTGATGACCAAACAACAACAGTGCAGTGCTTTGGGGACATGTGAAGTATCATTTCAACTATCAGACCTTCAGTGGGTAAATCAGATCGGGTTTTTGTGCCTCAAGGTTGGAGCAGATCTTTGAGGATGTGTCTGACCAGGACAGCAATAATAACATGTTTTTCTCATCAGCTCTCACCTTCCTCCCTGGACATTGAGAATGTCTGAAGTGAGACGGAATGTAGTATTGTGAAAACACAATTATTATTGCAATTCACTTCTGGATGTGTTTGTGTCTTTGCTGTTTCTGACTTACGATGAGTGGTTTTCACAGTTTTCAGCCACAAGTGAAAAGCAGTTCAGAGATTGAGCTCCCTGCTGGAAGCCTGTAACACATAAAGTGACAAATCCTTTTGACTAGGCTGGTGAAAATGAATTTTTTAGCCCGGCCTCATACTGTAGCTGACAATATCTAGTAGTCACACTTGAACTGGAAGGTGACTGGAGATGAAATAAGGAAGACCTTGACAGCACATCGTCGTTTCTCACAGATCTGCACAAACGTCACACAGTCGTGGCAAAAATGACCCTCATATCGCAAACAAATGTAATCATCAGAATAATCGCAGTTAGATATTTTATTCCAAATCGTTCAGCCCCACTGAACACATTCCAGAGAGACCACAACTTGGTCTGCAAATTGAGTTCATTCTTACAGGCTGAATGTTCGCTCGCAAATTGATTTGAATCGGTCCGTCCCTGCGCGGTGAGATGGTTGCTGTGGAAACCACTCTCCCTGACGTTGGGATTCGTATTAGCTGTCATCCAAAAGAGATTCTTTTTTTTCTCTCTGTCTCTCACTTGTTTTGATTTTTCATGCCATGAAAAGACGACAGTATGTCACTTTGCTTTTGTTCATGTGGTTCATGCATGAGTGTGGAGTCAATCATTTCCCTCACATCTTTCAGTGAACAATGGTTGTGAAGATCACAGATTTATACTTTCAGTAGACCTTTCCATATATATACAGTATACAATATATATGTTGTATACAGTGTTGTGATGCGCTCACTGGCCCAGTTGGAGCTAAATCCGGCAGCAGCCCACAGGCCCGCGGGCACAATCATTAGCCTATCACACCAGTGACCATGGTTGGATCAGTAATGACAAACCTCAGTGCCAGAGGCAGTGGTGGTGGGTCATCTCCATCTCTGCTCGTGCATTTGAGGCCATGGTTACACAACCAGCCAGAGCTGAGCAGTACAATCTGTCCTGCATCCATCCAGCACTGGCTTAATCCGTGTGTGTGTGTGTGTGTGTGCGTGTGTGTGTGTGTGTTTGCGGAGACTCATTTGCTCTGCGGTTATAAGCGCGGCTATAGTGTTGTGCATGGCAGCAGCCAGTGCCTGCTGATATTTACTTTGTTCTTCTGTTCATTTAAAAACCACAGAGACATTTGTGTTCAAAGGCGCTGGTTGCTACGGAATGAGTGCAAAACAACGTGTTGCTATGTTCAACATATAGCCATATTCTGTGTGTGTGTGTGTGTGTGTGTGTGTGTGTGTGTGTGTGTAAAGTAAACAGTGCCCACTCGTTCACATTGGACAAATATGTTGCCCCGGACCTCATTAGGCCATGTTGCCTCACGGCTGTGTTGTGAGATCAGAGCAAAAAAAAAAAAAAAAAAAAAGATCAGAGGAGTTATCGTAATGGAAATCCATGTTTGCGAATCCTTTTGCGGAACACGGTCCTTTACACAATGGCAGGACTTGTGTACAGTGCATACCTCAGATGCCTGCAGGAGAGGTACCCTATCAGTCACTCCAGCTGTTTTGATGTGCGGCACAGAGGCCCCCCTGTCCCCCTGCACCGGCCAGGCATGTGTAGCCTTTGAGATAGCAGCCTGTGGGAAGGACCCGTGCCTCCTCACCACCAAAACCCCCACTGCTGATCCAGTCAGCTCATAAAAGCTCACATATATGTGTATGAAAGCTCTGGCACGGATTCACACACCTATTTAGACAGCTGATCTGTGGGTTACATGAGTCAAACCCAGTCTTATCCACTGACTAATGTTCCACTGCACCCACTCACTGGTTCCCAGCAAAGAGACGAGGCACTGGCAGTCAACCAAGAATACTTCATACACAAACATGCACATGCGCTGAGATGGACATTAGTGCACAAATTTGTTTGAAAACCCTCGTTAAAAAACCCGTTCACACTAAAATGAGCAGGCACACCAAAGATCGTTGAATAGAGTTGAACCCACTAAACGCGAAAGGCGACGATCCCCACTGCTCGTGTTTGTTGTGCCCCGTGAAAACAAAACAAGACGGAGGAAGGAGAGAACAACAGTACACTGGAGCTTCGTGACACGGTTTACAGTAGTTCATTTTGTAGCTCATAATGTGAAAAAAAGATGTTCCCAATTTGCAAAAAGGTCATCTTTGTTGAAACATTGATGACTAACTGTTATTCTAACGGCTCATCTCAGCACCAGACAACGAGGTCACCGAGGTCTTGCGCCGACTTCCACTGAGGCTGATTAAAAGCCCCCGTGTGTATTGCAGACTCATTTGACATGGCAATGAAAGCCAATTAAACACGTTCCCACTGGTCACAAACGGGGGTATAAGACAGGACAGGAGAGGCACCACCAACTTTAATTCATAATGTGACAGCTCACAGGTCAGTGGAAAGTTTTCCTTTAAGTTTGAACCAGTGTCGACTCTTCAACTTACTTCGCGTTACATGATAGCTGTTGTAAGATTTGATTGTGCATGGTCAGCAAGTCGGTAATCGAGACCACACTCTGTGGTGCCTTTCAGTTTATTTCTGCACAAAGCTGGCCGGCGAGGCTATAATCACTGTAGTGAAAGGGATATCTTGATACTATTATTTTTTGTTCATTGTTCCAGCATGTCTTCCTCTGATGGGGCATTTTTTTTGAAAAGGTCTCTGTGTGGCACTTCATGCAGCATTACATCACAGCCTCCAGGGCTGAAACCACAGTCATTCTCCTCATTTTTCAGTAATTTGAAAGTATGCCTCCACAAACGATGCCCCTATTTACCTCGATGTTTAAACATTTGCAGACTCTGACTGCATGAGGAGCGGAGGGAGAGGTTAAACTGGCAAAGCCTTTTCACTTCAACTGAGTCATTGCCCCATGCCTTCGAGGGACAGGCTCGCGAACAGCTGCTGGTGCAGCCTTTCACTGTATCTATTCCGACACTCGAAAGCTTTGGTGCCCCCCAAAGAATGAGCAGGGATCCTTTCAATGCCATGTAACGTGATATTCAATACATAGATCAATAATAAAAAGCTTTACAGGCATTGCATTCCACCGAATATAAAAGCTGAGCATTACACTCTCGAAGTATATTGAGTAAACTGGGCCAGCTGTGGCTTTTTTTTTCTTTTTTTCAAATGGTGTATACAGTCTTTAAGGTTTTAGCAAGGTTGTTTGTATTTGTTTGACTTGATGGCCAGATGTTTCTGGTTGTCCATGGTGCTTCCCATCAGCCCCGTGTTGTTTGACAACCACAGCAAACCTCGTGTCAGTGTGTCCTGCTGCTTAACTAGGGCACTAAACTCTGAACATTTACTGTGACCATTGTGTTGCTCCAGCGCTGTGCAGTGCTTGAGTTGGTTTTTCCTCTTATATGTGCATTTGTACTTATGGTCACTTTATTACAAGGTTTAAAGTGGCAGTGTGTAACTTATGGTGATTTTCTTTCTTGTTCTTGTCTTCGTGAACAGAAATGATGTAATGGCGCGTTTCCACCGAGTGGAATGGTTTAGTTCTGTACAGTTATTTTTGGCGTTTCCATTAGGAATAGTACTGAAAATAACCTGCCCCGACCAGAGTAATGGTACGGGTGGAGCGGGTGGAGCTAGACCCACGGCAGTCAGCTGATTGGGCGATAGGAAAGTGTTTGTTGAACGCCCTCAGTCTATTCTCAGACAAAGCTTTACGTCTGGTCGAGTAAAACAGCCACAAGCCGAGCAGAAACAAACAGCTGCCGAACCACAATGTCTCCATTGTCTGTTGTGTTGTTGTCTGTTGTGTCGCTTACGACGTCGTTGTTCGCTGTTGCAAGGAACCGGTGCCGACGAAAGCATATTGCATCCACATGTTTATTAGATAATTATTTTCCTACAAAAGTAGATTGATGTGTCCTGTGCGAGAAACGGAGGGGGAGCGGCTTGTTTAGAAATGTGTCTGCTGCATTTCTACCAATACGTCTCTTGCATTTCGTATCCAAACACTGCCGACGTGCCCCTAGTTAGTCACCTGTCAAGTCTGAAGGCTGTCAACTGAAATGTTCAGCAGTTATGTGGTTAACAGGCAGACGGACAGACAAAGAGACAGATTTGTAAATATGTCTGTCTTGTAAACAGGGATTGTCCCGTCAAACTATGGCACGATTGGGTTTTTCGAAACATTTTGTGGGAGCTTTTTTAGTGTTTTCAGTCACGCTCCACCCTGTTTGCAGCATTCACATTTGTTTTTAAAAGTGCATCACTTTTACATCATCTTTCAAGCATCTTTTAAGTACTTGAATTTAATAATGCGTTTCTGCCTCATACATTGCTCTCAATGAAATGTTTGGATTTTATTCAGACAACACATTCAAATAAAAGTTGCATTTGTTTATGAGCTGCTCTTCTTCCCATGTTTTGAACTCAAAGCTGAAACGGACTTGAATGAGAATAGTAAAATCAAAGCAGCAAAATCTAAAATATTCTTACTTTTAGTGCAGGATAAGGACTAGCAATCCCACAATGCAACTGATTCGGCCTCCTTATAGACCCGCCCTCGTAAATAACACTTTTGACAATTTAACTAAACCTTAATGTGTAACAAGTGTAAAGTAAGCTGTTGATCCCAGTTTTATTTTTATTATTATGTTGTATTTTCACATTGTGCTGTTGGTATTTTTACTTCAGTGAAGAATCTGAATTCTACTTCCTCCACTTCCTGTTGAGTCCAAACTCCCAGTGGAGATGCCTATTGTTCCAGTGCAATAGCTGCACGATGATGATGTTTTAACTCTGAAAAAAGTGGCAGTCAGAGTGTTTGTGTGGTCATGATGGATACATAAAAAAAATAAATAAATAAAACTCCTGGCAGACTCTGTTGCCTGTTCATTAACATTGTGTGTATTCCTTTGGTAGGTCGCTGCCAGGGCCGGAGTTTATAACATCCTCAACCAGCTGGCCTTCTCCGAGTTTGAAAACCCGAGGGACGCGCAGCTGGCCAGGCTGCGATGCCGCTGGCAACAGCAAAGCATTCAGTCACTTCCTTTCCGAGGGGAGTTCATCTGAGAGAGAGAGGATCACTGTGAACGCACTAAAAAAGTGCTGTGCTTTTCAGAATAAAAGACATTCACATTGTCACCGTCTTCTACGTTCACTCGTGTAGGTGCGTATTGTTCGGTGGATCTGCGACGTGTCCTTCTCTCTTTTTGTTCTTCATTTTGTTAGGTTTGTTTTAACGTTAAGTCTAATTTGTTCTTTTTAGTGGTATAGCTCATAGAATGGACTAATATTTCAAATGACACAGCCACGTTTTTTCAAACCTGTCACACCGCGACAAAAGCACTGTGTTGTCAGTTAACAGCACGTCTCAGCCGCTCGCTGCTGTGTGACCTGCTATTTTTCTCCAGCCCTGTTGTTTTCCTCTCAGCGCAGCTGTCATCAGCAGCTGCACGATTGTCTGACGTGTGGTTTTACAAACTGGTGCTTCATTAAACGTTAACGGGCCCTTGAGTCTGCCAGAGCGATTTTCTTTTACACAGTATGTCGATGGTTATTCTCTCGTACCTGTTTCTGTTTCCATTGCCTTCCATGTGTCAAGATACAGGTACTAGTGGTGCAGCATGTCAGGATTGTTTTCAGTCAGTTTCCTTTTGCTCTCAAGCTCTAAATAAGTCTTTTGATTCACTTTTATGAACAGTGTTGCCTGGACAGGGAAGTCACCACCAAGAGAGTCTTTAAACGTCACATATGGAGATTTCGGTATAGACCTGTGTAAAACTGGCAGAGTTCCCCTTTAATCAGCTCCGTTCATGCAGACTTCGCGACCACTAACAGTTTCTGTGACATCACCACCGCCTGTCAGCGGGAATCAAATTATACGTCTGACGGTGAAATTAATAGTTGGAATAAGACAGACCTGCAGATACTTGGGTCAAAGACATTTCATTGTTTTTAACAAAAATGCCATGTGAAGACAAAGCTGCATGAATCACTGTCCGGAACAATCATGAGTTGTGCTTTTGTCAGACAGACTGAGCCTCGTTCAATAGCAGCTTAGAAAGTTTGAAAGACAAATAAGTCTGATTTAGTTCTTAAAATGTGCATATATATATATATTTTTAAAGACCACAATGCAGTGTAAAATGGTAACATATTCGAAAAATATTATGAATGAGGTATACGGTCAATGAATTATTATAATAGACAACACAAAAACTATGTTTTCTGCAAACAGGTACATTTCAGCATCTGCTTAGAAACGGTGTAAATGGGTGTAAAGAAAATGAATTCTTCTTTCCTTATGAACAGTTGTTGAATGAGGCTCACACATGCCAGTGTCATTTCCAGGATAAAGTTCTCCTGTAAAGTGTTTCTTTTTCCAACACCTTTTTATTTTTTTTTCCACTTAATCTGCTCATGTGTTTAGCTGTAAAATAACCTCAAGAGTGTTGTAACAACCATGAATTCTGCCTTAAAGCAAGAATGAATCCTCTGTATAGGAAAACCTTGCATTCCGATTTGTCCTGCTCGGTCAAATATGTCGTAGAATTTTTACTGTATATAATAATCGATCCAGACTAACTGAGCAAAGAAAGATAGTGATGGTTCAAAATGAAACGGATGCTTTAGAAATGAATTTGCCATATACACAGGTTGTAACAACATTGTTCATTGTTCAGCCATTTTCTTAATTTAATGTTGTTTTTTTTAAACAAAAGATCTTATGAAAAGAGCAATGTATTCTCCTTGTATTACTGTATGTGTCATTTCCATTTCTTTTTGGGGGTTAAAATAAAGATTTCAAGTTGTTTTAACAAGCTGGGCCTGCTTATGGTATCAATTCACTGCCGGCTTTTCTAAGCAGAAAAATAAAACTGATACATCTGTGTCGGGGATTAGGATTTTAAGGGTGGGTGGAGTTTGTGACTATGGATATTTTGTGCACAAGTCTCCCCTGTGCATTGTTCCATTGAAGTTTCCGATTCAGCGACGGAGCCAAATAATTGTCTCTTCTCCCTCCTCTGCTTCCTTTTTCCCGCTCCTAATCGCAGCGTTATCTTTTCCTCTGGACACCCACTCGGCGGTCAGAGAGCAGAGCAGGTTATGAACATCTAGCCGTGCAAATGAACACAAAACAGATATTTCATTGTTGGGCTGAAAGCTTAACATATTCCTTATGGAGTAATAAAGAGCTTAGGCACATCAAAAGACTAATCTGAGTTGCCTTTTGATGTGGACAGGTAAAGTCTTAATTAAAAAAGAAAAAAGAAGGTCACTCTGTCAAGAATGGAGGCCTGAGCTGGGATTAAAAGCCACTGGCTGGGACATCAGTGAAGCTCACTTGGCTTCACTGGCCTCCTTTGAAAGGCTGATATCCCAGATCACTTCCCATCTTGTAAGTGCATAGCAGGCTTATCTTTAGGAGTACGGAAGTTGTTAGGATTTTATCACACCACAGCCTATCCTGGATTATTCTAAATGGAAACCAAGTGGTACGGATTGAAACAGCCCTTTTCTTTTTACAGTTATAGCCTTCACTTTGTGCCACGTCGATTCACTTTATGAGCTTTCTTTAACCCTCACTTTTATGGGGTTGACAGTGTTGGAGGGATATGTTGGATGATTTTCACAGAAACACACACTTTTATAGCACACAGTGTCTGTGAGAGTCTTCTAACTCGACGAGCAGCAGAGACAAGTCAGTCATGGAGAGGGGCTATTCAGTTGCAGCATGTGGCCAACTTGACTCCAGGTCAAGATAAGACCAGGACATGAGGACCATGCTTGGATGATATAGCGGCCCCCTTTGCCTTTGAATGCCTTCCAAACTCTCTGAGCTACTCCCCAATGTGAAACTCAAGATAGCGGTTCTGAAGGATCCTGAGATTGCGGTGGACAAAGAGCGGTATTGAGAGGTAAGCAGTGAGAGAGGGGATGTAATGAACTTCATGTGAAAGCCTCCCTCTGCAGACGAGAGAGCTGCTCAGGAGAGAAGACGCAGTGCTTATAGCTTATATACCTTATAGCTTCTTCTATGATTTTGTGCGGATGAAGCGCTGCAGACACCTCACAGAGTGTCGACGTAGTGTGCTCTCAACCTTCAGGGATTTTATTAAAATGGACAAGATGGTGAAAGAGGCGGGAACGGGGTGTTCTTGAGAGTCTCTCATTGTCTCAGTGGAAATTATATGCAATCCCCAATAAGTCAGGTATTACCCACCTCAGTGAACAAGGTAATCAAAAGAGTCAGGATAGAAAATGCAAATGTGACAGAGCGCCGTCAGACGTCGACGGAGCCGTTGGTTTCAGCAGATGATTTGTTATCTTATTATATTTGTTATAATGTCTGCGGAACTGCAGGTCACCAGATTCAGACAACTTTATTGATCCTGCAGCCAACACATTTGCAGCTCACACATACAACAATCAGTCAATATGTTACATGCCGAGGCACGGATCGTCAAACAGAGGCCGGCCAGGGTTCAAAAAGATCAACAAGGACAGTGAAGCCAACCAGAAATAAAGAGTATATTGAACAGCCACTAGGGGGCACCTGTTTGAATGTAAGTCTATAAGGAGATGAGCCTCATTCTCATTTATTTTTGTTTTGGGTCTTCTTCAGTGGATTATGATGACATTTTTGTTTTATGTTCCCATATAGAGGAAAATAGACAATAAAGTACGGCTCATATAAGTGTGATTGACAGCTGGTGGTGTCCAATATGCTCTGTATTGACCACTCAAAGCTGCTTTACACTACACTACACCACTTCACTCTCACTTTTACCATACCCATTCACAGGCTGCCGCCAAAGTGGCCAGGAGCAACGTGGGGTTACGTGTCTTGCCCAAGATCACAACGGCATGTAGACCAGCGGAGCTGGGAATCAAACCCACAACCTTCAAGTTGAAAGATGACTCGCTCTACCACTGTGCTACCGTCGCCCGCATAGTAGGATAATACTTAATACGGTGTGTTGCAGGTAATGCCTGTGAACGTACGGTTATTAAATGCCAATGTGGTGCCGTTCAAATTACAGAACTAAAGGAGTACATTGTCGCTTGGCTCACAGTCATAATGTCGCAGCCTTGTGATTTACATTTGACTGAAAATAAAGTTCAAAAAATAAATATAAAGTAATAAAAATAAAATGTACTGCTAAGTCGTTTCTGAAATCGGCTCCAACAGGAAAAAAACAGGACAGAAAACACAAGCCTCTTTGTAGAACGACAAAAGTAGAACCAAATACAGAGTGACACGTAGACTGTTGTGGCTGCTCGTACAGACACGACTTCCACACGGCTTACACTCAAATCACGTTTTGAAAAGGAAAGTCAATTAAAACTGGCCTTGGTTCACCAGGGTCATAACTCAGAGCTCATTCTGAACCTTTCAGTCCCAAATCCCTCCATTTACACAGCGCAGAAGACCATAATAACAACTCCTCCAAGTCACTGGTTTGTAACTTGGCAAACGCAGAGGCTCCTCTCCTCTCAAGCTGCCGGGCCGAGCAGCAGCTGCTTTGCATCTCCATGTATCTCTGAGATGAAAAGCCACATATTTTCCCAGCACGCTGGCATGGCGAGACCACATTACAGCACACACTGAGGCATCCACAGCCCAGCGCTCCATACTGTAACGTCTCCCCACCGTTAGACACACAGTGGTTCACAGCTTCATTCTTTGCAGCTTCATCCGCACTCACTGAAATAAGTACCGTTCAGCAGATTACAGTGTCCTCTCAGTGTCATTAAAGTCAATTTTAGACTTTGAAATCTGTCTTTGTGCAGTGTGGAAGCGAAGAAAATAACTTTCTGAAGACTCTTACATTTTCACGTTTAGATAATTCAATAATGCAATACAAATATTTGACTCTTTAATTATAAATAATAATTAAAACAGTCCAGTTCAGTTTGCTCCTGAGCTTGCGCTGTGAGGGACAGAGTGTTCTAATGCAAGCACTGTAGTAGAAAATTGTTCTGGTGTGTGGACTTAACCACAGACTGTGAGTGGAGCTATTCATTTCAGAAGGAAAAAACAAGGCTTCTAATTGAATACTATGCTATATTGTGGAATTTCATCCTGGCCTTTAGACACACATGAAAAAAAATCCTCCAAATGGTATGGATGGAAAAACAGCATAAAACTTCTTACAAGGCAGTTAATGGTTTCCATCTCTTAATGCTGTGGTTAGTTTCCATCGCTTATTAATGCACAACTCTGCATCACCATCCAGTCCTCGCGTCGCTGCCCCAGGAGGGATGACTGCACAAAAAAAAAAAAACCCACACCTGTTCTACATTGACCATCTTGGGAGCATGGAGGTAATTAACCACAGAGTGAGAGTGCAAGGCACTGCATGGGGGAGGTCATCCTGATCAGCAGAGCCCAGTCGAAGAGCAGTGGAAGAAAGAAGAAAAAGAAAAAAAGGTCCAGTCTAGACACCTTTTTTTTTTTTCCGCCAAAAGTACCTGAAAGTCAAAACTAATTTTCAAACCCACCCCTGCTCTTCCTGTGAGAAGGATTCCAGTTATGCTGGTTCAGTTGCAGCCTGGTCATGTCTGACTTAAGTCTGGACTCCAGCGGGGTGAGCGGGGGCCAAGAAAATCCCAGTCTCTGGAGCAGTCATCCAAAGTTTGAACAGGCTGTCATTCCACTGATGAAATCCAGTGTTGGGTTTTCACACCATCTTCGTCTTTAATGATGACACTGGATTGGTTCCCTTTCTCCAAAATGGAACATATGCTCACAGTGACATCTGCAGGATTAGCCCTGATTATGGAAACCTGAGATGAAAACTGCAATCAGATACTACAAAGTGTAGGATTGTATTCAAGAGGAATGGAAAATATACAGAACACTGTATATACTGTATATAAATAAACTCAAGCAGGTTTACTTGCTTATATCCACACTCTTGAAATATTGTATAGTTTCACTAAAACCAATTTCAACACGTATCTGTTGAAGTTTCATCCTTTGTAGGTTTCACCTTTCCTTTTAATGAACTATATTTTGCTCTATATTGAAAGATCAGTGTGAAAGAATTAGTGACATCTTATGGTGAGAATGCAGATTGCAATTAACTGAGATCTCCACTCACCCCTCTCTTAGGGTGCATTCACACCAGCCCTTCTAAATCGAATACTAGTTCCTTTGCTCGGAAGGTGTGGTTCGTTTGGGGAGGTGTGAATGCGCAACCGAACTCTGGTCCGCCTAAAAACATAGGTCTCGCTTCGCTTCAAGTGAACCAAATGCAGGAAGTGGACTACAACGCAGGGCATTGTGGGAAAACACAACCAAAACATATGTGGACATGTCTTTATCCATTTGGGCTGCTGTAGTGCCAGATGATGACTGCCATACAGCAAGACTTTAAGAATATGGCTATTTTAAAGTGAATTTATACAAATATCTACTGTTACTACATTCAATTTACCCCAATAAAGCATACTATATGTTTCACTCTGGAACTTCTAATGAAGCGGTTGTTGGCCAGTAGAAGTGGTCCTCCTGTCCACACTCACCACTTCAGTAGAGTATGTGAGCATTATTTTAGGATACAATACATTAGACAAAATGTGAACTTTAAAGTTGCAGTATTTAACTTTTGGTGATTTGTTGTTGTTGTTGTTGATGATGATGTTATGTGTCCGCCTTTGTTGGGTGACTGTGAAAAGAAACAATGTAACATTTAGTGTGATGCTACATTCTAATAAAGTGGCTGTGTCAAGCAAGACTATCAGACCTGACTGTGGGAGTGTGTGTGTGTGTGTGTGTGTGACATTTATTCATTTTCAAACAGCAGTAGAATTAACTTCTGAAACTTTTGTGTTTGTGCCTCTTTGTTTTTTCAGTCATCCTCCAACCTGTTTGCCACTGTACTCATGTAACATTGCTGTTGCCTCCATCTGTCTTGACATAAACTGAATCACTTCCTGTGTGCAGTTGGGAATTGTAGCCGGGCAACACAAAATCTAAACACTGCCATATATTTCGATTTGACAATGGTTTGAATAAAACACACATTTGTTTTTATTTTAACTTTACATAATGCAGTTCTAATCCTTTATTTTTTAAGTATTTCTTTTCAGGATGAGGTTTCTCTACTATTCTATGTTAAACTCGGCTTCACACCAATAAGAATTGGGAATAAACCAATGAAACAAGTCAAAACCTCACTTGAGTGTAGACATGTACTCATATAATGCTTTTTACTGCTGCCTGCTGTGATTTATGTCTGATCTCTGTCATGTAAACATCTAAAAGTCACTGCTTGGCGTCTGGCTGCTTTTCAATTCAAATAGGCAGGATATTAGTTGGTGGAGGTGGAGAGAATGGTATTACAGAGAGTCCACTTTCTTTTTTGGAGTTGGAAAAAAAAAAAAAAAAACTTGGCTTAATGTGAGGTTGTCTCGTGGAGAGCAGGCGCTCCCACTGTTGGCTGGTAGCGGCTTTAAGTTGAGCAGTTGTGAGTCCCGCAGCACAACCACTGGTGCGTAATGGTGCAGGACTGGACGGCAGATGTTTCACCACCGGGATACTTTGTCTTTGCGCGCTGTGTCTTAACCCCCTCGACTTTTTTCCTCGGTGTGGGCGTGCGTTAACTCGCTGTCCTCACTTTTTTTTGGAGAAGTTATCAGAGTAGGGAAAAGAAGGAGAAGAGGAAAATTGGACTACCTCTTCAAACCGTCCCGGTTTTTGCACCGGGGAGTTGTCGTCATCAGCACCCAGATACCTCCACACTCTGCTCCCTAAATGGATGGGTCAGTCTTGGTCTATGTAGTTGAGCACAGGCCAAAAGATTGGAAACAACTTGTGAATATCCGTCAGTTTGGCGGAGAAATGCCCGGTTGCCTCGCTGCAGCTCAACTCTGAGGACTTTCCTCCTGCATTTGTGTTTTTCCCCCATTCTCAGGAGAAAGGACTGTTCAAAGTTTACAACAGAGAGAAAAAGTGAGCAGCTGAAGTGGCAGCTGCTCTTACACTGCAGCCCTCGCTATGGATTGTATATATTTATTCATGTGCTTTTCACTCAGTCAGCTATTTTTGGAACATATTTTGGCTGCAGAAAAACAAGGTAAGTCATTTTCTGCTTTTTTTGTCCGTGCTATTGTACTTTATAGACATACACAATGTGTGTATATGTGTGTGTATATATCATTAAAAAAACAATGTTCATGCATGCATATGTACTGTATATCACCACATATTGATTTCATTATATATATGATGACCTATACTTTTATTGATTTAACAAAACTTGCTGTTCTGGATCAATGGAATCAATGCAATGCTCTGATGTGCATGTATACGATGGGATGTGCACTTTATTTTATCCTAAAGATAGAAAAGTCATCCAAACCGCTTTTGTACGTTTTTCATAATCGAGTTTTCACCACACAGTTTGCTCCTTGCTTGCCGTCGGTCTGTGAACGTGATTCTCACTTGACACTGTCTGTCCCATCAGAAAAACTCTCTGGAAAGTTAAATGAATATGGTCTTATCGTGCCATTCAGCACAGACTCCCACGGCCGGTACATTTCTCACGTGGTCTCTGCTGGAAGTAAAGATGGTGATGATGCTCCTGCCGCCGCTGCCGCCGCCGCCACCGGGAGCAAAAGAAGGGTGGCCCGCGGTGCCCCCGAAATGCCCTCAGTCACCTCCTCCTCAGCTCAGCACTTGTTTTTTAATGTCACTGTATTTGGGAAAGAGCTGCACCTCCGCCTGAGGGCCAACAGGAGGCTCGTGGCCCCAGGGGCTTTTGTGGAATGGCAGGAGAACTTTGAGGAAAAGGCCAAGGAACATATCCACGGGAACTGTGTTTTCACTGGGGACGTGAGCAACATGCCAGAGGCCTCCGTGGCTATCAGCAACTGCGACGGACTGGTAAGTCATCCATTCACTGAAACATAATCCCAGTGGAAAGAGATGTAGCTGGAGGACTGTGTCAGACAGAATGTGGGGCGCTAGGGGTTAATAATATCATATCTATAGACACGCGTAAAACAATTCTCTATCTTAAATCCAATTTTGCACATCAAACAATAAACCTTGTGACTGTTTGAGTGATGGCTCAGTTTACGTGGAGGCTTGTGTCAGGTAAAAAAAAAGAAAAGAAGTGTAGTGTAATTCCTTTGCTGTCGCAGACAAATGTGCACGTCCTGACCAATAACCAGACAGAATGGAGTGGGTTTGAGAGATGAATACTAAGACAATGCACACGCTTGCAAGGTTGAGTGTGCTAACTGACAGCAGAATACATTTTTTTACTGGCTTCTGACTGACATCAACTTATAATATATAAAACTTTTTGATAGGTTAAATCCACCTTCATTTCCAGAAACAGTTTTGGGACCAGGACACCAGGAAAAACACATTTTAGCCTCTAAACAAAAGGCTTGCCTAATAGAATCTGCACCTGCTTAAGTCTATGACATCATAAGAATATATTCCCTGCTTTACCTCATGGTTAGAAAGTCTGGTGTTTGTAACTGATGCTCGCGCTCCTGAACCAAATTCCATTGACAAAATCAGTGTTTTTCAGAGCCGTCGGTCTACCGCTGCCTCCTTTGGTACATTTCTATCACTTCTATCACAAAACATTCTCAAGGCATTGTAGACTCAAGCAGTTGGCAATTCTATTTGGTGAACCTTAAGTTAAGTGGCTGAAATCAGTGTTTTGTTTTTTTTGAGTCTGGCATTTACATTGTCAGTTAGAGCGAGTGTCCAGGTCCCAGGCTGATTCATGCAAACAGCGGTGTTCTTGATAATTATGTCAGTACTTCATACACCCACACTTTGAAAATCCAATGAAAGTGACTTGAATTCAAGTGATTAAGTGGTTCCATCTGCAGTGAAGAAGATATGTTTTTGCTTTTAATCTTTTAGTGTGGTATTTGATTCAAAAGTTTGGGGCATAATGTATATGAATGTCCTACTCCTCGAATCTAGTCATCATTCTGCAAGTCAGTCGCTCGTTGTCATCACTTCATTTAACGCTGCCTCACACTGAGTGAGCAGAGCAATGGGAGGTGAGCTGAGCCACTAATGGATGTTTGCAGTCAGTAAATTAGAGTGAATTTTCTGACATGCTGGTGACATTTGAAGTGGCAGGTTGGCAAAGGGGCGGTTTTACCTTGATCCTTCACCGAGCAACTTTATGAGCTGCTGCTGTGACAGAAATAAAGTGAGGGATAAGGATGAGGTGACCACCGATTATGGAATGACACACACTGCAAAGCAGACTGACACTTTTTTATAATGTGCTTTCAGACATCAATGATTTCATCGCCCTCTTTTCTTTGTGTGTTTGTCTAGACACACACACGGTTATCATAAAACATCACAGAGAAATATGTAGTTACATCATTCTTATCATTCTAGTGAGGATGTGTTTTGCACTTTTCTGCTTGCATGCACGTTGCTGTGGCTTTCGAATCGAGTCAAGGGTCCCCTCCACTTCAGTATCTCTGTCTCGCCCCGCACTTGTGTAAGACCTCGTATTCTTTGAGCGATGAGTTTTACAGGTGCGGTGACGTCCTCGCCTAATATCTCACAATCAATGTCAATCATTCACTTCTTCACCCAAAACAAGAGCATGCCACCAAGTGGACCCCCGCAAATCATGATGATTTGACATGTTTTTGGGCAGCACTGCGGAAATTCGCCATAATGCTGTTTTATTGGGAATCGTACATGTAGTTAAATAAGTTTCTTTAATTGTGGGTATCAGACTTGGACATACTTGCAGTTGCGATTAATTGTGCAGCCCTACTACAGCTGTTGTTGACATGGGCGGATGACAACATGTACGTCAAGTGAAACTCTGGGGAATCAGAAGATGTAGAAAATATGAATCTGCCCCTAAAATATATGAAACCCAAATTTCCCAGAGGACTAATGTGGTTTTTAGAAGTGCTGTGTGTCCATTTACGACTTCAGTGATGCAAGAACAAAAGTGATGCCCCAGCCCTATGCAGCAATGTTCACCCACACACATAATGTGAGTTTTTTTTTATAGACTTTTGTTTCAAACACGCAAATATTTTAGAAATGGTTAAATGTAAAATGATAACGTGGGTCAGAAACTATATCAACAGAGCGGTAAAGCCAACAGATATTATTTAACTCTGACAGATGTTTGCCAGCTGTTCTGCGCTCTCTCTCTTTTGTTTTTCCAAGTTTTGTTTTAAATACTTCGCAGAGTTTACAATTAGTCCTGCTATGTTTTCAATCACATGAAGGCACATTTAAATGGCGTGCGATCAGCATAGTTCATGTAAAAGTACTTTCACAGTAAACATCTAGCTCATTATTCATCATTCTTACTTATTTTGCAGGTGTATTAGACACTAAACACTGGCTACTGAGTGAAGTTTATTCACCATAAATTGTGTGAATAAACTTGTCTAGTGTTTAGTTTTGGACATTTAAGTGCTGCTAAGCCAAAGTTCCGAGCCAAAATAATGACTTGAATGTGCTTCGGAGGATAAATGGTGTTGACAGTTGATAAGGAACATATGGATGGAAGTGAAAAACTGGTAGTTGTGGTAACTTTGAAATGACATGACCATGGTATCTTTCAAAAATCCTTAGTGTTGTCTAATCTGGGGCCAGCTGCATGACTTGAAATGCATTGAAATGCGGGGACATGCAGTGTGTGTTGTGTTTCTGTCCAGCGAACAGCGAAGTTGTGCTGGGTTTGGTGAGTTGGCCTTGTTCACTGCTCCACTTTGCTGTGAAATAATGGAAACAGTATCAGTATTGACTAAATGGCAACAAATGAACCTTGGCACAATAAACCGCCCCTGTTGAAGGTAAATTAACAGGAACAGAAAAGAATATTCTTGTTTTTCATGCAAATTTGGCATGCTGGTTGCCCAGAAGCAGACCATTCAACTCTGACAGTTTGTACAGAAATGCCTTGGTGTATTCTGTATTCTTACTGAAAGACCTTCCTGGGTATTTTTTACACCACATGGTGCCAACAAGTGTCTGTTTAATAATGATATAGGCAATTGGAAGTTTGAGAGCACATTGAGGGTATTCCTTTCAAACCAAAACACTTCACTAAATTGTATTTTTATTGATATCTTACAGCATTTCTTTATCTGTATAACAGCTAGCAGCAGGCACAGACACAACTATCTGTATGAGCACATCCACTTGGTGCCAAAAAAACGCAAAGATGTTGTTTTTGTTGTTTTTGTGATTGGGGTGAACTCATCCTTTAAAGATTCTAAAGAAAATCATTTGTGCATTTCTTTACATCAAAGCCAACATCAATACAAGCCCGTAAGTGCCTGCAGGGTTGTTTTAAGGAGCACGCGGAGATGTGTGTACGGCATGCATGCAAATTATTTGTCTGAAGTGTCTTTTTGATGTGGAAGAAAAATGGAGGAGACGATCTCTGATGAAAGGACTTCATCTGAAAGCAAGAAGATAGTGAATCACTTGCGAAGATAGTCACATGTGGGCCATATTTCTGTGAAGCACTACCCCATTTGCAAATGTACTGTATGTATGATTGGTTAGGGACAGCATTATGCCGCTCTTGTTGCAACACATTGTCTGTGTGTCAAAGATAATGTTATACAAGTAGGGGGGGTTTTATTTTTACATTCCTTATTTCCATGACTTGTGTAGTCCATGTAGAACAGACCTGCATTCATCTCATAACGCCCGCTATACATGATCATATGATTTTGGGCTGTCCCAGACCAAAGATGTCCAACATGAACAATCGTGGCTATTTCTGCGGACGTGGCTCATACAGTGGTTCTTTGTTGTACCGTGAGAGAGGTTTTACATTTAGGACGTCCATCGCACGTGTGTGCTGCTGCAGCCTGTTGCTATCGGGTTGCAATGAATTTATGAATTAATCGACAACTATTTTTATAATCTACTTAATTGTTTTTCTTTTTTTTCTTTTTAAATTCAATTCAATTCAATTCAAATTTAAGGAATACAGCCTCTTAAATGTCAATATTTCCTGGTTTCTTTGCTCCTCGATGACAGTAAACGGTATACCTTTGGTTTGTGGACATAACAAAATGCTTTGAGAAGACGTCATGTGGAGGTTTGGGAAACACCAGTTGACATTTTTGCATTTTAAGGACCAAACTAAGAACAGATTAATCAAGAAAATAATCGACGCATTGATCAATTATGCAAATTAGCATTAGTTGCAGCCCTTTCTCGATAGTACTTGCTGCTACATCTTATCTAATCTGTGGTACGTGTACCACCAGTGGTACGCAAGGTCCCTCTGTTGGTACTTGGAGGAAAATCAGAAATTCTGTTCTACTTTGTATATACCAGGGTATGTGATCGGAGCGGAGCTAAGTGATCTAATTTCACTACACCAGTGTCTGAAGTATATGTGAGGAAGAGGAGGATGATGAGAGAGCAAACTATCTTATTGGGAATAAATCTGCCTCCTCTGAAAAGTCTATTTACGCCACTGTATTTGAACGGTGGTGATAATTGTGTTACTTTGAGAGATCAATATTTTATCAGGTGGTGCAAAATGTCCGAGAACCACTGATTTAGACTAAACTGTAGGTGTCTGTGATGCAATAAGTGTCTTCATTGTATAGTCTGCATACGTCACACGTGATTTACTAGTGCTCGTGCTGGATTATTTGCATAACGCGTCTTGATTGTGTGGAAAGTAGGAGCATTTTGTCAAATTTTGTCAGTATGTCCTCTGCAGACGCTCTGCGCCTCAAGAAAAGATTCCCAAAAAGCAAAGGCATGACATCATCGCTAGTAAATGACATTAACCCAGTCTCCTGGCATGTGCCAAGAAGATTTATGGCATTCCAAGTGCATACCAGATCTGATGTGATATCTTTTTCAGGCACATTTGTCTTCATAGCAGCAACAGAATGTCAGCCTGCTGAGGAAGGGAATGCACAAATGGCACAGTGTTCTAAGCCAGAACTGCACTTTCAGTTTCAGTTTAATATCATTAACGTTTCATTGACCTACTTGTCAGCTTGTGCAATAACCCTCCTCCTATGACTACTTCAATTCCTGCTAGATGGCAACAGCTGTGCACTATGCACAAAAATGACCTATTGTTGTGGTGACACAAGTGATGGCTCTAATCATACCGGAGCTGCTCATGTGTTGGGAATTAGCGCCGATGAGGGGCTGATTGAATTACATGTGTGATGGAAACAAGAGTGCCAGATAACTGCAGCCTGAAGAGTGCTATTTCTGTGTCCCATTGGTTAAATAGAGACAGAGCCACCTAGCAACAGTCAGGAGTCAGTCAACCTACTGTTTTTTTTGTGGCTGGATGGGGTGTGGGGTGCAGTTTTCCATTCATTGGAGATGGAAAATACTTTGTCAAATTGTTCTATTCATGAATGTTTGCAAGGATTCTGTACAGGGCTGGTCCCAGTCCAGTGGCCTCTGGTGTTCTAGTACTCCACTGGCACGGATGTAAATTCACTAAATTAAGAGCTCCATCACTAGAAGCCTGACTCATGTACCAATAATGTGATATGTTGTGTCACTGCATGCAGCAGCTATGGTATGTCTGTCTCAGTCACAGACTCACACTGTGCATACCACAATTCTATACGACAGTAATATCACATTGGCACATCCACTATGTCTACTACTTTAGCTTCTCTCCCTATTACTCTTGCTACCACTAAGTTATTTGTGTGGGTCTCTTTTATTTCAGTTCTCTACAACCTTGCTGCCAGCTGCAATAATTACTGAAACTACTATCACAGACAACTCAAGGATGAGTGTGTACAGTGTAAGGAATCACTGAGTAGTAGACAACATGGTGGCTGTTGTCGGGAGGGAGACTGAGAGAAGTGTCTTTCAGCAGCACACTGAATCCCAAATTGAGGCTCAGGATTGGGGTAAATGTGTAATTGCGAAGTAATAAGGACAACGACATGTGTCATTTCATCCATCCGTCTACCTATTTATCCTCCTCAGGAGGGTCGCGGGGGGCTGTTGTGCCAACCTCAGCGGACATAGGGCGACAGTTGGCCAGTCCATCGCAGGGCCACATATAGAGACAAACAACCATTCAACCATTCATGCTCACTCTCACACCTATGGTCAATTTAGAGTGTCCAATTTACCTAATCCTCATATTGCATGTTTTTGGACTGTGGGAGAAAGCCGGAAAACCCGGAGAAAACCCATGCACATGCATGAAAACATGCAAACTCGAACCCAGGTCTTCTTGCTGCAAAGGCAAGAGTGCTAACCACTACACTAACCGTGTGGTCCCTTTGTGTCATTTCATGTGTCATAAAATGGGAAAAAGGTCAGCAGTAATTCTCTCATTTCAGATTTGGCTTTATACTCATTTGTGTCTAAATTAAACAAAGGAATGTATTGGATCAAATCTAATTGCATCAAACTGAATCTGCTTTATTCACGGCTACATCATAATTATTATTAATGCTCTTTGATTTCAGTCTGACACATATGAGTGCCCAATTTTCTCTTCATAATCTTCATTTGACCCCCTGCTATGCATGCCCTTTGTGGTCCAGCACACTGAGATATGACAGTTGATGAAAAGGAATCAAGTATTAATTCACTGTCCCTACTACCTGCCTCGCAGCATTATTACAAACCTGTGACTCCGCTAAGCCATGACTTTCTCTCGGGCTTATTGATCTTCCAGGATGTACCACAAAAGCGTTCTATCTTGCGTCACTGGTGTGTGTGAGATGCTACGTTGCTCGCCAAGATGCATCACAAGTTTCATATCAGATTGTGTTTGATCTTGTTGCTAAAGTTCACTTCGTAAAACCTTATGAATTTGCGAAAGAGTGTGTACCTTGATTTCAGTGGTTGACAGTCTCATGCAGCACACACAGGACTGAAATTATATGTTTCTTAACGAGCTGCCACAAATTACTGGTTAAGATCCTGGAATAATAGCTTTACTTTGATTTCCTTGCAGGTTGCATCACACTTATATTTTCTCACTGATTTTCTCACCAAAGTCTCCTTGTCCTTTTTTTATGTTAAACATATTTATGCACTACATAGAGTACATGGCAACAACAAGGCAATTCCACCTTGCAGCTCTCACTTCATTTGTTCCTTGCCTCCTGTGCTTTTGCATCTAGTGTCATCTAGTGTCATCTAACATCTAGTGTCCCTGATCTACCATACAATGAATATCCACCTTTGAAGTTGCTTTTGTCGAGTTTGAATTTAATTGAATTGACTTTATTCCTCCCCCAGGGGGGAAACACACATTCACCACAGCTCAGTTGTGAAAAAAAGAGAATAGAACAAAAATAAGAATAAAAATAAAAATAAGAATAAGAATCAAAATAAATAAAATATATATATACATATGTATATATAATAAAATAAGATTAAAAAAGAACAATACAGTGCAATAGTGAGAAACATTTCAAAAAATAAAAAGTTACAAAGATAAGAAATTACACTCTAATATAGAGTAGTTATCAGGGTTAAGTACAAACATCAGGGTGAAGTACAAATATCAGGGTTAAGTACAAATGGATGAGGATGAGTAAACTATATTATTGTATTTATTTGTTGCCTTGTGTTGCCTTGCTTCTAATGAACCACTTGTATGCACACTCACATCATCGGACCTCTCTTGACCTCAAAATTATAAAACAACATTGAGGTCCAGTCTGTGATTCATGCATTGATGCTAAATAGAACCATTGATGCTGTGACATACACAATTTGCTGTGATGACAATGAGGGTCTCCTCTACATCGCTGGTCATAGAAGTGTGTTCTAAAAATTGTCAATGCTGTAGAATAATGTAATGAGCTGCTTTTGTCTGCCACCTCCTTAGCTCAGTGCCGCAGGGCCTGCTTTACATAATCTGTTGCATATATAAGGGTGCACTGACATCAGAGAGTTTGTTTCCTTGGATAGGCCGCTTTGTTTGGGTAGGTGTAAAAGCTCAGCCGAATTCTGCCTGAAAACGTGGGTCTGGGTTCGCTTGCAAGCGAACGGACCATCCAGTGAACCAAATAGAGGAACCAAATGAAGGTGTGACATTTTTCGGCATTCCCCACCCAATCTAACCGAGATTATCCTGGTGTGAATGCGCCCTAAGAAGTGGACATAGCGTTCTGGTTAATAAAGTAAAGCCTAGGAATTAGGACGCAGTAGTAGTTAGTCACAAGGGAGCAACTTCACTGGTCACTAACAGAACTCACTTTGAATGTAAATCTATGGAAAAATTTGCCTACTTCTAACTTGATAGTTTGGGGTCTTCTACAATAAAGTATTGTTAAGAATGATCCAATTTAAAGGGAAATAAATGATAAACCATGGCACATAAATGGCATCTGTGTGATTGAAAGATGGTGTGCATGAATAGGAGCCTGGTTCGTAGGTTGATGGGAGTTCATTTTGCAACCAGACCTATGTCCATTTTTAAGTGCAGTCAAAGGTTGCAGCAGCCCTGCTGTCATACTTGACCATGTAGCAACTAGGAAATTCATATCAAACAGGTATAATACATTAGCAGTGCAACATTTGATCATAAGCACCATGGAGAAAGTACATGCGAGGCATTAGAATGGCATTCATTGCTACAAGTACTGTTGGTATGGTTTGTAGAATCCAGCACAAATTAATTATGACATTGATCAGCCGGGCTCTAATAAAAATGTTAAGGGATCAACACGTATGACACAGTTCACACTGAGGCTACTAAAAATGTCCGTTCCAAATCTCGTGATAATCCATTTTGTGATTTACACGGAGACGGGCTGACATTATGCTCTCTGGAACCACATCACTAGCATTGCTAAAAATATGCTCATCAAATGTCACTGTTAACAACCTTGATGACTTATTGTTCCAGTCATTGGCTCTGCAGACATAATGCAGGACTGAAAATACCCACGTTTAACCAATTATTATTAAATGAATCATCCTATTTTGCACATTTATGTCAGATTAGACATTTATTTTTACATCATAAACTTGATAAATGCAGCTATGTGCAACAAATATTGATTTTGAAGTTTTTTGTTTTGCTGTTTGCTGTATTTATCATCATATTATCGGCTACAGCTACCCTGATTACTTGAGATCAGCACTGGCCATTTAAAAAAAAACACGCATATCATTCAACCTCTACCAATAATGTTACAAATTATTAAGATGATATTGAATTAACCTAAAATAATAACATTTTTAACAATATGAAACATAAACATAAAGCTAATCCTCAAATTTAGAGCTTGGAATTTGCAAATGATGTCCAGAATCTGATCAACCAGTTATATTAATGTAGCTACAAATCAAAGCTACATCAGTGCCTGTATAAATAAAGCTGATTTAGCACCCATTATTTAAAAAGAATTCAGCCTTTGAAACTCCAATCACTTTGTGTCTCCTTCCCAGTGTTCTTTCCGAGGCCAGACTTTATGGTGCAGTGTACATCTGTTAACATTTGGTAGGCCTTTCCAGATGCTGCAGCTCTCTGCCCTCACAGACCCTGCTTCACTTTCCACCCACTGCTGAAATAAGAGACTATAGAGGAAGTATTCTCGCATGTATTACTTGGCATTTCCTGGTCAGGGGCTGGACAGATTCTTCTACTCCTGTGAGTGCAGGAGCAGGCTTGACAGAAATATTGATTTGATTTATAATGAATAATCAAATGTAAAATATAAAAAAATATTGTGATAAGCTTTTTTCCTGACCCCTATTGACAGCATCCTGGGGATTGTGTTGTTTTTTTTGTCTTCTGAGCTGTGTTTATGTTTCTTTTCATTTTCATAAACACACACATAGATTTGAATATGTGTCTTCTTTACCAGGAAGAAGTGAGGATATAAAAACATATTTTCTCGAGAAACAAGACTGCAAGTAACACAAGAAATGTGTGTGCTTATATTTTATCTTGCTTTCAATGGGTGCTGTCAATGTCAATTACCACCACCCCATCGCTTCTTGGTGTGATGGTGTCACAATAGCACAATGTTCCCGGGATGGTTGTAATTATTTTTCTACCTTTATTTCCTGTAACTATATTTGAATACAATACAAATTATTATAGATTATATACTATTAGAAATATGTGTCTTTTTGTGTGTCTGAGTTTATGTCCTACTGCATGACGGTGCTCCCACTTTCATGTGATTGGTGTGGATGTAAAATGTTAGTCCAGGTGTAGGTCCAATGATTGACACGTCCACTCTGAGACAAACCCTGCCTCTTTCCTGATGTGAGAGCTCATGATTTCTATTCTCCCGTATAATAAGAGGGAGACTTACCCAGTAGCATTATGGATGATGGAAAAAACTTTCTTCAAAGGTTAATCACATACAAGCTAAAGGCTAACACATAAAGTAAACATGTTGATTTTACATTACCACAGCATGATATGTTGTATTCAGTCAGCCTTTGACAGTGCTGGTCATCCAAACAGCACTTTTACTTCCATATTCACTTATAAAAATATCTATGTGCTAGCGCTAGTGGAAAGAGGGTGTTGTAGGTGAGTGGCAAATGGTTATGACGTCACCCATAAGAATTAGCAATTTGTCTTCTGCCATGTTGGTGTTTTTAATCTGTAAGTTTTCATACTTGACCTGCAACCAGGCGTCTATAAGATGACACCAGCTGTCAGTCTACTGGTGTTAATTCATCCATCCATTGTCTACCGCTTTATCCTCCGCATGAGGGTAGCGGGGCTGAATGGGAACATAATTTACAAAATGAATATGCTGTTGAAGAAGACCTGAAGCCAGTGGTGGGTTCATTTCCCCATAGACTTCTGTTCAAACAGGGTTCTTTTAGCAGTTGCAAGCAAGTTAATGCTAACATGCAGAGGTTTGGGGACTTGAGTCACGTGACTTGACTCGTGACTGACATAAGTCGCAAATTTGAGGATATGAGTCTTGCTAACGTTGCTAATGTTGGTAAAAGACTCGACTTGAAATTCCACAAAGGAAGGTAAGACAGGAAGGCAGTTAGTTGCTATTTTAAGCTAACGCTAGTTAACGTCTTGGTGGGTCAAAAGCTGGTTAAGGTTAGTGCGCAAAAAGTGTTGTCGTTTTAGCCTAATATTTGAAATACATTTCCATGGTTTAATATAGGCCTAATGTCAGTATTCGCTACGTCTTAGGCTCTGTGGTTTAATTTATTTTCATTTTATTGTGAAAATAATGAATAAATATTACATCATTCCATCTTGTGGTGGCAGCAGTATTTGGAGCGAGGCTGTGAAAAGCACTGTGAAAACAAGTGTTGCTTGCTTCCACTTCTTTTCACCTTGGTTCCATGCTTTTAACTGTGAGGCATTAGTGTGCAGCGCTAAAAAAAAGATGCACACACTCAAAGTGATAAATACAGTACCTACAAAAACAGAGTGGATGTGATGAATTTAATTGTATTCACTTTGTGTTCTCATGAAAATGACCAACATCCCCACCTATTAGCAATAACAAATTGCCTGAGTCTAAGCTCTGTCATAATGGGTTTGATATGCCTCCATATGCATATTTAAGTGGTTATACAGAAATCCTGGCCCTTCTATTGTGGGTGTCACGTGTCACTACACCACACAGTTGCTCTCTGTGGGAAGCTGAAGATGAGTCTGAGCAGTGTCTGCTAATTAGTTTTTTTTATTGAACATCCCAGACTTAAATCAGGGCTTCGAAGGTTATCCAAGAAAAGGTTTTCTTTCAATAAATCAAAAACACATAAAGCAGATGAAAACTTGCGGCTGATTTAGACATTGTAACTCATCATCTCGTTCAGGGTGAAATCATAGTGACACTCAGTAAATCTTGGTGAATGGCTTGTAGGGCCCCAAATTGTGTCTACCTGCGTCATTTCCCATATCCAGGCCCTCTCTAAATCCTCCAATTGATCAGGCACGCTATAATTACTGGCTCCAGTGGAATTACTGTCCTTTGAAGGAGGAGGGCCGCACTAATTTGGAGCCCTTTTTTTCCAGGCAGGTCTGATCCGGACTGATAATGGGGAGTTTTTCATCGAGCCCCTCGAGAAGGGCCAACAGGACGTGGAAGTGAAGGGGCGGGTCCATGTGGTTTACCGCAGGTCAGCCATTAAGCGGGAGACAGGCCAGCGGAGGGAGGACCTCCATAATGAAGGTAGGCAAAGACTGTGTGTGACGTCAGTGGAAACAAAAAGCACCGTGCGGGTTTTTGTGAGTGTGTGTGTGTGTTTTGACTGTGTGTGAGTAAGTGCATATGTTATAGTGCATTTTCTTTTTTAATTTATGTGTATAATTATAAGCAGAGGTTTGAATCTTAAATTTAGATGACTGAGGAGACACGTGCAAATTCAAAAATATCCCGTGCTGCTGTTGAGCACAGAAGCAGCAGTGCTGCTTTTTGCTCACTGCTGTGAAGCAGTACTTATGGCACATTATATGAGGCTCTATTGAGCATCCATTTGCTGTGTTGTAACCAAGGACAAAGAACAACAATGAAGCTCGCATAGAAATAGCATATGTAAGACACTGAGTAATAGTATATATGAGTAAATTGAAACGATCCTCTTTCAAGCTGCTTACATCAAGCTGATGTTGTGTTTTGGCCAACTCTACTCTAGTGTTGTAGAATATGAACTCCCTTTTTGAAGCCTCGAGATTCTCGATTTGACCTATGCTGTGTGGTGCTATGTTGAGGTTTCGCAAGCAGACGTTCAGAGGAGTCACCTGCAACCAGGCTCCATTGGACAATACCAGCTGTCAGTCACACTCACACTGTATGTGCGGTGCTTGACTGTCTATTTGCCTCTGAATGGAAACATACTGGTCTATGTGAATACAATTGAATGGAATTGAATTAAAAACATGTTAATTGTGAGGCTACACGCACCACTGTAATCACTTAACCCTCCTGTGCTCTTAAGAGTATATGATGTATATTTATGAAGCTCAGCAGCTGAGGCAGTATCCACTAAACCACCTGGTAGTGTGAGGAATGCTGGGCTCCAGTGGTAGTACTTAGGATAGAGGAGGGATGGAGGGGGGGGCAGTGAGGAAAAGTGGGGTGACCTTTCCATCACAGTCGCATTGACTCACCTCCATCATGAATTCTTTTTTTATTACTTCCTTGCCACTACAATAGCTTGAGCATCTGGTTGATGATTTTTTTATTATTATTATTTCACTCGCTTTGCCATTGTGCGTGACTGTAAAACTGATGACTGGGTCTTTTCACTCTCGGATTCTTACATCCGGAGCAACAATTTGAAATTTTTAATGAAGTGACTCATTCACATTTTCCAAGCTTCCTGTTATATTCAACTTTATCTTCACATGCTACATTCTTGTGTGAAGTGACGCAGCTGTATAATGCGGGACTGACATGCAGCTGGGGAAGGGCTTGATGTGATCTTCTTATTTTTTTCTTTTCCTTTTTCACGACTTGTTTGTGTGCTGCTCGTGTTGCATAATGCAGCTTTGTTCTTTCACTGATAATGCGATGATATTTTATGTTCCGTGGCACTCATTTAGAGTCTCTATCCATGCTTTAATTTGTGCTATGTGGGCACAAGTGGTGTGTTACAGGCTTGCAGTTATTTTAGGAATAATTTCAGTGATTGATGACTCTGTTAACTGTATCCCAGTTGTTAAAAATGGCTTTTACAGAACCCTGAAATTATAATTCACTATCCATATTCTGCATGCTATCTCTGAAAGGTGTCCAAACCATTCTCTGAAAAGATAATCATGTGTATCGAGTGTCACATTTGACATGTCGTCTGTGAAATTAAGTGTGCATTTCAAATGACCGAAGCCGATTGATTCTGCTATCGACATTCACACATTTATGACGCGTTAATGGTTGAACACTCTGTGACTGACGATGATCACTGTGTCAACGTGGTATAATAACGTGTGAGCCCATTCATACCTGCATCAAGCTGTGCACATTTCATTTGTTTCATTATTCAGGATGCAGGACGTTGTGTAATAATCCTTGTTAAACAATGACTTGTGTCTTTGCCATTTTCTTAAAGAACTGCTGCTGAAAACATTTTGCACCTGGTATCTCACCGTGTGTCTTTTAGACCATTATTGCTCAGCTTTGCCTTTGATGTGCTCTCTGCAAGCTTTTCTTTTTATCGCCTCTCCGGTGTCTTACATAACACATGTTAGAATTACATTTTTACTATTTCAACTGTGTGCTCCAAACTAGAATTAGAATTAGTGAGACACAAAGCTATACAATGACCATGTCCATGCACATGCATTAAAACTGCTAAACTGTTTTATCACGTGATCGGATGTTGTTTCGAATCAGTGAGTCCGTTCTGAATGCACGTGTAGTACAACACTGTCATGTTTGGTTAGGAAATGCACCTCTGGCTCCTGTCCACTGAGTGATGGGTCCAATGGGAACATTCTGACCAAAGATAGAATGCCTTACAAAATATAGTTATAATATCTGCAGCCCTGCCAGAAACCCCAAAGGATTCCACCTGCTCATCCTCAGACTGTTGTTTTATGTCAGGCTTGACACTGACATACAGCCACTATCCATGCAGCTGAAATAAGAGAATACATATACATTCCCGTAGTGCGTTCATTGACTTGTTTATGTGCTGCTCATATTTGCAGTGGCAGACTTCGGGATCGCTGACCTCCCTGCGGCTCTGGATCTCGTCGAACATAAACTGTCTGAGTCTGAGCGCAAGAGGAGGCACACAAAGAAAGACGACTACAACATCGAGGTCTTGCTGGCGGTGGACGACTCTGTGGTGCGCTTCCATGGCAAGGAGCATGTGCAGAACTATGTTCTCACACTCATGAACATAGTAAGTTTGATCCCGAAACATTTACAGTACTGTGCAAACGTCGTAAGCCACCATTAGATGTGTAGCATATATGATTATTTCATCTTTTTTGGGGGGGAGATGCAGCTTCTACAAGCTAAGTTGTCAATTGTTTAGCGTGACACTGAAGAGCAGCAGGGCTAATTGGGATGCCACACATGGACTATATTCATTCAAGGCAAAATAGTTTGAAATTCAAAAATCATTGCCACATGATGTCATTTTGTATCTTAATTTAAAGCTTTTAGTGCTCACCTATGCATGTTATGAGAAAAAAAATCATCAGTGTGCAATATTCTGAATCTAAACACATTCATTACACCAGATTTATTCATGCTCAAGCATTACATACACATGCTGAATGAGTTTAACTCATAGGATGCTTGCTAATGTATACAAGTGCATGTCCATAAATAGTGGAAAATACTCTTTCAGGCCTCCTTCCATCAAAGGGGATTTATTTTTCTTTTGATCCACAGATTGGGTAATGATTGCAGTTGTAGAAATAGGCATGATATGAAACATCTAATGACTAACACTGGCATTCTCATCTTTATATACCTGTGGGTTTTTTTTTGCCTGCTTGTCCTCTCTGACATCAGACCTTGCCACACTTTTACCTCAGACCCCTGCTCTCTCTAACTGTTTGTGGATTATCAATGAGGTGGGGGGAAAACTCCCAGCTCATTCATTCCGGGTTCCACCAGCTCCTGCCACCCTAATCTACTTACTGGGCCTAAATCCCCAAGTCAGATTTTCACAGGATGCTGGTTTCACTCTGTAACAGTTACCATTTGGACCCTGCATGGTGGTCTGATTAGCTGCCTTAGACCAACTAGAAAGTTGACTAGGAGCTGTGCAGGGCAGTCACATAAGCCAGTGCCAGAAGTCCTCTCATACTGCCAATCTCTGCTCACATGAAATGAAGTGTTTATTTAATTAGGAAATTATATCCACATTCTGTCCCCAACATATTTGGCAGGGAGAAAAGCCTGATGTTAATGATCAACATTATTATTCAACATCAGTTTAGTGCTCTTGGGGGAGTGTAATTCAGAACATCTCACATCACTGGCGTGAGAAGTAAATTTGAGGAAGTCCTTAGTTATGAAACTGTTGAGTGTGAAAGTGAAAAGTAATATCTATGTTGATTCGAAAGCAGACAATTGTGCTATTACCAGAAAGAAAGGAGCCGTCTTAACAAAACACTTTAGCTCCACTTGTAAGCAACAGACTTGTTGTGTCTGTGAAGGTTCTGCCTGCTCAAATCCTCTCAATCCTGGCTCTGTGGCTTTATTATGTGTAGCACCACCTGGAGAAACTCTCCCAGAGGGATTGATTATTGAACATCCTGTCTGCATAAAACCAAGGTGGCTGCTGTGGTGCCTGCTGCACAATGGCTGTGTTGTTTGAGCAGGTTTTGTGCATGTCTGTGTGATGCAGTACCAAAGCCAGTGACACCTTGTGCCTGCAGACCACAGCTGCTTCTCTCATTTTTTTAGCCACAACAGTCCAATTCCAGTGATCTTTGTGCTCCTCCTGGCTTTGCAATTATCCCCGTGTCTGCAGGGTTGGCCCCATATCTCAGCAGGACTCAAGAAAAAGGTTTTTGAAGATTCAGTGCATTGACCTCAGGAAGAATCTGTGACTTATGTGTTAACAAAAGTCATCATAGAAGTTTTATGACCATTTAATGCTGCCCTTATTTTCTTCAACAGCTTCTCTGTTTAAGGTCCAAAATATACAGTACATAGGACAGTGGAGACTAGTTGAGGAATTTGAGTTGGTAACAAATCTGGGAGAATTTGGGGTCACTGGAGTGCTCTTTGCAGCATTTATTGACCTGAATAGGCTTCTGTGAATGGAATATTTGCTTAAATGCCTTGGGTGTAACCCGGCGTCCCAGAGCAAATTTGGACTCAAGCCAAGACGGCCTTTCTTCAGTGACAGAGCTTTTGTTCTCCTGGGCCATCATTTTACTGAAGAGAAAGCTAACTGACACACCTGTAGTTGTTTAGCAGAAGGAGCTTTATTATGTTTGCCATATTTGGACCTCCTGGGCATGTCAGTCTTTTGTGAGCCTTCATAAGTGCAGAAACTGAAAACGTCTCGTAAAGACTGTGTTTCGAGATAACACAGCATGACTGGGGTAAAAGAAATGACACCTAGGAGAATTTAGAGAACCCAATATGTCGCTGTAGCTCCTCGTAACTAAAGAGAATGAAGAGCAGAGACTTTATAATATGAGAAATAAGTGCTGAACAGTCATGTGTTTGTTTAAACATCATCTTGGCCATACGGATGGGTGGATAACACTGCAATTCTGTAGATACATTGTGTCTGGGTTATTCATTTCCTAAATTACTGCATCTGGAGAGATTAAAACTTATGAACAGAAATAACATTCAAGCCTTAATGATACCATTGGACTTCGCCACAGGATTCATGTGAATCATCAAGTGACGTAAATGATCTGATGACCTTTGGAAGATGATTGTTGCATGTTACTGACCGGTGCTCAAATGAAAGTGATATTACAGTACATGCTGGAGAGCATATTTGAATACATAGAAATAGAAAAATTTATTTCTGCACTCGCATAAAATGAACACAGAATTCCACATGTAAGAATGGTTGTTTACATCAAGAAGAATTGATGCAAACAATTTAACAATTAATTAAATTTGAATTAAAACATGCAAAAACAATGCCAAGAGGATAAATTAGAATTTTTACAGATGGAACTGATTGTTGTTTTGTGGGAGGCTGCTCATAATGTTTTTGTTGCCACAGTAAAAACATGATGTCCCCTTGGTTTTGCCTGAAAGAACAAATTCTGATGAAGTGAAATATGAAACTAATAAGTGATAGGCACGATCCTCCGCAGTCAGGAACACACCAAAAAAAAAACAGAGTGAGCGAGCAGGAGTAGGACAGTGAGGAGAAAAAGGTCAAAACTCCCATAAGGTGTTTTCAGACTAGGGCCAGTGTTTGGTTGAGAAAACAACAAAAGTGGCACAAATGTGCCGACTGAATATCTTCCTTGTTAAAATTCACCAAAACTTTAACATTTTAAGGAAAAGTGGAGACAGAAGCTTTTTGGGTGATTTGATTGATTCATAGCAACGAGGACAAGATCGAGTGTTTTTCAGACACACTTTTAATTAACTTTCTTGGTGAAAATTGAACAAGGAAAAAAAACAAGCTATAGCCTGAAACTGTTTCACATTTCATTGTTTTAAGCTGGAAACTTAACTTAAAATATGACCAACCCAGAATTAAACATTGTAATAAATTACATTATTCATGACATAACTCACATTACCACTTTTCTATGCATTTTAAATCACCTCAGGTTTTGTGTTGGTGGTGTGCATCTGAAAAGTGCACATCTCAGTCTGTGCAGTTGGATTTGTCGAGCTGTATGATGACTCTGAAGTGTAATCATTGCACGTCAATTATTTCAGCGTTGTTTCCGTGGAATCACATATGGCCATTTTCTTTTTCTGTGTCACAGCTAATGTTTCAAAATGAGCCTCAGCTGTCACTGCAGGAGCAGGATTCAGAACAATATATCACAAACAATTTACTCAGCAGCCAGTGACATGTCTCAGCAGATCATTTACAGGTGTAAATTATCCAGCTAATCATGGCTTAGTTCTGTTTAGCTTCCTCATTTTCAGGATGTGTGCTGGTTCACTGTTACACTGCCTTCAATGGACTGAACAGATCCATAGATCAGTAACACCTGTGCTTCTCCTGCTAAAGCATCAAAAGTGTCATAATGGCTGCTGTACGAAGGGCCCATTAAACTGTGAAATACTCCTTTTTTACTCTATTTACCAACATGATGAAGTGCTCATTCATCTCAGGTAAATAAACTGAAAACAGGTTTGGTACAAATGAGCAGCAACAAAAAAAAAAGACAAACGCAATGCAAAACAACAAGGTTTGGGTCATACGCAGGGAAAACAAAGGGGAATGCTGGAAAACTTAGAGAGAAGACAAACAGAAGAGCATGGAGCAAAGGGAAAACACATAGGCCCAAACATGCAAGAAAGAAAAACATTTACATTTGAAATTTGAACAGTATAAAACATATTTAGAGTGATATTTGTTTGAGTTTTTGTCCAAAAACAGACCAAAAAATAGAACCTATGTACAGGCATTTTTGCAACTCTCTCCTCTCTGGTGACAATAACGCTGATTTGCTGGCTTCCTGCAACAGCGTGAGTCAAATTACTGTAATAAACACATATTTGCTTTGATGACCGTTGTGTAATTACGGTAATGCAAAGTGCACTTGCGCAAACATGTCGTCTGCGATGTGCTCAGTGTTAAAGGGTTAAAGAACTCTATTGTTTACCAGTCTGTATGTGTGACTCTTTGTTAGTTACAATCCACAATCAGTATGACTAAGTGATGAATGGAATAAAATATAGTTTCTCTCATTTTCCACATCACTCAAACGCCACAAAGTGACACAGCTGGTAAACCTTGTGGAGCTATTACTATTTGATGAACATTGAAACAGGATTTGTAGGGGATCCCACCTTGTGTCTGGGTTAAGCATTTAATCATGACAGCATTTTCATGAAGCCAAATAACATTCCTGGGTCAGGCTTCATTGCTGTTGCAAAACAAATGCCTGCTTAACTGGACGGATGCCAGTGGGTGACACCATATTCCGCCATGATTTCACGCTTGCTGTGAGAGGCGAGATAAAGACAACCCACCCTTATTGTTTAGACAGCCGCTGCTTCAACTCTATGGAAGAAGCAACGGACACTGCAGGTTCCAGCAGATTTTAGATACAGTAAAGCAGATTGTTTCTTGTTGTAAAGCAAGTATAAACACTAATCCCCAGGAGAAATGAGTGAATGGGAGAAACTGTATTCACCTCTGTATCTGTTGCTTCTGCAGCTTCTCTGTCTGTAAAAAAATAAGTTCACTGCCTGAATTCTGAACATCTGCTGGTTACTTTAGATAGTTAGAAAAACATGGACTTACTCTTACTTTACTGCTTACTAACATCCATCCAACCCTAATTGTTGTTTTCTAACAGTTGGATGAAACTCTTGCTCAAACTAAGTTTAGTTTTTCCAACTTGTGCTTTTCTTCCCACTGACTGCCTGCTGTTCCTCACTCAGTGCCAGAGTGAATTGTGCTCAGTGCTGTGGGTTATCTTTAGTCATCAAATGCAGAACGTCTCCCTTTTCCATTCCCGTCAGTGACACATGATGTTCATTCTTTTCCCCCCTCAGGTTGATGAAATCTACCACGATGAATCTTTGGGAACCAACATCAACATCGTCCTTGTCCGCATGATAATGGTCGGATACCGACAGGTGCGTGATGTTACATGTTTTATTTTTGGTATTTTCAGTATGAAACACTGTTTTTTATCAGTGTATTATATTGTTGTGTGACAACACTTCACACCTCCAAAGTAAAAGATTTAAATGGTGACGATTGAAATTTATTTCAATGTTATTTGTATTGTATTCAAAATAACCTTTAAAAACCCTACATTGCTGCATTAATAGCAACTGACATTTGAGATTTTGATACTAAAACATTGTCACAATTAAAATGTTTCAAGTCGGTTAGTAATAATTATCACAGATTTCTCTATGTCTGATTTGCAGTACGCCAGTTGTCATGGATGCTCTGAACAGCACCTACTCAGTCTTGTCCAGAACTGATGGAGCACTTATTACATCTCACTTATTACATCTCAAAGTTAATCATTTTCAATTTAAAACTGTGAATATAGGACTTTTAATTTGAAAGCTCTCTAAAACTGTGCCATCACAATGTCTGATTTGCAGTATGCTAGTGGATATAAATGTCCTGAACACAACCTAGTTAGTCCTGGTCAGAATGCAGAACGCTGTTTTTAAGACCACAAACAAGACAGAATTTAAATACTGTACCATTGATGTTTTCATTGCTGCTCAGAAGCAGCTATTGCTTATTTCAATAACTCAATTTTTTTTTTATTGCAGTGTGACTGGAGGTAGTAATCGTTTGCTGTTGACTGCACATATTTTATTATGCTTATTATTCTATTTTTTCTCTCCTGCAGTATTTTGCATAAAATAGTGTACACATGATGACTGGAGTGTCCAGAGTTACCGTGGCCGATGAAAAACGTGGTGCGGTTGGATTTTGGACACATAATTCCTTTCAAGGTCATTTATTCAGTCCATTGCAAATGCAAAAAAAAATAATTCAGCACAGAATAAAAGGAACTATGTGTCCTACTTTCCATCAGCCAAAACCTAACCTGCTCCTATCAACTTTGACCCCTCTCTGGTCACAGCCGGGCCGTCAAAAATATTAATATACAAAAATAACCACCAAATAATGGCAGTTAGATGCACTGATTCTTGCTGGTGCTGCGTTTTGCATTTGGCAACCATTCTGTCTGGTTGCCAAAGCAGAGAGAATGTGTTTACATATGACCACTTTGCTGAACTCTGCGTCACCAGCACATGCTCAGAGAAGAAAGAAACAAAGATTTCTGTTCATTTCCCCCCCGGCTCCACATTCTGTTTTTGAGCAGTGGTGTTGTTGTTGTTGTTATTCTGAGTTTTGTTGTTTCATCAGATAAACATGCACTAACACTTAAGGATAAATGCATTTCCACAGTTTGCACTTGGAAATAATGTGATCATAAATCACTTGTGACACTCTATGCCAGTTTGAGAAAAAACACACACATGGGAGGGTTTGTGTTCATAATTCAAATCTGGCGCATCACATATACACTTCTGCCTTTCACTTCACTGCTAAGAGAACTTAAAGGTTGCCATGCCATTTCATAACAGCAAGTCTGTGAACTGATGTTGAGCACAGGAGTGCAACAGATGTCTCCTATCTGTGAATTGTCCGGAAATGTTATCTAAAAGTTATTCACATTGAGTGTGACGGAACACCTGAACTGAATGGGTAAACAGAAGTCAATGTAATGCCTCTGAGAGAGCACTGACAAACAGAGCGATTCGTTTTTAATTCACACTTGAGCGATAAAATGTCCTCCGTCTCTGCAGTCGATTAGCCTGATCGAGCGCGGCAACCCGTCCCGCAGCCTCGAGCAGGTGTGTCGGTGGGCCAACACGCAGCAGCGCCGCGACCCTGACCACGCCGAATACCACGACCACTCCATCTTCCTGACAAGGCAAGATTTTGGACCTGCAGGTATGCAAGGTACTGTATTTTTTCTCGATCGAGGCCTGTGCAGACTGAGTGCTGATATCTACTTCCATTCTCAAAGGGGTTGGCTTCAAGTCTTGCCCAGGTAAGGTCAACGGAAAACATAAATGTCAAGGCTGCAGATGAGGTCATGAACCCAGACCTGCCTGCGGTAATCTCAGAGAAAATTTGTTTATTTAGCAGCTTTCCAAAAACCTAGCTGACTTGACATTGATGCCACCCTGGATATGAACGACTGATTTTGCTGATGAAGGTTTTTGGCATGTAGAGGAAAAACAGAAATGACTGACACATGTTTACTAACTGTTCCTTTTTTTTAGTTTGGAAACAATTAGTTTGAACTCATCTTCAAACTGTGATTAAGAACTTTGAACTGTGGAGGGCAGCATTACACCTCTACGTGTAAAGCCTGCCGGAAATTATTTAAAGTACTTGCCTACACTCCCATATTCACTGTTATCGATCATTCTCTATTCTAATAATACATGTATGCAATTGTTAGGAGATGTTTTGCACCGTCCGTGTTCTACATGTTCAGTACGTTTCCATGCATGGTTAATTGCACTAATACACTAGCCCAAGCGCGGAATCAATTTATTTAATTCATTGTGTAATTAGGTCATTTCGGGTTTAGCTGGCGGCTAGTTGTAAGCATGTCAAGGGCCATTCAGAGTCTTTCCACCATCCATGAACTTGAATTATTCAATTCTATGTGCTGCCAGAGCATAAAGTTGCTCCAAAAAGTGCGCCCGTGTGGATGTTATTGCGACTGCATGTATCCAGACTGTAGTGATTGACTCTGGGTGTGTTAGCCTGACTAAGTCTGATGTAGTGCAATTTAATTTGGACTAACGTGTTGACGTGTATTATTTTAAAAATCCAGTTTTCATTTCCTTGTGTGGTCATGGAAACGTACTGAGTGTGGCATCTGTCTCACCGTATATTTCTTCTTTTCAGCCCTTCAAAACAAAATTTGAAGAGAGACTGCGTCCACAGTGAACAAAAATCCTCTGTGCTCAAGCTCAGTATCTTGCATTGACCTGTGTGTATTTTTATCTTTTAAGCACACGTGTCATGTTTAGAGGACAACCCGAGGCTAAATGGTTTGCTTGTCACACCTCCCGATGTTGCCATAGCTGCAGCTGGGTTGTGTTCCCAACATGCCACGTTTCTATGGCACCTTGCACCGTGCTGGCTGGGCTCAGTGCTGAATTACGGGGTCAAGAGCAGACATCACACTGACGTGACAAAGCTTTGCTGTGAGATGGTAGATTCTATATCCAAACACAGGCACCGGTATAGAACGACGAAAACCTGGATATATGGTGTCAAATGGAGTCAAAACAACACAGTGAATTTAAAGTGATCAGCACATACACAACACTCATTTCCTGTGATTTCAAGTGTTTTGTATTCTTCCCTGCTCTTATTTATTTCATGTGAAGTATGTCAAGTATTCGAGAGAGGTCAGCCATCTCTCTCCTCACGCATGACATCAGCACAAGAGAAATTGATTTTTGAAGCCAGCTGCTTTTTATGTGTGCAAAGTTCCCACTCTCCTCATTGTGAGAATTCTTCTAAATCCCTTTTATCTGCCTTGAAAATAACGGGTCACACTCGACAACTGCTTTTATGTTTCACTGTTTAACTTGCAAACCCCCAGCCATAGAGCCATCAGCCACGTGGCCTTCATGAAGTGAAATTGCTTTCTGCTATGACTCAAATACCTTTGCTGCAGAGGTTTCTCTTTAAGAGTTTTTTGGTATTTTTTATCACTGGCTGTCTGTCTGCTGCATTTTCTGCTTTTTACCTGCATGCCAAAAAGGTCTTCTCATGGTCAGGAAGCATGAAAGATAATCTGAAAGCTGCCAAAAGAAGGCCAAAATGTAAGCGATCCTCTGGACCAAATCAAACACGCTTAGCTGAATCACTGCACACCTCTTGATCGAGTTATGTTTAATGATTGTGCTTTGCTTGAAAGTTTGTTGTCCTGGTGGCAGTTGTTGTCATGCCATGCACATGCTGTATCTGCTGGGTAACGATGGCAGGCTCCCGAGCTCACTGTTGTACTTTGTTGGACTTTTTAAATGTAAAATAACGACATGTTCACAACAAAACTGTCACGAAAGAGCTCCAGCCTCCTGACACCGTAAAAAAAAGGAATATCGTAACAGGCGGGCCACAAGCAAAAATGTGGCCTACCAGCAATGCTACACAACAAGTACATTTTCTTTTATTTCACAGTCTCTGCGCAACTGACACAAACATCACTATTATCTCTGTTTTGTCAGCAGCATTTGTAATGAAAATGTGTGACCTTTGGACGTGAAAGACAAACTACAAAATAGCTTAAATGCAATAAGTCAGCAGTCAAGTGAACTATTTAAACCTATACATATATATATATTGTATATGGGCCACACATTTAAACGGTAACAGAGCAAAATCTCTTTAGAAAAAGATTGGTGAGAGCAAATGTAAAAAATTCACTTGTGTCAGATTATGTGTCACTTCAGCTGGAGGTATGTCCCTCGTACTAAAATCCTGAACACTGACACACACATGGAACAACTTAACACATTCTATAACGGTGTGTTCCAAATTCCAGATGTTTTTTTTAATACTTTTTTTGTCTTTTTCATAGATTTTGATAATTTTCTCGTCCACTATCTTAGAAAAAAGTTGGCCCCACTTTATTATTTTCAAACATTGTAAAACGTTTAATATTCTAACCACAGTCTCTTGCCCAAGGTCATCTGATTTGGCCCCAGCTCACCCTGAATGAATACGTGGTCGAAAATGAATGAATGAATTATAATGCTATTAGTCAAAGCCTGAGAATGTACTTTATATACAACATGGTGTTAAATGCAGGCCGACTTTAAACATCACTGACGCTGCATTGTTTCATACATGAATGCATAAATAAAACAGGTTTGTCTGGCACATTATTCACGGATGCTTTCTTAAGTGACGGCTCACCCTCCCTTCAGCTCACCGTGTATATTTCGCATTGAAAGAATTTGCTCTATGACATCACAGTGTTAGCAGAACTAAAATATGACTGTGACAGTCCGCCACACAAAGAGACCTTTTCCGCCACTGCTGGCATATCATTTATGAGCCAAAGTACAATGACCACATTGAGAGACTGCAGGAGAAAACCCTGACCTTCATCCTCGTGCTTGATTATTAGGGCTGTGTGGCCTTGTCTCTCGCTCAGGTTATGCTCCAGTGACAGGGATGTGCCACCCACTGAGGAGCTGCACTCTGAACCATGAGGATGGCTTCTCCTCCGCCTTTGTGGTTGCTCATGAAACCGGCCATGTGTGAGTAATCGCATTATAATGAAAGGACCCTAACTGTCTGTCATAAAAGGGATTGTCCTTTAACATGGTTCAGGTTGGTTTTAAATCCGACCGTGTACTCTGGTTATTCAAAGGATTCCAGCGCTTTATGAAATTCGTCTTTGAAGAACTTCAATTGGATTTGATGAATAATACGTTGTACTCAGTGGGAAATCATGTGCTGTGCATCGTGTTGCTTCTTTAGATGTTTTATCACATGACTTGTTTTGAGGGAGCTACTATTGCCTCCTCCTCTTGACATTTTAGCAAGATGTATTCTGCTCTACTTTTGTCGCCATCACGGCAATAACGTAGTAGTTTTACGAATACATGTATGAGTACACGAGGGCAACATAAGAGGTATTATTCCAGCTTCTGTCTGGACTGCCTATTGGTCTATATTTTGTATGTTTGTAATCCTCCTTGCGACCTGGTTTAAAGACATTAGAGCGAGCATGCAGCCCAGCAGGCACCACAGTTCCAATACTCCAGGTTCCAGGTACTTGAGTAGTCCATTACACATGTTGCATACTCATCCATGTCTGTTCCATAGCCCTAATATGTGGATGCAATCTTACTTCACAGTCAGTGCTGGCAGAACTATCTTATAGTATGAGCAGCTCACTAGGTTGGAGATGTGGTTATTGTCGCATGTGACTTGGCACTGAAATATATAATAATAATCATAATAATAATAATATATGGACATCTAATTCAACAGTGGTCACTGTCTACGTCAGGGCGCTGAGGGCATAGTGAGTGATTGGTGGTGCATGTATAATGTAGAGAGGTGTTAATATTCTGCTGAAACACCCATTGACTCCTAATTACCTGGCACGTCCAGCCACTGCAGGTTGCATAATGTTGGTTGTGGGTTGAGGGTTGTGTCAGACAAGTGTGGAAAACAGCTTTAAAGTAGATCTTTATACATTTAGTGCCAATATTAACATATCAATGTCTGTGTGAGTCAGTGTAAAATAAAAGGCAACCACTGAAAGATGACTTTGATAGCTTTCGTCACAAGAATTAGAAAATAAAATGTAAAATATCCTCTCAGCTCACAGCAAATTCATTTTCCTAAACTTTCCTCCTACTACTCCTGTCTGTAATTAAGTCCATCTCTTAGTAATAATTATGTGACAACAATAATAACTGCATCTCTGTCTGTTGAGCTGTAATCTCGCTCACAAGCAGCTTCTTCTTGCAGCGGTAAGCTACAACTATACCATGTTACTCCCGGTTCATGTCACACCAGTGCACATCTGGTGTGTCAAGATGCCTGAATGCCTCGTTGAGCAATCAAGTACTTCCTTAGGTTCCCTTCTCCTCCTTCTCCATCATACTGTATGATTGAAAGGGCTCTAATAGGAGGCAAATGATCAACCTCTAATTGCTGAATTATTCTCAGTGGGGAGACGACATGGTAAATGAGGGCAATGTGCTGAGAGGGAGTTTGGCGTGGAAATGGCACCTGTGGAAGGTGATAAGCATTAGATTGCTTCCAGGGGAGCTATTCATCTGTGTAATTCATTTCAACGCACTTCCCAACCATGTAAGTCAGGAAGTTTACTTAATGGATCAAATCACACAAAATCCATGTGCCCGTGCCAATTTTGTTCTTGTGCACAGCCGTGATACTCGTTATCACGTGTTACTGTTTATTTGAATACAGTGGCATGAAGCTGGAGACGATCTAGTTTAGATTAGATTAGCAGGGTACAGCCAGAATTTTCATGCCTGGTGTGAACACTTCTGCTTAGTACGTGTGATTTTATCGCCAACGGCTGACAAAGGTCTGAACAGGTCCTATAAATCTATCTGAGCCCGTTTTTTTTCTTCACGAAGATGTATTTTCTCACCAGGGATCAAAGGTGTTTACAGATGCTATGAGAGAAGGATAAAGGTTATGACATGGATTAGAAAAGGTCTGAGCTGAATGAGCTCCTCCTGTTCAATAAACCTTTTTTTTCTTCACATTAGGCTGGGTATGGAGCATGATGGCCAGGGGAACCGCTGTGCTGATGAGACCAGTATGGGGAGCATCATGGCGCCACTTGTCCAAGCAGCTTTCCACCGCTATCACTGGTCACGCTGCAGCAAACAGGAGCTCAATCGATACATCCAGTACATGCTGCTTTTCTAGTTCCATGGGGTTTTCATGGAGTTCATTTATTGATTTTTCTTAGATACTTTTCCTTTCTCTTCCGAGAGACCTCACATGTTATTACACATTATGAACGTGTGATGCTCTTCTTCTTCTTCTCAGCTCATATGACTGCTTGCTGGATGATCCCTTTGAGCACAAGTGGCCTAAGCTTCCCGAGCTCCCAGGAATAAATTATTCAATGGATGAACAGTGCCGTTTTGACTTTGGAGTTGGTTATAAAATGTGCACTGCTGTAAGTCACAACCGTTCAACATTATAGTGATTTATTGATTCACATTTGTATTTATTCTCCCTTTAGTCCGCAGAAACTCTGTACTCCCTGCTCTTGAAACTAATATAATGTATGGCATAGCATTAGGAGCAATAAAATATGCACAATAACATTTAGGAGAATTATAAAATCTGTTCTGTACATAGTCTATAACTTAGGTCACTAATAAGATCATTGCAGGTCTGATCTAGACCAAGACACTGTCCTAAACCAACCTGGACCCATAAATCTGTGATAATCGCCGCATTTTGTTGGAGCATTTGTATTTGAACTGATGCAGCTTTTCTAACCATGTGATGATACTCACACCGTCATATCAGTAAATTGGAGGACACACCTGAGCAGAGTCAGCATGGCAGAACATCTTTTCTTTTCACATTCCCCTCGTCTCAATCTAGTGAGCAAGTGAACCGTGCTGATTCTTTCTTTCCAGAGAATAGCGCTCTCTTCTATTTTTACCACAGGCCGCGTGTATTACAAAGCAAAAATATAGAAGAAAAATATTATCTTTTTTTTATCAGTTTCACAGTCACAGCTATATCTGTCGCATATGCTTCAAACACACCCTGTTCCCATTTCAAAGTAAAAGCTTTCTTTTCCCTGAAATATTTGCTGGGCTAAAGGATGCACAGTAAACAAAGTATAATTGCAAACCCTGCGTGTCACAAATAAGTCACTTCACATGGTGTAATCTGAGAAGAGAAATTTTTTTTTTTTAATCTTATCTATAGATAATAATCTCTATTTCAATAGTGACCTGGTCGAAATGTCAACATTACTAAATAGACATATTCAACTGTCACACTCGACAAATAAGTAAAAGCAGGGCATCCAACCAATACAGGATAAAGGACAAAATCAATTATGATACAGATGAAGTTTCTAAAAATGGGCTTGCCAACAAATTAGAAGCAGTCACATCGACCATGGGAGTTACTCTCAATCCTTCAAAATCAACACAGAGATCAGTTTTGACAATAGCTCACTCTGTAAGTTATTCCATATTGAGGCAGTAGCTCCCTTCATCCCTTCATGCTCCCTTGAGCAGCATTTTGGACATTGACATTGACATGGCACCTTTGCTTGAGGACATTTTCTCCATCTGAACCAACTGGGATTTTATTCTCTACCACACGTCATGGGAATTGAAGGAATTCAAACACACATAGATTAGACCCGAACAGCGCGGGTGTATCTTCCTCTTAACTGCATGATGAATTTGAATGTGTTTGTCTATTCATCTATGTTTCCTCCATGAATAACCAAAAATGTGCTCTGTGCTCATTTTTCTGTAGTTTCGCACTTACGACCCTTGCAAGCAACTGTGGTGCAGTCACCCTGACAACCAGTACTTCTGTAAAACCAAAAAAGGGCCACCAGTGGATGGAACAGAGTGTGCACCAGGAAAGGTAGGAAATGTCAGAGATATTATTGTACAATGATGGCAAAGTGAAGCAGTCTGATGCTAAGAGGAGGAGGAGGAGGAGGAGAAAATGTCAGAAATGCCTACAATAATGATCATGTGTTAGAGCTTTTCGGTCTTTAATTCTTTGTCTTCCTGTCAGTGGTGTTTCAAGGGCCATTGCATTTGGAGGTCTAGCCAACAGCCTCAGGGTCACGATGGCAGCTGGGGCTCCTGGTCAAAGTTCGGCTCCTGCTCCAGAACTTGTGGAGGTGGAGTTCGCTCACGCAGCAGACAGTGCAACAACCCTCCGTGAGTAGTGTGAGAGTGGGGGAGCGTGCTGTCCTCTGGGTGGCAAAAAGAAAAGAGACACCCATGAAAACAAAATGGAATACTTGTTCAGTGGCCAAATAGTTTATGTCATCTGTTGAACAGTAGAGCCAGTTTTTAATCCAGTACTAGACTTGATCATTTAAAGCTGCTGTCAGTGAAACGCTTGAGTATCAAGGCTGTGTGTAGGATTTGTGGCCTGATATTTGTAAACACAGCATAGGCAAAGTTGGCCCCTCCTCTCTTCTCTGATAATAAACCTGGTGCACACTGGCTGTGTGCACGCCATGGAACTGTGCCTGGAACGGCTTTTCGTAGGCGGGCATGTAAATAGATTAAGTCACTCACACTGCCTCAGATCCAGACACAGTAGCTGGTTATTGGATGAAGGATATCAAAAAGCTGCCGCCCAGAAATGTTTTCGACCCAGAGCAAAAATAATTCTTGTGGCTTTTAGGTGAATATTCACGAGGCAAAGTATGGACGAGGGAAGTGAAGGCATCATCACTAACATCTCCTTTAACTTTTAAGTGACCAGGGGTCTGTGTATGCATTATATCTCAGGATATAATATATCATCTGTCGTATATTCAAAAGTAAGATAAATGATTGAATACAATTGTGATTTTATTTATTGCTTTCATTGCTTCTTACTCTGCAAAGTACTTTGTTGCGTTGTGTGATTGTGTTTTGAGGATTTAAAAACTATCCTGATCTATCCCGGAAAATATCTTTAAAGGCATTGTTTTGTGTTTGCCATCGATCAGGCCTGCGTATGGAGGCCGAGACTGCCCTGGCTCTACTTTTGACTACCAGATGTGCAACACTGAGGAGTGTGCTGGGCCATACGAGGACTTTCGTGCACAGCAGTGCATCCAGAGGAGCAACAAATACCACAAAAACATCAAGCACACATGGCTACCATATGAGCACCCAGATGGTAAGTCTGTGAAGTGTGACGCAAGGTTGGTTCCGGCTTTGTGAGGTGAGCCTAAAAGTGGATGGATGATCTGTCCGCCGTGTCCCGTGTGTTGATGTCTTTATCACATTTTGACAATCTTCGGGTGAACCATGGTGCGTTTTTTTATTGTGTTTTCAGAGAGTCGCAAGTGTGAGCTGAGCTGTAAGTCCAAGGAAACAGGAGAGATAGTGTTCATGAACCAGGTTATGCACGACGGGACGCATTGCAGCTACTCAGAGCCCTTCAGTGTATGTGCCCGAGGAGAGTGTCTGGTATGTCTTTATGGAAACTTAATGCACTGACATACACAACAAATTTGTAGACACGTAGTACATCACATAATACTAGTATATAAGTAGTATAATTACTAGGGGTGCAAATGGCTGGACAACTCATGATATGATTCATTCCACAGTGTGTCATTATTAAATAATTGCAATGATTCTAATGTGATTTATAGACAGTATAAAAAATGTAATGAATGTGTAACAGTTATGTTCTGTAATGAGTCAGCTTTAAGCTTAAACTTGCAGAAAATGTCTTCCCTTAGCATGGGATGAAGGTGAAAACAGCCAAGTACAAACATAATCGTCACTCTTTTGTTAAGCTTCCGTGGGGACTTTGATGACGAAGATGGTGACACAGATATTTGATTACTTAACCATAAACTCTTATGAAGGAAATCGTGTTCACTTCTTCACTCTGCTTTATCACAAAAATACAGATGTTATTTCGTCTCAATTTTCACCTTGGGCATAAAGTTTGGATTTTCATTTGCTGTCGTCCAGTCACGCAATGTTTTGGCTGCGCTCTGTTATGTCTGGGTGTGTTTCCAATATCCATCCGCTTAAACTAGGCACCCAACCAAATGTGTGCTGCATTTTCCCATGCCATCAGTTTCCCTGAGGTGAAGTCTGTATAAAACACAGACGTAGATTTACCCTGGTTTGATTAACAGTCTTTGTCCTTTCCCACTTCACATAGCATGTTGGCTGTGACAAGGAAGTCGGCTCTTACAAACAGGAAGACAAATGTGGCGTGTGTGAGGGTGACAACTCACACTGTCGCACTGTGAAGCTGACACTCACCAAGACACCCAAAAAGAATGGTAATTATGAGCTCAATCAGCAACATCTCAGTCTTCTGTAATGCGCCACAGCGTAGACTGTATACGCCACAGCGTAGACCAGGGGTGTCAAACATACGGCCCGGGGGTCAGAACTGGCCCGCCAGAGGGTCCAATCGGCCCACAGGATGAATTTGTTAAAAATTCACACTAATCTAAACGTAATGTCAAATGCTCCAGATACCCGTGACTAAATGTTTGTGCCTTTATAGATCCAGTGTGGTGTGTAAATAGTAAATTTAGGCATGATACTGTTGAAATTGCACTTATATTTCTCAAGAAATTTCATGTTTTGTAAAATTATCCTTCAGTAAATGTAAAACAAAGGAGAAAAAACAAAGGGGTTCTTGTTGTTCATAGGTTATTATGCTATATTTTACTATTTTTACTGGTCTGGCCCCCTTGAGATCAAATTGTGCTGTATGTGGCCCCTGAACAAAAATGAGTTTGACACCCCTGGCGTAGACTGTATACGCCACAGCATCTTCAAACAAAGTTAAGAAAGAGTGGTTGATTACTACAGTGTACGAGGGTGTCAGCTTTACCATGCTGTTCCTGTTTGTCTTAACAGGAATGCTGAAAATGTTCGACATCCCAATAGGAGCTCGGCACATTGTTATTGAAGAGAATGATACATCGCCTCATATAATTGGTGAGTTCCAAATGGCTTTTACATTACATTACGTTACATTACATAACATTACATTACAGTAAGTGCTTCAAGTAAGCCAAACTATAAAGTGCTAGTCATAAGTGCGATGTACAAGTAAGTGCTTGCCTTTTTTTTTTTGTTATTGTCGTTGTGTTAGTCGGGGTAGAGTCAAAAGAAATGTGTTTTTAGTCAGCGGTGGAAGATGTGGAGGCTTTCCGCTGTCCGGATGTCGATGGGGAGCTCGTTCCACCATTTGGGAGCTAGGACAGCAAACAGTCTTGAGTTCTGTGAATGCCTCTACGATCCTCTCAGTGAGGGGGCAGCAAGCCGGTTTGCTGATGCAGAGCGGAGAGCTGGGTTGCTGCTGGGTGGACATAGGGCGAAAGGGCGGGGTACAGCCCCCACAGGTTGCCAGTACATCAGCACCCTCCCACCATGATTTATGGCCAGTGGTATAAAGGTGCAAGAGGGTGCCCGTCTATCATGGAGCCAACAACTTCCAGAAAAGAAAAAGCAGAAATATAGTGATCAGGATATACGTCTCATCTTTATCCTGCTCTGATGTCTGCTGCCGTTCTCTCGTTTCCAATATGCAGTCAAACGCCATTGATTGTACTTGATTTCAGAGGTGAAAACCTGCAGTTTCCATACATAAATTGGAATACATATTCAGTCGCTTTTGATGAATTTGCACCAGACAGCCACAGTCTCCTTGAGACTCCATGATTGTATATGGATGAGATGGAAAAACAGTTCTCGTCTGGCAGTCAGTATGCTAGTTTAATCATGTGCCGTTTGTTTTTACATACCATCCCACAGTTTCAGGTGTAGCTTATGTTGCAGCAGAAGGAAACGTAAAACTGGTGGGAGCACGTCTATACATCTGCCCTATAGTTGAAGTAGTTAGTAGTAGCGTGATTGTCATTGTATTGACATATATTAATGTATATATATCTATATCTATATATACTTTCACAGCTGAAAGAAATATGCAAGACAATATGAAATATGAAAAAATAGCTTTGAATCTTAAGCTTAAAGGTCAGTGTAAACATAGTCAGGAAGTGTATAGCACGTGCTAATTTGCTGTTATGGAAAGGATTATTTACTGTTTTTTTTAAAATTGGGTCAGATACATTGCCATTTAAAAGTGGCTCCTTGTATATAAATGTTGGTAAAAACTGCCAACATTTTTAAACTAAGTAGTGAAAAGGACATTTTCCTGTGGTGTTGGCTGATGTCTTAGTGGGGTTTGAAAATATTTGGAGTTGCTTTGTCGCTGCAGCCTTTGCAGTTAAAGCACTGAGCATTATGTCAAAGGTTCTTCAGGTATGTGTAGTGATGACACTCTAATATTGCTCTGCTCACAACAGCTCTCTGTACGACTGACGAGAGTGAGTCAACACATCACAGTGGTGTTCCACTAAACCCTGCCTCTCCTCTTTTCTCCACTGTTTTCCTTTCTGGCTTTGATTAGCTCATGGGAAGAAGAGATGACACACAACTTGGAGGAATTGCTGTTGGCTCACCACAACACCAAGCATCTCAAAATACATACTGACACATTTCTCTTCTTAAAGGAAAATCACACAGTTGTCTGGCGAGCGAGGGTCGACTCAGAATTTCTGTTCAATTTTTAAAAGAGATTTTTAATGTAATTAACAAAGAGAGTGCATGGTGCGTGCACATTCCTTCACACCACACATGCATGAATTCTGTTTTCCCTCTTTGCTGACAGCTGTGAAGAATCAAGTAACTGGGAACTTCATACTGAATGCAAAAAGTGAAGACGCTGAATCAAAGACATTCATCGAAAATGGCTTACAGTGGGAGTATTCCATTGATGGTGAGAAGGAGACCCTTAAAACATCTGGTCCTCTGCATGAAGGCATTATAGTTCTGGTGAGTGGGACTCGATCAAGCACTTTCACTTTGCTTGTTTCACTCTTCATGTAAATTCTTTTTGTCTCTTTATTGCAGGTCTTTCCGCAGGCGGAAGATACAAAAATGAGCTTGACGTATAAATATATCATTCATGAGGACCTGTTGCCCCTTATTACCAACAACAATGTCCTTCTCGCTGAACTGGATACGTATGAGTGGGCACTGAAGAGCTGGTCTCAGTGCTCCAAACATTGTGGTGGAGGTCAGTAAGTCGCTTAAAGCTGCAGGTTTAGAGATTTGTGCATGTTTAATATTTTAGAATCTTAGATAAGTATTTAGAGAATATTTGGTGGTATCTTGTGTGGTAACATCTCGTTTTAAAGCGCCGGTGTGGAACCTTTATCGCAAAACAGTCTATCGTTTATATGACCCTGCGATTAATTACCTACTTTTCTTCCCCCACCCCTAACCACTCACACACACATAAACAAAAAACACAAACATAATGTCACTTGTCACTTGTAAATGTCACTTGTCAAGACTGCATCCAGGAGAATTAATTGGAGCTGTGTCGAAGGAAACAGTAGCAGTTGCAGCCGAAAGCATGCATTTTTAACATCACAATCACATTTGCAAGAAGCTAAAAACTAGATTGTGATTAAAATATGATTGTGAAGTCCTTCTGAATGTCTATATTTAAGTAGAATCCACTTTGGAAATGAAATCTTCAGCCATAGTGCTGCTGTATTGCTTTACTCTCACTCTGTGCTCCTTCTGCCTCGCCTGCTCAGTCATCAAGACTGCAATGATACAGACAGAAAAATGAAAGATTTCCTACGTGAAGAATAGTGTCTCTTTTTCTATCTTTCAGGCATACAGTACACAAAATATGGCTGTCGGAGAAAGAGCGACAGTCGCTTGGTGCATCGAAACTTTTGTGACACCAGCAAAAAGCCCAAACCTATTCGCAAACGCTGCAATGTGCAAGAGTGCAGCCAGCCGCTGTAAGTGACTCACAGCCACAATTATAATTCAATAGCAGCTATAATGGACATAATGGCTTCACTTCAGATTGACCAAGGTCTATAGATGTTAGTATAACCTTCACATTATAGAGATTGGCAAAGAGAACTGCTTTGTTGGCAGGTGGGCGGTGGAGGAGTGGAGTCCCTGCAGTAAGACGTGTGGGAAGCTCAGCTACCAGACAAGGGTGGTACAGTGCACGCAGGAGCTCCACAATGGCACCAGCAGGCCTGTCCACAGCAAACACTGCACCCAGAACCGTCCAGAGATGAGGAGAACCTGTAACTATACCACCTGCCCAGCCCAGTGGAGGACAGGCGCATGGTCACAAGTGAGTGACGTCCGGGATTTGGCATGCGTACATCATACTCATTACTGTACCTCCTAGACTGTTTGTGCTATCTAGAAAACTCAAAACTGTACACTGGCGGGCCCTCGGGACGTCCACGGGACGACCGTCCAATCACGGACAAGGTTCACTAGCGCGTCACACGTTTGTGACGTCAGCTTCTCAGTACCGTATTCATACACAGTTGAATGACTGCCAGATATTGAAAGTGAAAGTTATCTTGGAAAAGGGAGCAGAAAGGGGCAGAATCACTCACTCACTCACTGAACATTGAGCTATAAAATCAGAGGAAATCCATGCGGCCTGATTACCATAATGGTCAGAAGAGGGTGAAAAAATGCAATCAGTCTATGGCAAATCATAAAAATATAGAAGACTATAAAGCGGGTGTCGATGCAGACTATACAGTAATGAACAAGTTGACATCTATTTCTCTAATAAGTGTGTGTCTGTTTGTTTGTTAGTGCTCTGTGACCTGTGGCGAGGGAATCCAACAAAGGCAGGTGGTTTGCAAGGCCAGCGACAACACCATTGGCGAATGTGAGGGGGAAAAGCCAGAAACAATCCTCATTTGCAAACTCAGTTATTGTCCAGGTGAGATGCACGTACAGTACTGGAGGTGTTCCATTTACCAAGTTTGACGTCTGACGTGTTTACACTAATGTAAAAATCATTTACACTGTGTAATGAAAAAGAGAAAGAGAATTTTCATTTGTTTCTCTGAAAGAACTTGCGGGTGACATAAATATACATTAGCAGTACAGCATATTTGTCACAGCATGGTGTAATAGATTGTTCATCACAGTGTGTCACCACTTGAATATCATGTAAATTGACTACATTTCTCTTCTGTTATACATCACTCCAGTTCTTTTAGGGTCCCATGCTAAATGAATTCCTTTGTTCTGACAGTCAGAAGAAATCTGGCCAGACAGTGATACCAGTGTTTGCTCTGGATTATCTGCTTACTGACTCATCAGGGTGTATAACATGCATGATATTCAGGAGTTTGAAACTCTGATTTTATCATATTGTTACTGTACAACCTGTTACATCCAGCACAGTGAACATCGTTAGAGGTTAAAGTTGTAGTGTCTTACTTTTGAATATGAACAAAGGTACGTGCAGCACCGTAGGTTCTGTGCTGGAGCCTGTCAACTGCTGCTGATAGAGATCAGAGCTGATCTCAGCTGCTACTGACAGCTTCTCCCGACCCCTTCCTTTCATCACAGACTGGTCTATTATGCATCACAACCACATTTCGAAATGTGGCTTTTCAAAGCCTCATGGCTCTCGCGGTGTCAGAAATTGATTTCATGAAGTGAAGAATGGACGAGAATTGCAATGCTGTCAAACACTCACCGACGCCCTCATAAAACTAACAGTTTATGGCTAGAACTTGCCTGAGTTCAGCTCACATATAAATACATGTATATTTGGTGAAATGAAGGATGTTTTCAACTTATTTTGTCAAAACACTTATGCACTTAAGCCTTTTTACTCCCACGCCAAAGAGCTGAAACCACCAATCAGTGCCCTGTGTGGCAGTGCCTGGAAACTGGAGTGGCTTAAAGAAGTTAATTCTGTATATACTGTACGTTCATACATGCAAACTTTATGTGAAATGAAAAAAAAAAAAGTACAAGTTGATCTGCTTGACGTCAAACTGATGTGCTCCTGGTTCTGTAAATAGCTCCAGACTTTATTATATGTTTCTAAATAACATGGCTCTCTTTTTTTTCCCCTTCCAGCAGCAATGTTGCTCTGTCATCTCTTTTAAAGGAGTTCTTTAATTTCTTTTTTTCTTCTTCTGTCTTTGTTGCTTCACACTCCAGGACAGCCCGTGTCTTCTCTCAGTGTTGAGACGATTGTAAACTCCTCTCTAAAAGATCACCAAAGGGTTTCTGACGACACTGTCCACAAAATATCTTCAAGTAAGTCATTTAATCACACTGATCCAGCTGCACAATCTACAATGGACAAGGTTGTGTCAGTCACACTCTAATAATGTCATCTGTCTTTTCATTGCAAGACGAGCCATGTCTCGGTGATAAATCGATTTTCTGTCAAATGGAGGTCCTGGCTCGTTATTGTTCCATTCCTGGATATAATAAGCTTTGCTGTGAGTCTTGCAACAAGAAGCAGAACCTTGCCACTCATGTTCCAGACATACAAAACACTCCAGTGGTCTCGGCTGAACCAGAGCCCTCATTTCCATCTCAACCTCCATCATCCAAAGCTCCTCTACCCGCCACCACACAGAATCCACTTCAAACCACTGAACCCATGAGCAGACGGCCGTGGTCCACTGCCCCAGCGCCAACCACTGCCACCGCTGCTAAATCCTCATCATCCACAGGTGCTGCTCTGCCCCAGGTTCCCACCAGCAACTCCTTACTCATAGCTGGGAAGGGAGACTCAGACCCGGGGCCTCTTCTACCTCCAGAGCCACCGCGGCCGACAGTAGAGTCCAAAACGGGTGCCTCGAAAGAACACAGTCCAAACAGCACTTTAGGCCCAGTCACTGCCAAGTCAAGAAGGGACGATTTAGGATCCGACAGGGACTTCAGTCACAGTACCCTGTCAGCTCAGAAATAGCAAACTGAGCGATGTTGTGAACATGCTGCTCAGTGACACGGTCGAACACATCAACTCAGCATCTAATGGACTTGCTGCAAATATTTTTTCCTTTCTTTTCTATTTTTGTTTTTTGTCCATGCCAGTGAACTGACCAGTGATGGTTACCTCATCAGATCTCCAGAGCGACCTGCGCGTGGTGCCGCGCGGCACCGCCCGCAGGTCGCGCTGCCCTCTGCGCTCGAAGAAATGAAACGGGAGCAAGAAGAAAAAGGTTGTCAAAACGAAGGTGCTGTAAACTAACCAACGACTACAAGACATGTTTCAAAATGTGATGACTGCATTGCTACGTTCATGTTTTTATCTGTGTACAGTAGTGTAAGCATGTTTTTTTTTCCAAGTGCATTAGAACTACTATTGAACTGCTATTGTGAAAATGACGTGAAGTCAAAGGCCATGGGTTTTAGAAGGTGCAGTGCCATCTGTGGAGTCTGTAGTGTGCCACTAAAATATATATAGAGCATCCATCCATCCATCTTCTACCGCTGTATCTTCCACATAAGGGGGGGGCTGTGTCAATCTCAGCTGACAGGGCGATAGGCGGGGTCACACCCAGGACAGAGCGCCAGTCCATCACAGGGACACATAGAGACAAACAACCATCCACTCTCTCACCTACGTCCAATTTAGAGTGTTCAGTTGACCTAATTCCCATATTGCATGTTTTTAGTCTGTGGGAGGAAGCCGGAGAACCCGGAGAAAACCCATGCACACAAGAGGAGAACATGCAAACTCCATGCACAGAGGCCCTTGTTTCAACTGGGTCACAAACCGGGGAGTGCTAACCACTACACCAACCGTGTAGCCCCCAGCGTTTTGCATTCAATGAATACATTTCTCAATGTTGTCCTTATAAGTTGAAACTATTCATTTAAAAGCCTGTTTTTTTTAGGTATTTAAACAAAAAAAATTCAATTGCCAAATTCTATTAATTTTTTTCTTTTTTTGGTTTGTCACTCCAGATTCTGTCAGAAATGTACAAATAACTCTTTATCTTATTTAATTGTCTGATCATTTCTTTCACATATTCTTGTCATAACTGAAGGAAACAGGACATTACATAACAAAACTGTCTTTAAGATACTATTGTGGTCAATTGGTCTCAATTTTCTTCACGTTTTGATTGGACCAAACTGACATTACTGTTAATTTAATTTAATTAAGATACTTTATTAATCCCCTTAGGGAAATAATTCTCTGCATTTTGACCCATCCTAGAATTAGGAGCAGTGGGCTGCCACACTGAGTAGCGCCCGGGGAGCAATGGGGGTTGTGTACCTTGCTCAGGGGTACCCCAGCCCTTTCGACCTGGTGGGGACTTGAACTGCGACCTTCTGGTCACAAGCCAAGTTCCCTTTCCACTTGGCCACAGGCTGCCCAACATCAACATAATAACAACAACATCATCATGGATGCATTAAAATTGTAGTGCCTAACTTTTAAACATAAACAAATGTTTCCCATATCATTCAAACCACCTTGCCCCACATGAGTCTCAGTTTTTCCTCAGTCTAGCGGTGTTTAGATCTCGTGACACATTCCTGCACTGCAGAGGCAACACTGCGTCAGTAAAGACGGACGTCTACAAACCGGTTGACCAGAAGAAATGTATTGAGCGTTTGTTAAGTCTATGTTCATTTCTTTGGCACACTTCAGACTCCATTGTCCTCACACTTGGCAGTGAGTAACATGGCTTCTCTCTCCCTGGTGCTCTTTGTTTTGTTTTTTTATTGTTCACATTCAATGTATTGGTGATCACCAGTGAGGACAACCCTCGGTCAGTTACTTTCACCTGAAAATCAAAAAGATTTTGTTTTCTTTTAAACCACACAATATGATTTTTTTTTGTAAGTGATATATTTTTCAGATAATGTATATAGTGTAAATTTCAACTTGTTTTGCAGTTGGAGAAATACAGGTGATGCTAGGAGTCTAACGACTGTGGTTGCTCACACTGTCACACCATTCCTGCATTGCAGTTTCGTTACATCATTATGTTAATTGTATAGTTCTTGTATATACATACGTGGATGAAAGCTTTAAATGTTAATATTTATTGAATTTTTAAGTGTTACGGAGAACAAAGTAAAAGACATTTGAAAGGACGACCATTGTTGTTATTTCTCTGTGTTCTCCTTGACCTACTGTTGACTCGCCTCTTCTAATTTGGTTTCCATGAAGAGGTGGATATGCACGACAGAAACAGTAAAAGCTCCTGTAATTGAGTCCAAAAACCTCCATTAACCCTTAGAACACAGAGCATTGAGGCTGCTTTTTCCCATGACTGTGTTAAAACCTTTTCTTCAGCATTTTCAAAAGCAGAAAGTACTCAGTTTTTAAAAAAAAATCAGATTGAATTTGTTTAATTTGGTAGCATTTCAAAGAAAAGTGGTCTATTTTGTGCCTCCTGCACAACCATCGCTTTTTAAAAATAAAATGCGATATGAAATGAATCATGACTTTGACTCAACACCACAAAACTTTCTAAAGTCTGAAGATGTGACACAGCTGTGTGTTATTCCCAAGGCAATTTGCCTGTGGCAATTATCTGAGCCACATGAGCACTAACATGTTTTTTCAGTGTGAATTGAGTCATGGGGGTGAGAAAAAGAGTCAGGGGGAGTATGAATAAGTGTGCACATGTAGCAATTTATTAGCTGTGTCTGTGTGCAGTTAGTCTTGTGTCATCCGAGGAGTGGCACTGGACTTTAGTTCCTATTCCTATTTAATTCCTATTCCCTAAGACTCCACTTTCTCCTGCTAGGTTGGCCCCAACTTCTGATGCTGTTCTGTGCCAGCTGTGCTCTGCACAGCGTTTGGGGCACAGTTTCTTCCGCAGGCAGCGCTTCAGCTCTCACTAAAAGGACAGGATTCTGTGGAGCAGCCAGCCTGTCACCATGCCTCCATATGCCAGTTTTCCCCTCTGAGTGATGACAGGGAGCTGCTGCTGTGTCCTGTGTGTCACAGAGACTCAGCCCTGGGTGGCGCTCGCTGTGAGATGTCTGCGGAGGTTTCTGGTGAAATCAAGCTGTTCTTTGGGCAAAGCCTGATTGACAATGGATTTTGGCAGCCAGCCCTGAGAACAAAGGTACTCTTGTTAGTCCACAAAATGGTTCTCTGGTCTGACATTGGTGGATAAAAGGACTTGGCAACAAGCTACCTACACAATCCTACTTCACAATACGTACTGTTCATATACAAATAGACCTATATATAGAGACGCAGTATGTCTTCGCATGAGCAAATTAGTGTGCTGTATGTCCACAGCATTTTTGTTTTCTTTTTGTACAGACGCAGTACTGAGAATAGAAATGTCAAATAGAAAAATAAGTCACAAGTGGTCACAACTGAAGCACTGTAGACATTTAGATGGCTAGTTTGAGGTCAAACTTAAAGGAATACTTCACCAATTTGCATTTAGCTTTGTATTACCAGAATAGGGGTAGCATTTTTGAAAAATTGTGCTTCCCAAATTCAGTTACCCCTGAGTTAAGAAATAAATTAATTTTACAAGAGTTTTCTAGACTTAAAGGAATACTTTACCTTTAAGTCTAGAAACTTTATTTGACTTTATTTCTCTGTTTTTGATATTCATTGACTGAATAAATCATAAATACGTAATTGTTACTGAAGTACACGTCGTTCCGTATTGAAATGAGTACTTTTACGTGTAGTACTGTGACATAGGTTTTCGCTCATGTTGCCCACCCACGACTGAACAGTTGTGTTTTCCCCGGCCCCCTCGTGACCAGGTTAGACGTTCGTTGGCCCCTCAGGTCATTTTGAGTTGGTCTCATAAACAGAAGCTTCAAAACAGACGTTTTGTACCAGACGGACTCCGAGTGTCGTTATGTTTTTAGATGGTTACACATCAGAAAATTCAAACAATTTTGCCACTGACCAGCTAAAAACTGGTGGAAGAATTCTAATGCTCTATGACATGAAACAGGCATGCTTATGGAAGTAAATGAATATTGCACACAGTGGAGTCTGCAGAAGCTTTTACCTTAACGTCCATATTAAGGAGCCATGTGAAATGGCATTTCCTCTTGTCCCCATTTAGAGCCTGTATGATAATGCATGTCGGTCCATCCTCAGCTCTGTAAACAGGAAGAAAAGGAGTTCATCCACAATATACATTACATGTCATCACCACGTGGTTATCAACGTGTAGAAAATCCATAGGAACACATTGGCCCATACGTGAGTTATGACTCCAAGGACGCATACATGTCAACAGCATGCTAATTTAAGCACATAACTCAAATTGTCACCGTGCCCATTGGAGCCGTTACCAAGACAAAGGACCTTAAATCTGGTTTAATAAATTTTGCCATCTTCATCTCCATATTGCTTACTATGCATCCTTCAAAATCCTCTGATATTAATCTAATAAAATGGGATCAGATTAAAGAAGTCAATCCCAACAATGTGCAAACTTATTTTTAACACAATATTTATTGCTGCAAATGTTTGTTGCCTACTATCAGTGAAATATACAGTCTTACATGTTGTTCTGTATTTTCTGGATGTATTTCAGTAAAGGGATTGAGAGAGAATCGTCACAAAACATCAATTCTAATGGCCTAAGCCTTTTGCACAGTATTGTATGAGCACACTATGATTAATGCCCGGTTGGGAAAAAGGTTTCTTGCCCAGAGTGTAAATGATCGTCCTACCTCACAAAACCTGCCTGAGGTGGGAACGACTCCAGCTGAATGGCTGCTCCTCCGAGATAAACACTGGACTTTTGTTTGAAACTATGTCTGACGCTCAGGAAATCCCTTTGGCCGATCAGGTTTCCCGCTCTCTCGGCTGACACCTCGTGAGTGATGATCGTGTCGCGTCCAACGCGATTCAGGACCTACAACGAGAAACTGCATTCAGTTTGCAAATGGCGACCGACTGTGACGTATGTGTCTGAGAAAGCACCAGTGTGTCTGGGTATATGGTCTGAGCCTTTACAGAAAAGTCACAATCAAATCCAATCATCAATCAATCAATCGATCACACAGCATCTCCGCTGCGCTGTATCGAAAGGACTGCACTCTCACGTTGATGTGCAGAATGCTCGAGTTCCACTTGTGCATCTCCTCCACTCTGGCAAACAGGAGGTCATAGAGCTCATCCACACTGGCCTCCAGAACCGCCTCCAACCTGAAGACCTTCCTGGCCCCTGGAATCACTTTGCTGCAGATCACATCTCCATTGCTCTGGGGAAAAAAAAAATCCACATACAGACATTAATAAGTATTTCAGAGAGCACTATAGGGCCAACCCTCATGCATGCAGACACTACCTCTTTGATTTCGACCTTCCATCCGTCTTTGTCCTCCAACATGCGGAGAGCCTTCCGCATTGCTTGCTGGCCTTGTTGCACATATGACTGCTGATCCTTTTGTGCCAACGCTGGCTCTGTGTCTTCTGGTATGGGCTCTGCAAAAAGCCAAAGTCAGAGACCATTGCATTCGTTGCTGTAGCAATATGGAGCTATAATGATTGTGTACAGCGTAACTGTGTCTCAATCACTTTAGTGGAACATACAGGAGACATGTGTTGAGTGTGATCTACCCTTACACTTAAACAAAAGCACAACCCCGGCTATTAGTCTATTAGGGCAGATTTATTCCTTGCAGCCATCAAAAGAGTCATTTTCAACATGGATAAATAAAAACGAATTTACCTTTGAAATTCAAACCTGCATGTGCTCTGATGCGCTGTGGACTTTGCCCCCATCGCTGCATGTGTGTGATCTCCTGGCCCATCACTGCCACAGCTGTGCGCTGAAGTGCTGTGAGATTGAGCAGAGCAAGCGATGCAAAAGGAGAAATACAAGCAGGTGAGGAGTCAGGTGAGGCGCCTTTGTGTACGAAGACATGAAAAAAGGGGAAATCCTCATTTCCGATGGAGGAGAGTGTTTACCTGCCGTACTCCTCAGGTGTGGATAGGAGATTCCACAGCAGAGCTTCACAACAGCTGGCAGCATGTCGGTGGACTTTGGCAGTGACGGCAAAGTAAAAGCGCTCGGGTCTGGGCTTTATATGGTCCACGAAGGACATTACATTGAGATAAGGGTCGGAGAAGAAGATAGGAAGTGGTCTGAATTCTGTTGTGAAGGTCACACTTGACAGGACGTTTCATCACAGACACAGAGGGTGATGCGCAGGAACACTCACAGTAAGAACTGTACAGTACTTCATCCCTCTCCTTTACACACATATATATATATATGTGTGTATATATATATATATATATATATGTACATATATATTAAAAAAAATAACACATGAAGATGTAAAACAATTAATAAAAGAGTGTATAAATGAGAAGAGACTCAACAATCCAGGCATTTTTGATTTAACACACGTCCACAGTTCTACAAAGTGCAATAAGCATGACTTAACATTTAAATCTAAATGAAATTAAACATTTAAATCAGAATCTGGGAACTCTAATGACTAATCAGGACCTGGTTTCTCAAAAACAATACACTGCATAATAACAATCAAAACACTAAAATGTAAATGCAGCAGAAGTATGCAGGTGTCCAAGTGAGGCCCATAAGTCAATTTAACTGCAGTGACATCTCACTTTAAAATCTGTAAAATAAGGTTAGTCAAGAAAATGATCATCCTAAGTGTTGAAAAATACTGTGATCCTAAGTGTTGTGAAAATCATAGTTACTGTTCAATGTCTTTGCAACAATAACACATACAATGTTTAAATGATGTAAATTAAATCCAAAGCTTGTGTCTGTTTATGTTTGATTTGAACAAATGATATATTCCTCCTGATTAAGATTCCTTAGAATCTGTTTGTTTGTTTTTTTCAATCCCATAATGTCATCTTCTAATCAGTATCACAACAATTTGAAATTGGCTCACATGTTTTCAGATGAATTTGTCTTCAAACGCTCATCACACACACAAACACACACACACCAACGCATGTCTGTATTGCACTCTGTATTATGAGTGCAGCTCTGATTCAAAGTATAATAGAAGATAACAAATAACATTAAATTAATGTTTATTAATTCATGACTGCTCCAAACAACCTGGAACTCTTCTCTTCAAATGATAATTGTGAGAAAACAGAAAGCTGATTGGCTCTGCTGTGCTCACGCCATGAATCTGCAACATAGGCCAGAACAAGCATAAATTCTGTAAATTACCCAGAATTCACTGCACTGCACTCCACCCTCCCTCTCTGCCCCGAGTTGGTCAGAAATGTTACAACTACAACTGTCACTGTTGCCTTGTTCAATTATGGAGATTGTGCTTTGTGTCAGTAAACTAATTTGTTCACTTACTTTTTATTTAAACGGATTTTGAATTTCCCAGATTCATTCGACTCTTCATCCCTGAACCGTCAATCTTTTTTTAAATGTAGCCACACAAGTTACAAACTGAGGTTTATAATGGAATTCTTGTTGTTCTTTACTTTAGTTAGATTGTTCCTGAACGGCCTCCTCTCCATCCTCGTATGATGGGTCACGTGTGTGTGTGTGTGTGTGTGAAGACATGTAACTGTGGTATCTTGGTTGAGGGCCCAGTGCCTCTCTCTCTCTCTCTCTCTCTCTCTCTCTCTCTCTCTCTCTCTCTCTCTCTCTCTCTCTCTCTCTCTCTCTCTCTCTCTCTCTCTCTCCTCTCTCTCTCTCTCTCTCTCTCTCTCTCCCTCTCCCCTCAATGTTGCCTCATGACTGATAGAGTCTCAAAAGACAGCTGCCTCTTATCGCCCGGAGCCAACAGGTGTCCTTGTGAGATGGATCCATGACGTGAATGCTGAACTTCACCTGCTGACCAGGCCAGCTGACCTCAAACTGCAGTCACGCCACCAGTGCTGAGGCGTGGCAAGAACTTTTTTTTTTATGTATTTAATTTTGTTAATTCTGTGAGTAGCACAATGTTCTGGTTGTGTTCATGAACACATATCAAAAGTTAAACTCATCAACAAACTAAACAATCTATTTCAAAGCATGACAAATTCACCACAGGGTACACAAAGGGACAAAGAGAATTTCTATGTGGGACAATGTTGGCTGTTTACATTGATGGATTTGACAATAGATAGATTGTCTATTTACCTAAAAAAAATTCAGCTGTGGTCTGACCACGTCTTATATTGGCCCTAACCCTAACCTCACTTCTTCTCAATGCCTTTCTCTCAAAATCCTCTATTGTAGTGAAAACTTTGGGACTTCAAGCTTGGGGAATAGTTGCCGGCGCCGGCTTTTCATTTTTTTTTTAAATGAAATTAAAAACTGTGTCCAAGTCGAGGGCTAGATGAGGTCAAATAAGAAACAGTTCACGACAGATGATTTTCCATTGTCCATTTCCGTCTGTCTTGCCTGATTTCCTCTGCTGTATTTCAGTAGAACAGCACATGCTAGACTGTAATAACATGTATCTTTGCTTCTTAAAAATTGGCTGTATTCAATAACAATTGTTCACTAGACGTAAAAAGCTAAAAGAGAGGGAACCAAATACAATTCAGGCCCCCCTGGCTCTGTGTTTTCAAAGTCCACATTTCGTTTGTTTATGTGGTTCAACAGCTGGACATGCAGACGTGCACAGGCTTTGACAGAGGTCACATCCACCCTGTTGCAAGATGATGTACCATCAAAATAATCTCGGGGACATTATTTAAGGGTTGAAATCCGACATTGCGTTGCTCTAAATGAATCTTATTCTTATAACAGACCACGCCCCCTCACTGCTGACCGTCATTATCATCAAAACACAACCACTGTTATTTACCACAAACAGTGACACCATGACTCTTCAGTATATATTTTTTTACAGATTGCTTTTGTGGCTTTTAAATGTGTATACGGTGTCTGATCTCCTCTGCTGCTGCTGCTGCTGCTGCATGATTCAGTGAAGACTGATTAGATTTTATCATCTTTGCTGTCATCCGCAATGTGATAGAGTTATAAATACAAAAGGTGTGCAACTTAATCTTTGGACATGTTATGCAGTAGTAAAGGAGTTCATGCATAATTTATGAAGTCAAGCTGCGTCACATTTTTCACACCATCACATATACAGTATCTATATGCCAGGATACTGTGAAGCGCCAGTGTCATGAACTGTTTTCCATGAGACGAAGTTCATCTGATCATTAATAGAAAGGGACTTAACCAGGCACGACAGGTGAAACAGAAATGACTCTTTTCTTTTTTTGCGTCTCACCCTCATACACTAAATCAACAAAATTCTCATAGGTTTTATTTGAGATATAGAAACATAAAAAAATGGCTACATATTTTGTTAAGACGCAACAAAACAAAAACCTGACATTTTTTCCCCAACTTTTGTAAACACAGTGCTTCAGCAGGTACTATGCAGCGAGAGCACTTTGTACTTCATCCACAAAGGCACGACGACGGAGAACCAATCATTTCTCACTGAAAGGAAACCATGTCACAGTCATTATCGTGATGATGATGAGCTGTAGCTGTATGGACTTCAAGGACCTCTGCATCCCCAATCCTGTCTGCAAAAACATGCTTCAGTCAGACTCATACAAGGAAATTTATAATTACATCCAAATATAGCTTTCCATGATAGAAAAAAAAACATTATAATAGAATAGGCACAGGACCTTTTTCAATTATGCTCCAAAGCCATGGCATAATAAGACAAACGCAAGCAAGAAAATGAAACATGAATAGCACTTGACTTACCGGGTTTGTTGTCACCAGACATTCGACCCATTCGGTTTGAGCTACAGAAAGCACATAAAAGTATTTAATGCATTAAATGCCTTAGAAAAAACACAAGTGGGAGAGGGTTAGAGATGATGCTGACCACGTTCTCTGTGGTTGTCTCCACAGCTGATCCAGTGACGGACCGTTCAGTGGTGGAGATGCACCGGGATTAAAAGCCTGGTGTTGGAAGTTGGGCAGGTGATGGCCTGCGACGTCGACACTGTCCAGAGCTTGTTTGATCATCCCCATCACCAGGTCTTTCTCTGAGGGGACCACACATCACACACAAATCCACACTTCTGCTCAAAGCCTTCAATTTGACACTGCGTTCAAATACATGAAACAAATCCCGGCCGTCGTCAAGTCAAGCTTTTTTCAATTTAGGCTCATCGCCAAGGTGAAGGCCTGGCTGCTGCGCAAGGTTTTAGAGATACTAATCCAACATCTCCGGCTGGATTACGATAATCCAGCCGGTCCAGAACGCTGCCACTCGCCTCTTAACAGGAAAAAAGAAGAGAGAACTCATCACACCTGTTGTGCTCTCTCTCCGCTTCCTCGTCGCTATTGTGTTATTGTTTGTTCTTAAAGATCTTAACAGTTTGGCACCATCTTGCCTCTCTGAATTTCTTTGTCTTCACGCTCCATCCCGAGCTCTGATGTCTAATAACAGGCTGCTTTTTAGATGTGCCAAATTTCCCGACTAAAAACCCGGGGCGACTGGGCCTTTTTTGTGTAGCTGCCCCTAAACACCTCAGGATAAGAATAGTCAACCTGGACACGTCTTTGTAGTTTTTACCATTTTACGATTCTATTGTGTAACTATTTTTTATTGACTTTATGTTTTATACCTTTCATGTTGCTGTGCCTTTAAATCTGCAATCTGCAAAGTTGACTTGACAACATCAGGGGAGCAATTCAGCCATAAACACACGTGACATTTGCTTCCGTTGACGTCCATGTAAACGGGAAGTTGTCATTTGAATGATGCACGTGTAAACTGCATTAAAATAAACGCTCTCAGCATGTATTCCGTGGATGAAAGAACTGCATTCATAACATCATCTCACCCCTTTGACCTGCGAGCAGCAGCCACTGCTGGACTGTGGACAAAGAATCGGTCTGCAGGATCTGACACAGAAGCTCCAACACCTGACAAGAAAACAGTCAACCATCAACACCATCCGCTTAGAAATGCAGAGAGGCCTCTTTGTAGCACATACAAAACACAGGAAATCTGTACGTTATTAGAGATTTTCTATTTGCCTGTGGGAGAGGCATGGAGGTCAGGGGTCAGAGCAAATGTTTTTCTTATTATATTATGAAAAACCTTGGATGGGCTGCATGACTGTGTGTCTCAGCCCACATAGCCACAACTGAGTGACACAAAAGTGACCTTGTGACCCGCGGAGGAACAATATTACCATGAGGTCTTGATCGTGAAAGGGCTGAGGATAAGCTGGGTGTTGTGAATGGAATCTGCCCTGGTAAGACTTGGTGGGCAGAGGGATGATTCTCCCAGTTTTAGCAGAATATTGTGTCTTCCGACGGACAAAGTCTCCCTCTGGTTGCTCCTGGAATACATTAACAAAGGTGTTCATTTCAGCATAAAAAAAACGATAGAAACTTTTTATATATTCATAACTCCTTGTGGAAGCATAAATAAACAACACTTTGGCTCTGTGACCTTGTGACCTTGCTGTTTGGGGGAACCGTAACTAATGCTAATTTCAACAAAAAATAAATACAGATATTGCCCTGCAAACATGATTAACAAGAGGGAGGAACGTTTTTGGCATTTAATTTTCCAAAGTCATGTCTATCTGGTAATTGGTAAACTTTACTCTAAACTGCGTCTCCCAGGAAGACTCACATAATCGCCACGTCCCTGAATGTGTCCAGTTGGAACCTGCTGCATGTGATTAATCGAGTCTGTTTGTGCGACGCACCTCTTTGTTGTCCTTCTGTGCGCGAGAACACAAGCTGACTCTCGCAGCGAGTTCTTTAAGTTCGTCCCTCCATGCCTCTGAGAACGAGGCTGTGAAGGAAGCATGAACATGTTTGTGAGATCATTTGTGGACAGGGATGAGAGACACATAATGAGGAGATATACTGAGGCCATACCTGACTTGTTTTTGTGGCCACTGACAAGTGGAAACGCAAAGGATGGCTCAGCCGCTTTCCTGAGGACGCGGCTCTTGAGAAGTGGGTGAGGAAATAAGGACGAGCTGACAAACCAATCGTCTCTCACCATGCAGACAGGTCTGCCATTGAGTCCTGTGGAGAAAACAAAGAGAGTTACATAGTAAGTGCGAGGCAATCAAAAGAACGTGACTGGCTTCCCCGGAAAATCTTCAAGAATAAGTGGCTTAGATGATGATTGGATGGATGGATGGATAATCTCTGCCGTGTGACATCTTTATGAGAAAATGTAAAACCTCCTTTTTTGATTTATGTCAATGATGCGGTTGACCTGTGTCATATTGCTATTCTGGGTGATCATGCTTAAATATTGCATATGACGGTAAAGCCTAATTTGCAATATCAGGAACTACACAAGCTTGTCAGGCCTGACACTATGAGGTTTGTCCTTGATGTTGCCAAGGCAAAATTATGCACTCAATGTAATACGCTCTGTCAAGTGATTACCTGCAGTCGGAATGATTTTTACTACTAATGTTCCAATCTAAAGACAATCTTAATACTACTTGGGGAAGTGTGCGTGGTTAACTTGCTGCTGTAGAGTTGTGTTTTTGAATGAATTTCAATGACATTGATGTTCCATAACATAAATAAGTGATTAACAATATATATGATATATAGTAATGGGTGATTTTATAAACATTAATGCAGTGGTGATAGTATAGCACACGATGAGAGCTTACCCCTGTGCAGTTAAACACACATTTTACGTGTAAAAAATGACATGTAATATGTAATATTTGTATACTTGAAAAGAAAACTGAAGAGTCGATTGACACCGGACTACAGTTTGAACAGCTTACCTTGAATATGTCTCATCCTGTGTGGATGAGGGTTGTGTCGGGAGAAGAACGAGTGATGACTCAAGGTCCCGAAGCGTCCACTGCTCCTGGGCAGAGTCCTGGTCAATTCTGAGGTAAGTGGCACCTGAAAGATTTGACTATGACTCCTGTCTCCTGTCGTCCCTCGGGAGTGTGGGCTTATTGACATACTGTATCTTCAAATAGTAGCTGAAAATTTCAATTCAAAATCAAGGTCCCTCATGAAGCGACGTCAGAGAAATACACAAAGTTGTGACTACACACTAAAAACTAAAACCTAATAAGAAGCAAGGCAGAGAGCACTGAATGTAGTGGCTCAAATATGTGAGTCCAGTTCCAGGGTTAAGTTAGAAATCGACAAGGAAATTATAACTTTGAAGCACCACTTTACCTCTAAATACAGCTCCCTGCAGAAAGCCTACTTAAATTGCTGTGTTGCCTCTGTTGCTAAGAGACCTCAAGCACAAAAACACAATGGAATCTGTGCACAGGCACTCACTCTCAACGGGATGCAAGTCGGCTCAAACTGATGTGAATCAGGCTATAAATAGGAATCATTACATAATTAGGAGAGTTTTCTTTATTAAAATAATAAACACAAACAAATCGTAGATAGGTAGTTGGATGGATGGATGGATGGATGGATGGATGGATACTCCAACAGTCCAGAATTGCCAGTTTACAAAGCTCTGCATGTTTTAGGGCCACAGCACTTTTCTGATCTATTGCTACATTGTGATGCATCCACACCTCCCCCGCGTCCGTGTAAATAACAATTCCTCTCTTTTCTTTTGAAATGTGATTTACAAATACATCTGCCTTTCCATTATCATCAGTCATAACAGAGACTGTACGCTGCAGAGACATCATGTTGTGCAAGAAGAACAGTTGCCATGGTCCTGGTCAGTCGTGCACTGCTGCTGATTCTACATTACTTGGAGCCACTTTATTGTTAATGCAGTCATACAGAGGGCATTTATAACTTCCCCTGTGTTGGTCTGGAGTAGAACAACTATTATTGTGACAATGTTGCCAAGCGTAGATGATAAAAACGAATATATGTATGTATTAAAAAGTAGAATAAAATAGTGTTTCTTGTTTCTGTGATGTTTGCACTGTGGCGCCAGCTGGTTCTCTGTCACACGGTGCTGATTTATGAATGAATGTAATCAAACATGTCAACATGGCTGCTGGGCAATCTTTAAGTGCTGGATATATTCTCAGCAGATAACCCCTACACCGCTCTGCTGTTGACCCTCTGCGTCAACCTCGTAAGGCAACATTTGTAACCATGACAGAGCAATCTGTTGCTGTGGATGAAATAATGTAAGTCTGGGACACCAAAACACATACAGACGTCACACAGGTGCAGGGAAACTCAGTTGAGTGTCACCATGAGATAAAAACCTAAAAGGAGGAGAGGAGAGAAACTGGCGCCATCTTGAAGAAGATGCCCCATTATTTCACGCTTGGTCAACAGTCAAGTGGTTTGAAATGAAAAGCAACATTAGCATGAAAGGGACGAGCGGAGGAATGTTGAGTAGCCTCCTTTGACAACAGATGTGTGAAACTCAAGTGATGTGTGAAACAACCCTGCTGGCTGCACTTATTCCTGTGAGTCTTTGCCTGACACAGGAAATATTCTGGGATGTAGTTTTCATTGTTGTGTTATAGAAATCGTTTTTAATTTTAACCTATGAAGTGTTCTTGACATTGTTGCTGTGTTGATGGTGGCGCGGTGTGAGCTGATGCTCGAATTAAACCAAAAAGCAATTACTTTTTCACTACGCTCATAGAGCAAAGTACATAAATAAAGAGCACCTAATTAAGTGTGTTTTCTTCTTATTGTATTTGCACATGCATCCTTGCATGTTAATGGCTTCCTGTTCTTTGTTCTATGTGTTTATAAGTAGTGTAGAAATAATGTGTTTTTATTAATTATTGATTGTTAATTGTGGTTCTGTCAAGTTTATCGCCTGTGCACAGATAACAATATTGAAATGTTTTAATTATTAATTTCATTAATTGGTAGATAATTGTATGTAAAAAACACTGTTCTTTCTCACAAACATGAAAGGAAGTTTCATGGGGTACATATATGAAGAAATGGCCCTTAAAAGAATCTAATGAGACAATATGGTGTGATGGAAAAATGCTGTCTTCAGTGGAACTCCATGAACATTCTGAATTGTGGAACTCCTGCACAAAGCAGTCTCATGTGGCAGCTTCTCGACACTGTATTTTTCAGTTATTTCATAGACGTTCAATGGGATGAAGATCGTGACTCACACATGATCATTTCAGGAGAGACTAATCGTTTTCCTGGAGCCGTTCAGACGTGCTTTTAGCCGTGTGTTTGCACCCATTCTGCCAGACATGGCAAAACAGCCTCAAAATATAAAGCCAAATACAAAGCAGCCTCCAGGTTATGCAGTAGGTATCGTGTACTTCTTTTCTGAACATAATGCGACAAGATAAAATGTTTTTCTCCTGGAAACTTTGCAGCTTGTCAAGATTCAAGTGTCTTTTACTTAAGGCAAAATGTAACATTGCCTTATTATTCATTTTTAGCATATTTCATGTCTACCAGCACATTAATGTCTGTATGTATAACCTGTCATAAAGCACTGGTTTGTTTGTCAGTCAGAGGGTGAAGTTATAGTCCAAACGTCATCGTATTTGAAATGAACTAATTACAGCATCATGTATTGTGGGTGAGCTGTTTTCTGTATAAAGCTGGATGTACGGTTCTCTGTGCTCCACAAGGACGTGTGTTCGCCTCAACCTGCATTTAACCTTTTCTTCACAGTCGTGCTTGAACCGAACATCACGTCCCATAGCTCTGCCATCTCATGATCTTCTACATCTATTTTCCACTGATGTGTCGTGGAGTGAGTCGTGATGTCGGCAGGTTAATAAAGTCAGGTGTCGACATTCTTCTTGACAGCAATGTTTCATGTACGAATATCTAGTGTGAAATGAACAATTATTTAAAAAGAAAAAGCCATCACATGGCTGATCAACCCTCCACCTGACCTTGTAATTTTGTTGTGCAATATCGGTTGTGTAATGAGAATAAAGATCCTTTCCTTTCCTTCTATTTTTTTTATAATAGAAGAATAATAATAATACTAGACTAACAGCGGATGCAGCTATGGCCCAGCAATTGCTTAGTGGTGAGGAAAGTATTTTCATTTATTCCCAGGTTAGATACTTGAACCCTCTTACACTGCTGTCTACGATCAGACTGTGGAAACTGTAAATTGTTTTTAAGTACACAGGGACGTACAGCGATGACAAATTATATAAAATAAGTCACACAGACAATATTGATTTTACGTGCGATAAAGTCAGCCAGAGGGGTTTAGAGTCAGACTCATCACACTGAACCAGGTGTATATTAGTTTGATTGACAGTGTCCTTGTTTTCACATCGGTTTGGTATGGAAACTCACATTTAATTAACAGGATCAAGCTGACAGGGACCATGAACGCAGCATGAGCCGCCTTCAGAAGCAACACGATGACCTTTACAACAGGAAAGTCCTTTCAGTCACACATGACACGACATAACGCACCCACTCCTACTGTAGAATCCCCCTGAAATTTGTTTTGTCCCAGAGCAATAACTGTGATAAACCAACCACAGTCAACTACAGACCCAGAGCTTGTCCATTATTTATATAAATCTAATCTGTGTGTAACCAAGGGAACTTCATTACTGGTGATTTTGTACTATTTGGGTTTTGGTTTATTGCATTTTTAACATTTTGTTTAACACTGAACATAAATAATGGCACTAGACACTTGGCACTCTATTGCAGGTTTGCAACAGAACATTTGCACATTGCAAATTTGCACAACATGTTAATAATTGTATTTACTGAATGTTTGAATTGATTGGATGACATTTCTTGCATCATGATTGTTTGTCTTGGGGCAGGTGCTGTGGCGGCCACTCAGCTCCTCCTGGAAAGAAAGGAGAATTAGAACATGCAATAAAAAGTGTTTGCAAATCAATGTATGACTGAAGTCAAGACACTCACCATCTTCGTAACATGGCGTTCGAGTAAAAGAGTCCCCAAGGGCAAGCCACTTTATCCTCCACATGAGGATTGTGGGGCGCACTGGAGCCAATCTCACCTGACTCTCAGGGCGGACGGTGGGTTACAGCCTGGACACGCCGCCAGACCATCGCAGGGCAAATACACACAGAGACAAACAAACGTTCACTGTGGGAGGAAACTGGTGTACCTGGACAAAACACACATAAACGTGTTTGTTTATAGTATGGTGTTGTTGTTGTTGTTGTTGTTGTTGTTGGGTCACCTGCAAATGGTAGTTCCAGAGCTGACAATCACTATAAAAGGCACCATTTTAAATCCGGCTGTGTTGCTGGTAAGTGCTGAGGATCATTGCTCATGTGTGTTTTGCTGCTAAAATGTCAGTTTCCTTTACCACTGGCGTTCATCATTGTCACTGGAATATCCAGCTGCGTTAATGGTCATTCTGACACGATGATTGCAGAAGATTTGATGTTGTGGATGTTGTGGAATGAAAACGTGCCCTTCTTTGATTCTGTGGCTCAGCTTCTTTCTGGTTTTAACCATTTACTTTATACCCTTTATATATTAAAAAAATTAAAGGTCTTCCAGTTTGCCATACAAGTCAACTTGCAGCCTAAGATCCACAGCTTGGGTATGCCTATTCCCCCCCACCTGCACCCCACCTTCTCCCTCCCTAAATAACAGTCACTTCTTCACATTCATGTCTATTTTTATTTATTAAACATAATGTCTGGCAAGTTCAGACCATGCCATCTGAGAGAATCCTTTTAGCCTCTGCTACTCCATCATAGCCTGTCTTATTCAAAAGGTACATTTTCTTTTTTGTCAATGCATCTCTTCAGTGTCATTCTGTCTATTTTGGCATCCTTTGCTGCTACTTGAATAGACTTCCCTTCTCTCACTTCTCTGGTGGCTCTTTCAAGAACATCAGTGGTGGCTCCCCTGCTTGTGATACACGAGGCATGATGTCCACTCTGTAATCATGCAAACTTGCAGAATCTTGATTAAATATTTAAGACATATAGGCTACAGCCAAAATACCAGTGGCTCAACTTACCCCCACCGGCTCAACTTACCCCAGAGCGACCATTTTGATTTTATTAGTCAAAACAGCTAAAATGGTGCACTTTTATGCTAGGTTTATGTCGCTCGTACTGTAGCACATAGATACCACAATTGATGTATAAAACACATTTAAAATGATCTGTTTTGGTCTAAAGACAATTCTCATGAAATGTATGATAGACTAAGTTCACTTTCAAGAGTGAAAAATAAGTGTCTAACCATTTTACCCATGTGGTTCTTACCTTCACAGACTACATTAAATGATGCCTTCCTCCTAAATATTTGGTCACATGATCAACGTTTTTACCGTTTCCAAGCAACAAGGGGTGGCTTCCCAACGTTTCCCCTGACTAGAGGAATATCTTCATTCTTTTCTTAGTTACAAGCCCACCAGTGACATTTGGTCCTGTTAGCGTAACTGTTAGCAAAGATGGCGGACAATGTTTACATTCTGGGAATGAGGTCCTGTCTCCATACTTGGTCCCACACTTGGTCAAGGCAACAGTCCTAGCCACTATGTCACCGTGTAGCCCTGTCTTATTCTTATAAAATCATTATTAGTACTAGTAGTAGTAGTAGTAGTGGTACTAGGAGTAGCAGTGGTCGGCTGTCAAATACATCTGATTCTGTACAGTCAGAAAGCTCTGATCTTTTTCATATTTAATTTATCATCCATCCATTCATTTATTCATTCATTCATTCTTTATTTTTTACTGCTTTATCCTCCACATGAGGGTCATGGTGCCAATCCCAGAAGGGCCACAAAGAGACAAACAACTGCTCTCACATTCACACATACGGTCAATTTAGAGTGTCCGATAGTAGTACTGATAGTAGTAGTTGTATTAGTTCTCTGCTCGGCTGTCAGATACATCTCATTCTGTACATTGAAAAAGCCATGGTTCATATTTTTGAATTGATATTACTCATGATTTATATGTATATATGTATATATATATATATACACATATATATATATATGTATATATACACACTTTTTTTTGTTTATTTTTTAGTTTGTGTCCATGTTCCACAGCTTTGTTGTCAAATTCGTTTTCAGAATAAAAAGGTAAGAGAGATCTTCATGTGTGATGATGCACAGACAGACAGAGAGAGAGAGCGAAGAGAGAGAGAGAGAGCGAAGAGAGAGAGAGAGGGAGAGAGAGAGAGAGCAGTAGAACATCATCATCAACAGTTCAGTCTTGTTGGAGTTCACATCCTCCAGGTTTGGAGGCTTTTTTTCCCCTCTTCTCTCTGAGTTTCAGTCTCAGTGTTGGACACCAGGATGGCAGCAGCTTCAGCATCATCGGGACAGGGAAGCAGCAAAATAACTCCTGAAGTGCTGCAGGAGATGCTCCACTACTACAACCTGAGCCGCCAGCAGTTCATCAACACCTACAACATCCAGCCGCTCGTCTACGTCCCCGAGTTGCCGTACAGTGCCAAGACCACGTTCGTGGTCATGTACGTGGTCATCTTCGTGCTGGCGCTGACCGGAAACAGTTTGGTCATCTACATAGTTGTGAAGAAACGGGCGATACAGACGGCCACGGACATCTTCATCTGCTCACTGGCGGTCAGCGACCTGCTCATCACTTTCTTCTGCATCCCTTTCACTTTGCTGCAGAACATCTCGTCTGAGTGGTTCGGAGGTGAGTTCTGAAACAACAAACAAACAAACAACAACATCATATATATATATATATATATATATATATATATATATATACTCTCTGTACTGTGTATGTGCTGCTTTTTTAAAAAAAAAAAAGAATATGAATCTTTAGAAAGATTTCTGTAGAAAATGTAGACTTCAGCTCCATTGTCTGCAGAAGATGAGAAACATTAGAAAGTGCTTAAATAATGATGAATAATATTGTATTTGTACACAAATCACAATTGCACTATGTACATATTAACCTTTTACTCATTGATCGGTTTAAAAGTGTATTATCTATCTATCTATCTATCTATCTATCTATTTATCTGTGTCTGATTTAACAACAGCTGCATAATCTAAACGAGTGAATCCTTAAAAAGAAGACAGACATCTTCCATAATTACTGTATGTGTGAGACAATGGGGGAGTAAAGGTCAGGTGACAGGTGGCAGGTCAGAAGCAAGTAAACTGAGCTAATGATGTCAAAAGCAAAAAGCAAGCGAAAACAAAACCAAAACAAAAAACACTGATCTGGAGATATCACAGGACAGCGGCGTGAGAATATGAGTGATCATAAAACCTACAACATCTGCTCATAGCTTCACGTCCTTCCAGCTGATCACATGTGATACTGTCTGAGGAGTCTGGTGTGAGAACAGGCGACGACGATCGATGAATGGACTGATGGGCGTCACATCACATGTATAGATTGCAATGTAAAGTCCATTATACACCACACAATACACATGTACAACACAGATCCATCAAACACAAGGTGTTGTTGTGGATTAGAAACAGGCACAGATGCAATTGACTTGTACAACTATCACTTATTTAACAACTTGTCTTTCTTTATTGAAAAATAAGAGTAACAGAAGGAACAAAAGGGACATCTATTGGTGCTGCCTCTAGGGGAGACTAGTTTAATCAGGATCAGACTTTTGCAGTCTTACTCCAGAAGTCTCAAGACACAAAATGCTGCTGTTTCCTGTTTATCAGCAAGCAGAGAAGAGAAGAGAATAGAAGAAAATGAGAGGCAAGCGTGAGCATGGCTTCAAAGTGTCGCATATATATTATGAAATCATATACTGTCATGATGACCATGTATAAGCTGGCAGTTTCAGTGTTTTTTTTTATTGTGTATTGACTTTGTTTCTGTGTTTTATTGTTTTTTTTTATATTGCTTTTAGTTTACAGAGCTATAATAAGAATACTTCTAGATCAAGACACATTTAGTCATTTTGCAGTTTGCCTGTAGAAGAAAACATGGTCAAGGGGACGGGGGTTTAAAGTGGGCTTATAATTAGAGGTGCTTGCTGGTTCAAATCATCAGGTGCTCCCTGGTCTGGGTTCACCCCTGGTGTATTAAAGGTGGTTTAAAAGTGAAATGTACTATTTTATTTTTCCTAAAACAAGAAAATGTTGGCATTGTTGAAAAACCTATGTGAGCCTCTGACTTGACAATGTACAACAACTCTACAGTCGCCTCTGAAACAGCAATAACGAGTTGAAACCCGAGACACCGAGCATGAGTGTGATCGTAAATGTGGCTTCTTTTTAAATTTAAACTTAAGAGGATCTCACGACATTCATCACAGTTGGCCGACACTGTCAGGAAATGTCACAGTCGCGCAGCTGACGGTGACATTCTGCGTATCATAGCAATAGGAGGCAGCCTGAAAGCCTGCGCTGCCATTTAAGTCAATAATTATTTCATGGTGGACTCGGGTTTCAGCACGGTCCGCCATTAGTAGTCAAGTATGGATGGTCGTGGGTTTTTCTGTTGTTCCATTTCAATTAGGACATGAATTCTGCACACAGGAAGATGAAAAGAACCCCCTTGCTCTTTCACTCAAACGAAAGGCACTGATATGAATTTTAATATGTTTCACAGTATTATTCATCCCTGTTTCCATAGGAGTTCTGGTTTGCAAGACTGTTCCCTTTGTACAGACTACAGCCATAGTGACAGGCATTCTCACAATGACCTGCATTGCCATTGAAAGATACCAGGGCATTGTTTTCCCCCTGAAAATGAGGAGGCAGTACTCATCCAAGAGAGCTTACAAGATGCTAGGTATTATCTATCCTCAATGCTTAATTAAGCTTTGACACATAGCGTTGTTTGGACTGTTGATTTGCCTTTCACTTGTTTGTCCAGCCTCATTTAAACCATGTTCCTAACCTCAACCAAAACCAATTGAAGCCAGTTTTTACACCAGAAATGCTGACAGCTGATTAATGTCTTCACTCTACAGGACTCGTATGGATCGCCTCGATGATAGTTGGTTCACCCATGTTGTTTGTGCAGCAGCTCGAGGTACGTGTTTGTGTTTCAAAGTCCATCAAACTCGTCTTCTACCACTTTATGCTCCACAGGAGGGTCGGTGCCAGTCTCAGCGGACATAGGGCGATAGGCTGGGTGACACCCTGGACACACTCTCATACCTACGGGCAATTTAGAGCGTTCAATTTCCCCATGTTGCATGCTTTTGGACTGTGGGAGGAAGCCGGAGAATCCGGAGAAAACCCTTGCACACACGGGGAGAACATGCAAACTCCATGCAGAAAGGCCCTTGTTCCAACCGGGGTTTCGTAACCGGGACTTCTTGCTGCAAAGGCAGGAGTGTGTTTCAAAGTTTTCGCCCAGAGGGAAATAATTGCCAGAGAAAGTTAAGACACCTTGAATTTTGAGAGATTCAGAGAGTTTATTGTTCAATATTATATTCTGTCTTCAAAATGTCCCTGAGTAACACAACTTTGCAAAGAGTTTTTTTCCATGGGAATATTTTTTTTTTGGTGAAATTCAATGTACTGCATTATTTATTGTATTAGTGGGGCACGGCATCAAGGCTCCGTTTTTTGGAAAACTAAAAAAAACAGACTGCAGTGTTTCTAAGCACAGAAGAAGTTTTAGTCCGTCATACTTTTTATGAGGACACCGATTCAAAAACTAGTGAAAAAAAAATCAAGAATAACGCAAACAAAAATGGACTGTTACATGTGCTGTACGTTTGCCCTCTTCGGGAACCACAGCAACAGTGACTCCACTGCTGTCACTTCTTCTTTGACGACTAACCACGTCCCTTTCCCGCCTCTCCCAGGTGAAGTACGACTTCTTGTACGATCACTACCACGTGTGCTGCCAGGAAAGCTGGCACTCTCTGACCCACAGGCAGGCTTACACCACCTTCATCATGGTGGCTCTTTTCCTGCTCCCCCTGGCTGCCATGCTGTTCATTTACACACGCATTGGCATCGAACTGTGGATCCGGAACAGGGTGGGCGACTCGTCCGTCCTCAACACCATGAACCTCAGAGAGATCAATAAGATCTCAAGGTAAGCACGAGAGCCGAGAGGCATCTCAACTGCATGATATCCTTGTGGCATGGTTGTATGAACGCTGCTGGTTGGGGTGGGAAACCAGAGATGGATCATGTTGTCACTGGCAACCAAAGCCGACCCGAAATAGCAAGCAGGGGTTCCCGCTGCCTTCCCTCCCCTACCACTGGTGTTCATGGCAATGCGGAGTATTACGATATTAAGTATAAGATATCCATCAATTGTCTACCGCTTTGTCATCTTCATGGGGTCACAGATCACAGGTTGCCAGTCCATCACTGGGCCAACACACAACCAGAGAAACCCAGAGAGAAAGAGAGAGAGAAAACCCACACAGACGGGGAGAACATGCAAACTCCATGCAGAAAGGCCCTTCAAATCTATCCACTCGGAGAAAGGTGCATTTGGTTTACGACCAACAGCCCTTAAAATGATCAGGTTTGGTCAAACTTGGACATATCAAACCACTCTGTGTTGTACAGAAAATCACCTTCCACTTAAAAATGCTTAATTCCAATTTGAAACACACATACAGTACAACATGACTTCCTGGTTCAGTCTGCAACATGGAAACCAGGAGACACGCTGCACAGCCTGGGCTTAACACGTTCCAAGATTATGGATTATTCAATCCAATTTTTTAAGCCAAAAGATGATTTGACTCGGCTGCGCGAGTCATTAATTAACAATCGACTCGATAAAAGAAGAAAATGTAAAAAAACAGTGCTGTCATTAATTCAGTGCATTTTCCTGCTCTAACAACTCGACGTGTCTGCAGTAACAAAGACTCAGATCGTCTTTCATTTACCTCTACCTTTTTCCATCGCCACCTTATCACAGGAAGAAGAAACGGGCCGTGAAAATGATGATCACCATTGTTCTGTTGTTCACCATTTGCTGGGCGCCGTTCCACACGGTCCACATGCTGTTCGAGTATGGTGAGTATCATCAGTGAAATGGGGATATGATATATTATCATTTGGTCTCCATGAAGGAAAACTATGTATTTAAAGGAATATTTCACTGATTTGCATTTAGCTTTGTATTACTAGAATAGGGGTAGTATTTTTGAAATGTGGTGCTTCCAAACCTCAGTTTAGTAATACAAAGCTAAATGCAAATCGGTCAAGTATCCCTATACTCTGCATCCTTCATCTGAAAACAACTGTCAAGCAATAGCATCACACATGACTGAGGGGGTTATTTGTATGTATGAAGTAGTCGTGCAGGAGCGCACAGGCCAAGAAGCAGTTGCTCCATCAAACTGCTAAATGACTGGAGTTTTTTGAGCTGTAAATTTATTTCAAAATTTATTTTTGGCCCCTCTGCTGTGTTTTCAGTCAAACTCAAACCTATTTGCAGTCGTCTAACCTCACCAGGACATATATTGCCTCAGTCTGTTATGGTTTGAATTGAACGGAAACTGCAGCCTTGAGGTGATGTACAATCTTTTGTGTGTGTCCATTAACCCAGATGACCTGGAGAACAAATACGATGCAGTCACCGTTAACATGATCATCGCCATTGTTCAGGCCATCGGGTTCTTCAACAGCTTCAACAATCCCATCGTGTACGCCTTCATGAACGAGAACTTCAAGAAGAGCTGCGTCTCCACACTCTCCCACTGCATCAGGAAACCGAACCAGCCGGGCGTTGCTGTGGTGACACCTAAACTCACCGTACAGTTCATCAAACCTCAGAGCAGGGAAGCCTTTCTAGAGTCAGACGAGAACAACAGCTCATCGAAGCACGCCGTCGAGAAACGCCCTTCAAGCTCATCACACAGAAGGAGGTCTCTGGAAGTAGAAGTAGAGAAAATCTCCACAATCCAAACAGATCTCCCAGCAACCAGCTCCCTGATCAAATGAGAAGTGTCTTAGATGTCAATCACTTGGAGAAGAAGCTATGAGAGGGTTGAATCAACACTGCCATGAGTTTTTGGTTTTTTTTGGTCAGGGAAAGCGGAATGAAGGAATTCATCCAAAAATAAAAATGTGATTATAAAACTTGCTCTGGGAGCAGACTGTCAGGGGTCAGGGGTCACACACTGAAATGCCAGCATTCATTTGTGAAGAGATGTCTGATACCTGCACGAGGTTCAGCGAGCACATTGTGTTGTTAGGACTCAGGACGCAATGCAACTGTGAACACTGCAGTTAAACTGTGAAAACTGTTCGGACGTGACACACAGACGCGCTCAAATATGGAAATTAACAGCCATCATTTTAGAAGGGAAGGATAATGTCTTCTGTCTTCGCATTTCCCGTACTGATGGTAAAACAAGTACAGATATATATATATATATATGTATATATATATACACACACACATATACATATATATATATACACACATATATGTAGAGAGAGAGAGAGAGAGCACTGTTCTAGTACTGTGAATCATCAGGATCAGTCCTGTGTCTTGCCCAAGGATCCTGTTTTTATGTGGAGGAGCTAGGCATGAATTCTGATTCTATTTTCTGTCTGCTAAGATTTGTATTATTTTATATTTCATATCATATCATATATGGAAAACAATTTACAGTTACACTGCCAAGGTACAGGGGCATGAAGTTCAGCAGGTGGCCTTGCAAGTGCACCTCTAGTGCATTTTTTTTTAAGGTAAAGGTAAAAATAAATGGAGGCAATGATGAGCCTTTCATTGTTTAAATGTTTTAAATCTTACATAAAAACAAAACCTGCTTAATTTCCCCAAACACATGAACCTTTGTGATGTGAAGCATGAAGACACAGTTTCACTCCGTCAGATACTCATGACAAAATGAATCTATTTTTTACTTACAGCAATTTGTTGGTCTAAAGTGTTAAATGTGATGTCGCACACACACAGGACAAACATGAATGTGCTCATGATGCTGTGGCATACTTTTGTATCGTTGTGAAATATTTTTGCATCGTTGAGGTGCAGCTTCGGTGTTACTTCGGTGAATGTTTTCATTTTACAACGGAAGATTAAAAACTATTTCCTCTGTGATTCATTTATTACATAATTTACAACGATAAACCAACACAAACACAAAGAGGAAGCTTTCAACTTAAAGTTAATGATAAAAAGACTGACATTGTGTACCTGAAGTGGGGTTTTCACCGTGTGAATGAAACCTTTGAACAAATGAAAGCTGCACTGCATCAACTCTACCTCATGATTAATTAAGGGATAATCTTCCTTCACACAGTGTTCAGTGCCCTTACATTGATTATGTAATATCCTAATAACAAAAGGAAGAGCAAAATTGCTGAAAAGCAGCGGAGGATCTTATAAATGACCTGTATTCTTCTGGATTTTTGGACAAGATCCAAAATGAAACAAGAATAAATTATTTAACTCGAATAACATGCAGTTTTCTCAGTCTGTGATAGCAAGAAAAAAACAAACCAACACGTTTTCCCATTTTGTAGATAACATTTGGCAGGCACTTCAGTATCTCCTCTATCTGAAGACAATCCCATAATAATCCACCTGCAGGCACCGAGAAGAAAAGAAAGAGAAGCCACTTCAAACATTCATGCGGCTCTGTGCTACGTGAGGAGAGGTATATGGAAGTCTGTGTTGTCAAACAACAGAGGCCGTTTGACAGGAGAAGGATCCTTGTCAGCCTTGTGCAGGAGTTTAAACAGTCCTGTTCCAATATTCATTGGAATCCCCATGATGATGCACTCAGACACACCTGAAAAACAAACGCACACAGAAGGCTAAGTAAGATCTCTTGACGACATGGAGTGTAAGACGTTCATTTTACCAAAGCGAGGAAGCATCCACTTACCACAAACTGAGTCCTTTTGTCCAAAGTAGGCGGCGTCAAAGAGATGATCGGCTGTTTTCTCGAAGGAGGCCAGCATGAGCACGCTTTCCTTCATTTTGGCTAAACCGAACCTGGTGATTCCCAGTATCTCCCCCTTTATGGTGAGAAGACAGTGTAACATCTCTAAAGATACAAACATAAGGTGCACTGATGTGCATTTCCTTGCATTAAAAACCTAGCTACTCTACTCTACTCTACTCTACTCTACTCTACTCTACTCTACTCTACTCTACTCTACTCTACTCTACTCTCTACTCTACTCTACTCTCTCTACTCTACTACTCTACTCTACTCTACTCTACTCTACTCTACTCTACTCTACTCTACTCTACTCTACCCGCGGACCTAAGGCTGCAAACAGGCTCGTATGGGGTCAGCATGATGTATTTAGGGGCTAAACCTTGATCAACCTTAAAAGTGACCAGTAAAATCTTAAAATCAATTCTAAAAATTTGGAGTAACGTGATGCCGCCTTTTAAAACCGGTGAGAAGCCTGGCTGCTGAGTTGTGTTTCTCACAGTAAACCGTGTCACTGAACATTAAATCGCCCATTACCTGCAAGGACACGTCGACATTTCTTACCTTGTAAGACATGAGATCTGCGAGGAGCATGACGTGTCGTCGGTCAATGCTCATTCCATGATTCACCATGGTGTACTGAATCTCATTAATGATTGTGGATCGAGCAGCCTCAATGCCCAAGGTCTTCTCAACCTGGGGAAACCCAAAAACACGAAAGCTTCTTTGAGGAAAAAAAAAAACAAGACACAGAAGCAGCAGGAATGAATGAATGAATGAATGGAAAAAAAATAATGAACACATCGTTGACCTGGATGAGCAGAAGATAGATGGAGATACCTCAATTAGTAGTTAGGTCGATAAAAAAATACCAGAAAATAGTGGAAAAGATCAATGTTCTCTCAGAGCTTTTAGAGCAAAGAAACACAAAAATATGAACTAAATCTGATAAATTCTTATATAATCCCTTATTCGGTTGGTTGGTGATTCATTTAGCAATAAATGAATCGTTGCAGGCCTTTAATGACAGAATGAGAAGTGTAAATAAATAAAACACATCATTGAATGAAACATACGCCACTGACTCATCGCACAGGAAGAGACTTTGCCTGATTTCATTAATCTTTTTTAGGTTTTGGAAGATCCATAAAGAGCAAGTAAATCTGCAGAACACAAGCTGCCTCAGGCACCGGCTTCCTCTCTTTGACGTAAAGGGTGCAGGGCTATTATTCAAGCTACACTCCCTTTAAATCCCTCTTGAAATCTACCTCGAATGTATTGTTCGAAGTGGTCCTGCTTCCATTCACGCCATGTGTTGCCATGACAGCTCTCAGGTTGTCTCCCTCCACAAGGAGTTTATACTTGTTCTTGCCGCTCTGCTCGTCGATGTGAATGACAGCTCGGGCCACCTCTGGTATTCCCTGAACCACCACCTGCCGAGAGCAAAAAAGACAGCAGATTATCTCATAAAACTGTTGCTAGTTTAATTACAACCCATACAAAATAACGCACAACACGTTAATAGTGCCAGTATTTACATTTTTATTTAATTTCACACTAAATCTTAACATTAAACATGTATCAAAGCATGTCCTTGGATGACTGCTGGGGGGATTTAAGGAGGCAGAGCAGGAGAGCTGTTAAAGCTGCATGAGCTTTGTGCCACAGTAAGATATATTATTTTTGTCCTCTTCTATTTCTTTCATATATTTTTCTGCGTCTGGCTTGTTTGGCAAAGGATTTTGTCACAACAATAATAAAACAAATAAAGACAAATATTTCATCAGAAATGGGTAGAAACCAAAAAGAATAGAGCTGCTAAAATGTCAGTGTCTCCATTTGATGAATAAAAATATTCTTTACCTGTTCATTTAAAACACTCTAATTCATCCATTCATTGAACATTTTTAAAAACAAATCCAGGTATGCATGAAATACATAGACATGTGGTGTCACACAGTCAGTGTGGCTCAGGCATTAAACAGCCAGGGCACATTCTGAGAGACTCTTATCTAATATGGAACCAAGAAGCAGAAAATAACTTCTGAGGAGAGACTTTCTTTAATAAATCATGTGCAGAGTGGAAACAAAAGATATACAATCCACTGTATCACACACACATCTGTTACCCTATCCGTTTTAAAGTGTGTAAAGTATAAAACAAAGATCTTCACCTTAGGAAGCTCCTCTTTTAATGACTGCAGCACATAATACATGGAGCTTTTGTTGTTTTCTCTCGGGGACACACACACCACTGCCTCCCCGTGCACTGCAATGTCTCCTGGCTTCACTCGCAGCTTCGACATGCAGATGGAGTACCGCACCGTCTCTGCATTCACCTGAGGAAGAAAATAAATAAACCCAAGGCAACGCTCCCCACTGTGATTCTTAGCACGCAAAACACTGTTACATCTGCAAGGCACTCAGCACTTCATCATTTTCAGACAATAGATGTCAGGTCGCACAGCTGTTGGTAAAACAACAGAATAAAAACTCATATTGCGTGGTGTAGATGAAAAAGGGTTCAGGAGTTTTTGACAGGTTATTTCAACTCCACAGTCCGCGATGAGGGATATTTTAGCTCGGTTTGAACTAAGTGCTTTGGGGAGTCATTTGTAACCATGGCATCAAAATAACATGAATCACTTTTCAACTGTGTGCATGTGGACATGTTTCAAACTTGCCTCCACAGGAAGTTTTCTTTCGTCATCCTGCATTTATTTTTGATGATTCTCAGGCCAGCTCCTAAGCTGCTTTTTATGCTTTTTTGATTAGGGGTGACAGTAAGCCTAGTGCTGTCAAGAGAGACAAAAAACCCCACAACACACTGTTCTTTTATGGACAACAACAAAATGTCAAATAAAGGCTGAGAGATTTTATTATCCGTAACAGAGAGCCAGGCGAGCGGTTTCCTCATTTCTTGTTTCCGTAAAGACCCGAAGTAGCCCGTTAATACTGAACATACTCATGACGATAAAGCTGCAACCTTTCCCCAAAGTAACATGAAAAGTCCTGAGGTCAAAAAATAATGATATGAAGAGAAATGCCAGAGTGCTTTGATTTCATCAAAGGTTTGCTTTATCACTTGTTATTATAACCTTTAGTTTCAATAATTTAGTTTTTATAAAATAAATATAAAATAGAACGCAGATTACTTCAAATGACATGCTCGAGGTCAGATCTAACTGATCATCAAATATACATTAGCATTTGAAGGGGTTCAATTCCCAAAAAAGTTTTGGATATAATTAAATGGCATACATCAATAAAAGAGTGAAGTACAAAGATCAAACAGAAATCGTTTATCTTGACTCGTTCTAAAACAAGACTGGATGATTCCTGTGTCATTACTTCCAGATTCCATCTCCTTTTACATTTATCATACCATTTGTAAAAGTATCTTTCATGCTGAAAATTCTAGGAAAACATGGATGTGTCCAAATGTCTCAGCAATAGAGAGCAAAACATTTTTTCACACACACACAAAAATAAATGAATGGCGTAATACCTCCAGTCGCAGCAGCCTTATCCTCTCCAGTGATAATTTGACCAGGATGAAGCAGTCATCCGGTAGAAAAACCTCTTCGATGTACTCCGAAATCTGTCAACAACAGCACAAATGTCAGATTTACTGTTCAAGACATCGACAAAATAATTACAGCGAAATTGACGAGGGTTGGAATACCTCTCCGAGAAGAGTTTTCTCGATCCTTCCCTTCACGAGTCGGGCAAAGTCGGCGTCATCTTCTACATCCAAATGTGCCGTGATAATCGGAGTGCTGATTGGTGAGTAAAACATGTGCATTTATTACTGCCACACCACTACAATCACTGCAGTGAATCACTAGTAGTTGAATGTTGCAGTTTATATGTATGACTTACATGCCGTAAAAACTCTGAGGGTATTACATTATATAGGTGATGGGTGGGGTGCATTGTGTTATAACTTGTATTTAAGTTGTTGCATTGCGACCAAAAATATGTTTCCGTGAGAGTGACCTTGAGAACTGGCCATAAATAATTATTGACTAAAGTCTTCTTTGAGTCCAGGTGAGAACCCTGGAATTGTTAATGAATTAACACCTCAGAAACAACCTCTCTGGCGACGACTGTTACTGAAAGAAAGTTTCTGTGGCTGAGCAGAGTGAAAAAATGCAAAAAAAAATGTGTTCAGTGACAGTAATAGACGATAATAAACTGTGGTGAAAGCACTTCAGTTCCCTGTGAGCTGCAAGGCTAAATTCAAGTAAATGTATGAGGACAAAAAAAGAAGAGAATGTTAATGGGTTTTGTTCCAATTTGACAAAGGGACCAAAAGAAAACCACTCAGTGATACCTAATGTTCTTGGAGGCATTGATGATCTCCTTGATGCGAGGCACTCCCAGTGTGATGTTCATGGATGCTACGCCAGCAAAGTGGAAGGTTTTCAGGGTCATCTGGGTGCCAGGCTCTCCAATACTCTGCGCACACAAGGCACCCACTGCTGAGCCTGGCTCCATCTGTGCTCTGCACGAGGAAAAACATTTGATGAGAAACAGTCTCGCTGATGTTTTTTTTTTATAAGACAAAATGCTTCAGGCCACATCGTAAAGTGGTGGTGAGCAATGTTCCAGGAGTTTGCATGTCCTCCGTGTATCTAAAATGTTGATCAGTGAATATAACTATTAGTACCGAAACCTATTTTATCAATGACTGCACTAATAAAAATAACTTTGCACGACTACCTATCTAAATTATCTATTTCCACAAGGTGGCAGTAGCAGCAACCACACACAATGAACTGCACGTGTATTTGGAGAGACGACATTTATGAGTTGTCCCTGAATGCATCTTGAAGCTCTTCTAAACTTGGGAATAAGAATATCTGTTGGATGAAGCGAAATGACTGTCAATGATTTAGCATTCTTGGTTCCTGAAAAGCCCATCCCTTGTCTGTTTGTTTTCTCTGGTACACTGGCTTCCTCCAACCGTTCAACGCTACGCGGATTGGGGTTACTCAGCCTTCAGCATGACGTCACAAAATAAAAACATTTCAGGCCAGATCAACAGATTTACATTTTTTCAAGCAAATCTCTTCACTTGAGATTTTTGCGATTAGACTTGTTTTCGTTGGGAGTGACCATTGGAAATTAGCATATTTTAGGTTGAACAGTTTGGAAAATAAAGTAGGAGAGGCAAGATTGAGATGGTTTGGTCACGTGCAGAGGAAGGATAGTGATTATATTGGACAAAGAATGTGGAATATGCAGCTGCCGGGCAGGAGGCAAAGAGGAAAACCACGAGAAGGATCATGGATGTTGTAAAGTTGTTGTGAAGACATTGGTGTAACAGAAAAGAACAAAGGCAATAGGGCAAGATGGAGAAAGATGATCTGCTGTGTTGATCCCTAAAGAGAGAAACTGAAACAAAAACAAATATCTTCCCTTAACCCCACCCCAAAAAATGATGAGCATCTTAAGAAAAGGTTTGAGTTGATAATCCTTTTACCTCATGTACTTGTCTCTGCAGGTTTGAAGGAACTTCTCCAGCTGAGTGGGAGTAATGCGGTCCAGCTGATAGAGAACCTTTGGCTGCAATACACAAGTGAGAGAGAATCAGATATTGAGCAGAGCTTCAATTTATTCCTGATTTTTTTGGATATCAATTGTTGTGGTCTACCTCGCTGGTGCCGTTGTCGTTGATGCCGTACTTGTCTCTTGTCTTCTTTATCCTTTCTGAGATGCTCTTAATGAACTTTTTTATCTCCTACAATTGAGGGCACAAAATAATGAAGCAAAGGCTCTTTCACATCGTAAAAACATAAGACCAAACAATTAAATGTGACCAAACTATGCAGTCTGAAACATGACACACTGTCATGCAGTTGTTAGAAACCACCATATAGTCGCCACCGAGCAATAACCTCTTTAAAGTTCAGCTGTCAGTACACTGATGAAGGCTGTTTTATGGTCAAAGACAAATATAGATTATGACGTGTTCCACGTCTGCTGACACACCATTCTCCACTTGGTTAAAGCACAATCCAACATGCTCGGTCACTATACCTGCAGGTACTTCTCTGAGCCTGTTTCAGTGAACTCCTTAACAAGAGGGGGGGGGAGGTTCACATACATTAGTGCCAACATTCTGACTGGCTTTGAGTTAAATAAATGACAGTATTTTTATGCCCTATGATAATTACTTGCAAGACAGCTGTGTGTTTAAAGGAAGCAGAAGACATAATCATTTTAATTGCATATCTCATTAGCATACCGTCAAAAGCCAATGACTAAGCTTAAAAAGATGACAGCTGTACAACCATGATTTTTCTCTCTATACAAAATCACACAAAACAAACCGATCAGTTGTTTTCTGCCCTTGAATAGGCCACATCCGCCTCAACCTCAACAATAAAAGTGCTTTTATCTAGGGATGCACGATATATCGGCATTAATATTGTTATCGGCCGATGTTCATGATTTTTTAACATATCGGCATCGGTTCAATGAGTAAAACTGCGCCGATTTTAACGACTGATGTTTATACCCGTCTAATTGCTGTTTGTGTATGTGTGTCGGGAAGGGGAGGCCAGGCGGCATTTGTTTGGGCATATGACAGTGTCAGTGGCGCAAGCGCAGCACAAGGTGTGTGTGTGTGTGTGTGTGTGTGTGTTGAGGAGAGAGAATGTCAGTGGTGTGGGCGATTTTTCAGGGTGTCAATAGAAGATACGCGAAAAGCATTATCCAACACTTGCAAAGTCGAGGTAATGCAAGGAGAGTTCTGCGTCAAGTCATTCAATACCACAAATTTGATCATGTCATTTGAAAAACCGCCACCCTGAAGTACACAAACAACGGCAGGAAGCTAACGCTAGTAACATTAGGCAGCAGAGAAAAAAGAAAGCAGCACAGCTGGGACTCGACCAAAGGAAGACAGTGGCCAGGGCAATAACAAGGTAATCAAGGTCAAGGTAATGGAAATGATTGCTCTTGACGACCAGCCGAGGGTTCCGACGGTTGATAGTGCATATTGAACCCCGCAACAACCTGCCAAGTTGGTGCTACTTTTCCGATGTTTTGCAATTGAATAAATATCTGGTTGCCATGAATACTGGCAAGTTTGATAAAGTATTTTAACATGTTTTTTTTATTATGGCAGCTCTTAGTAGAGCTTGTCAGGTATTGTTTCTCATATTTGTTGTGTAGTTTTATTGTGAAGGGAAGTGGCGCGGTTGTTGTTGCCGGGAGGAAGGGTTGTTGACTTTATTTACGTACCCAGTATAGACGCCCTTATCTCGGTTACAGTAACTTTGGCAGGGTATTATTTTTATTTACTTTCATGTTTGTAATTTATGATCCAAACTTTCTCACAGGAGTTTAGTGAGTTGAGGGAGTTAAACTGTACTTTAATTTAGTTACACACTTGCTAAGTGGGGCCACACAGTGGTGTAGTGGTTAGCACTCTCGCCTTGCAGCGAGAAGACCCGGGTTCGAGCCCCGGTTGGAACAAGGGCCTTTCTGCATGGAGTTTGCATGTTCTCCCCGTGTGTGCGTGGGTTCTCTCCGGGTTCTCCGGCTTCCTCCCACAGTACAAAAACGAGTACAAAAAAAAGATTAGGTAAATTGGACACTCTAAATTGACCGTAGGAGTTAGTGTGAGAGTGAATGGTTGTTTGTCTCTAGTTGTGTGTGGCCCTGCGATGGACTGGCAAACTGTCCAGGGTGTACCCCGCCTATCGCCCGATGTAGCTGAGATTGGCACAGCACCCCCCGCGACCCTCTGGTGGAGGGTAAAGCGGTTAGATGATGACTGACTGACTGACTTGCTAAGTGGTAAAGGTTTCTAAAAACCTTTACTTGTAGTTGGTTACTTGTGTCTTATGTGACCTTGTTATTTGGAGGTAAAACATGTTTTGAAAATAAAGGAAGACATTCAAAAATTCAGCTTGCATGATTTTCATTCTGTACAAACTTTTATCATCTCAGAAACGTTTTTTTAAAACATATGTCGATATCGGTAGATATCGGTTATTGGCCATAGCAGCAATATTAATATCGGATATCGGTATCGGCGGAAATAGTCATATCGGTGCATCCCTACTTTTATCATTTAACATATACACAAATGTTCAGACAAAATCATCCGTTCGCTTTTAACACAGCACATTGTATCATACAGTTTGTTTGATGGTGTTCTTGATATATATAATTAATGTTGCCAATTAATATGAATATGAATATTTCATCACAGACTTTAAAGGATTAAGTTGGCCCCTTTTTCTGTCAACAAAACACTACAAAACTCCAAATAAGGAAGTTATCTTTTTTTTTTTTTTTCCAAAACACGGCCTGTGAAGCCCCAGCTGTGCCACACAGACCCGGTAACCTGAAACTATTAAATACACATCCCGGCTGAGATGTGCCTTTCTTTGGCGAACATGCCAGGGCTACTGTATTTTAAATGTAATCTTCAAGCTGTAACAGGAGCACGTCAGGGCCGTTCACATGGAGTCTTTTGCCCACACCAATATATTTTCTGTGAAACTGCACATCTGAGAGTGTAGTGAGCATGATGTAATCCGTTGAGACATGTCTGTTTTTCCCGGTGTGTCCGCATCACACCGAAAACTAAATACCTCAGCTTTTTGGAACGCAGCGAAGTTGGTCTAACTGGTCTTTGTTCTCTCTGAAATAAGTTTTCCTGAATCAGTTGGTGAAAGAGAGGACGCTCACAGTTATCACTCACTATATTTTTGTTTTTGTGCTTTGAGCAGCTCGTGGGGGGTGGGTTGACACATGGTGATAATTATCCATCGTCTCTGATTTGATAACTTTTCTTAGTTTCATGAGTTAATTAATTTAGTGAGGCTGGTCATGTCAGCAGCTCCCAGGTTACTGTTGCTTAGTAACGGGATGAAATTTAACACCTCTGGTGCTCTTCTGGGTGTTTTTGATGTTCATTCATGCCTGTATGCCATGTTTGAATGGCTCTTTATGAAATCAAAACATTTTGGGGAGAGGTGTTGTTGAATTGTGTCTTTAGATAGGATTTGTTGACAGTAGCAGAAATCTCCAAGAAAGAGATTTTGGTCAATATACAGGGATTTTATTTCAGCAAAGTTCAAAACTTTCGAGCACCACACCCAATTTTTCACCAATAAACAAATAAATAACTATAGGACTTGGATAAATGGCACAAAGCTGTAATGAGGTTACCTCCAAGAAGCTTTGCCTGCAGCACAAGAAGTCCTCTCTCTTCATAACAGCATCGGCCGTGAGGACCAGCTCGTTCTGACTGAGTGAAGGCTCCTCTGGACATGAGTAGACTGCCTAGGGGGACATCGGATTAGCAGTAAATTAGAGGGATAATCATTGCCTAATTGCAAAATTATACAACTAGACATTGAATAATAATAAATAAAATTTTAATATCATGCCACATTTCTAAGATGCCAAGACAACTAAAAGGTTACAAAGCATTTTCCAGTACTGCTTATACAACCCAAAAAATGAATTCTGAGTTCTCATAATAATGTTTCCCTCTGCAGTACAGCGTGCCGTCTTATGATCTGTTCCAAAGCTTTGTGAAAATTCACTTTTTTCACAATTTGCACCCTCCTACATCCCAACTACTGAAGCACTTATGCTTGAAACCCTGCTGATACTTACCATTTGCCTTCCAGGCAAACCAAGCTTGATTTAATTTCTTAAATTTTATTTAACTAGAGTAGAATGGATGAAAAGGAAAGAAGAAAGAATGAAAGCAATGAATGTCTGGTGAGGAGCAACCTCTTTTTTTTAAAAAAAACTGATGGACAACAGACTAAACAAACACTCGGAAGAATGCAATGTGCATTCAACATCCAAGAAAGTTGAGACACTTCTGCGAGACCAAACAAGATAAAAATGAAAGACCATTAATTAAGTGACGTGACAAGAGGTTATGTGAGAGCCACACTCAGGCACCAACATGTAAACAATGTATTTGACCGTGTGTGTGTGTGTGTGTGGGGGGGGGTTATGCAGGAAGGAGGGTATGTCTGTGTAAATGTGTCATTGAAAAAGAATGACTATATAACTAATGGTCTTGATTTAACTCACTCGTATGTTGTCCAAAACTCTCTTAAATTCCAGTGGCTCATCCTTTCCCTCCATCACAGCCGGGTCCAGACCGTCACCGCCATAAATAAACTGAATGATGTCGCCCGTGGAGCTGCGTACTGTCAGGTCATACTGTGAGCACAAATCCTCCAGGGACTTCACCAATCGCCTCTGTAAAATCAAATAAATCAAATGTGTTACAGTGACAGATGTGACACAAATCCATGCGGTGTTGTAAATAAAAATCCATGAAATGTATGCATGTGACAACATATTGCTGCTGTGGTGAAGTGTGACTAAAAACAGTACAAAATAAGGACACACTGACACACCAATGTATGTGCGTGTGTGTGAGTGTGTGTGAGAGAGAGACACTAGCTGTGTTTGAATGTGCAAAATGTCTTCATTCCGAAAATAATATGTTCCAATTAAAATAGATGTGGACGTGCTGCTTTCTATTGCCATTACACTGTGTGACAAGTCTCGGACACACACACGTGCACTGTGTGAGCTCAGTGCACAGACACACACAGAGGCACAGACGAGTTGTAGATGTGCAGTTTAGTTAGTTTTCTCTTCTCTTTACTTTTTTCAAACACGGGGGTGAAGAAAGTGTTGAATCGTAAAGACAGGATGTGTTCTAGCATCTTTTCGGACTGACTTTAGTTACTTTTCATTGACAGTAGTTGGTAATACAATCTCCAAACACAAGACAATGAATGACAGCACAAGAGAGAGCTGGGAATATGGCATCATCGTTTTCCGAAAGTAGCATATTCACTACTTAAATACTGAGATTTTCCCACTCTAGGAGGTGTTTTCAAAAAAAATATTTATAGCTATTCCAAGACATGAATGTGATATCATTCTGACATTACCTGCATATATCCAGTCTCTGCAGTTTTCACAGCAGTGTCCACTAAACCCTCTCGACCAGCCATAGTGTGGAAGAAGAACTCTGTAGGGGTCAGGCCTGAATAGAAGCTGTCGGCCACAAAGCCTTTAGCTGCAGGCAGCTGTAAAAGACAATTACCATTGTCTCTTTTCAATGTTATTCTGCAATATCTTATACAAGAACCATTAACTTTGGAGAATTAGCATATAATGACAACTGATTATCTTTCACTAACATTTGTTTCCCTTTAATTTTGGGACCTGGATATACATGCTATATGTTAAAGACTAAAGGTCAAATACTTCAATAACAACAGGACACATGTTTATTTTCAATTTAGCCACTGTTTATCCCAAACAACCGTATCTAGACAATATGTTAACATATATTATCAGAATAGATGAATGCAGTGGATCTTACCTTTGAGTGCTTCTCAAAATGAGGCAGGGAGCGATTCTCAAAACCATTAGGTACACGAGAGCCACTTATGGCCTGCTGTCCCACACAGGCAATCATCTGAGAGATATTAATGAACGACCCTGTGTGAGAGGAAGAGACACAAAAGAATAGACATGGATGAGTTGTAATTACAATAAAAGCACAGTTTACAGGCTAAGATGTTTTCTTTCTTTACTTTTATTTGGAGGACTGCGTTGATGTATCCCTTTAACCAAAATAATAATCAAAAAAAAATAAGATAACAATAATAATAATAATAATAATGATGTATATGTGAGCTCAGAGAAATTGAGAATAAAATTCATTTTGTGTTGTATTGTACTGTTTTTGTGGAGCTTTGTAATGACATGTCATTTCCAGTGTGCTGATTTCTGTGTGTTATTTTTGTGCTGTGCTTCAGAAAAGGAACATTTGCTGTAATAGATTTTATTTGCCAGGCCTGGCAGAGAAGGCTAACAGTTCAAATCAAGCTGTAAAATTAGTCAGTCATGAAATAGTGGATGAATTGCGGCAACTGTACATTTGGTGTCATAAATGGGTGAAGGTTGGGCATTTTGTGTCTCAGTTGATGAAGTTGAATTCACACTTACTAATTCACACAACTAATTAAGACATAACCTTCACTTGAGTAAACAGTTTTTTGGGGGGTAGAAAGATGTTTGTTTTTTTAAATTTCCAATAGTTTGGTAACCAAATTATGGATTACTGCATAAAAAAGATAATCAACAAAGAAAATAATTATTTGCAGCTGCAAATGCTGTGAAACTGCGACATGGTGTGAGATTATCATGTAACAACCTTAAAGATAATGTGATGTTTCAAAAGATGACACCCGGTTTGGAATAGAGGCTAAAATACACTTTAAATTTATTAATTTCTTTCTGATTCTAACTTTAAGAATTGCTCATGTTATCGAAGATCAAAAGCCTGATTGAGAAAGTCAGGCAAATAGTGAATTATATTTGTTGTGGCTGAGATTGGCACAGCACTCCCTGCAACCCTCATGTGGAGGATAAATCGGTAGAAGATGGATGGGTTGTATGACCACAATCATATGTCAACACTGAAAATGATAAAGGATGAACTCCCTTTCCAACAAGTGGAGTAAAAGGAACTCGCATTGATATTCATGCGCTATCTTTCACAAGCAAGACCTAGCCATCTGCAAACCAACATATTTTCTTATGTAAACTCAGTTCTCTGGTCCCCAAAGTGAGACAAGTTTAAGACAAAAAGAACATTGAGAGTACATCATGTCAAGGTTTGGGAAACATAGATTGACATTTTTCAACATTTAACAACCAAAAAATGATTAATTGGTGATGAAAATAATCTTAAAATGCAGCCTTAATGACACACACACACACACACGGCGCAAATCAGATAAATAACAAAAATAAAACAAATTTTTGTTTACAAAAGCCCTTTGAGTCTGATGCATCAAAGACTGTGCAAAATGTGAGATTCTGAAGCCGTCAGATTATCAATTCTGTTCCTGTCGTCCACAGTGATGCTGTCCCATCAGCAGTGCAAAGCATGACATATAAACAGCCATAATTCCCTGATAAAAGTTGAGAGGAAGATTAAGAAGCAAAGTTTCCTTGGAAGAATAATCTTGTCTGAGCCTTCTTGAGACAGGGCACCAGTGCACTTTTACGTAGTTTATCCAAAGTGAAACCAAGAGACTTGCCTGGTTTGTCAATTTCAATTCAACTCAGAACTTCTCCTTCTCAGACAGACAGATTGTTAGTAAACCTGACAAGCTGATGTGGCGATAATCTAAAAATAATCCTAAACCCATACAATGGTTGTGTTGTACGGTTCGTAATTCATGTTAGGCAGAATTTATGGTTGAACAGTAAAACAAGAAAGAAAGCAGCAGAAAAATCCCCTGCTGTTTTCTACAGAGTCATGTTTACCTTTTGAGCCACAAAGAGCCATGATCAGAGGGCTGTTGCTCTTGTCGAGCTCCCTGAGGCAGGCGCTGCCAGCTCGGTCTCTAATGACAGACAGTTCTCTCAAAATGAGAGCCTAATAAAAAAAAAAAAACAACACACACAAAACATGAACACAAATCGTTGGTGCTGACGTACAAACAGGACAAATCCAGACAGAAAATACAAACAAAGGTAAAGATTAAAAATGATTCTCCTCCATCAAATGTACCGGCCTGGATTTCACCATGTTTTTGTTGCTCTTCTGTGTCCCAGCTTCTATTATTTCCTTGTTTAAACTGGAAAACGGAACTCTGGTGACTGAACTACCAATTGCATTATCTGGGTGTGTTAGTCTGAATCAGAGAAATTATATTGAGGATACAGTCATCACAGTGGTTTATTTTTGGTAAGATTTACAACAATGGTCTAAATATTTCTGCAATGCAGCCAGACCTATTCTGGTTTTTAGAGACTTTACAAAACAGAATCATTTCTTAATGGCCAATAATTGTGTGCACATGTTTTAAATGAGCACAGGATTCAGTGGCAGTGAAAAATCATTGAGCCTGTGGTGTTCTTACAGCAGCGCTGCTCCACTTAGCTACTGCTGAGGAAATTACAACACTTAAAAATAATTGTAACTACGGTAGTCTCAAAATCATTGAATTGCTCTTCCTCTACAGGATCATTTCTATATCACAAATGTGAGCCCCTTTGAAATGTTTACACACTCAGCAGTAGTGTGATTATTAGTAATTAGGATATGGATATGCTACTGAGTGCAGTGTGAAGGTGGTTGATTAAGTGAGAGACAGCAGGAAGGATCCAGGCGATGTGTGTGAATTCACCTGGTTATGAATATCTTTCAAATGTGCTTGTTTGAAATGTATGAAATCACACGTACCTCCAGGGTCTCTTCTGCCGAGCAACCTGGCTGCTGCTGCAACTTGCCAGTATCTAAGGCTTCGATATATTCATCACACTTCTTGTAACCATCATCCAGCAGGTCCTGCTTGGCCTTCAGCAGACCCTGGCCAGGTGTTACATCACCAATGCCAATGGAAAAGCCCCGGTTGGCTGAAATTAGAGGGTTTAAAAAAAATAATAATGTTAACTTGTATCTACTGTTTACTGTCATTACAAACTACTTTCATACTTGACTGCTAAAGTCTAGTACTGATCTGAGGCTAAGATGTGAATGTTTCCTTGTTCCTTGGCTCTGTTACAATAAACCGAATAACTTTGGTTTGTTGACATTTGAGGAATTTAAAATTCAGAGGTCTGGTGAGCAAAGGCAATGCAAAACATGAATATTAATGGAAGTGCTGTGATTTAATGCTTATTACTGTCTGTGTGGAAATGCCTTGTTAAACCAAAGGGAAAATTAAGTAACATTTTTTTTATATTTTATTGTCCAGCCTTACACTGATCTACAATAACTATCCAGAATTATTTCTTCGGAGATTAACAGAATTCAGTCAATTTAAACAGCATTATATGCAGTTTAGGCCATGAAAACAACATACACAAATACACCGGTGCGAGTCTCGCCAGACGGGACATGGCATTGGCAGCCTCCAGCTGTCCCCAGTCTCTCAGCAGGATGTAGAAGATGTTGTTTTTGGAGCCAGATCCCAAGGTGCCCTTGTCCATGCTGCCACACATCAGCTCACTGTTGTGGATCACCACAACTGGGGAGATGACAAAGGAATATGAAAGGAATTGATGCCATTTGAACCCATAATAAAACACTATCAAGATTCAGAAGAATCTCAAATTATTGCCTCAAGGTTGTAGGACTCAAGCAGTCAGGTTGCAGTTTAAATCCATGTCTGTCCAGACATCATCTAAAAGTGTGATAGTATCCAAAAATATATATTGCAATAAATCGTGTATATATGTGTGTATTTATCATTGTATTGTCTTTTTCTTTCCTTGTGTCTATTGTAAAAGGTACATCAAAAAACAGAAAATAACTTTTAACACCTTCTTCAGTGCAACAAAAGCTTTACATATCTGTTCTTCACGGACATTTCTACTCAAGAAACTCACATGAGTCGTTGTGACAGAGATCCTCCCCCTTTCCACAATACTGTTTACCCTTGGTTCGCAGGTTGGCCATGACTGGACATTCTTTACTTGGCTTCAAAATGAGGCTGAAGATTTGCTTGCCCGTCCACAGAGCCATGGGCTGATGAACACACAGATAAATAGGGCTGGGTTAAAAAAAAAATATATATTTTTTCCAATTGATGCAGATATTTACTTGGACAATCTTTGATCTTTCAGTGTAATGCCACTTCATGTATCCTCTGCACAAGGATTGCACTTGATTGTGTTAGTCTTGTGTGAACACAATACTCTTGCGTGACAGTGAGCCGTTATCTCCAGTGAGGCTAACAGCTAAGCTAAATCCGCAGATTTTTCATTGTTTTGTCATCTACGGTGGAGCAGCAGAAATACCTCCACTCACTGCTTTACAGGTGCGTTGGTGTCATGATTGTTGTGTCACTGGGAGTATATATGTAGGCCAAGTTGCGCTCACAGCACACACTGGACAACTTGTTTATTATTATTATTATATTACTTGTCTGATGTGTTTCTCGGCTGGATATATTTTGAACCTTTAAGGTTTGAGTTTGAATTATCACCACTGTAGAGTTGCACTGTGGGAATAAAGCATGTATTCATGTCAATCTTTTATGTAAACATTAATATTTCCAATGGTGCACCAGGATAGAGAGATCCAAATTTTATACAATTTGCAACACTAGTTCAGTCAAAATCTCTTCCATGAACGATGCAAAGTTGGAAATGTGGAAACTGAAATATTACTCAATGAACCAATATCTCAATGAATCAAATCAAATCAGATTTGAAAATCAGAATTGTAACCTTGTGGATTTGAAATGAATTACTTTAGTGATACCCATCCCTATAGACAAATATGAGTGGCATGTCACAAATACAGTTAGTCAACCCGGCTAGACAGTGCAGTGCAGTGCAGTGCAGTGGAGTACCTTCATTATGGCCGGGTGCGGGAGAGAGACTCTGACTTTTTCATCTTTTCCCACCAGGATTGATGCCACTATCTGACAAGCCTTTGCTCTGTCAAAGAAGGTGTCCTTCAGAGTTAAGAGGTAGGCCCCTGCGAGGAGACAAATGTGGTGCAACATTGATTGTAATGGATATAATAATTTTTAAATAACACTTACTCACCAATCAGGAAAAAAGAAAAGAACAACGCTCATCTATATTCAAATATTTTAAGATGAATAGTCATTAATGTGCTTCATGATGATGTGAGATCACTCTTCTCCACATTTGACATCATGCAAGTCTTTCCAGGTATATTTCCAAGTACACTGGAAATTAGTTTTTGTGTTCCATCACTTATAATATAAAGGAACAAAACACAACAGGTGTCTCGCAGATATTTGGCTGCCATGTCTGGGTTATAACACTCACCCGTTAGAAAGTCTTGAATAGCAGCAATCAGAGGTTCCCCATTTCGTGGCGTAACAAGATTTGCTTTTGTCTGAAAGAAATGATAATATTTTGTGTCAAGCTACAGTCAATACTCTCTCAATACTGCTCCTGATGGGAGCTTTTCATTGCTATACCTCCACAATCATGGGCACACAAATACAATATGGATAACATGATGTGTTATGAGCTTTCATACCCCCATCAGGACCAGGGCCTCAGCTTTAGCTTCCTCGGTCTGAGGCAGATGGAGGTTCATTTCATCTCCATCAAAGTCAGCGTTGTAGGGCGTGCATACACACTCATTGAACCTAAAAGTCCTGTGAGGTTTTACCCTGGCCTGTGATTTGGGAAGAGTGAAAATCAATGTCATACATAAAGAAAGCAACAAAATGAAGCCTCACAATAAGATCCGGATGAACATTAAAGATGCAGTTTGTATAATATCTGTTACATTCAAACACTTGCCAAATGAGTTCACACAATGCTGATTAAGCCTAACATCTTTATTTCCGTGTCTCCGTGTCTGTGCTGCACACAGTGTGACACCCTCTACCTCACAGTCGAGCGGGCAAAGCAGAAGAAGCGCACAGTGCGAGTAAAGCGACACAGCTTTATACAGCAGCATTATGGCTGAGAACACCAAGAGGTGCCCATAAAAGCTTTCAGAAGTGGATTCTTCTACTAAAAAATGACTTGCAAAATCATGAGGAGTTCACAATCACAATCTTAATCCAGATTATTGCATCTCGGTAACGTTGTATGAAATCCCATGCTCAACCAACAGAAATTAACTAATTAACCTAATTAGGTGCCTGCCCATTAAATCACTGTTGTGGCTGTATCATTCAACAAGCAGCTCCAATTATGTTTCCTGGGTGCCGCCATGGACAAGTAATGTTTGAAGGATATACAACACATAACTAAGCAAAGTGTGTGTGTGTGTTTGTGTGTGACAGAGAGACGGTAGAGGGAGGGTAGAGAAAACTAGGTCCCAAGAGACCTAAGACTGATTTGATAATTACTCAGAAATCCAGTTAAAAATGTATTTTAAGTTTCACAAAAAAGAAAAACTTACAATATGAGCCATGATGCTGAGTTTATGCAAAGAGGGTTGTCGATTGAAGAGAACGATGTCTCCATCAATTAAGTGCCTTTCAACCACATCACCAAATCTCAGCTCTTGAGCAATCTTCTCACGATTTCCATATTTCAGGAACCTGACAGACAAACAGAGTCATCTTAAACTATGAACCACATTTAATTTCAACCAAAAGCAGCCAGACTTACCTTTTCATCTGTGTGTGACGATTCTGAATAAAGTTGGCTCCGGGGTGAACATCAGGACCGTTGCGAACGAGTTTCCTCATTAGTTCCAGATTAGCTTTGTTCACCTTTAAACAAATGAACCAATTAAGTTATGTCATGTAGCTTGTCTTTTGTGTGCGTGTTGTTGCCATGGAGCAGAGCTCACCCTCTCTGGATAAGTCAGGATTTTAGCCACATGTACTGGGACAGCCACTTCGTCGATCCTCAGATTTGGGTCAGGAGAAATGACAGTTCTGCCAGAGAAGTCCACTCTTTTACCTGAGAGGTTTCCTCTGAACCGACCTGAGTTAACAAAGAAAATTAATCAGAATGTCTGGAATTCAGAAAGTACATTTTGTACAAAAGCAAAATGTAAGTATTTGTGCCTACTGCATGAAAAAACACAGTGAATAGCAAAATCTCAGTTCAGCATGTTAAAAAAAATATACTAAATACTATATTAGTATTAGTATAGTACTATGTTTAGTATTAAAAATACTAAAATGATTATGGAAAAAAAAAGGATATCTATGTTTTTATATTAAAACCATACCTTGCTTCCCCTTGAGTCTCTGCACGAATCCTCTGGTCCATTTCTTAGGTGCCATGTTGAGAGGGATGCCAGAAAGCTCGCTGTTGATGTAGAGAGCACACTGCAGCTGGAGGAAGTCCCAGTCCTCCATGATCATCTGAGTCTTCGCCCCTGTCATACGATGCTGGATGACAGCACAGTCTGTTAATATGGGCCATCTAGATGTAAATCTTGATGTATAGAATACATTTTACGGTTGAAACTTGACTGTTTCACCTAATAGTCATCAGTCATCAACTGACTACTCTGCATTTTGCTTGTCTTAATGTTTTCAAATGACACGCTAAGAAGAAGTGTTCTAAAGCTTAAAAATTAAGCTGTGTTATGCAAGTAAAATTTGATTTATTCAAGTGTGATGCTGCTGAACTCTGATACAATGATATGTTTTCCTTCAGAACCTTTTGGCCAGCTTGCCATATGATCAGGAGAGCTTACAGGTCAAAGACCGGAGAGGACATTTTGGTGCATTGTACAAGATTACAGTCCAATCAGGCGCATACATGCAGGAGTAATCTGACTATGAATCGCATTATCCAGGTATGTTAGTCTGACTAAGACTAGGTTGATTTTAGTCAGACTAATGTGATACATGATATTAAGAAAACCGAATTATTGCCTTAGTCCAACTAAAATGGGACTGAAAACAAGCACGTAAAGGCACTGAGTGACAGATACCAACCTTTTTGATAACATCGTTGAGGAAGATTATCTCTGTGAGCTTCATGGTGAGGTCGTCCTCGTTGGTCCCCGACTTCAGGTCACTGACCACAGAGGGTCGTATGCACAGAGGCGGCACCAGGAGGCGGGTGAGGATGAGATCAGCAGGTTTACCAGTCTCGGGATTCATCAGAAGCAAGGGAATGTCTTCTTGGGGAATCCTTTTGAAGAGGTTCAGTGCCACGAGAGGGTTCAAGTTTTCCTGGACACAAATAATCATTACAAAATGAGGGAAATTATGTGGTTGAGTAACATTTCTACCGAGGGCTTATTCTTGAATTTTTTTTTTTAAAAGCTAGTAATTATGAATAGATTTTAATAGCAATAATAATAATAATTATTTATTTATTTCGGTCATGACATTTAGATCACTCATCACATAACAGTGCAGTTCACACAATATACATAACCGAAAGGGAAAAGCAAAGCTTAACTAGTCCCGCCCGCATTATCATCATACATTTCCCTTCCTTTTTTTTTTTTATGACATTTTGCCAAAGAAAACATGTTTCAGCATCCGGTAACACTCAGAGATATAGTCTAGCTCGAGACAGTCAACTGTGTGTCTGTACATGTGTCCATGATGTTCCATCGCGCGTGACATTCTCGACTTGTTGCCTGGCATATTCAACTTCCCAAATAATAATATGACTATGATTATTATTATTATTATTGTTATTATTATTAATAATAATAATTAATATGATTAATTATAATTTAAATGAGCAACCATAACTATAATAATTATTTTCTTCTAATTGCAATAATAAAAACATTATTGTAATTGCAATAATTATGCATTGTACGAGATTGTTGTGATTATTACTGCTACCAAACTATTTTTAAAAACCCTACTTTCTTTATTACTTTTTCATTTGCCATGCCACAGCATGGTGACACTTGGTAATGCACAGTGTAAGAGCGTCGAAAGTTCACCTGTGCTCTGGTCAGCAGAGGCTCCATGATTTTGTTGTGTTCGATGGCAATATCAAATGACTGCATGAACTCTGACACAAAAGAATCCACCACCTTCTTGGTCGTTTTATACTTCTCGTGGATGATCTTAAGCAGGCCACACTTTTTCACTGGTCCTGTAAATGTGAAAAGGGAGACAGGACTCAGCCTTTTCCAGTGTCATCAGGATGACTGACACAAAAAAGTCAGTGTCAATGTCTTTTCTCACCATTAAAAGCAGAACAGTTCAGACAAATTGTCCTTTTGCGGCATTTGTCAGAGATCTTCTTCTTCAAACCTCGTTTCTGGAGATAGGTCAGGCTAGGCCGCTTCAAGAAATCAATGAACTGCAGCTTCTCGTCTTTGGTCAACATTATGCTTGAACACGTCTTGCAAATCATCTGGATTCATGACAAAAGGCATTAGACTGAGGGAAATTAATCAATTTCACACACTGTGATATCAATGATTAAACAGAGATAATAGTAAAAAGAAATAATAGTAAAAACAAGAATTTAGAAACTATACATTTTATGTAAAACTTGGTTTACACAAGACTTATTGATTTGCACATTGAGTCAAAGGATAAACAGTTCTCAAAATCATATGATGTCTCTTCAAATGTTGGTACTCCAGTGACATCTACAGGACAATGTGCTGTGTATTTCCACTTCCACCATTTAAGATAGAGTTAACCTTCTCAAGGAACTCTGAGGAAACGAATGTTCTTTCAAAATGAGCATATATGAAGGCTGATCTCCATATTTATCATCACAATCACATGTTTTTCATTGTTGATCTGAAAGTATACAGGATACTATCTCATTGTGTAATGAGTATTATCTGTAGTATGTGTTACTTCAGAAAACTCTTGCCTGCAAAATTCCTATGATGGCTTTGAAATAGCCAACATGAAAACATGGCAGCTCCAGATCCAGGTAGCCATAGTGCCCCAAACAATCTGCCAGATTCTTTCCACAAGTCAGACATGGGCGGTCTTTTTCACTGGTACCCTGCAGGACACACAGCAGATAAAGGAGAATCTTCAAGTATGAGGACGGACAAAGGTTACATTGTTTAATCTCACTCACTCATTGTCTACCACAATCCCAGCTGATACAGGGCTAAAGGCAGGGTACACCCTGGACAGATCACCAGTCCATCACAGTGACCACCTTCATCAAGTTTGCTGTATGGAGACGGCAAAAATCGCAAGACACCACATACCCCAAATAAAACCTTCTACTAGAGCTCCACCCATCTTATTTACTGCTGCTTACACAAAGCTGCAAAACTGTTTTAACACTTCTCCACTGTGCAAAACCATTAACATTTGCATCATATTCAATATCTATGCATCATATAACACACAATATTGCTCTATGAGCATTAACGGTCATTTATCACTCATATTTAAATGAATAACGTTGTACTTATTTTTACATAGTTGTTTTTTTTTAGATCATAACAGACACAATTTGTTGAGGACAACACTTTCAGTAATTCTGTTGTGATTGAAAAATGATGATATGACAAAGTTCTTGAATGTTGGATATTTCATTGCTGACAAATATTCAATCTCTTTTGACGAAAGCAAATAGTGTAAAAAGGCTAAACAACAAGGCCCTTTCAATAACTAAGTAAATAAAGTTGTTTGGTGAAAAAAAAACCCAAAACAGAGCACAGCTCTGCAAACAACATGTCTGGATTAATAAAGAGCAGATATTTTATTTTATTTATTGTACAAAATATGACTGCCTTGTGAGTCTAATACACATAAAAAATAAAAGTATTAGGTGATTAGTGGCCAGGAGGTGAATGTCTGTGTCTTACCATACGGTGGTCCAACACTCCATAGGGCAGTGGAGTGCGTTTTGTGTCTTGGCTGTACAGATTTTTACTGACCACCTGGATGTGAGCCTGCTGACGCATCTGCTCAGGAGACTTCATTCCAAAGCAGATGTGGCTTCTGTAAACAAGACAGCAAGGGAAAAAGTCATATCAGGCTTATGTTTGATAAATGGAATTACTGGGCATAGTTTTATTTAGGGCTGCAACTAACGATTACTTTCATAATCAATTAATCTGTTGATTATTTTCTCAATTAACTGAATACTTGTTGGGTCCGTAAAATGTCAGAAAATCTTGACAAATTATGGTCAGTGTTTACCAAACTTGGAAATGACAATGTCTTGTTTCGTCAACAAACCAAAATTATTCAGTTTTAATTACATATTTGATATATGAAGCATATAAACCAGACAATATTCAATATTCATCAACATAGTTGCCAATTAATGTAGCAATCAATTTATAGAAAATATAGTGCTGCAACAATTATTTGATTAATCAATTAAGTTTCAGATGAAATCTGAATCTTTCAGATGAAATTTGAATGTCATCTTTTGTATCACAATTAATCATTTACTAAAACATTTTGATAATAAGTTGAAGCTGTTCAAAATTAGAAATTGGAAATTGTTCGGCTTATATCTTCTTAATTTTTCTGGTTTCTTTGCAACATATATTAAATAACACAGTAAACAAAACAATAATTTGAGATCATAATCATTTCGAGGTTTGGGAAAGGCTAATAAATATTCTCTGACATTTTACAGCCCAAACAACTAATTGATTAATTGAGAAATAATCGACTGACTAATCTTAAATTGCATCACTAATATATACGCATATACTACTATGTTAAAATGTTCAGATTACAGCACATATCAACTAAAATCATTTTCTGTTTTCTGCAATATCAGCATCTTTCCCTGACCGAAATGATTGACAGTATTCAATTATTTTTGGTGATTTTTTTTGAGACAGGAGTACAATCTATAATCTTCACTGTACAGCAACCTGGAACTTATTCCAAAAATCTAATTTGGTGGACTTTAAAAGACTGAATTTCTCTTCTTGCTGCTTATCTTTCTACAGGTCAGCTAATGACAAGTAACATGCAGACGTGCTGACATTAAGCACAGTGAGTTACTTTAGTAATACCACAATATTCTCTCGTGCTCTCGGAAATATTGACGTATTAAACAACTTGTGAAAAGTAGCCACATTGCAAAGTGAGTGACAGTGGCTAATCAGCGAGCTAACATGCTAGCGCTGCGCCTCACTGTGTAATACTCACATTTTCTTGGCCACATCTGTCTCCCTGAACTGTTCTTTCACCATTTTGGCAGCTTTACCTAAACATACAACACACACAAAAATAACCCACTATAGTGTCCTCATTCCTATGTTAACGTGTAGTGAGCATGCTGTCAGTGAGCTTCCCCATATTGTGGAAATGCTAGCGGCACCGTGTTGATTGCATGTGAGTTACGGTAGCGTTGCTTTCAGGGTCCCTCGGTAATCTATGCAGCATAATCCAGTGTGGCCATAATGTTGACACGATGGGGGAATTTGGAGAGCAGAGAGGAATGAGTGTTTTTCACCAGGTCGTCTTTGTGCTATAATATACATGTATAGTCATTACGGATCATAGCGAACTTGCTGGTATTTGAATAAAGAACACATGTATAAGCAACTTTAAAAAATATTTTTTGTACGAGTAAAATGGTGTACGTGAATGCACCACTGCTCTGCTCAACAAGAGGAAACAAGAGAAATCATAGGAGCAAGAGATAGTCACAATAATGTGAGTGCTGACACCTAGTGGTTAAAGTGTTAACACAAAATATGACATGATTAAATAATATACATTATCAAATATAAAACAATAGAATAGATACAATAATAACAAATAAAATATTTTATGAGAATATATTTATGTTTTTTTTATCACATTTTATCATGACTGCAGTGGTGGCACAGGTAGCTTCAGGTTCTTTACTTAATTAATTAAAATAACATAATGTACACAAAGTCCTCTACAAACAAAAGTCCTGAATCAAAAGGATTAAAACATCTGCTTTCATTGTGGTGCATTTGCTGCAGTCCACGTCCAGCAAATATAGACATTTTATTCTTTATTACTTTATTTAACAAACACAATAGTTGTTTGTTACATAAAGAATAAAAATAAGGTTTCAAAGGAAACGGTCCAGGAAAATTGTCTTTTTTTTGTTGTCACATCCACGTCCATATAATTCAGTGGTGAAGTGGCTCCTTGTGAGTCATTTTCAGTACATTTGCTGCAATCTATAGTCTGACCTCTGGATGGCAGCAAATGAATTTCCAAAAGCTGTGAATAAAAAGCAAAGGGAGGCGCAAAGAGAAAATAAACCTGCTGCCCCACCTGTGTTGTTTGATGCAACAGCATGAAAGCGTGTTATGGTGACTGATGACTTCCTGATGAGGATTTCCTTTCTCTGGATTCTTGAGTTGATTAATTGTACTGACACATCACAAGCTCAAACAGCGAAAATTGCCCAGCTAAATCAGATTTTTCATTTGTCTAATTCTGCTGCCAGCAGGATCCATACAGAGGCCTCTAATTAAAACTCTTACACTCTATTTAACATGATCTATATGCCTCTCAGGAGGATTGTGGACCATAAGAGCTTGGACTCTCTAAATCTTTATATCTGGGGACACATAACTCGAGGATATAAAGATGTATCAGTCTGTGCAAATATACATCATCTAAAGAGCATAAGAAATGATCCTGAAAAGCACTTGAGGGAGCAATGCTAACAATGTGTTTCAGCATGAGAGGCAGCTCACTGGTCTTGCCTATTGAGCATCTCTGCGTACAAAACTCTATCATACATACACTACGCACTCATAAGCAAACACACTCACGTGCATTCACACTGCTCCCAGTGGAGGAACTGAGTATGTGAAACTGCTCAGATCGAAGAAATCTACTGTGACTGTGGTTCCAGGGATTTGGGGCACATCCCTGTTTGCTTCTGTCTTAGATTTCATTTGAATCATAAACAGATGAAGCGTCATCTGCATTACTCACATCTAGTCGAGGCCCTTTGGGAATGTAATGTTTTTAATCAATAAATGAATTGTTTAGTCTGTCAAAGTTCCAGTGTGTAAAATTTTGGTGAAATGATTTGGCCAAAGATTATTTTTTAAGTATACAATCAACTGATTGTATGAATTGTTGTTTTTCAGTACCTCAGAATGAGCCTTTTATATTTATATTAATAGTTATTATATTATAGTCTGGAGTCAGTTCTAAGGAGGCCGCTTATTTCCACCATGTTATTACAGTAGCCCACAATGGACAAACCAAACATCTTCTGAGTTTTGATGCCAACTGAAGGCTGCATAGGTTCTCCGACACATATTCAGCTGCAACATCTTCATCGATAAATGTTGCAAAATGTAAAACATACTCTGAATTTAAGCCAAATACAATCCCCATCACAGTTCCCATACACATCATTCATTCATCCTTGTTTGGCTTCACTCACACGTCAAAATCGAGAACTCTAAAGGGTTTACTCGTTCCTGCTTGAGAAACGACTCCATTAATCTTTTTTTTTTCCCCCGTAAAATAATTGCTGAGTGAATTGACTTTTTCAGCCCTGCATAAACTGCTGTATAAATGCGCGTCAACGACACCACTCAGAGTCGAGCGGAGAGGCTCCCTTTGAACACTCGAGAGCAAACTACGGTGTTTACCCATCACACTATTTACATGCTAAACATATTTGCTCAGCAATGTGGTGGCCATCTTTGTGTAATTAACATGAGTAATTACTGTGCTTAATTTACAGAGCCACCCAAGGTTCATAATGAGCCTGCAAAACACTGACCCATGACAATTGATTGATCCCTCCCTCCTTTAAAACCATGCCCTTGCTAATGACTAAGTAATGAGCAATGTGGACAGCTAAGGTGGCTAATACAGCCTTAGCTCTCCATATACACATTGGTCGATCCTACTTTGCCCCCCCCCATACACCCCCCCACCCTCCTATGTTTTCTGCAATGGTGTCAGCTCCTTGCTTAGAGGCCCTGCTTCCTTTTGCACCGCGCGCGTCTGTGTGCGTGCATGTTGTGCACACTGCTTGGTAATCAGCCACACAGACTCGCCTTTGGTGGCTAGAGACTGATTCAATGTTCCACTGGGTAATTTATGCAGAACTAATTCTCTACAGGAATGGAAGGGCTTGGAGGAAGGCAGAAAGAAGCAAATGGAGAGGAAGAAATCTGTGGTGAAATAATTATCCCCGGTGTCACTGTAGCAACATTCTGTGAAGTTGATGTCAATAAAATATTGAGCTACACAATCCATTTCAATTTCACCTCAAAAAAAAGAAAGATGCGACAGAGGGTCACACGGCTGCGGGGAGAAGGAGCACAAGTGCGTGTGGGGAAGGCATGCACGCCAACACACGCACACACTCACACGCATGCACACGTTTCCATTGGAGACACAGCAAGGCGGTGGCTGGCGACGTGTGTTGCTTACTGACTGGCAGAGAGGCACATCATTGCCTGTAGTCGTTTAACTTGTCAAAACAGCAGGGCTCTGTGTCTCCTCATATTTGGATTTAGTAGGTTTGAATTACTGGAAATATGGAGGATAAGAGGATGAGATGAAAAATCAAATGAGCCGAGCTTCCCTGGAGAGCCATTGGGAGCACAGTATAGATTATGGTCATTTGTGACAGAATGGTTGGTAATAAGAGCCCCATGTCTGAGAGCATTTATGGATATAGTGTATCTGTATGTATGCGGTATGTATTGAGGGCGGGGGATGAAGATGGGCTTCATTGTATTCGTTGCACAACTTGTATTGATCAGCACAATGCGCATGGAGTTGTATACCCTGAGATTTACAAGGCAGTCGTGCTTAATGGATGAGCTGTGGTTAGTCACCAGGCAACGTGGCCTGTTTGTGAGGCTGTCAGCGGATGAAATTAATCACACGAAACACCAAAGGGAAGACACTAATAATCATTTCATGAACAGATAGTGTTGAGCTTGAAAAGCAACACAGTTACACTGTCAAATAAGTTCCCACAATGCTGATTAAGCCAATGGAGTCCACACAAATCTCCCTGTGACACGGAGTATGAAAAACTGAGCTTTGCCCACGAAAAAGTATCATACAGTAAGTGAGTTCTATTGCTCAAAAACACAGTCTTTCAGCAGTTTGACAGAAAACAAGCCTTGTCCCCACCCGCCCCAGCACATTGGTGAATACGCACAAACGCGCCCTCAGTCATCATGTCTTCTGAATAATAGCATCAACAGCAGAAATCAAAACAAAACTGTAACAGTGCAGTTTTAAGATCCATTATTAGCACAAATGTTTGTACCAACAATACATTTCATTTCAGTGACCTCCCCTCTGCCTCTTGAGCTACCATGATGTTGATTTAAGTGACATTTCTCTAAAAGGATTACACAGATTGCCATGAATTTTGACAAAGACATTCACCCACACTCTGGTTTCTAATGACACTGAAATATTGCTGTGACCCAGAAGCAGGAGTTGAGTCAGGATGGAGACAAAAACAGATTTGGTTCATTGTTGGCAAAGAAAAGGTTTCCAAAAAAAACAAAAGAGTAAAAAAGCAAGGTCAAACGCAGGATTGCTACAGAGACGACAAAATGGCAGGAAACAAAGGGAAACACCCAAGGGCAGGTGAGATAACGAGACACAGTTGAAAACAATTAGGAGCAGGTGTGGATAATTAGGGAAAAACAAAAGGGCAGGAGGTAAAACTCAACAGACACAAAACAGTGAGTAACCATGCACAAGGGAATATATGAAAATAAAAACACAACCATGAATTACCGAACTGAAAATCCTAGAAATTACTGTTCCTTTTTGGGTTTTTTTTAGCTGCCATATTAACAAAGGGTTATAAAGTGTTGGTCCAGAATCACAACACAACATGCTCAGGAGTTAGTGTGCATCTAAATGAGTGCAGGTGTCTCTTCTTTACTCTGGCAAGTACGGAAGAGTATTAGGGTCACATTTAAAAATAAAAAAATAAAAAAAATACAAATAATAATAAGACATGCGGCCCTAATACTCTTCTGTAGGCAAGTGACAGAAAGTGTGTCAAAACCATTCAAAGCCTGAGTCTGTAACTTGCTTTCGAAACACTTGATTATTATTATTTTCGATAACCATAAATAAATGAAGTGGTCTGGGGGAAAAATAATATTATATGAATCTTGTAATAGGAATGAGGAAAAGGCTGCACCATGATGAATTGCATACATCCTGGCTCCGCCCTCAAAATATACAACGCTCACTGACTGAAAACTGCCTTAAGTCGAGTGGAGGAGAGAGAGCTGCAAGTGCACATCAGTAAAACTGACTAAATCATGTGTGAATCACCTGTAAGAAAACTAAACATTATCATAATGAAAGGTGCAGGAAAGCGGGTCAACTGTAGTGACAGCAAACCAATCCATTCAGTCAGAATAAAAATGATTGAGCTACAGGAAGTTCATTATTTTCCCTTTTCTTTGTCCCCACACATACTTTTCTTTTATTGGTGGCGATCAATGTACATTACAAGGTGCTTTAGAAATAAAATACAACCCAAAGCTTTGATAATAACTGCAGCTGTGGTCAAAATGTAGAAATGAAAGTGCAGCCAGGACGATGTGTGTCGACTTAAGGTGAAAATGTAATTGGAATTATTTGAATGTGCATACAACAAAAATAAGTCTTTCTGTGGAGTCAAACTATGGAACAGTTTAAATGTGGAGTTAAAAGAATGTATACAGTGAAGAATGTGTGTAAATATATTTTCACTGGTCTACCATGTTTCCTTCGTTAGATTTATATACCTACATTAAATAGTTCTTTTTTTCTATTTTTTGCAGATATTTTGTAAAAAAAAAAATAGAAGCTATACATTTTTATAGAAAATAATAATAAACGGATTGGTAAGCGGGGAGCTAAAAATAAAAATATGTAAATTATTTTGAGTTGTGGAAAAGGGGTTGGGAATTGTTTATACTTCCTCCCACTCCTTTTCAAACATACATATTGATCCATTTGTGTGCCAATGACTGCCTGTGGTGGATTTCCCATCTGCATTTCTTTTCTTTTGTCTGTTTTGTTTTCACATGTTAGAAATAAACAATAAACAGCAACAACAACACTTCGAATTATGAGATATCACCTGTCCACTGCCACACTCCTTGTTAGGACTGTGAGCTATATATATGCACTGTTTTACACAGCATATGAAAATAAAACTATATAATCTAATAATACATGAAACAAATACTTGTATTTAATAATTCTTTAGTTGTTTCCTTTTTATGATTATCATTTTGGAACGTATAGCTGGATGATTTCCCACCCAAGCGTGATCCAGGACCAAATTTTTGTCAACACTGCAACTGGCAGCCTAAAAGAACTGAAGAATGAAACACTTTACTTGACTTATGATCTGACATCCTTCAAGAGTTGTCACACATGGCTGCCAAATTGCATTGTTACTGAAATATGTGCCGTAATAATCAGGAAATGTACATGACAGTTGGAAAATGATTGTACAGCGCAAAGAACCCTGAGAGCTGTTACAGCGGCAACGAGTGAAATAGTAAGAAAAAAAAAAAGTATATTAAACATAAAAATGATTTATTTCCATAATGTCGGCACAGATTCTTTATTGGTCGATGTTGAAGATTTACAGATTGTGCTAGTGCAGTGTCCATGTGAAGAGAGTGAACTGTACAGAATGTGTAGGAGTTGCACGTGTGCGTGGCTGGGTGAATAAAGAAAGACTGTGAAAGGAGAAATGTGTGTAAAGGCCAGGAGTGCTGAAGAATGATGTTTTTGTTTTTCTCCACGGACACTCATGCATTCTCCTCCTGCAGACATTTCATTATTTTGCATCTCTGTCACTCTTATTAAAGCCATATATCTTAAGGCCAGTGCCCATCGACGTGGTGAATAACATACGTGTCAAACATTGGATTACGTGTGTGAAACCTCGCTCTGTCCTGCACTCAGGAGAGCCATGTGCAAAATGAATAATTTATGCAAGTGAATTATAATAACTGCATCTCCTTCACCAAGGCTTTTGTCTGAGCGAGATTCCTGCTCACTTATCAGTTGTTACAGTTGGCCTTGCATAAACTAGATACCTCTCTGGACAGATTTGCATAGAAACACCCTGCAATGTGGTGAAATGGGTGCAATTAGGATTCATGGCGGCGCCTCCCCTTCGGATGCTCTGCTGCCATGTGAGACGGCAGCAGCTGATTGAAATGGAGGAGCATGGACTTGTTCACGTGCCTCTGTCTGACTCCAGCCTGCAGGTCCTCTCTCCCTCCATCAACCTTTTCATTGTCACCCACCACCAAAGCACAGATTATCAGTGGCTCGGGGCTGGTTAGAACTTTGCTGAGGAGCCTGAGGGAAGGAACCTCTCATGGAGCGGGTTAACAACATAATCAAACATGGTGTGATTAGTAGTTAACGGATGCAGCGGGTCACATTGTGCAGTTGTTTGAAACAGGTGACGAGTCCTTGCTGTTGGAGTCTAGCTGCTCGGAGCGTGTGGGAGGTATTTGACGCAAACAAGGCTTCCAGCTTGCAGAACCAGGAACAGATGGTGCTGGAAAATGAGGCACCTCTCTGAAGCATTGAAACCCCCTCCAACGACCCTCCCCACACTTCTTTCTCTCTCTCTCTCTCCTCCACACACTCTGTTTTCCCCTCCTGCTCTTTCTTCCCTCTGTAAATGAACCTTTTTTTGGCCAAGATTATTTAAGTGTGCTTGACATTGCTCATACAAGTGTCATGATTTTTTTTTTTTGTCCTATTTTGATCAAACAATCAAACACATGAAAACAAGAGGCCAAGCTGCGGTGGGGAAAGCATGTCTGACCTCTGTTCATCGCAGTAGAAACACGGAGGTGCTTTGCAGTTTTTGTTCACCTGGATGGAGCGAGCAGATGGCAGGGTTGGATCTGGACCTCTCTGGAGGGAGAGAATGCAAAAAGCCAAGGAAAAAAAAGACATCTCTCTTGAAGCCCTGATTATGTGTTGCTTTTAACCGACTGCTTGTACAATTGCTTTGAAAAAAGTAAAGTTTAGTGTTTGTAGCCTTCTCAAAAGCCTTTGTCAGTGTACTTAAGTGAAGGGCCCACTCTCTCTCTGAATTTGGTGTTTAGATGTAGAAGCTAAGTACAAAAACAAAGAAGAATGTATTACGCCCACATAAACCTGATCAGAGAGTGGGAGAGAGTGGTGAAACCGTGTTTACATCCTTTCTGCTATGCAAAGACCACATAGTTCCCCGAAGCCGTCGGAAAAGGGAGGGGAGTGCGGAGGAGCACTTTGCTTCAATCCGCAGTCTCACCACTGGAAATCACTAATTCTTACAAATTGAACCTTAAGCAATAACAGGGGATAAAACGGGGGTTGATGGCCCTTTTTATTGCCACCATGGGCCAAATATGTTGCTTTGTAAGGACGATGATAACGCAGCCAAATTAATCCATTCATCCATCCATCCCATTTGCTCTGAAGGTTGTGGGTGAGAGGCAGGGAACAAGCTGAACAGGTCACCTGCCGATCAGAGGGGTGTGAACAATTATTTACACTTCGTTTTAAATCAAGAGTCACTTAAGAGTCTTTCATTTCCCTTAAATCTGCATGTCTTTGGACGGTGAGAGGTAGCTGGAGTATCTGAAGAGAACAAACATGCACACATGAGGAGAACATGCAAACCTCACACATCACTACTCCGTATCCAGTATGTGATGTTGGAGGAATAAAAATAGATTTTGAGTTTTCAATAGACAGTAGTGCAGGTCAAATTGCAGTGAATGTGATTTGTTTGCTCTTATAGTTATTGTTGCAAGCAGTATACGCTGTTCATTCCCCAGTGCAGGAGACACTGGTTATACATTTACTAATGTTTCATAAACGTGTCCTACTGTGTAATCCTGTGTGGAATAGTGTGACACTCGCTGACTGCAATGGTTTTGCATTCATACCATCCAAATAAACTGCAGCAGCAGATTCGGGAGTCAGAGGTGCATAGTAATTCACAGCTTATTGTATAATTGGTAGAATAATGATGCAATAAATGAACCAGTATTGCATGTTCATTTAAGAAAAACAACCTAAATGAGATGTGCTTATTGAAATGTTCTTACATGACTGCCTGTGTCGCTTTATGGAAAGATTTTAAAGATTTACTGAACCTGTTATTTTGGTTGTGCAAAACTGTGAGATGAATGTGGCTTTTTTTTTTTAAGGCCTGCATTGTGGTCGGCTTCACTCAGCAGATGATGGCTTGCGTTTCATTCCAGTTGTGTTTGCCTCTCCCACCAGAGCTCCTGTCTCCTGCAGCAATCTGTCTGAAAAATGCATACATAACATCCTGTGAAAATAGCTTTCTGCGGGGACTCCACTAAAAAAGCGGCGCCACATCAAATGTTCCTGTCATTCTCCGCGAGGCTGACTTGACGGCAAACATTTGCATACGGCACAATCTGAGTGATCAGAGCGGTGTGAAAAGTGTGTGTTCATTGAGTGTGTCAATGTGTGTCAATGTTCATCTCTCCTCCTCCTCTCCACTATCATTTACTATTTTAAGGGGGTGTGATTTTCATTTTCTGTAAACAATCAGATCATTTCAGGACCAAAATTGCACAGACACATATTTGTTTTCTTAGCTTTGTCATTGTGAGCTTTCATCAAAACTAGAAATCAGTTTCTGCAAGAGAAAGAGTCGAGGCCGCACGGTTGGTGTCGTGGTTAGCACACCTTTCTGCATGGTGTTTGCATGTGTGTGTGGGTTTTTCTCCCACAGTCCAAAAACATGCAATATGGGGATTAGGTAAATAAGACACTCTAAATTGACAAAAAAAGAAGTAAAAAAGTTCTTTCGTTTCTTAGTGAGTGAGGCAACATTCTCACCGTATTGTCCACTGTCCAGTAATATGATGACGAACTTTATATATTGTGTCACATTGTTATTCATGTCTGTAATCATGTAAATAAGTAACATGAGCTCACTTGTATGTTTGGCACACTAAGCCTTTAATTAATGATGCTCAGTTTATTAATGGTAAGTCTGTCTTTTCCAGTTTTCCCAGTCTGGTTTTGGAGAGCTCACTAGCACATGGACCTGCACCTTTAGCTCAATTCAGCAGAAGCGCAACAATATACACTCTAATTAAATCTTTTCCTCTAATTCTACCAATGAAAGAAAAAAAACAACAACAATGTGATTTCGTATGCCATTGGCCAAAAAGACAATTAAGCCAGAGAGG